>NC_138989.1:58753558-59426709 GCF_964341445.2 Mesoplodon mirus | reverse complement strand
AAAATATTTTATGATAAGGAATTTATAACTTTGTTTATTGTTATAGTAATTGTTAGGCAAAGACAATTGTCTTTTCAGTTGCAACTCAGTAAAAATTCCATGTAGTGTCCTGGGTGAGTTCCATTTTCTGATAGCATTGCTGTATATTTTCCAGTAGATGGAGATATATACCTATTTGATGTCTTTAAACACAAAGCATTTCCAACTTGAAGTTGCACACCTGAATCCTGAACTCCTGTGAGTGAGACCTCTTCACTCATGCATTTATTCATTCAGTACTTTCAGAGCATCTATTACATGCCAGCATGAATATTAGGGATACAAAGATTAATAAGACAGAGTTATCCAAAAGTTCTCACAGCCTTCTGGTGGGGACTGACAAATATGTAACCTACTAACTAAAATTAAAAATAATAGGTATTGTGATGGAAAGAATATCTGAGAGCTCCTGACTTGAGGAGCAGCCAAAATATCTATCAACTGCTTTGGCCTCTCTCTAGTACTGCATTTTTTAACTTGGGCTAATTTTATAATGGGAGGGTCGATGTTTAAAAATTAATCTAATTCAATAAGTATTTATTGAGAGTGTGGTTATGCAAATGTGCAAACCAAGATATTAGGTGCTACCATGGAAAATAAACTCCATTTTTCATTATTCACTGCTTAAGAAACTTACAACATCAGATGAGGGAGTTGAAACAAATACACAAATAACTATAACATGAGAAATACTATAAGATGAAGACAAAGTTTCTGAAGAGAGAAAGTTAATTTCTAGCTAGGGGAATTAAGAACGTCTTCATCTGAGAAGTTCTGTGTAAGAGATATTTTTAGAATAAATAAGATTCAGCAAAAATGACTAGAAATCTTACTTCAGCCAGAGGAATAACTGGGAGGAAACATTACAATTGGTATAAGGCCCCTGGCCTGTTTCAAAGACTTTATCCAATTCTAACAGTGCTATTGACTGACCAGCTCTCATTCCTCGAGTAAGTCAGTTAACTTTTCTTTTCAGAAAGCCCCAGGTTTCTTCTCCATTAATGATTGAATAGATATGTGTAATTATGTCTCTTCTCCAACATAGCTCAAAAGTGAGGTGGTGGGGAAATATGTATAGGTTTTATTTAGATAATGGGAATTCTGCCTTTCTGGCTAAAGTATAAAGTCTGGTTAGAGACTGTTACAGCCTGAATCATGCACACCTTAACTTTCATATGTTGAAACCCTAACCCAGAGTATCTCGAAAAGTAACTGTATTTGGAGATAGGACCTTTAGAGAGGCAATTAAACCTGAACGAAGCCATTAGAGCAAGCTCTAATTCAACCTGACTGGTGTCCCTAAAACAACACCAAGTGTTATTTAGACATGCAAAGAGACACCAGGGGATGCATGTGCATAGAATAAAGACCATGTAAGGACACAATGAGAAGACAACCATCTGCAAACGAAGGACAGAGGCCTCAGAAGAAACGAAAACTGCTGACACCTTGATCTTAGACATCTAGCTTCCACAACTGTGAGAAAATTAATTTCCGTTGTTTAAGCCAACCAGTCTGTAGTGCTTTGTTATGGCAGCCCTAACAAACTAACAAAGAGTCTATTATAAAATAAGCCTGGAAAAGTAATGTGTGATCATTCTATAGAGTTCTATAAGACTGAGATAGAAAGTATACATTTGATTTGGTGTTCAGTAAGAAACTATCACATGTTATGAGCTTGAGAAAGGGACACTCTTGTCAGCACCCACCCAGCAGCTTGAATCCTTGAAATTAAAGATATGGCAGGAAAAGAAGCAAAAATGGAGAGGATTTTTAACACTAGTTTCAAATTAAAAATGGAATAAGTGGAATTACAGTGGCAAGGTTTAGTAGAAGGCACTCTAGATCAGCAGCCAGGAGGTCATGACCAATGTATGCCCTCTAATTCAAGTTCTTGGTGAATTTTCAAAAGGTCCTTGACCTCATGGGGCTGCTGTTTCATTGTCTGCAATGCAGAAATACAGTAAGCCTCCTACATATGAACAAGTTCCATTTCAAGAGTGTGTTCGTAAGTCCAGTTTGTTTGTAAGTCTAACCAAGTTAGCCTAGGTATCCAACTAACACAATCAGCTATATAGTACTGTAATAGGTTTATAATACTTTTCACACAAATAATACATAAAAAGAAAACATAAAAAATAAAGAAAACATTTTGAATCTTCTAGTACAGTACTTTGAAAAGTACAGTAGTACAGTACAACAGCTGGCATACAGGGGTTTTCATTGCATGAACAGGCAAGAAGAGTTACTGACTGGAGAAGCGAGAGGAGGTTGGAGATGGCAGAGCAGAAGGATATCAGCAACAGGAGATGGAGAGCAAGCTGCAATTTCACTCATGCCTGATGTTGATGGAACACACATTTGCATCTTTGAAAATTAACAAATTGAAGGTTTGTATGTAGGGGACTTACTGTATTAGTCATTGGTCATTTTCCTTTCACAGAATGTTTGTTGGGAACAAATAAGAAAACTGTTGACAAAGTGCTTTAAAAATTATAGAGCTCTAGATCAATAGATAATTTACATGTTCTTAGTGTTGGAAGAGATGATAAGGTCATGGGGTCTAATCTCGTTACTTTAAGTAACCCTGTAATTGACTCCTCTTGTACTTTGCAGTGAACTAATATCTAAAGTCAAAGATGTTTGCTAAAATAGTATGAAAAGTATGCCCCAAACATGAAAAATAGAAAGCATTGAGTCTTATCAGTTTTCCTGGTGATTAATGGAACAATAAGGCCAATTAGGAGGCACGGCTAAAATTTCAATAATAATTTAGAATGATTATGTTTTGTATCATTTAGAGGATGCAAACATTTACATGTGGCACGGTACAAAATTATGTCGACTTGAAGTGAAGCTATGATAAATCTCTCATAAGTGCTGTCTTATTTACATATGTGTATCTTATACTCTTTTAATAGTGATGATGAAATGTTCACAGAAAACAGGGTGGTAAAGGACAAAAAGCCCAAAGATCCTATCTCTTCTACACCTACTTCTCAGCCCCTCAGAGATGTCCTGGCTTCCCTTCTTTGTATGTAAAGTTGTCAATCACCAATCTAGGTGTTCTTGGTGTAGAGATGCCACTCAAAATCGACATCATGCAAGTGAAACTGCCACTCAAAATGGCTGCCTGGTAAATGGAGCTGTCAGTCATTTTGAACAATTAGTCTGTTGCATTGTCAATGAGATGGACTGGTGTATACTGCATACTGCCTCATCAGATATAATAGAACTTAAAGTCTTGATTAAACCTCTAGTCTGAAGTTCCCCAACCTTTTTTCTTTTCGATGAAAAGATACTTTTTACTTTCCAATGTTTATAACTAAAAAGTAAAACGAAAGCTGGTAGTGAGAAGAATATACTTAGGATAAAAATTGCTAATGAAAGAGGATAAAAAATTCGTTTGGCTGTCTACTCAACTTGTCATCACAAGCCAAAGAGAATCGTGTATAGTTAGTAATAAACATTGTTGACATTCATTTATTCATTCCGTAGATCTTAATGGTCTGCCTGCTGTGACCCAGACAATATCTTTTGAAATAAGACATTAATATGTTCAGAGAAAAGCAGTTCATTAGCCTCAATTTCTCCACAGGCTCTGAATAAAATGCACTGAATTAAATTGTGATGCTCCAATTTTGCCTGCTCCTTTACCATTCTTGGTGCAATTTTACATGTTTGATGGCATCTCTTTTTATGGGCTGTGTTGCTACAGGTAACGTTTCCCACTTAATTGTTAACTTAGTGTCTGCAATTGTCCAAAGCTACTTTAATTTTAAAATATCATGGTAAAGGGATTGAATTTGGGGGTATTATTTTACTCTACTTCTACAAAGTATCAATTGTAAAAATAATTTTAGGTGACACATTTAATATAAGATTTTCAAGCCACACCTACTAGCAGACAGTTAAGATATTAACCTGTAGTTTCAACTTAGTTCATCCTGTAGCTGCATCTAGTTGGCAAGGAAATTCCAGTTCCGTGTTGGCAGGAAATGCATTTGTTTTTAACTATTGTGTTAGAAACCAACACTTTGCTCAACACAGGATAGGCCTTCAGTACATAATGTTAAATGAAGAATATTTGTCACAGCAGTGTGTGAAATAGAAGGTCTCTTTCTCATATAAGACCACTACAGACAATTTAGCTAGCACAAATAGGTTCAGTATTTGGAATGACCAGGCAAGTTTCCTGGCTCCTGTGTGCTCAGAATGACTCAGCTTGGTTCTAAGCATTGTGTTGTCCTACACCGAAATATTGACCCACTGCTTTCATTTGTTTGGTCTGCAGCATAATTAACACCTGGGATGCAAGCCTTCTATCAATAAAATCAAGAGCCTAATATACTGGTATCCTAATTCTTCCCAGTAGTCCATCCCCCAGAATTAGAAGCAACTTTGTCATTCAAGCCCCAACTAGAAAACTGATATAGGTGCCTCACCTGATTATAAGCATTACTCCCCATTTACACTTCTGATGCACAACTCTTAACAGAAAACTGGAACTCTTTAGATATTTGGTAGTATACTAATTTATGACATCTTTGGACTCTTATTAGTGGACCCCTACTACTCTCCACAGTTCAGTCTCTTTCTTCAGCCCCTTTCTTCCTCTTCCTCGTTCTTGCCCAATTGATGTCCTGCCTATTAGTCCAGTTGTACTAAGTTATGGCAAACAAATCCTGCCCTATATTTGTTCTGTTCAACTAAATGAACATATAATTACTCCAGTAATCTTTATTTTAAAGGACAGAAACTATAAAAAGTACTACATTGTCCTTCATACATTTTACAGTATTTTCTTTCTTTAATTACACTTCTTAGTTATTTTTCTTAGCTATGTTTTGTCTCCTTAATTGATTGTAAACTCTATGAGTTAAGGCATGGTGAACATAATGTCAAAAACATTTTATTGAGAGGATAGAGGCCTGTGTTCTTCTGATGAATCTACCACTAACTTCTTGGCTGAATTTCATGAAAAGTTTGCATTAGGTTATTTTGAAGTCCCTTCCCATTCTAGAAATTATACCAATGAGCAGAAAAGTGAGGAAATGAGGAAAATAACTTTTTTTTCTAGGAAATGGGGAATTAAAGAGTGTGAATGAAGAGTGCCAAATGCCTCTCTAGGCTGATGCTAGGATTTCTCAGTGGTGAGGTTCAAATGAGGGATAACATGTCATCATGGAGTGATGTATCATATGATTAATATAAATCACAGTAACCTCAGTAAATGTGGATATGCCACTCTGATTTCATTGAAGGTACACTTTTAATATTTCTAACTATATTTTCCTTGATAGACACCAGGTGGCATAAAGGCTTGATTTTTCTAAAATAAAGACAAGTCTACACCTTGTCAGAAACATGCTGTAACACAACTGATTCAGACTCACTTAAGTAATAAGGTTTTGTTTTAAGAATTATGTAGACCATTCTATCAGTACAATTAGCAGTAAAAGTGCACTACTCTGAGGTACAGAATATTTATAATGAAAAACCTGTCAAATGTGGGTCCTTAATACACAGAGGACAGAGAAGAAAGGAAAGATTAGGGAAAAAAACTAATGAAAAGGAGACAAGGAAGATGGACACAAAGAAAGAAAAAAAGAAAAGAAAAGGGAATGTCTTACCAAAGCAGCAATGGTGCAAGTAGATTTGGATAAAAGTATAACAGATTCTTACTAGAATTGAAAAAAAAAATTGAGGTGAGTTACTCTAATTCTTTCAGGACAGGGAAATGAAGAACCCAAATGTAATGTAAAGTGCTTGAGCACATATAACAGAGTAAGAATAGAGGTCTTTACACATCTAGCTATGCAGATATATCCAACAAGTTTCACCACTGTAATGGTCAATTTGTTTTCATTGACACATTGAGAGACCAATTAGAGGAAAATAAACTACTTCTGAGCAATCATATCTGTTTTCAGTCAATAACTTAAGTGAAGTTAATCTGGTAGCAGAGCTAGCCATTTCAGAATCTCAGAGATTCTTCTTACAATTTGTCTACTAAAGGCAAATTTAGTCAAAATAAACAGTTTTAACTAAACTTGAGGGCCTCTATTACAGATATTTTCCTTTTTCTAATTGCTTTTTTGTCTTCTTATCCATCTAATCTCATGCCTTTGTTTTCGGTGGTAATGAAAAAGAAACAGCATTTCAATTCAACAAAAATTTCTTTGGCATATGCTAGATAGGGTTACCATAGAGTTTATGAATCAAACTGAGACACTTTAAAAAAATAGTCTTATTGAAGTTTAATTCACACATGATACACTGCACATATTTATTATTTAAAAAATTTTTAAAGGATAAAAATTGTTCTTCCACATTTACAGAGATGAAATTGAAATATAGCACTGTAAAAATGTAAGTTGTACAACATAATAATTTGAGTGACATACACAATAAGTTTAGTGAACATCCATCATCTCATAAAGGCAGAAAATAAAAGAAAAAGAAAAACAATTTTCCTTGTGATGAGAACTCTTAGGTTTTACTCTCTTAATATCTTTCTTATATAATATATTGCAGCATTAATTATATTAATCATGTGAACATCATAACCCTAGTATTTATCTTAAACTGGAAGTTTGCCCACCTTTTGACCACTTTCATCTAATTCCCTTGCCCCTAACTCCTACCTCTGGTAACCACAAATATGATCTCTTTTTCTATGAGTTTGTTTTTGTTTTGTTTTTGAAGTATAATTGACCTACATTAATTCCTGGTGTAGAGCATGGTGATTGATATTTCTATGCATTACAAAATGAACACCATAATAAGTCTAAATACCATCTGTCACCATACAGAGATATTATATCATTACTATTATATTCCCCATGCTGTACGTTTTATTCCCATGACTCATTTATTTTGTAACTGGAAGTTTTTGCCTCTTAATCTCTCTATCCTATCATCCCACCCATCCCTTCCTTCTGGCAATCACTTATTTGTTCTCTGTATCTATGTCTCTGTTTCTGCTTTATGTTCATTTGTTTTGTTTTTTAGATTCCACATGTAAGTGAAGTCATATGGTGTTTGTCTTTCACTGTCTGACTTTTTTCACTGAGCACAATACCCTTAGGTCTATCCATCCACAAATGCCAAGATTTCATTCTTTTTCTGTGGCTGAGTAATATTTCTTTGTGTGTGTGTATATACATATACATATATATATTTCATCTTCTCTATCCATTTATCCATTCATCCAATGATGGGTACTAGATTGCTTCCATATTTTGGCTATTGTAAATAATGCTGCAATGAACATAGAGGTGCACATATCTTTTGGAATTAACATTTTTGTTTTCTTTGGAAAAATACCCAGAAGTGGAATTGCTGGATTTAAAATAGTAGTTCTATTTTTATTTTTTTGAGGAAACTTCATACTGTTTTCCAAAGTGGCTGCACCAATTTACATTTCCACAGACAATGCACGAGAGTTCCATTTTCTTCACATCCTCACCAACACATATTTCTTGTCTTTTTGGTAATGGCCATTCTGACAGGTGTAAGGTGATATTTCATCTGGGTTTTGATTTGTATGTCCCTGATGATTAGTGATGTAGAGCATCTTTTCATGTGTTTGTTGGCCATCTGTATGTCTTCTTCAGAAATATGTCTATTCAGATCCTTTGTCCTTTTTAAAATCAGTTTTTTTTTTCTTTTTGGATGTTGTTGTAGTTGAGTTACATGACTTTTTGTATATTTTGGGTGTTAATCCCTTATTTTTAATATCCAATATACTGTTTGGAAATATCTTATCCCAGGCAGTAGGTTGCCTTTTCATTTTGTTAGAAGTTTCCTTCACTGTGAAAAAGCTTTTTAGCTTGATGTAGTTTCATTTGTTCATTTTAGCTTTTGTTTCTGTTGCCTGAGGAAACATATCACCCCCCCCCAAAGAAATTAAATATTACCTAGACAAAGGTCAAAGAGTAAAATTACCTTCTAGAATTTTTATGGTTTCTGGTCTTACATTTAACTCTTTAACTCATCTTGAGTTTATTTTGTATATGGTGTGAGAAAGGAGTCCAGTTTGATTCCTTTGCATGTTGCTGTCCAGTTTTCCCAACATCATTTATTGAAAAGCTGTATTTTATCCATTGTACAGTCTTGCCTCCTTTATCATATATTAATTGCCCATATAAATATGGGTTAATTTCCAAGCTCTCAATCTGTTCCATTAATCCATGTGTCTGTTTTTGTGTCAATACCATGTTGTTTTGATGATTGTAGTTTTGTAGTATAGTTTAAAATTAGGAAGGCAATACCTCCAGCTTTGTTATTCTTTCTTGAGATTGTTTTGGCTCTTCAAGATGTTTTGTATTTCCATACAAATTTTAGAATTATTTGTTCTAGTTCTGTGGAAAATGTCATTGGTATTTTGATAGGGAGTGCATTGATTCTGGTGAGTATATAGGCAATAAATGGACCTGGGGAATATTGTTATTTTAACATTAATTCTCCCAATCTATGAGCACAGTATATCATTCTATTTGTTTGTGTCATCTTCAATTCCTTTTTTTTAAATTGAGTTCTCAGTTACTTCTCAGTTTTATTGAGAAACAATTGACATAAAGCACTGTGTATATAAAAGTCTAAGGTGTATAAACAAATGATTTGACTTACATGCATTATGAAATAATTACCACAATAAGTTTAGTGAGCATCCATCAACTCATATAGATACCAAATTAAAAGAACAGAAAACATTTTTTTCCTTGTTTTGAGAACTCTTAGGATTTACTCTCTCAACTTTAATATATAACATACAGCAGTGTTAATTATATTTATCATGTATATTACATCCTTAGGACTAATTTATCTTAAACTGGAATTTTGTAACTTTTGCCTACCTTCATACAATTCCCCTTGTCCTATCCCTTGCCTCTGGTAACCACAAATCTGATCTTTTTTTCTATGAATTTTTCTGTTTGTTTTTGAAGTATAATGACCTACAACACTGTTAGTTCTTATTACACAGCAGAGTAATTCAATATTCTATACATTTCAAAATAATCACCACGACAATCTTGTTCCAATCAGTCACCATACAAAGATAGTATATAGTTGTTAACTATTTTTCCTACTCAGTTGATTTCATCCCCATGACTCAATCATTTTGCAACTGGAAATTTGTACCTCTAAATCTCTCCCACCTATTTCTTTTCTCCCCACATCTCCTCCTTTCTGGCAATTGCCTATTTGTTTTCTGAATCTGTAACTCTGTTTCTGTTTGTTCATTTGGATTTTAGGTTCCACATATAAGCAAATTCTTATGGTATTTTTCTTTTTCTATCTCACTTATTTCATGTAACATAATACCCTTTTGGTCCTTCCATGTTGTCACAAATGGCAAATTTTCATTCTTTTTGGTGGCTGAGTAATATTTCATTGTATTTATATACCACATCTTCTTTATCCAATTATCTATTTGATGGTCACATAGGTTGCTTCTATATCTTGGCTATTATAAATAATGTTGCAATGATCTTCTTGAATTAGTGTTTTTGTTGTTTTCAGATGATGATATATCTTTCTATCTGTGTCATCTTCAACTTTTCATCAGTGTCTTATGGTTTTCTGAGTATGTATCTTTTTTTTTTTTTTTTTCTTTTTGCGGTATGCGGGCCTCTCACTGTTGTGGCCTCTCCCGTTGCGGAGCACAGGCTCCGGACGCGCAGGCCCAGCGGCCATGGCCCACGGGCCCAGCCGCTCCGCGGCATATGGGATCCTCCCAGACCGGGGCACGAACCCGCATCCCCTGCATCGGCAGGCGGACTCTCAACCACTGCGCCACCAGGGAGGCCCCTGAGTATGTATCTTTTAAATACATCCTTTGGTAGTTTTATTCTTAAGTATTTATTATTATTGTTGTTATTATTATTATTATATTTAGCCGCAGCATGTGGGATTCTTTTGGGGCGGGCAGCACTGCACAGTTTGTGGGATCTTAGTTCTCCAACCAGGGATCAAACACACACCCCCTGCAGTGGAAACACAGAGTCTTAACAACTGGACTGCCAGGAAAGTCCCGGTATTTTATTATTTTTGATGTGATTGTAAATGGTATTGTTTTCTTAATTTCTATTTCTGATAGTTCATTATTAGTGTATAGAAATGCAATAGATTTCCATATAGTAAATTTGTATCCTGAAACAACTAAATAGATTTATTATTTCTTATAGTATTTTGGTGGTAGCTTTAAGATTTTCTCTATATGGTATCATGTTATCTGCAAAGAGTGACAGTTTTACTTCATCCTTCCCAGTTTGGATGGCTTTCATTTTATTTCTTTCTTTTCTTTTTTTTTTTTTTTTCTGTCTGATTGCTGTGGCCAAGACTTCCAATACTATGTTTGAATAAAACTGGTAAGAGTGAGCATTCCTTGTCCTATTCCTGATCTTAGAGGGATATTGGCTGAAGGTTTGCCATATATTGCCTTCATTAGTTTGAGGTATGTTTCTTTTATATGACCTTTATTGAGAGTTTTTATAAATGGTTGCTGAATTTTGTCAGAAAAAATTTCCATATCTATTGGCATAATCATATGATTTTAATTATTCAACTGGTTAATGTGGTGTATCATGTTGATTGTTTTGTGAATATTGAACCATCCCTGAATTCCTGGGATAAATCCCACTTGATCATGTTGTATGATCCTTTTAATGTATTGTTAATTTTAGTTACTAATGTTTTATTAAACATTTTTGCACCCATGTTAATTAGGGATATTGGGATATAGGGATTTTTTTTTTTTTGGCTGTGTCTTTTTTTTGGTTTTGGTAGCAGGATGATGCTGGCCTTGTAGAATGAATTTGGAAGGGCAACTTCCATTTCAATTTTTTGGAATAGGTGAAACAGATAGCTGTTAACTCTTCTTTAAATGTTTGGTAGACTTCACCTCTGAATCTATCTGGATCTGGACTTTTAGTTGGTTAGGAGGTTTTTTTTTTTTTTTTTTAATTACTGATTCAAATTCAGTACAGGTAATTTGTCTGTTTGTTATATATTTCTTCCTGGGTTAGACTTGGGAGATTTTACATTTCTAGGAATCTACAATGTATCCATTTCTTCTATGTTGTCCATTTTATTGGCCTATAATTGCTTGCAGTAATCTCTTATGGTGCTTTGCATTTACTACTTTTGTCTTTTAACACTCTTATTAGCTTTATAAGTGGTTGGTCTACTACATTTATTGTATATATTTGCTTTACCAATTATATTTTTTTCTCTTTATTTTCATATTTACAGTTCTGGTCTTTCTCTTCTACTTAGAGAAATCCCTTTAATATTTCTTGTAAAGTTGATTTAGTGGCACTGATCTAGTTTAGGTTTTGCTTGTCTGTAAAACTTTTTATCTCTATTTAAATCTGAAAGATAGCCATATTGGATACAGTATTTTTGTTTGTAGGGTTTTTTTCCTTTCATCACTTTAAATATATTGTGCCTCTCCCTTCTAACCTGCAGAGTTTATGCTGAAAAGTCAGCTGACAGTCTTATGGGAGTTTCATATGTATACATATGGTTATATGTATATGGTATATGGTTATATACATATGGTTATGTATATGTATACATACATATACATACATATATACATATATACGTATGTATGTATGTATATATATATATATACATATATATGTATATATATACACATATATAGACATAACCAGTTGCTTTTCCCTTACTGCTTTTAAGATTCTCTCTTATTTTTTTTCCATTTTAATTAAAATATGTCTTGGTGTGAATCTCTTTGGGTTCAGATTATTTGTGATTCTCTGTGCTTCCTAGACCTGGGTGTCTGTTTCCTTTTCCAGGTTAGAAAAGTTTCAGCTATTATCTCTAAAAATAATTTTTATGCTCCTTTCTCTCTCTCTTCTCCTCCTGGGACCCTTATAATGCAAAAGTTAGCATGCTTGATGTTGTCCCAGAGATCTCTTAAAAACTCCTCATTTAAAAAACAATTTTTTTTTCCTCTTTGGTTTGTGTTGTTTCCTTTATTCTGTCTTCTAGTTCAATGATCTACTCCTCTGTATTATCTAATCTGCTCTTGATTCCTTCTAGTGTATATATATTTTTTATTTCAATTACTGTATTCTTTAGCTCTGTATGGTTCTTCTTTATATTTTCTCTTTGTTAATCTTTCCACTGTGTTCATTCTTCTCTGAGTGCATTAAGCATCTTTATCATTACCTTGAGCTCTTTATTAGGTAGATTGCTTATCTACACTTTGCTTAGCTTTTCTTATGGGATTTTACCTTGTTCCTTCATTTGGAACATATTTCTTTGTTGCCTCATGTTGCCTGATTTCTGTGTTTATTTCAATGTATTAAGTAGGTTGGTTACATTTCCTTAACTTTGAGAAGTACTTTACATAGGAGTTGTCCAATTGGGCCCAGTAGCACACTGTCTTCTAGTCATCAGAGTCATATGCTTTAAGGTTGCCTCCTATGTAGGCTGAGTAAGCCCTTCTGTTGTGGCAGGGCTGGTTACTATGGGTGCACTGGGAAGAAGGGCTGGCTCCTGATCCAGTTGACTGCCAGACCCTGCCTTTTGTGGTGGCTGTCAGTTCCCATTGTCTTGCTCAGAGTCCTGTCATGACGGTTTTACAGCTTGATAGTCCCAGGTCTGGTGCAAACCTGCAGGTCAGGGTCATTTCCTAGGGCACCTGGCTGCAAGATCTGAGGGTCTTGGGGTTGCTGCTGGCCCCTGGTGGACAATGCCAGGTCCAAGGGCTGCTGGATGAGAATCCTAGAGGTCTCAGGGCTGGTGTCCACCCACTGGTAATGGGATTTGATCCTGGACCCACTTGTGGGCGGAGTACTGTCCTGAGGCAACTGACTGGAGACCTGGAGGTGTTCATGGCTGGTGCTGGCCCACTGGTAGGTGGGACTGTATGCCCATAAGCCTAGCTTCTTGCCTTGGACTTAACTGGCTGGTGGCGGGTAAGCCCCCCACTCTAATAGGCTAGAAGGAGTGATCCAAAATGACATTTTCCAGCACCAATGCTCTCATGGTATAATAAGCTCCTCAAAATGGCTGCTGCCAGTTTCTATCTCCCAAGGGTGAGTCCTAGGTGTGTCCTGCCTTTCCAGGAGGGTCTCCAAGATCAGGCTCTTTTCAAATGACTGTCTTTGTTCTGGGTCTCAGAATGTGTGAGATTCCTTTTAAAAGTGGAGTTTCTGGGGCTTCCCTGGTGGCGCAGTGGTTGAGAGTCTGCCTGCCAATGCAGGGAACATGGGTTCGTGCCCTGGTCCAAGAAGATCCCACATGCCATGGAGCAGCTAGGCCCGTGAGCCATGACCACTGAGCCTGCGCATCCGGAGCCTGTGCTCTGCAACGGGAGAGGCCACAACAGTGAGAGGCCCACGTACCACACACACACACAAAAAGTGGAGGTTCTATTTCATACAGCCCTATGGCTCTCCTGTACATAAGCCTGACTAGCCTTCAAAATCAGACATTCTTCTGGCTCATATCCTTATGTAGATGTCCCATGCTGGAAAGCCCAATGTGGGTTTCCAATCACTCTCTCCTTGTGGAGAACCTCTGCAAGTGTGATTATCCTTTCATTTGTAGGTTGCCTACCCAGGGTGTGGGTCTTATTTATACCACATCTCTGTCTCTCCTACCCATCTCATTGTGGTTCCTTATTTATATCTTTATTTGTAGAGAATCTTTTATAGTAGTCTTCAGGTCATTCTAATTGATAGTTACACTGTGAATAGTTATAATTTTGGTGTGTCCATGGGAAGAGGTGAGCTCTGGGTCTTCCTATTGTATCATCTTGGTCACTGTCAACCCTGAACTGCACATACTTAAATTGTAATATTTAATACATTTGCCATAGGTATACAACCATAAAGCCATCACCACAATCAAAATAGTGAACATATTACCCACAAAACTTTCCTCATGCACCCTTGTAATTCGAAGCTCCTGCCTTTCTCTCCCTCCAACTTCCCATATGTCCACTGATCTATTTCAGTCACTATAAATTAGTTTGCATTTTCTAGAGTTTTAGATAAATGTAATAACAAAATAGTATTGTTTTCTGATTTCTTTGACTCATTATAATCATTCTGAGAGTTGATCAAATAGTTGTGTGCATCAACAGTTTCCTACTTTTTATTAATGATCAATATTCCATTGTAAGGAATTTATCTATTTGCCTGTTTATGTGCATTTGTGTTGTTTCTCATATTTGCCTGTTACATACAAAGCCTACTCACTTGTTTTAGCTCCCCTTACCCTGCCGAAGGAATCCACACAGGAACATGGCATCTTCATCTCTCCCTCTCTCTCTCTTTTTTAAATTAATTTTTATTGGTGTATAGTTGCTTTACAATATTGTGTTAATTTCTGTTCTAGAGCAAAGTGAATCAGCTATATGTATACATTTACTCCCTATTTTTTGGAGTTTCCTTCCCATTTAGATCATCAGAGAACATTGAGTAGAGTTCCCTGAGCTATACAGTAGGTTCTCATTAGTGTCTCTCCCTCTCCCTTAGTATCAATTCTTCAATGAGTTCAGGCTTTTACAAAATTGGGAAGAGCCTAATGACTTTGAAATTTTTCTGTTTTCAGCTTAGACAAAAATCTTGAAGAAAAGAAATACTAAGAATCTAATTCAGGGTTTCTCCATCTCAGCTGTATTGACATTTGTGACATTTTTTGCCATGTGAGGCTGAACTGTGCATTGCATATTTAGCAACATCCTTTCACTCTATCCATTAAATGCCCATAGCAGCCTTCTTCACAAGTTGTGATGACCAAAAATGTCTTCAGACATTATCATATACTAAATGTTCCCTTGATGGCAAATTTATCCCTTTTGAGAATTTTCTATCTAATGGCTTAAAATGGAGGAAAGAGAAAAGATTGGCCAAAAAAGAGATAGAATCGAATTTAATAAATTGGTTGCAAAGTCATTTATAATATGTACTAAGTTAATCATCTTAAATATGTTGTCTCATTTTACACTCACATGAAAAATGTCTTCATTTTACAGTTGAGAAAAATGATACTGGGTCATTTATGATTCAGTCAGAAGTCAGAAATCTCATTAGTTATTTAAACATATAGATTTTAAGCTAAAGACATCTCAACTAGGTATCAAGTTATTAACAGTGTTACTAAAAAGTTAAAAAAAGAGCTCTAAGGTGCCGTGGGCTAGCAAACTGGCTTTGCGATGTGGGTGTAGGAATGATGAACATACTCTCACCCTGGCTGATGTAAAGCTAACACTTGATATTATCAGATGCAAAGTTGGAGTGAGGAGAACACAATCAACTTACACAAACTGATATCAGGAGCTTCATTCAGCACACCACACACACTGAGGTACACAAAGGTAGCAACTGTAGGAAGCAGTTACCAAACTTACAGTTGAAAAAACAAAGAGGTGAGATTGGAATTATGAACACTTAGAAGCTTAGACGAGGGGCCCAAGGAGCTGAAACTCTGACCTCTGAGGAAGAAGTGCTGCTTGACTAGTGCTAGAGTCTTTGATCTTGGAGGAGGAATCCTATAGGACTAGGACCCAAATCTCTGAAAAGAGAACATAAGTGCCAACTGACAGATTCTGGTGTCTCTAAGAGGGTACATTAAAGCTGGTCTACAAACCACAAATTGGATTCACCAGCTGCCACAAGAGGGAATTGCTGTTGCTGGAATGAAGAAATGTTGCTATGGTGCTACTGACAGGAAAAGCAAACAGAGAGAAAGGAGGAGTCTCTTTTCCCTCCTCCACCTGTGCAATCTCCCTGAAGTGCAGGGCACAACAGGGAATCACTGGCAAAGCAGAAATATGGTTTGTAGGGTCCCAGGCCCAGTATCACAAAGCATAATATAGAAGGGTAGGTTTGGAACTGAGAGATGGTGGCACAGACTTTTAGTGAGATACAAGGTCACTTAGGTAATTATTAAAAAGTATAAAATATCTAAGGCTACTTAATATATATACATATATATATATATATATATATATATATATATATATATATTCAAATAAATGAGGCTCCATACAATATATTCTTATTCACTCCCTTACGTTACAAATTAGTATCAATAAAATTTATTTTTTTCTCTCTTGATGTTGATCTTTAATATCAACATATTATACTACAACTTTGATCTATGGTGGTGACATTTTTTTTGATTTCTAACATGATATTTGCTTCTTCTTGAAAGCAAATACACCAAAAATGCAAATGAGGGCTTGATTTAATGAAAATATATGGAATCTGAGTTCCAAAAGAGCATTCTTATCATGTCTTCAACATATTCACAAAACTGACTAAAGATTCAATAGAGAAGAGTCTCATGGTATTCAAACATTTCATTTATAAACATAATTTTAAGATTTTCTTTCAGATAACTAAGAAAGAAATGTTGTAACAGAATGGCTAAATCAAGCTGAAATTTAAAAATCCCCTTCTATTACACAAATAACCAATAAAATGGAGATGGAGAAAACATAAATTGTTTGGTTCAGGGTTCTACACACACACACACACACACACACACAAATACACACAAAAAAAATATAGGGAAAATATATAAAGCAAAGATAGGAAATTTGGTAGAATTTAGATGTCAATGATTGTAAGATACTCCATTAATTTACTTATCATTAAGGAAGAAAGGATGCTGCTTAAATTATGACATATCTCTACTTATAAAAGACATCACAGAGATGCTAAAATGTGAAAACATTTACCTTAGAATCAATAAAATATGGTAGAAGTAAAGGATACAATGAATTAAGTGTATGGGTTAATAATGTCATTTTAAGTTACATGGATACCAAATTAAAGAAGACAGAATGTATCAAACACTTTGGTTCAACTCTTCAGGTATAGAAATACTTTATTCTTTCTATGGCTTTTTTCCATCTCCACCAAACAACAAACTGGAGTGGTAACTTTTTGCTAGTATGTAGAGTTATAATTGAACCTAAGGAAGGTTTTCTACTAGTAAGTTGCGTTAGTATGTGTCCTTCAAGAAGCAGACATCCCTTCAAGGTGGGATTAGAAATGACAGAGGTGTATTGGGGGACAGAGTAGGGGAAGAAGGAAAGAACCTTAAGACTGTGGTGTAGCTATATCACCTATATAAAGAGAGAGGCAAAGAAGATGGATTGGGGTAGGAAGAATCTCTGACTGCAGTACAGTTACAAGAAAGTTTTGGCAAAGCTCATGGGAAGACCCAAGCCCAAGTCACCTGGAGGAGTAACATGTCTTGCTGGAATGGGCTTGCTTTCAGTTTCCACCATTCACAGTCATTGCCTGGGAGCAGCCACAGGAAGCATGACCTTGGTGAAAATGTAGTGGATCCAAAGGGATAGCAGCTGCAGCTGTCAGTCAATTGCACTTCCTGCAACAAGAGAACTAAACAGATCATTTTCATATTTGAAATATAAGGACAAATAAACACTGGAGGTAGATTGAGGATTTTTCTCAGTAATATGTGAAACTAAAGTGAAATCAGATCTTTTGAAATGAGATTCATTTTATAGGCAAGGGACAAACTATATGAGCTATTTAAGTTTTTCTCAGAACTGCAATTCCATTACTTTACAAATTGATATTGTGATCTGCAGTTGATGAAATTTTAAGAGCCAAAATCACAGCTGGAAATAAAAGACATTGAAATTGCAAGAATGTTATTGAGCACGGACCAGATGATTATGTAGAAGCAATATTTAGAAGTCTATCTGTATATGATGCTGACTGGTAATAATGAGCATAGTGTATTCATACACTGAACAACTTCAGCCATTTAATTACTATGCTAGGCTAACATGATAAATGCACCTGGACACAAATCAATGTTAAGTGGTTCCCAGAACAAAACACTCAAGAAAACCTTGTATACTAAATAGAATAGAGATTACAGAACAGAGCCAGAAATAATTTTGCCTTTAGAGCACAGGGTTGAAGCAGCAGAATTCTAATTATATTTGAAAGTGCCTCCGATAGGTGAAAAATGTTCTGGTTAAAAATGTGCTATTTTGGCAGGTACTATTAGGTTCAGAAATACTATTTAGGACACAAAATGACTCTCTATGTCCCAGAGTAGAAGAATAAATGTCTACTCCCTCTATTGAAGTCTCATCTCAAACTGAACACCCTGTATTCATGCAGTCAGAAATCCTAATGGGTAAGACCATGTGTCTCTCTTTCTCAAGCTCTTTCACAAAGAGAAATATATATGATACCAGGGGAAAATGTCACTCATAAACTGAGGACACTACACAATGACCACGTTTTTCCCAATGAGCTTAATCAATGATAACCTCTAGTTTTTCATTATTCCTAAGATGGAGGTGGTGTGTGGGAGTCCATGGCCATTTTTACCTTTGAAACTATTAAAAAAATATCTACAGTAGAGAGCTGAGAAACCTATATGCTATCTATTACTTACAAATATATTATTAATTTAGTTAGTAAAAATTACTTTGTTAAACATACCACTTTAAAAAGAAACAGATATTGACTTTTGGAGTTCTGAACCTTTTACTCACAGCCTTAAAATAATCACTTATTTTATTTAAGGTCTTATATAAAGATTGAATTTCCCTCTGACAAATGGCTATATAGATTTGTCACATACATTTATAATTCTAGAGACAATAAAGCTTTATTTATGAGTTTATTCATCATTTCTACCCTCAATATGTGTAGAGACAAGAAACTTAGGTACCTAGAGAATGCAAAAAGTCAATATAGTGTATATGCTTTGTATTTTGAGCTATAAGACTTTCCATCACACACTTTGAGAAAGAGCTCTCTTGTCTGTTTAGGGCTTTCCACACCCTTCCCTTATTCTCAGAATGTATAAAGTTCCTAGAAAGTTGACTAACCCAGACCCAGTAGTGGAACATGTGGGCAATGATTATTAACAAATCAGCTCATTCTATTCCTTGACACTAGATGACTTGAGGATGCACACACGTTTCTATGAGATCAGTCAGAGCTCCAAAGCCTCAATGCAAGTACTTCAAAATTTTTCTGAGGTATATCTTATTTACAACGTTCTATTAGCTTGGGTATATAACAAAGTGATTCAAACTTTTTATACATTATTCCCTATTTACAGTTATTATAAACTATTGGCTATATTCACTGTCCTCTACAATATGTCCTTGTAGCTTATTTATTTTATACATAGTAGTTTGTACCTCTAATCCCCTCCTTAATTTCACTTTCCCCCTTCCCTCTCCCCATTCGTAACCACTAGTTTGTACTTTATATCTGTGAGTCTGCTTCATTTTTGTTTTATTCATTAGTTTGTTTTATCTTTTAGAGTCCACATATAGTTGGTAATATATATTATTTACTTTTGTCTGTCTGACTCATTTCACTAAGCATACTACCCTCCAGTTCCATCCATGGTTGTTGCAAGTGGCAATATTTAATTCACCTTTATGGCTGAGTAGTGTTCCATTGTATGTATATATACCACATCTTTTTAAACAGATGATTATTTGTTGATGGACACTTGGGTTGTTTCCATATCTTGCCTATTGTAAATAATGCTGCTATGAACGTTGGAGTGCTTGTATATATTCAAATTAGTGTTTTCATTTTCCTAGGATATATCCCCAGCATTTGGATTGTTGATCATATGGTAGTTCTATTTTTAATTTTTTGAGGAAACTCCATAATGTTTTCCATAGTGGCTGCATCAATTTGTAATCCCACCAACAGCGTACTAGGGGTCCTTTTCTTCACATCCTCACCAACATTTGTTATTTGTGGTATTTTTTATGACAGTCAATTTCAAAGTTATGAGGTGATATCTCCTTTTAGTTTTGATTTACATTTCTCCAGTTAGCAACATTGGGCTTCTTTTCATGTGCCTGTTGGCCATCTGTATGTCTTCTTTGGAGATGTGTCTATTCAGGTATACTGCCCATATTTTAATTGGTTTTTTTTTTTTTTTTTTTTTTTTTTTTTGCGGTACGTGGGCCTCTCACTGTTGTGGCCTCTCCCGTTGCGGAGCACAGGCTCCCGATGCGCAGGCTCAGCGGCCATGGCTCACGGGCCCAGCCGCTCCGCGGCATATGGGATCCTCCCAGACCAGGGCACGAACCCGTATCCCCTGCATCGGCAGGCGGACTCTCAACCACTGCGCCACCAGGGAGGCCCTGGGTTGTTTTTTGATATTGTTTTTTATGGGTTCTTGATATATTTTAGATATTAACCCCTTATCACTCTGTCATTTGCAAATAATTTCTCCCAGCAGGTTATCTTTTCATTTTGTCAGTGGTTTCCTTTGCAGTGCAAAAGCTTTAAGTTTACTTAGGTCCCATTTGTTTACTTTTGCTTTTGTTTCCTTCACCTTAGGAGAGAGATCCACAGCAGTATTGTGACCATTTATGTCAAAGAGCATTCTACCTATGTTTTCTTCTAGGAGTTTTATGGAGTCTTATATTTAGGTCTTTTAGGAGTCTTATATTTAGGTTTTTAATCCACTTTGAATTTATTTTTGTATATAATGTTAGAGAATACTCTAATTTCATTCTTTTACATGTGGCTGTCCAGTTTTCCCAGCACCACTTATTGACTAGACTGTCTTTTCTCCATTGTATATTCTTGCCTGCTTTGTTGTAGATCAACTGACCATAAATGTGTGGATTTCTGGGCCCTCTATTCTCTTCCTTTGATCTATGTGCCTGTTTTTGTGACAGTACCATACTGTTTTGATTGCTGTAGCTTTGTGGTATAGTCTGAAGTCAGGGAGTGTGATTCCTCCATCTATTCTTCTTTCTCATGATTTTCTCAGGTATCTGGAGTCTTTTGTGTTTCCACAAAAAAATTTAATTAATTGTTGTAGTTCTCTGAAAAATATCATTGGTCCTTTGATAGGAATTGCTTTTAATCTGTAAATTGCTTTGGGTAGTTTGGTCATTTACAATATTAATTCTTCCAATCCATGAACACAGTATACTTTCCATCTACTTGTGTCATCTTTTTTCATCAGTATCTTACAATTTTCCAAATACAGGTCTTTTACCTCCTTAGGTAGGATTATTCCTAGGTATTTTATTCTTTTTGATGTGATGGTAAATGGGTTTGCTCTTTTAATTTCTCTTTTTGGCATTTCATTTTTAGTGTATAGAAATGCAACAAATTTCTGTATTTTTGTATCCTACAACTTTAGCAAATTTATTGATAAACTCTGGTAGTTTTTTAGTAGCATCTTTAGGATTTTCTATGTGAGTATCATATGTTCTGAAAACAGTGACAGTTTCACTTCATCTTTTCTAATTTGAATTTCTCATTTCTGATTGATGTGGCTATGGCTTCCATTACTATGTTGAATAGAAGTGGAGAGAATGGGCACCCTTGTCTTATTCCTGATCTTAGAGGAAATGCTTTCAGGTTTTCTATGTTGAATATGATGTTAGCTGTGGGCTTACCATATATGGCCTTTATTATATTGAGGGCTGTTCCCTTTATGCTCATTTTGTTGAGGTTTTTTTGTTTTTTAACATGAATGGATGTTGAATTTTGTCACAAACTTTTTCTGCATCCTTTGAGATGACCATATGTTTTTTGTTCTTCAATTTGTTAATGTGGTGTATCAAATAGGTTGATTTGTGTATATTGACCCATCCTTGTATTCCTGGGATAAATCCCACTGGATCATGGTGTATGATCCTTTTAATATATTGTTAATTTGGTTTGCTAATATTTTATTGAGGATTTTTTTCATCTATGTTCATAAGTCATATTGACCTGTGATTTTCTTTTACTGTAATATTTTTTGTATGGTTTTGGTATCAGGGTGATTCTGGTCTTGTAGAATGATTTTGAAAGCCTTCTTTCTGCAATTTTTTGGTACAGTTTGATAAGGATAGGTGTTAACTCTTCTCTAAACGTTTGGTAGAATTCACCTGTTAAGCCATCTGATCCTGAACTTTTGTTTGTTGGGAGTTTTGTTGTTGTTACTGATTCAATTTCAGTACTGGAAATTAGTCTGTTCATATCTTCTATTTCTTCCCAGTTCAGTCTCAAAAGATTGTACATTTCTAGGAATGTATTCATTTCTTCTAGGACATCCATTGTTTTGACATTTTTTGTAGTAATATCTTATAATCCTTTGTATATCTGTAATGTCAGTTGTAACTTTTCCTTTTTCATTTCTGATTTTATTCATTTGGGCCCTCTCTCTTTTTTTGTTGGTGATTCTTCCTGAGGTTTATCAATTTTGTCTATCTTGTCAAAGAAACAGCTCTTAGTTTCATTGATCCTCTGAGGATCAGCTCCTCTATCCTTATGATTTCTTCTACTACCTTTGGGTTTTATTTATTATTCCTTTTCTAGTTCCTTTAGGTGTAAGGTTAGGTTGTTTATTTGAGATTTTTCTTGTTTTCTGGGGTAGGATAGTATTGCTATAAACTTCCCTTGTAGAACTGCATTTGTTTCTTTCCATAGATTTTGTTTATTTATTTATTTTTATTTATTTATTTATTTTTTGCGGTACACGGGCCTCTCACCGCTGTGGCCTCTCCCATTGCGGAGCACAGGCTCCGGACGCACAGGCTCAGCGGCCATGGTTCATGGGCCCAGCCGCTCCACGGCATGTGGGATCCTCCCATACCAGGGCACGAACCCGTGTCCCCTGCATCGGCAGGCGGACTCTCAACCACTGTGCCACCAGGGAAGCCCACTTCCCATAGATTTTGGATCATAGTGTTTTTGTTTTCATTTGTCTCCAGGTATATATTTAATTTCTTCTTTTATTTTTTCCAGTGATCCATTGCTTACTTAACAGCATATTGTTTAGTCTCTATGTGTTTTTCGCAGTTTTTTTTTTTTTTTCTTATAGTTGATTTCTGGTTTCATAGTGTTGTGGTCAGAAAAAGATAGTTGATATGATTTCAAATTTCTTAAATTTACTGAAGTTTGTTTTGTGGTCTAACGTCATCTTCCCTGAAGAATCTTCCATGTGCACTTGAAAAAAAATGTGTACTCTGCTGCTTTTGGATGAAATCTTCTTTATATATCAATTAAGTCCATATCGTCTAAGGTGTCATTTAAGACCTGTGTTTCCTTATTGATTTTCTGTCTGGAAGATTTGTCCATTGATTTAAGTTGGGTGTTAAAGTTCCCTATTATTTTTGTGTTACTGTCAATTTCTCCCCTTATGTATGATAATATTTGCTTTAGGTATTCAGGTCTAAATGTTGGGTGCATATATATTTACAATTGTTCAAACTTCTTCTTGAATTCATCCCTTGATCATTATGTAGTGTCTTTCTTTGTCTCTTCTTTTAGTCCTTGTAATAACATCTATTTTGTCTGATATAAGTATTGCTACCCTGGCTTTCATTTTATTTCCATTTGCATGGAATACCTTTTCCTGTCCACTCACTTTCAGTCTATGTGTGTCTCTAGATCTGAGTTGACTTTCTTGAAGGCAGCACATATATGGTTCTTGTTTTTGTATCCATTCATCCACTCTATGTCTTTTGATTAAAGAATTATACCATTTACATGTGAACTAAGTATTGATACGTATGTACTTATTGCCATTTTCTTAATTGTTTTGGGCTTGTCTTTGTAGTTCTTTCTTGTTCCTTTCTTCTTCTCTTCTCTTCCCTTACGATTTGATGACTGTCTTTAATGTTATGTTTTAATTCCTTTCTCTTTTTTTTGTGTGTATCTATTTTGGTTTGTTTTTACCATGAGTTTTATGTATATAGATATATTTCATTGTTTTAGTTGCTTACCTCTTAATTTCAAATGCATTTTTACAACCCTGCATTTTTACTCCCTTCCTTTCACAATTACTGTTTTTGACATCACAGTTTACATCTACTTGTTTTGTGTATCTCTTAACTGCTTATAGTGATACAGATGCTTTTACTACTTTTGCCTTTTTACTAGCTTTGAATGTGGTTGTTTTTACTACCTTTACTGTATATTTGTCTTCACTGATGAACTTTTTCCTTTTGTAATTTTCATGTTTCTAGTTGTGACCTTTTTCACTTAGAGAAGTCCCTTTAACATTCCTTGTAAAGCTGGTTTGCTGGTGCTAAAATCTTTCATCTTTTACTTCTTTGTAAAACTTTTGACTTTCCATCAAATCTGAATGATAATCTTTCTTGGTGGAGTATTCTTGTTTGTAGGTTTTTCCCTTTCATCACTAAATATATTGTGCCATTCCCTTCTGGCCAGCAAAGTTTCTGCTGAAAAATCAACTGATAATCTTATGAGAGTTTCCACATATGTACCTTGCTGCTTTTAATATTTTCTCTTTATCTTAAATTTTTGTCATTTTAATTACAATTTATCTTGATGTTGTCCTCTGTGAGTTGATCCTCTTTGGGACTCTCTTTGCTTCCTGGACTTAGATGTCCTTTTCCTTCCCCATGTTTGGGAATTTTTCAGCTATTGTGTATTCAAATATTTTCTTTGCCTTTTCTCTCTTTCTTGGACACCTATAATGTGAATGCTAGTATGCTTGATATTGTTCCAGAGGTCTCTTAAACTGTTTTAATTTATTTTAATTCTTTTCTCTGTTCAGCTTCAGTTATTTCCACTGTTTTGTCTTCCAGCTTCCTGATCTGTTCCTCTGTATCATTTAGTCTACTGTTGATTTCTTCTAGTGTATTTTTCCATTTTTTGCATTTTTCTTCTCTCTTTGGTTGTTCTTTTTATACTCTTTTTTTTAAAAAAAACTTCTTTTTTCTTTGTTCATCCATTCTTCTCCCAAGTTCTTTGATCACTTTTATAATCATTACCTTGAATTCTTTCTCAGGTAGAATGCTTTTCTCCACTGCACTTAGTTCTTCTATGGTTTTATCTGTTCCTTCATTTGGAACATGTTCCTCTGTCACCTCAGTTTCCCTAATTTGCTGTTCTTATTTCTATGTATCTGGTAATTTGGTTAAGTTTCCTGACCTTGTAGAAATGACCTTTTGTAGGAGTTGTCCTATGTGTCCCAGCATCACTCTCCCCTCTGGCCACTAGAGACATATGCTTTAGGGCTGCCTTATGTGGGCTGTGTGGGTCCTTCTGTTGTGGTAGACTATGACTGTGGGTGGTCCTGTAGTTGTGTCTGGCCCCTGGCCAACCAATTGGTTTCCAGGCCCTGCCTTGGTTGGAGGCTGCTGACTGCTGGTTCATGGGTTTGGGTCATGAGACAGCTGGATATGGAAAATTGGGTGGTCCTGATACTAGTGCTGGATCACTAGTGGGCAGACTCAAGGTCCAGGAGATTCCAAGGCTGATGCTCACCAACCAATGGGTGAAGCCAGGTCCTAGCAATAGTGCTGCCCCACTGACAGGCAGAATCCTGTGGTCTGCCTGCAAGGCACAGGGATCCCAGAACTGGCATCTGACCACTGGTAGCTGGATCCACCTCCTGACACAGCTGGTTTTAGGATCCTGTGTTGGCCAGCTGGTGAATGGGGCTAGATCTATGGTGGTTGGCTGAAGAGCCCATGGTGTCACAGAGCTGGTGTTGGCCTACTGGTGAGTGAGCTGGGTGTTGCCATTGAAGGCTGCAGTGATGCAGATTTCTAGGGGGTGGTGTTCACCTGCTGATATGTGAGTCTGGTCCTGAGGCTAGAACAGGCTTGTAGGTGGACACATCTTGGGCCCAGGAGATTCTGGGACTAGTGCCTTTCCACTGGTGGGTGGACCTGAATCCTGGGATCTCTGGCTGCAGTGCCCTGAGGGTTCCAGGTCTAGTGCCTGCACACTGTTGTTGGGGTCATGTCCTGTGTCTTCCAGTAGACAGGGCCATGTCCATGGGTGGCTGTGCACTCAGGGGTACTTAAGGCAGCCTGTATGCTGGTAGATGGGGTGGTTTTCATTGCTTAACCTGAGGCATCCCAATACCAGTGCCTATATGCTATGTGCATGGGCAGGGCGTAAATCCTGAGGCTTATAAGCTAGAGGGATGATTCCCAAATGGAGTTTGCTAGCTTGTGTCCACATGGTAGAACAAGCTTTCCAAAATGGCTACCTCCAGTGTTTATCTCCACAGGGTGAGCTACAGTTACCTCCTTCCTCTCTGGGAGACTATGAACAGCAGGTACTTCTGACCCAGTGTCCTTTCAAATTACTGTTTCTGTCCCACGTCCTGGATCATGTGATATTTTGTATTTTTCCTTTAAGAGTGGAGTCTTTATTTCCCACAGCACTCTGGGTCTCCAAAGATAAGCCCCACTGGCCTCCAAAGCCAAACTTTCTGGGGGTTCATCTTCCCAGTATAGGATCCTCAGTCTAGGGAGCTTGATGGGGCTCAGACCCCTTGCTCCTTAAGGTGAACCCCTGCAATTGTAATTATTCTCCAATTTGTGGGTCCGCCATCTGGGGGCATGAGTCTTGGCTATAACATAACTCCACCACTCCTATTCATCTCACTGTGGTTTCTTCTTTATATCATCAGGTGTAGAAGATCTTTTCAGGTAGGTCCTCATTGTGGATGAAAAATGTCACCTACCATATCAGTAAACATGCTGATGTTGCAGCCATCAAGCCATCATCTGTTGCAGCTGCCCCTGACTGGGCACCCTGAAGGTATTCAAATGGAGCTGGCCCTGGATAGTTAAGATGCATATCAAAGGAATGATTTCAATGAACCCAGACTCTTGCATCTTCTCATACATAGAAAAACACTACATTTATTAACTTGAGATATCTGTTTTTCTTAATTACAGTAAACTTTTGATGTTCTAACTACCTAATTTTTTGTTGCAAAACTCCTATTTATATCCTTGCTACTCCCTTACCTCTTTGCAGCAGTCACTCAGAGTTATATAGGAGACTGTCTCTTGGATTTAAGTCCTCAGCAAATCTGCCATTAAGTCATAATTCTCAACTTTTAGGTTGTGCATTTTTTCAGTCAACATAGCCTTTTTCATTGATAGTTCTGTAAATGGTTATAATTTTCCTGTGCCCATGAGTGGAGGTGAATTCAGGGTCTTCCTACTCCACCATCTTGGAAGTCCTCAATGCCACTACTTTTGTTTGAGCCATTGTGAGAGTAGATTTACTTTCTCTTACACAATATAAACTTGAGTGGATGTAGTAACTACACCTGTTCCTGTCTTCTTGTTACCAGTTGAGACCAGAGACTGAAGCCAACACAGCACATGGCTGAGCAAGAAATAGAGAAAAAATTAAGCCCTGAAAACTTTACCTAATATTCCAGTACAACAATGCTGGAGTTAATTCTCTCGCTAGATATTTCAGTTATGTCAGCCAATAAATTCTCTCTTAATTAAGTGGTTTGTATCAGATTTTTGTACCTGCAACCAGAAGTGTCCTGACTTTACCCAATAGTGGGATATGGGTGTGGTGGAAAAGACTACATTGAAATGACAAAATAATTGGAAGTAAACCTGAAACTCACTTTGTTTAGCCTATCATGTTAAATATGCCACTATTCTTCCTTAATAAGTATAGTAACAACTGAATGAACTAGAAATACAGATGGCAATAGGAGTATAGGAGTAAGGTGTTTGAAAAGAATTGGGGTACTATATCATACCAAACTTCCTTTCCTCAATAGTAAGTGCTCTGAGCAAGCTCTTTGAGGAACTCACAGTTCATTCAATCATTCAACAAGTGTTAACTGAGTGTCTACTCTAAGTAGGTGTTGTGTTGTGTTGTGCTGATAAGAACTGCAGAATTCTCAGCATGTAACAACTCTGTCCAAACCCTTGCACTAAGCGACTTGACCAAACAGTAGTATGGTTTCTAGCAGTCTATGAGTTTGTTTCTCTAGGATGATCCCAACCCCCCATTAAACATAGCATTTGCAGCTAACAAAGGAGAGGGTTTGCAGCTAAAGTTGTAACTACCAAGTAAAGCAAGTCTATATCAGCATTTGAATGCAAGGAGTTAGTCTACATTTGCTGATTCAAAGGAAAACTTAGCCAGGCCTGCTTGACTAGCACCTTCTAAGTAAATAGGAGCGGAAGAATGGGGTTTATGCTGACTAGGTAATTGCTTCCTGAGACAATTTGCAGTATGAGTCTAGTAGTTTGGAGAAAGGAAGAAGGACTCTATGTCACCTAATCCTTAGCCACTTTGTTAGTCAGTAATTCTCTCTAAAGAAACTGTGATATTTAGCAAAGTAGGGATGAGATCATTATTTGGTGAGATAGGATTTTTTAAAAAATATGATTCTTTTTGAAAGTAAGAAATGAAGCAGACAAAACTTCAATATTCACTGTCAGGTGCAACTGCACCCTCACAAGCTGTACTTGAAGACATCTGCAGACATTTTCAGAGCAAGATTCTATCTTAAATTTAAGGGACAATAGCTTCTATTTGGAAAAAGATAAGAAGTATATAAATTTCAAATTATGTGCTACAAACCCCCTTTAAAGTTCAACAATTCCAACAGCAGGAGACTCTAATATTTTCTTCCCTACAGATCTCTATAACAATGGCTCAGTCTTTTCAAAAAAACATACACGCGGGGTGGGGGGGACCTTGAAGATGGCAGAAGAGTAAGACATGGAGATCACCTTCCTCCCCACAAATACATCAAGATTACGTGTGAAACAACTCCTACCTAACACCTACTGTATGCTGGCAGACCTCAGACTTCCCCAAAGGCAAGAAAATCCCTACATACCTGGGTAGGGCAAAAGAAAAAAGAAAAAACAGACAAAAGAATAAGGATGGGACGTGCAACTCTGGGAGGGAGCTGTGAAGGATGAAAAGTTTCCACAGACTAGGAAGCCCCTTCACTGACGGAGATGGAGGGTGGGCAGGGGGGAAACTTTGGAGTCATGGAGGAGAGCACAGCAACAGGGGTGCAGAGAGCAAAGTGGAGAGATTCCCACACAGAGGATTGGTGCCAACCAGCACTCACCAGCCTTAGACACTTGTCTGCTCACCCACCAGGGTAGGTGGGTGCTAGGAGTTGAGACTAGGGCTTCGGAGGTCAGATCCCAGGAAGAGGACTGGGGTTGGCTGCATTAAGATAGCCTGAAGGGGGCTAGTGTGTCACAGCTAGCTGGGAGTCAGGGAAAAAGTCTGGACCTGCTTAAAGGCAAGAGACCATTGTCTCAGGGTATGTGAGGAGAAGGGATTCCTTCTGTGTGTGCCCACAGAAGACAGAGCACCACCTAAGTGAGCTCCAGACTTGGGCTTTAGTTGCTACTATCAGCTCGGCCCTCAGATACTTGTATGAAATACTAAGGCTGCTGCTGCTGCCACCAAGAATCTTGTGTGCAAACACAAGTCACTACCCACACTCCCCCTGGGAACTTTTGCAGCACACCACTGATGGGTTCCAGCAATCTAGGGACAACTTCCCTGGAAGTACACATGGTGTGCCTCATGCTGTTGCAGTGTCATGCTGGTTTCTGCTGATTTAGCGTCACCCTACATTCCAATTATGACTACAATACGCCTCCCTCTCCCCAGCCTGAGAGAGCAAGAGAGCCCTACTCAGCACTGCTTTAACCCCTTCATGTCTGGGTGGGGAAAAGACGCCTGAGAACGACCTTCTGCAGAGGCAGGGCCACACCAAAGCTGAACCCCAGGAGCTCTACGAACATAGAAGAGAAAGGGAAATTTCTCTGTACAGCCTCAGGAGCAGTGGATTAAATCTCCAAAATCAAGTTGATAAACCCTGCATCTGTAGAATACCTGAATAGACAAAAAACGTTCCCAAAATTGAGGCAGTGGAATTTGACAGCAACTGTAGACTTGGGTTTTTCTGTCTGTAAATAATATGTTTCTGATTTTTATGTTTATCTTAGTTTAGTTTTTAGTGCTTTTTAACATTAGTGGATTAGTTTATTGGTTTGATTGCTTTCTTCTTTTATTTATTTTATTTTCTTTAGTTTATTACTTTTTATTTTATTATTATTTATTTATTTAACTGGTTTGATATGATTTAATTCTTTTTCCTTCTGTTTTTTTCTTACTTTTCTTCTGAGCCTCGTGGCTGACAGCATCTTGGTGCTCTGACAGGGTGTCAGGCTGGAGCCTCAGAAGTGGGAGAGCTGAGTGCAGGACACTGGACCACCAGAGACCTCCCAGCCCCATGTAATATCAATCAGCAAGAACACTCCCAGAGATATATGTCTCAACACTAAGACCCAGCTCCACCCAACGGCCAGCAAGCTCCACCCAATGGCCAGCAAGCTCCAGTGCTGGACATCCAATGACAACAACTACCACAACAGAAACACAAAGCCACACATTAGCAGAGAGGCTGCCAAAAATAATAAGTTCAAAGACACCCCAAAACACACCACCAGATATGGCCTTGCCCACCAGAAAGACAAGATCCAGTCCCAGCCACCAGAACACAGGCACAAGTCCCCTCCACCAAGAAGCTTAGACAGGCCACTGAACCAACTTTATCCACTGGGGTCAGACACAAAAAACAATGGGAACTATGAATCTGCAGCCTGAAGAAAGGAGACCACAATCACAGGAAATTAAACAAAGAAAGAAGACAGAGAAATATGCAGCAGATGAGGGAGCAAGGTAAAAACCAACCAGACCAAATAAATGAAGAGAAAATACACAGTCTACCTGAAAAAGAATTGAGAATAATGGTAGTAAAGATTATCAAAAATCTTGAAAGTAGAATGGAGAAAATAGAAGAAACAATTAACAAGGACCTAGAAGAACTAAAGAGCAAACAAACAATGATGAACAACACAATAAATGAAATTTAAAATTCTCAAAAAGGAAACAATAGCAGAATAACTGAGGCAGAAGAATGGATAAGTGGCCTGGAAGATAAAATAGTGGAAATAACAGTCACAGAGCAGAATAAAGAAAAAATAATGAAAATAATTGAGGACAGTCTCAGAGACATCTGGGAATAAAACTAAACACACCAGCATTCAAATTATAGGGGTCCCAGGAGAAGAAGAGAAAGAGAAGGGGCCTGAGAAAATATTTGAAGCAATTATAGTTGAAAACTTCCCTAATATGCCAAAGGAAATAATAAGTCAAGTCCAGGAAACACAGAGATTCACATACAGGATAATCCAAGGAGGAACATGTCAAGACACATATTAATCAAACCATAAAAAACTAAATACAAAGAAAAAGTATTAAAAGCAGCAAGGGAAAATCAATAACATACAAGGAAATCTCCATAAGGTTAACAGCTTATTTTTCAGCAGAAACTCTGAAAGCCAAAAGGGAGTGGCAGGACATATATAAAGTGCTGAAAGGGAAAAACCTACAACAAAGATTATTCTACATAGCAAGAATCTCATTCAGATTTGATGAAGAAATTAAAAACTTTACAGGCAAGCAAAAATTAAGAGAATTCAACAACACCAAACCAGTTTTACAACAAATGCTAAAGGAACTTCTCCAGGCAGGAAACATGAAAGAAGGAAAAGACCTACAAAAACAAACCCAAAACAATTAAAAAAATGGTAATAGGAACATACATATGAATAATTACCTTAAATGTAAATGGATTAAATGCTCCAAGCAAAAGACATAGACCAGCTGAATGGATACAAAAACAAAACCCATATATATTCTGTCTACAAGAGACCAACTTCAGACCTAGGGACACATAGAAACTGAGAAGGAGGGTATGGAAAAAGATATTCCATGAAAATGGAAAACAAAAGAAAGCTGGAGTAGCAATTCTCATATCACACAAAATAGACTTTAATATCAAGATTATTACAGGAGACAAAGAAGGACACAACACAATGACCAAAGGATCAATCCAAGAAGAAGATATAACAATTGTAAACAATTATGCACCCAACATAGAAGCACCTCAATACATAAGGCAAATGTTAGCAACCATAAAAGAGGAAATCAACAGTAACACAATCATAGTAGTGGACTATAACAGCCCACTTTCACCAATGGACAGATCATCCAAAATGAAAATAAATAAGGAAACACAAGCTTTAAATGACATTAAACAAGTTGGACTTAATTGATATTTTTATGAAATTCCATCCAAAAACAACAGGATACACTTCCCAAGTGCTCATGGAACACTGTCTAGCATAGATCATATCTTGGTTCACAAATCACACCTTCATAATTTTAAGAAAATTGAAATTGTACCAAGTATCTTTTCTGACAATAATGCTATGAGACTAGATATCAATTACAGAAAAAAAAACTGTAAAAAATAAAACACATGGAGGCTAAACAATATGCTACTAAATAACCAAGAAATCACTGAAGAAATCAAAAAGGAAATCACAAAATACCTAGAAACAAATGACAATGAAAACACGATGACCCCAAACCTATGGGATGCAGCAAAAGCAGTTCTAAGAGGGAAGTTTATAGCAATAGAACCCTAACTCAAGAAACAAGAAAAATCTCAAATCAACAACCTAACCTTACACCTAAAGCAATTAGAGAAAGAAGAACAAAAAGAAACCCCAAAGTTAGCAGAAAGAAAAAATTCATAAAGATCAGATCAGACATAAATGAAAAAGAAATAAAGGAAACAATAGCAAAGCTCAGTAAAACTAAAAGCTCATTCTTTGAGAAGATAAACAAAATTGATGAAGCATTAGCCAGACTCATCAAAGCAAAAAGGGAGAATACTCAAATCAATAGATTTAGAAATGAATAAGCAGAAGTAACAACTGATGCTGCAGAAATACAAAGGATCATGAGAGATTACTGCATGCAACTATAGGTCAATAAAATGGACATCTGGAAAAAATGGACAAATTCTTAGGAAAGCACAACCTTCCAAGAGTGAACCAGGAAGAAACAGAAAATAAGAACAGAGAAATCACAAGCACTGAAATTGAAACTGTGATTAAAAATCCTCCAACAGCAAAAGTCCAGGACCAGATGGCTTCACAGGTGAATTCTATCAAACATTTACAAAAGAGCTAACATCTATCCTTCTCAAACTCTTCCAAATACAGCAGAGCAAGGAACACACCCAAACTAATTCTACAAGGCCATGTTCACCCTGCTATGAAAGCCAAAGATGTCACCAAAAAAAGCAAACTACAGGCCAATATTACTGATGAACATAGATGCAAAAATCCTCAACTAAATACTAGCAAACAGAATCCAACAGCACATTAAAAGGATCAAACACCATAATCAAGATGGATTTATCCCAGGAATGCAAGGATTCTTCAATATATGCAAATCAATGTAATAAACCATATTCACAAACTGAAGGCAAAAACATATGATCATCTCAACAGATGCAGAAAAAGCTTTCAACAAAATTCAACACCCATTTATGATAAAAGCTCTCCAGAGATAGGCATAAGGGGAACCTACCTCAACATAATAAAGGCCATATATGACAAAACCAACAGCCAACATCATTCTCAATGGTGAATAACTGATATCATTTCTTCTAAGATCAGGAGCAAGACAAGGTAGCCCACTTTCACCAATATTATTCAACATGTTTTGGAAGATTTATCTACAGCAATCAGAGAAGAAAAAGAAATAAAAGAAAGCTAAATCAGAAAAGAAGTAAATCTGTCACTATTTGCAGATGACATGATACTATACATAGGGAATCTTAAAGATGTTACCAGAAAACTATGAGAGCTCATCAGTGAATTTGGTAAAGCAGCAGGATACAAACTTATTTCATGGAAATCTCTTGCATTCCTATACACCAATGATGAAAAATCTGATAGAGAAATTAAAGAAACACTCCCATTTCCCATTGCAATAAAAACAATAAAATACCTTGGAATAAATGTATCGAAGGAGACAAAAGACCTATATATAGAAAACATTAAGGCACTGATGAAAGATATTAAAGATGATACAGATGGAGAGATATACCATGCTCTTGGATTGGAAGGATCAACACTGTGAAAATAACTATAGCATGCCAAACAATCGACAGATTCAGTGTAATCCCTATCAAACTGCCAATGGCATTTTTCATAGAACTAGAACAAAAAATTTCAGAATTTGTATGGAAACACAAAAGAACCAGAATAGCCAAAGCACACTTGAGAAAGAAAAATAGAGCTGGAGGAATCAGGCTCCCAGACTTCAGACTATATTAAAAGCTACACTAATCAAGACAGTATCGTATTGGCATAAGAACAGAACATAGGCAAATGGAACAGGATAGAAAGCCCAGAGATATACCCATGCACATATGGTCACCTTATGTTTGACAAAGGAGGCAAGAATATACAATGGAGAAAAGACAGCCTCTTCAATAAGTGGTGCTGGGAAAACTGGACAGGGACATGTAAAAGAATGAAATTAGAACACTTCTTAACACCATATACAAGAATAAGCTCAAAATGGATTAAAGACCTAAATGTAGGGCCAGAAACTATAAACTCTTAGAGGAAAACATAGGCAGAACACCCTGTGATATAAATCACAGCAAGTTCATTTTTGACTCAACCCCAAGAGAAATGGAAATAAAAACAAAAATAAACAAATGGGACCAATGGAACTTAAAACCTTTTGCACAATAAAGGAAACCATAAACAAGATGAAAAGCCAAACCTCAGAATGGGAGAAAATATTTGCAAATGAAGCAACTGAAAAATGATTAATCTCCAAAATATACAAGCAGCCCATGCAACTCAATATCAAAAAAACAAACAACCCAATCCAAACTGGGGGGAAGAATTTAATAGACATTTCTCCAAAGAAGACATACAGATTGCCAAGAAACACACAAAGGGATGCTCAACATCACTAATCATTGGAGAAATGCAAATCGAAACCACTATGAGGTATCACCTCACACTGGTTAGAATGGCCATTAGGACATTCCATCCCAAAACAACAGAATACACATTTTTCTCAAGTGCTCATGGAACATTCTCCAGGATAGATCATATCTTGGGTCACAAATCAAGCCTTGGTAAATTTAAGAAAACTGAAATTGTATCAAGTATCTTTTCCGACCACAATGCTATGAGACTAGACATCAATTACAGGAAAAGATCTGTAAAAAATACAAACACATAGAGGCTAAACAATACACTACTTAATAACGAAGTGATCACTGAAGAAATCAAAGAGGAAATTTAAAAATACCAAGAAACATATGACAATGGAGACACGATGACCCAAAACCTATGGGACGCAGCAAAAACAGTTCTAAGGGGGAAGTTTATAGCAATACAATCCCACCTTAAGAAACAGGAAACATCACGAGTAAACAACCTGACCCTGCATATAAAGCAATTAGAGAAAGAAGAACAAAAAACCCCCAAAGTTAGCAGAAGGAAAGGAATCATAAAGATCAGATCAGAAATAAATGAAAAAGAAATGAAGGAAACGATAGCAAAGATCAATCAAACTAAAAGCTGGTTCTTTGAGAAGATAAAAAAAATTGATAAACCATTAGCCAGACTCATCAAGAAAAAAAGGGAGAAGACTCAATTCAATAGAATTAGAAATGAAAAAGGAGAAGTAACAACTGACACTACAGAAATACAAAAGATCATGAGAGATTACTACAAGCAACTCTATGCCAATAAAATGGACAACCTGGAAGAAATGGACAAATTCTTAGAGATGCACAACCTGCCTAGACTGAATCAGGAAGAAATAGAAAATATGAATAGACCAATCACAAGCACTGAAATTGAAACTGCGATTAAAAATCTTCCGACAAACAAAAGCCCAGGACCAGATGACTTCACAGGTGAATTCTATCAAACATTTAGAGAAGAACTAATACTCATCCTTCTCAAACTCTTCCAAAATATAGCAGAGGGAGGAACACTCCCAAACTCATTCAATGAGGCCACCATCACCTTGATACCAAAACCAGGCAAGGATGTCACAAAGAAAGAAAACTACAGGCCAATATCACTGATGAACATAGATGCAAAAATCCTCAACAAAATACTAGCAAACAGAATCCAACAGCACATTAAAAGGACCATACACCATGATCAAGTGGGGTTTATTCCAGGAATGCAAGGATTCTTCAATATATGCAAATCAGTCAACGTGATACACCATATTAACAAATTGAAGGAGAAAAACCATATGATCATCTCAATAGATGCAGAGAAAGCTTTCGACAAAATTCAACACCCATTTATGATAAAAACCCTGCAGAAAGTAGGCATAGAGGGAACTTTCCTCAACATAATAAAGGCCATATTTGACAAACCCACAGCCAACATCGTCCTCAATGGTGAAAAACTCAAACCATTTCCACTAAGATCAGGAACAAGACAAGGCTGCTCTCTCTCACCACTCTTATTGAAAATAGTTTTGGAAGTTTTAGCCACAGCAATCAGAGAGGAAAAGGAAATGAAAGGGATCCAAATTGGAAAAGAAGTAAAGCTGTCACTGTTTGCAGATGACATGATACTATACATAGAGAATCCTAAAGATGCTACCAGAAAACCACTAAAAATAATCAATGAATTTGGTAAAGTAGAAGAATACAAAATTAATGCACCAAAATCTCTGGCATTCCTGTACACTAATGATTAAAAGTCTGAAAGTGAAATCAAGAAAACACTCCCATTTACCACTGCAACAAAAACAATAATATATCTAAGAATAAACCTACCTAAGGAGACAAAAGACCTGTATGCAGATAATTATAAGACACTGATGAAAGAAATTAAAGATGATACAAATAGATGGAGAGATATACCATGCTCCTGGATTGGAAGAATCAATATTGTGAAAATGACTCTACTACCCAAAGCAATCTGCAGATTCAATGCAATCCCTTTCAAACTACCACTGGCATTTTTCACAGAACTAGAACAAAAAATTTCAAAATTTGTTTGGAAACAAAAAAGACTCTGAATAGCCAAAGCAATCTTGAGATTGTAAAACGGAGCTGGAGTAATCAGGTTCCCTGACCTCAGACTATACTACAAAGCTACAGTAATCAAGACAGTGTGGTACTGGCACAAAAACAGAAAGATAGATCAATGGAACAGGACAGAATGTCCAGAGATAAACCCACACACATATGGCCAACTTATCTTTGATAAAGGAGGCAGGAATGTACAGTGGAGAAAGGACAGCCTCTTCAATAAGTGGTGCTGGGAAAACTTGACAGGGACATGTAAAAGTGTGAGATTAGATCACTCCCTAACACCATACACAAAAATAAACTCAAAATGGATTAAAGACCTAAATGTAAGGCCAGACACTCTCAAACTCTTAGATGAAAACATAGGCAGAACACTCTATGACATAAATCACAGCAAGATCCTTGTGGACGCACCTCCTAGAGAAATGGAAATAAAAAACAAAAATAAAGTAATGGGACCTAATGAAACTTCAAAGCTTTTGCACAGCAAAGGAAACCATAAACAAGACCAAAAGACAACCCTCAGAATGGGAGAAAATATTTGCAAATGAAGCAACTGACAAAGGATTAATCTCCAAAATTTATAAGCAACTCATGCAGCCCAATAGCAAAAAACCCAAACAACCCATTCCAAAAATGGGCAGAAGACCTAAATAGACATTTTCCAAAGAAGATATACAGACTGCCAACAAACACATGAAAGAATGCTCAACATCATTAATCATTAGAGACATGCAACTCAAAACCACAATGAGATATCATCTCACACCAGTCAGAATGGCCATCATCAAAAAATCTAGAAACAATGAATGCTGGAGAGGGTGTGGAGAAAAGGGAACACTCTTGCACTGCTGGTGGGAATGTGAATTGGTCCAGCCACTATGGAGAACAGTATGGAGGTTCCTTAAAAAACTAAAAATAGAACTACCATATGACCCAGCAATCCCACTACTAGGCATACACCCTGAGAAAACCATAATTCAAAAAGAGACATGTACCAAAATGTTCATTGCAGCTCTATTCACAATAGCCTGGAGCTGGAAACAACCTAAGTGTCCATCATTGGATGAATGGATAAAGAAGATGTGGCACATATATACAATGGAATATTACTCAGCCATAAAAAGAAACAAAACTGAGCTATTTGTAATGAGGTGTATGGACCTAGAGTCTGTCATACAGAGTGAAGTAAGTCAGAAAGAGAAAGACAAATACCGTATGCTAACACATATATATGGAATTCAAGAAAAAAATGTCATGAAGAGCCTAGGGGTAAAACAGGAATAAAGACACAGACCTAGTAGAGAATGGACTTGAGGATATGGGGAGGGGGAAGTGTAAGCTGTGACAAAGCGAGAGAGAGGCATGGACATATATACATTACCAAACGTAAGGTAGATAAATATTGGGAAGCAGCCGCATAGCACAGGGAGATTAGCTCGGTGCTTTGTGACCGCCTGGAGGGGTGGGATAGGGAGGGTGGGAGGGAGGGAGACGGAAGAGGGAAGGGATATGGGAACAGATGTATATGTATGACTGATTCAGTTTGTTATAAAGCAGAAACTAATAAAAAATCACACAATTAATAAAGTAAGGATCTGGGGGAAAATCTACAAAAAATAAATGCTGGAGCAGGTATGGAGAAAAGGGAAGCCTCTTGCACTGTTGCTGGTAATGTAAACTAATACAGCCACTATGGAGAACAGTGTATGGACGTTCCTAAAAAAGTAAAATAGAACTACCATATGAGCCAGCAATCCCACTACTGGACATATACTCTGAGAAAAGTGTAATTCAAAAAGAGACATGTACAACAATATGCATTAGTACTATTTACAATAGCCAGGACACGGAAGCAACTTAAGTGTCCATCAACAGATGAATGGATAAAGAAGATGTGGCACATATATACCATGGAATATTACTCAGTCATAAAATGAAACGAAATTGAGTTATTTGTAGTGAGGTGGATGGACCTAGAGTCTGTCATACAGAGTGAAGTAAGTCAGAAAGAGTAAAACAAATACTGTATGCTAACACATATATATGGCGTCTAAAAAAAGTGATTCTGATGAACCTAAGGGAAGGACAGGAATAAAGACACAGACGTAGATAATGGACTTGAGGACACAGGGAGGGGTAAGTTTAAGCTGGGGCGAAGTGAGACAGTAGCATAGGCATATATACATCACCAAATGTAAAATAGATACCTAGTTGGAAGCAGCTGCATAGCACAGGGAGATCAACTAAGTGCTTTGTGACCACCTAGAGGGTTTGGATAGGGATGGTGGAAGGGAGGCACAAGATAGAGGGTTTATGAGGATATATGTGTATGTATAGCTGGTTTACTTTTTCATACAGCAGAAACTAACACAACATTGTAAAGCAATTATACTCCAATAAAGATTTAAAAAAATCATACATAGAATACCTAGTATTTGTTAAGATACTGTTAGGTACTGAAATTTAAAATGATGGCATGTCATATCCTTTACCTTAAGAAATGTACATTGTGTGGGACCAGGCTTCCAGTTATGTACATTACTAATTGAAAATGATAACCATTGTAACAAAGGTATAAGAAAACTAATGTGAGAATACTCACCCAGGGGAGAGTGGGAAAAGATTGGCTTAATAAAATGTGGGATATACGGAACTGAACTTGAAGAACAAGTACCTTATTAGTAAGGAAAACCATGGGAAAGCATATGGATAGAGGAAGCTGCATGAGAATGTAGCTGGAAGGATGAAAAGACATTGCTCATTTAAAAAACAGTTGTCTGAGAGACAAGCAAAGGAAAATAGAATGTAGTTATTTTTTTTCTATTCTGTCGTGGCAAAGGACTTAAAGATTTGTACTTATTTATTTTAAAATTTATTTATTTGTTTACTTTTGTGTGTGTTGGGTCTGCGTTGCTGTGCGCAGGCTTTCTCTAGTTGCAGTGAGCGGGTGTTACCCTTCATTGCAGTGTGCAGATTTCTCATTGTTGTGGCTTCTTTTGTTGCATAGCACGGGCTCTAGGCACACAGGCTTCAGTAGTTGTGTATTGCGGGCTCTAGAGCTCAGTAGTTGTGGCGCACGGGCTTAATTGCTCCATGGCATATGGGATCTTCCCGTGCCAGGGCTCAAACCTATGTCCCTTGCATTGGCAGGCAGATTCTTTTTTTATTTTTCTAAATATTTTTTATTAGTTTCTGCTTTATAACAAAGTGAATCAGTCATACATATACATCTGTTCCCACATCCCATCCCTCATGCATCTCCCTCCCTCCTACCCTGGCAGGCAGATTCTTAACCACTGCGCCACCAGGGAAGTCCGAAGATTTGTATTCAATTCTTTACTTTTCATAAGATGCAGGATAAAGAGGGAGTAAAGAGAAATTCTTTTACTGCAGTTGGAGAGTAATATAAAGAAATAGTGTATTCTATTTATAGGAACATATTCTGGAGGCAGGCTCTGGATGTTGATTGAGCGCCTGCACTTACACGTTCTGTGACCTTGGGCAAGTTATTCAACCAACCTGAAACTTGGTTTCTCGTCTATAAAATGGTCATAATAACATTACTCCCTTAACAGCGTATTATGGTGTATTGAGTCAGTACATGTAAAAGTTTTGGAGATTTTTTCCTGGAAATTATTGATTCTATATATTGTCTAGTCTTTATTTTTGTCAGAAAGCCTCATCCACTAGTTATTTGATAGTTTATTGATCCACATATTGGTGGATGGGTGTTGGTATTATTATCAATTTATTTAGGGTCAAACTATATTTTTATATGTAGGCATCATGGGTGCAGGTATCCATATTGCAGAAGGTTCATGGCTATGTACTTCTTTTTCTCAGAAGAAAGCACGTGGCAAAATAGAACATTAAAGTCACCTGTTTTGACTTTTGAAAAGCCAAAGACCCTTGGCGATTCCCAGGTGCAGACAGACTGCTTTGAAATTACCTGAAGAGATTATTTCCCATAGATGAGGAAGAGGCATCTGGAGCTAGTAGAGGGGCTGTTATTGGGAATAGTCTATTCTTTTCTTCCTGGCATCTCCGCTGAGGAGGCAGAAATGCACAGAGACTGATTGGAGCTTAAGAAGGCAAACTAGAGCCTATTGGGTTGGCCCAAGAATGACATAGGATAAGCCTACCTGAGGGACATTATGAAGCCTGGGATGGTGCTGTCTTTGCACCAGCCTATGTGACTTTATGACAGAGCATACTACCAACACAACTACTGATATCTCTCAGAAGCTAAGTGAAATCCCAGGGGAGTGAGATGCCAGGAAATCCCTGGAACGACAGGTCTTTTTTGGCCTGCCAATCAATAGAACAGTTGTACCAAATTTGTCACCAAGTTATGTAAAATAAAGAAATGGACCTGACTTGCCTACCTCAGATTATGGTTACATGTCAGGTAAATATTTCCTATAAAGAAAAATATATAATTTCAGACAAATTCAGTTAATTCTTCCTCTTCCTTGGTTTTGCTTTCTTGTTATAAGAAAGAAAATAGGGTGAAACTGGGAAAGCTAAGTCTCACAAGTTGTCAAACTATTCCTTAGTTCAGTTAAAAGAAACTCAGAGGTTATATTATCCACCAGAAGTGACCACAAATCTAGGCCAAATTTTATACTCAGTTCGTTTTCATTATTCTCCCAAGACTTATTCTGAGACCCTTTCAAATCATCATCTGTCTCCTTTCTCTGATCTTCAGGACAACAATTTTTCTCACACTACCCACTTCTTACCAAAAGTTGTTCTACAATTTCTCTTTTCTCAATTTCTATGATAATCCCAAGCCTTCATTATTACTATCTGCCTTATAGAATTGATCTGATTATCTAATTAAAGTAATTTAGAGTAAGGTTGGAGGGAACATAATTTTCCCACAGAACATTTTCATTTTGTTAATATGAAGGAAATGCCAGTTATTAGAAAGTATAAGGAAAATACATTTAAGACAGGATAATATCCTGAGCTCCTGCTTACTTAATACTTAGTTTTCCAAGATTTCAAATATGTGAGATCAGAGTGAAAACATTATTTCAAGTACTTTATCTAATTTGATCTTCATAATAACCTTTATGGTAGGCAGGACTAGCACCGCCATCCTTAAATGAGCATATACCAATTGCTCATACCTCTTAATGTTATGCACCAAACTTCTTCTGAACTCAAAATTTTGTGCAATTTTTAACTCTTCATTAATGTGCTCATAATTATTCATTTTAAAGAGTTTTAATAATTTTATTCTACAACAAATATTCAAAGTATGAATTTTAAGTAAAATTCAGTTTTCTCTGACTCAGGATAATAAATGTATAGAAAAAATTAGTTTGACTTTAAAGACTGACTAAAAGTTACTTAGAGGCTTCTAGCTCTTGCTAAGTTAAAGCCTAAAACAAGCTACTCAAGGCTAATGGGAAAAACAGATATAAGTTGCTCCTCTATGCTTAGATTGCTCTGTTCACTCTCTCCTTTTAGGTCTTTAACTCCACAGTGAAATCTCTTGTTTATTGTTCTTTGTTCCTACTTAGAAGGGCTTCATCACATATTAAAATCATAGCTACCAAATGCTAAAGCTGAAAAAAATTTTAAGAACATTTTACTCCAACTTCTACTTTCCAAATTAGGATATAAGGGGTTTAAAATCCACAAAATTAACAGATTTGTTGCAGGTCACAGATAGAAATCAGGCATTAGATATTAGTTTCCTAACTCACATATTCCACACTACAGTCAGGTTAAAACCCATATAAAACCCCTCCCCACAAAGCACACAATTTTAAAGTTATTGATATTTCTCTATCTCATTTGATCTTCATAATAACCTTTATAGTAGGCAGGACATATAACCTACCTGTTAGATATTGGCTTGGTCCTCTGGGGTTCTCTTTCTGTTCATTTTTTTTAAACATCTTTATTAGAATATAATTGCTTTACAATGTTGTGTTAGTTTCTGCTTTATAACAAAGTGAATCAGCTATATATATACATATATCCTCACATCTCCTCCCTCTTGCATCTACTTCCCACCCTGCCTATCCCACCCCTTTAGGTGGACACAAAGCACCGAGCTGATCTCCCTGTGCTATGAGGCTGCTTCCCACTAGCTATCTATTTTACATTTGGTAGTATTTATAAGTCCAGGCCACTCTTTCACTTCGTCCCAGCTTATGCTTCCCCCTTTGCTTGTCCTCAAGTCCATTCTCTTTGTCTGCGTTTTTATTCCTGTCCTACCCCTAGGTTCTTCAGAACCATTTGTGGGTTTTTTTGTTTTGCTTTTTTTTTAACTCCATATATATGTGTTAGCATATGGTAATTGTTTTTCTCTTTCTGATTACTTCACTCTGTATGACAGACTCTAGATCCATCCACCTGACTACAAATAACTCAATTTCGTTTCTTTGGCTGAGTAATATTCCACTGTATATATGTGCCACATCTTTATCCATTCATCTGTCGATGGACACTTAGGTTGCTTCCATGCCTTGGCTATTGTAAATAGAGCTGCAATGAACATTGTGGTACATGACTCTTTGAATTATGCTTTTCTCAGGGTATTTGTCCAGTAGTGGGATTGATGGGTCGTATGGTAGTTCTATTTTTAGTTTTTTTAAGGAACCTCCATACAGTTCTCCATAGTGGATGTATCAGTTTACATTCCCACCAACAGTGCAAGAGGGTTGCCTTTTCTCCACACCTGCTCCAGCATTTATTTTTTGTAGATTTTTTTTGTCATGGTCATTCTGACGGGTGGGATGTGATACTTCATTGTAGTTTTGATTTGCATTTCCCTAAAGATTAGTGATGTTGAGCATCGTTTCATCTGTTTGTTGGCAATTGATATATCTCCTTCATATAAATATCTATTTAGGTCTTCTGCCCATTTTTGGATTGGGTTTTTTGTTTTTTTGATATTGAGTTTCATGAGCTGCTTGTAAATTTTGGAGATTAATCCTTTGTCAGTTGCTTCATTTGCAAATATTTTCTCCCATTCTGAGGGTTGCCTTTTCGTCTTGTTTATGGTTTCCTTTGCTATGCAAAAGCTTTTAAGTTTCACTGGGTTTCATTTGTTTATTTTTGTCTTTATTTCCATTTCTCTAGGAGGTGGTCAAAAACGATCTTGTGATTTATCTCATAGAGTGTTCAGCCTATGTTTTCTTCTAAGAGTTTTATAATGTCTGGCCTTATATTTAGGTCTTTAATCCATTTTGAGTTTATTTTTGTGTATGACATTAGGAATTGTTCTAATTTCATTCTTTTATATGTAGCTGTCCAGTTTTCCCAACACCACTTATTGAAGAAGCTGTCTTTCTCCATTGTATATTCCTGCCTCCTTTACAAAAAATAAGGTAACCATATGTTTGTGGGTTTATCTTTGGGCTTTCTATCCTGTTCCATTGATCTATATTTCTGTTTTTGTGCCAGTACCATACCGTCTTGATTATGGTAGCTTTGTAGTATAGTCTGAACTCCAGGAGACTGATTAATCCAGCTCCATTATTCTTTCTCAAGATTGCTTTGGCTATTTGGGGTCTTTGTGTTTCCATACAAATTGTGAAAAGTTTCGCTCTAGTTCTATGAAAAATGCCATTGGTTTTTTGATAGGGATTGCATTGAATCTGCAGATTGCTTTGGGTAGTATAGTCATTTTCAGAATATTGATTCTTCCAACAAAAGAACATGGTATATCTCTCCATCTGTTTGTATCATCTTTAATTTCTTTCTTCAGTGTCTTATAGTTTTCTACATACAGTTCTTCTGTCTCCTTAGGTAGGTTTATTCCTAAGTATTTTATTCTTTTTGTTGCAATGGTAAATGGGAGTGTTTCCTTAATTTCTATTTCAGATTTTTCATCATTAGTGTATAGGAATGCAGAGACTTCTCTGCATTAATTTTTATCCTGATACTTTACCAGATTTGTTGATTCACTCTAGTAGTTTTCTGGTAACATCTTTAGGATTCTCTATTTATAGTATCATGTCATCTGCAAACAGTGACAGCTTTACTTCTTCTTTTCTGATTTGGATTCCTTTTATTTCTTTTTCTTCTCTGATTCCTGTGGGTAAAGCTTCCAAAACTATGTTGAATAATAGTGGAGAGAGTGGACAACCTTGTCCTGTTCCTGATCTTAGAGGAAATGGTTTCAGTTTTTCACCATTGAGACAGATGTTGGCTGTGGATTTTTTCATATGTGGCCTTTATTATTTTGAGGTGTTTCCCTCTATGCCTACTTTCTGGAATGATTTTTTTTTATCATAAATGGGTGTTGAATTTTTCAAAGCTTTTTCTGCATTTATTGAGATGATCATATGGTTTTTCTCCTTCAATTTTTTCGTATGGTTTATCACATTGATTGTTTTGCATATATTGAACAATCCTTGCATTCCTGGGATAAACCCCACTTGATCATGGTGTATGATCCTTTTAATGCACTCTTGTATACTCTTTACTAGTATTTTGTTGAGGATTTTTGCATCAATATTCATCAGTTATATTGGCCTGTAGTTTTCTTTCTTTGTGACATCATTTTCTGGTTTTGGTAGCAGTGTGATGGTGGCCTGATAGAATGAGTTTGGGAGTGTTCCTCCCTCTGCTCTATTGTGGAAGAGTTTGAGAAGGATAGGTATTAGCTCTTCTCTAAATATTTGATAGAATTCGCCTGTGAAGCTATCTGCTCCCGGGCTTTAGTTTGTTGCAAGATTTTTAATCCCAGTCTCCATTTCAGTGCTTGTGATTGGTCTGTTCCTATTTTCTATTTCTTCCTGGTTCAGTCTCGGAAGGTTGTGCTTTTCTAAGAATTTGTCCATTTCTTCCAGGTTGCCCATTTTATTAGCATATAGTTTCTTGTAGTAATCTCTCATTATCCTTTGTATTTCTGCAGTGTCACTTTTTACTTCTGCTTATTCATTTCTAATTCTATTGATTTGCATCTGCTCCCTTTTTTTCTTGATGAGTCTGGCTTACTGTTTATCAATTATGTTTATCTTCTCAAAGAACCAGCTTTTAGTTTTATTGATCTTTGCTATTGTTTACTTCATTTCTTTTTCATTTATGTCTGATCTGATCTTTATGAATTATTTCCTTCTGCTAACTTTGGGTTTTTTTGTTCTTCTTTCTGTAATTGATTTATGTGTATGGTTAGGTTGTTTATTTGACATGCTTATAGTTGCTTGAGGTAAGATTGTATTGCTATAAACTTCCCTCTTAGAACTGCTTTTGCTGCCTCCCATAGGTTTTGGGTCATTGTATTTTTATTGTCATTTGTTTCTATGTATTTTCTGATTTCCTCTTTGATTTCCTCAGTGATCTCTTGGTTATTTAGCAATGTATTGTTTAGCCTCCATGTGTCTGTATTTTTTCCAGATTTTTTTTCCTTTAACTTATATCTAGTCTCATAGTGTTGTGGTTGGAAAGGATACTTGATATGATTTCAGTATTCTTAAATTTACCAATACTTGATTTGTCACCCAAGATATGATGTATCCTGGAGAATGTTCCATGAGCACTTAAGAAGAAAGTGTATTCTGTTGTTTTTGGTTGGAATATAAATATCAATTAAGTCCATCTATTTTAATGTATCATTTAAAACTTATATTTACTGGGGCTTCCCTGGTGGCACAGTGGTTGAGAGTCTGCCTGCCGATACAGGGGACACGGGTTCGTGCCCTGGTCCAGGAGGATCCCACATGCCATGGAGCAGCTAGGCCCGTGAGCCATGGCCGCTGAGCCTGTGCATCCAGAGCCTGCGCTCTGCAAGGGGAGAGGCCACAACAGTGAGAGGCCTGCGTAATGCAAAAACAAACAAACAAACAAACAAACTTATATTTACTTATTTATTTTCATTTTGGATGATCTGTCCATTGGTGAAAGTAGGGTGTTAATATCCCCTACTATGATTGTGTTACTGTTGATTTCCCCTTTTATGGCTGTTAGCATTTGCCTTATGTATTGAGGTGTTCCTATGTTGGGTGCATAAATATTTACAATTTTTATATCTTCCTCTTGGATTGATCCCTTGATTATTCTGTAGTGGCCTTTTTTGTCTCTTTTAATAGTCTTTATTTTACAGTGTATTTTGTCTGAAGTGAGAATTGCTACTCCAGCTTTCTTTTGATTTCCAGTTTCAAGGAATATCTTTTTTTCCATCCCTTCCCTTTCAGTCTGTATGTGTCCCTAGGTCTGAATTCAGTCCCTTGTAGATAGCATATATATGGGTCTTCTTTTTGTATCCATTGAGCCAGTCTATGTCTTTTGGTTGAAACATTTTATCCATTTACATTTAAGGCCATTATCGATATGTATGTTCCAATTTTCTTAATTGTTTTGTGTTTCCTATTGTAGGTCTTTTCCTTCTCTTATATTTTCTGCCTAGAGAAGTTCCTTTAGCATTTCTTGTGAAGCTGGCTTGGTGATGCTGAATTCTCTTAGCTTTGCTTCTTTGTGAAGGTTTTAGTTTCTCTGTCTAGTCTTAATGAAGTCATTTCTGGGTAAAGTAATCTTGGTTGTAGGTTTTTCCCTTTTGTCACTTTAAATATGCCCTGCCATTCCCTTCTGGCTTTCAGAGTTTCTGCTGAAATATCAGCTGTTAACCTTATGGAGATTTCCGTGTGTTATTTGTTGATTTTCCCTTGCTGCTTTTAATATTTTTCTTTGTATTTAATTTTTGATAGTTTGATTAATATGTGTCTTGGTATGTTTCTCCTTGGATTTATCCTGTAGAGGACTCTCTGCTCTTCCTGGACTTGACTAACTATTTCCTCTCCCATAGTAGGGAAGTTTTCAACTCTAATCTCTTCAAATATTTTTTCAGTCTCTTTGTTTTTCTCTTCTTCTTCTGGGACCGCTATAATTCAAAAGTTGGTATGTTTAATGTTTTCCCAGTGGTCTCTAAGACTATCCTCAATTCTTTACATTATGTTTTCTTTATTGTGGTCTGCAGTAGTTATTTCCACTATTTCATCTTCCAGGTCCCTTATCTGTTCTGCCTCAGTTATTCTGCTATTGATTACTTCTGGAGAATTTTTTAATTTATTGTGTTGTTAATCATTATTTGTTTGCTCTTTCATTCTTCTAGGTCTTTGTTAAACGTTTCTTGTATTTTCTGCATTCTATTTCCAAGATTTTGGATCATCTTTATTATCATTATTCTGAATTCTTTTTCAGGGAGTCTGCCTCTTTCCTCTTCATTTGTTTAGTCTGGTGGAATTTTACTTTGCTCCTTCATCTGCTGTGTGTTTCTCTGTCTTATTTTGCTTCACTTACTGTGTTTGTGGTCTCCTTTTCACAGGCTGCAGGTTCATAGTTCCCATTGTTTTTGGTGTCTTCCCCCAGTGGCTAAGGTTGGTTCCATCAGTTGTGTAGGCTTTCTGGTGGAGGGGACTAGTGCCTGTGTTCTGGTGGATGAGGCTGGATCTTGTCTTTCTGGTGGGCAGAACCACATCCTGTGGTGTGTTTTGGGGTGTCTGTGGCCTTATTATGATTTTATGCAGCCTCTCTGCTAATGGATGAGGTTGTGTTCCTGTCTTGCTAGTTGTTTGGCATAGGGTGTCCAGCACTGTAGCTTGATGGTCGTTGTGAGGAGCTGGGTCTTAGCATTGAGATGGAGATCTCTGGGAGATCTTTCACCATTTTATATTATGCTGAGCTGTGAGGTCTCTCTTGGACCAAAGTCCTGAACTCAGCTCTCCCACCTCAGAGGTACAGACCTGACACCCGCCCAGAGCACCAAGACACTGTCAGCCACACAGCTCAGGAGAAAAGGGAGAAAAAAAGGAAGGAAGAAAGAAAAAAAGTAAAATAAAATAAAATAAAAAAATAATTATTAAAATTAAAATGTATGTTAAAAAAAGAAAAGAAGAAAGAAAGATAGATGGGAGCAAAGAAAACAGAAAACAATGATAGGAAATATCTATATTTCCTAAATATATTATTTATATATATAGGAAATATATATATTTCCTAAAATATACTAAAAAAATAATAAACATAAAGGACAGATAGAACCCTAGGACAAATGGTAAAAGCAAAGCTATACAGATAAAATCACACAATGAAGCAAACATATACAAAAGCAGAAAAAGGAAAAAAATATATATTTAAAAAAAGGAGGCAGATACTTCCGGGTAAGATGGTCGAAGAGTAAGACACGGAGATCACCTTCCTCCCCACGGATACACCAGAAATACAGCTACACGTGGAACAACTCCTACAGAACACCTACTGAACGCTGGCATAAGACCCCAGACATCCCAAAAGGCAAGAAACTCCCCACATACCTGGGTAGGGCAAAGCGGAGAGATCCCCGCGCAGAGGATCGGTGCCGAGCGGCACTCACCAGCCCGAGAGGCTTGTCTGCTCGCCCACCAGGGTGCGCAGCGCTGGAGGCTGAGGCTCGGGCTTCGGTCGGAGCACAGGGAGAGGATTGGGGCTGGCGGCGAGAACTCAGCCTGAAGGGGGCTAATGTGCCACAGCTAGCTGGGAGGGAGTCCGGGAAAACTCTGGAGCCGCCGAAGAGGCAGGAGACTTTTTCTTCCCTCTTGGTTTCCTGGTGCGCGAGGAGAGGGGATTAAGACCGCTGCTTAAAGGGGCTCCACAGACGGGTGCGAGTCGCGACTGAAAGCGCGGAGCCCAGTGACGGGCGTGGGACGCTGGGGCTGTTGCTGCTGCCGCCAAGAAGCCTGTGTGCAAGCGCAGGTCACTGCCCACACCGCCCTTCCGGGAGCCTGTGCAGCCCGCCACTGCCGGGGTCCCGGGATCCAGGGGCGGCTTCCCTGGGAGAATGCACGGCGCGCCTCGGGCTGGTGCAATGTCACGCCAACCTCTGCCGCTGCAGGCTCGCCCCGCACTCCGTGCCCCTCCCTCCCGCCCAGCCTGAGGGAGCCAGAGTCCCCGAAGAGGCTGCTCCTTTAACCCTGTCCTGTCTGAGCGAAGAACAGACACCCTCCGGCGACCTACATGCAGAGGTGGGGCCAAATCCAAAGCTGAGACCCGGGAGCTGTGAGAACAAAGAAGAGAAAGGGTAACCTCTCCCAGCAGCCTCAGAAGCAGCGGATTAAAGCTCCACAATCAACTTGATGTACCCTGCATCTGTGGAATACATGAATGGACAACACATCATCCCAAATTGAGGAGCCAGGAGTCAATGCTGTGCCTCTGAGGTGAGAGAGCCAACTTCAGGACACTGGTCCACAAGAGACCTCCCAGCTCCACATAATATCAAATGGCGAAAATCTTCCAGAGATCTCCATCTCAACACCAGCACCCAGCTTCACTCAACAACCAGCAAGCTACAGTGCTGGACACCCTATGCCAAACAACTAGCAAGACAGGAACACAACGCCACCCATTAGCAGAGAGGTGGCCTAAAATCATAAAAAGTCCGCAGACACCCCAAAACACACCACCAGACGTGGACCTGCCCACCAGAAAGACAAGATCCAGCCTCACCCACCAGAAAACAGGCACTAGTCCCCTCCACCAGGAAGCCTACACAACCCACTAAACCAACCTTAGCCACTGGGGACAGACCCCAAAAACAACGGGAACTACGAACCTGCAGCCTGCAAAAAGGAGACTGCAAACACAGTAACATAAGCAAAATGAGAAGACAGAAAAACACACAGCAGGAGAAGGAGCAAGATAAAAACCCACAAGATCTAACAAACGAAGAGGTAATAGGCAGTCTACCTGAAAAAGAATTCAGAATAATGATGGTAAAGATGATCCAAGATTCTATTTCCCAGATCCAAAATCTTGGAAATAGAATAGACAAAATGCAAGAAACAGTTAACAAGGACCTAGAAGAACTAAAGATGAATCAAGCATCGATTAAAAACACAATACATGAAATAAAAAAATACTCTAGATGGGATCAATAGCAGAATAACTGAGGCAGAAGAACGGATAAGTGAGGTGGAAGATAAAATAGTGGAAATAACTGCTGCAGAGCAAAATAAAGAAAAAAGAATGAAAAGAACAGAGGACAGTCTCAGAGACCTCTGGGACAACATTAAACGCACCAACATTCGAATTATAGGGGTTCCAGAAGAAGAAGAGAAAAAGAAAGGGACTGAGAAAATATTTGAAGAGATTATAGTTGAAAACTTCCCTAATATGGGAAAGGAAATAGTTAATCAAGTCCAGGAGGCACAGAGAGTCCCATACAGAATAAATCCAAGGAGAAATACGCCAAGACACATATTAATCAAACTGTCAAAAATTAAACAGAAAGAAATCATATTAAAAGCAGCAAGGCAAAAACAACAAATAACACACAAGGGAATCCCCATCAGGTTAACAGCTGATCTCTCAGCAGAAACTCTACAAGCCAGAAGGGAGTGGCAGGACATAATTAAAGTGATGAAGGAGAGAAACCTGCAAACATGATTACTCTACCCAGCAAGGATCTCATTCAGATTTGATGGAGAAATTAAAACGTTTACAGACAAGCAAAAGCTGAGAGAGTTCAGCACCACCAAACCAGCTTTACAACAAATGCTAAAGGAACTTCTCTAGGCAAGAAACACAACAGAAGTAAAAGACCTACAATAACGAACCCAAAACAATTAAGAAAATGGGAATAGGAACATACATATCGATAATTACCTTAAATGTAAATGGACTAAATGCTCCCACCAAAAGATACAGATTGGCAGAATGGATACAAAAACAAGACCCATATATATGCTGTCTACAAGAGACCCACTTCAGACCTAGAGACACATACAGACTGAAAGTAAGGGGATGGAAAAAGATATTCCATGCAAATGGAAACCAAAAGAAAGCTGGAGTAGCAATTCTCATATCAGACAAGATAGACTTTAAAATAAAGACTACTAGAAGAGACAAAGAAGGACACTACATAATGATCAAGGGATCGATCCAAGAAGAAGATAAAACAATTGTAAATATTTATGCACCAAACATAGGAGCACCTCAATACATAAGGCAGATACTAACAGCCATAAAAGGAGAAATCGACAGTAACACACTCATAGTAGAGGACTTTAACACCCCACTTTCACCAATGGACAGGTCATCCAAAATGAAAATAAATACGGAAACACAAGCTTTAAATGATACATTAAACAACATGGACTTAATTGATATTTATAGGACATTCCATCCAAAAACAACAGAATACACATTTTTCTCAAGTGCTCATGGAACATTCTCCAGGATAGATCATATCTTGGGTCACAAATCAAGCCTTGGTAAATTTAAGAAAATTGAAATTGTATCAAGTATCTTTTCCGACCACAATGCTATGAGACTAGACATCAATTACAGGAAAAGAGCTGTAAAAAATACAAACACATGGAGGCTGAACAATACACTACTTAATAACGAAGTGATCACTGAAGAAATCAAAGAGGAAATTAAAAAAATACATAGAAACAAATGACAATGGAGACACGACGACCCAAAACCTATGGGATGCAGCAAAAGCAGTTCTAAGAGGGAAGTTTATAGCAATACAATCCCACCTTAAGAAACAGGAAACATCTCGAGTAAACAACCTGACCCTGCAGCTAAAGAAATTAGAGAAATAAGAACAAAAAAACCCCAAAGCTAGCAGAAGGAAAGAAATCATAAAAATCAGATCAGAAATAAATGAAAAAGAAATGAAGGAAACGATAGCAAAGATCAATCAAACTAAAAGCTGGTTCTTTGAGAAGATAAACCAAATTGATAAAACATTAGCCAGACTCATCAAGAAAAAAAGGGAGAAGACTCAAATCAATAGAATTAGAAATGGAAAAGGAGAAGTAACAACTGACACTACAGAAATACAAAAGATCATGAGAGATTACTATAAGTAACTCTATGCGAATAAAATGGACAACCTGGAAGAAATGGACAAATTCTTAGAAATGCACAACCTGCCAAGACTGAATAAGGAAGAAATAGAAAATATGAACATATATATGTGTTAGCATACAGTATTTGTCTTTCTCTTTCTGACTTACTTCACTCTGTATGACAGACTCTAGGTCTATCCACCTCATTACAAATAGCTCAATTTCATTTCTTTTTATGGCTGAGTAATATTCCATTGTATATATGTGCCACATCTTCTTTATCCATTCATCCGATGATGGACACTTAGGTTGTTTCCATCTCCGGGCTATTGTAAATAGGGATGCTATGAACATTTTGGTACATGTCTCTTTTTGAATTATGGTTTTCTCAGGGTATATGCCCAGTAGTGGGATTGCTGGGTCATATGGTAGTTCTATTTGTAGTTTTTTAAGGAACCTCCATACCATTCTCCATAGTGGCTGTACCAATTCACATTCCCACCAGCAGTGCAAGAGTGTTCCCTTTTTTCCACACCCTCTCCAGCATTTATTGTTTCTAGATTTTTTGATGATGGCCATTCTGACTGGTGTGAGATGATATCTCATTGTAGTTTTGATTTGCATTTCTCTAAGGAGTAAAGATGTTGAGCATCCTTTCATGTTCTGACAAATACTGTATGCTAACACATATATATGGAATTTAAGAAAAAAAATGTCATGAAGAACATAGGGGTAAGACAGGAATAAAGACACAGACCTACTAGAGAATGGACTTGAGGATATGGGGAGGGGGAAGGGTAAGCTGTGACAAAGTGAAAGAGCGGCATGGACATATATACACTACCAAACGTAAGGTAGATAGCTAGTGGGAAGCAGCCGCATAGCACAGGGAGATCAGCTCGGTGCCTTGTGACCGCCTGGAGGGGTGGGATAGGGAGGGTGGGAGGGAGACGCAAAAGGGAGGGGATATGGAAACATATGTATATGTATAACTGATTAAATTTGTTATAAGGCAAAAAATTAAAAAAAAAAAGAAAAATATTTGACAAAAAAAAAAAAATATGACCAGACCAATCACAAGCACTGAAATTGAAACTGTGATTAAAAACCTTCCAACAAACAAAAGCCCAGGACCAGATGGCTTCACAGGCGAATTCTATCAAGCATTTAGAGAAGAGCTAACACCTATCCTTCTGAAACTCTTCCAAAATATAGCAGAGGGAGGAACACTCCCAAACTCATTCTACGAGGCCACCATCACCTTGATACCAAAACCAGGCAAGGATGTCACAAAGAAAGAAAACTACAGGCCAATATCACTGATGAACATAGATGCAAAAATCCTCAACAAAATACTAGCAAACAGAATCCAACAGCACATTAAAAGGATCATACACCATGATCAAGTGGGGTTTATTCCAGGAATGCAAGGATTGTTTAATATACACAAATCAATCAACATGATACACCATATTAACAAGTTGAAGGAGAAAAACCATATGATCATCTCAATAGATGCAGAGAAAGCTTTCGACAAAATTCAACACCCATTTATGATAAAAACCCTGCAGAAAGTAGGCATAGAGGGAACTTTCCTCAACATAATAAAGGCCATATATGACAAACCCACAGCCAGCATCGTCCTCAATGGTGAAAAACTGAAATCATTTCCACTAAGATCAGGAACAAGACAAGGTTGCCCACTCTCACCACTCTTATTCAACCTAGTTTTGGAAGTTTTAGCCACAGCAATCAGAGAAGAAAAGGAAATAAAAGGAATCCAAATCGGAAAAGAAGAAGTAAAGCTGTTACTGTTTGCAGATGACATGATACTATACATAGAGAATCCTAAAGATGCTACCAGAAAACTACTAGAGTTAATCAATGAATTTGGTAAAGTTGCAGGATACAAAATTAATGTACAGAAATCTCTGGCATTCCTATATACTAATGATGAAAAATCTGAAAATGAAATCAAGGAAACACTCCCATTTACCATTGCAACAAAAAGAATAAAATATCTAGGAATAAACCTACCTAAGGAGACAAAAGACCTGTATGCAGATAATTATAAGACACTGATGAAAGAAATTAAAGATGATACAAATAGATGGAGAGATGTACCATGTTCTTGGATTGGAAGAATCAACATTGTGAAAATGATTCTACTACCCAAAGCAATCTACAGATTCAGTGCAATCCCTATCAAACTACCACTGGCATTTTTCACAGAACTAGAACAAAAAATTGCACAATTTGTATGGAAACACAAAAGACCCCGAATAGCCAAAGCAATCTTGAGAATGAAAAATGGAGCTGGAGGAATCAGGCTCCCTGACTTCAGACTATACTACAAAGCTACAGTAATCAAGACAGTATGGTACTGGCACAAAACCAGAAAGATAGATCAATGGAACAGGATAGAAAGCCCAGAGTTAAACCCACGGACATATGGTCACCTTATCTTTGATAAAGGAGGCAGGAATGTACAGTGGAGAAAGGACAGTCTCTTCAATAAGTGGTGCTGGGAAAACTGGATAGGGACATGTAAAAGTATGAGATTCGATCTCTCCCTAACACCATACACAAAAATAAACTCAAAATGGATTAAAGACCTAAATGTAAGGCCAGACACTATCAAACTCTTAGAGGAAAACATAGGCAGAACACTCTATGACATAAATCACAGCAAGATCCTTTTTGACCCATCTCCTAGAGAAATTGAAATAAAGACAAAAATAAACACATGGGACCTAATGAAACTTAAAAGCTTTTGCACAGCAAAGGAAACCATAAACAAGACCAAAAGACAACCCTCAGAATGGGAGAACATATTTGCAAATGAAGCAACTGACAAAAGATTAATCTCCAAAATTTATAAGCAGCTAATACAGCTCAATAACAAAAAAAAAACAAACAACCCAATCCAAAAATGGGCAGAAGACCTAAATAGACATTTCTCCACAGAAGATATACAGACTGCCAACAAACACATGAAAGAATGCTCAACATCATTTATCATTAGAGAAATGCAACTCAAAACTACAATGAGATATCAGCTCACACCAGTCAGAATGGCCATCATCAAGAAATCTAGAAACAATAAATGCTGGAGAGGGTGTGGAGAAAAGGGAACACTCTTGCACTGCTGGTGGGAATGTGAATTGGTACAGCCGCTATGGAGAACGGTATGGAGGTTCCTTAAAAAACTACAAATAGAACTACCATATGACCCAGCAATCCCACTACTGGGCATATACCCTGAGAAAACCATAATTCAAAAAGAGACATGTACCAAAATGTTCATAGCAGCCCTATTTACAATAGCCTGGAGATGGTAACAACCTAAGTGTCCATCATCGGATGAATGGATAAAGAAGATGTGGCACATATATACAATGGAATATTACTCAGCCATAAAAAGAAATGAAATTGAGCTATTTGTAATGAGGTGGATAGACCTAGAGTCTGTCATACAGAGTGAAGTAAGTCAGAAAGAGAAAGACAAATACCGTATGCTAACACATATATATGGAATTTAAGAAAAAAAATGTCATGAAGAACATAGGGGTAAGACAGGAATAAAGACACAGACCTACTAGAGAATGGACTTGAGGACATGGGGAGGGGAAAGTGTAAGCTGAGACAAAGTGAGAGAGAGGCATGGACATATATACACTACCAAACGTAAAATGGATAGGTAGTGGGAAGCAACAGCACAGCACAGGGAGATCAGCTCAATGCTTTGTGACCACCTAGAGGGGTGGGATAGGGAGGGTTGGGGGAGACGCAAGAGGGAGGAGATATGGGAACATATGTATATGTATAACTGATTCACTTTGTTATAAAGCAGAAACTAACACACCATTGTAAAGCAATTATACTCCAATAAAGATGTTAGAAAAAAAAAAAAGGAGGCAGAGAGCAGCCAAATCAATAAACAAATCTACCAATAATAATAAACTCTAAATACTGAACTAAGATAAAGATAAATCCAGGAACAAATTAGATGTAGAAAGCAAACCCAAAGTCTATGGTTTCTGCCAAAGTCCAGTGCCTCAATTTTGGGATGATTCATTGTCTGTTCAGGTATTCCATAGATGCAGGGTACATTAAGTTGATTGTGGACATTTAGTCTCCTGCTCCTGAGGCTGCTAGGAGAAATTTCCCTTTCTCTCTATGTTTGCCTAGCTCCTGGGACACAGGTTTCAAGTTGGCCCTGCCTATGTGTTTAGGTTGCCTGAGGGCATCTGTTCTTCACTCAGACAATATGGGGTCAAGGTAGCAGCTGTTAGGGGGCACAGGCTCACTCAGACTGGGGGGAGGGAGGGGTATGGAATGCAGGGAAAGCTTGTGGCAGCAGAGGCCTGTGTGACGTTGCAACAGCCTGAAGAGCACTGTGTCTCCTCCTGGGAAAGTTGTCCCTGGATCACGGGACCCTGGCAGTGGCAGGCTGCACAGCCTCCCAGGAGGGGAGGTGTAGATAGTGACCTGTGCTTGCACACGGGCTTCTTGGTGGCTGCAGAAATAGCCTTAGTGTTTCATGTCTGTCTCTGGTGTCTGCACTGGTAGCCGTGGCTCGCGCCCATCTCTGGAGCTCATTTAGGCAGTGCTTTGAATCCCCTCTCCTCGTGTATCCCAAAGCAATGGTCTCTTGCCTCTTAGACAGGTCCAGACTTTTCCCAGAATCCTTCCCAGCTAGCTGAGTCACACTAGCCCCCTTCAGGCTGTGTTCACACAACCAACCCCAGTCCTCTCCCTGGGATCTGACCTCCAAAGCCAAAGCCTCAGCTTCCAGCCCCCACCAGCCCTGACAGGCGAGCAGACAATCCTTTCAGGCTGGTGAGTGCTAGTGGGTACTGATACTCTGTGTGGGAATCTGTCTGCTTTGCCCTCTGCACCCCTGTGGCTACACTCTCCTCCATGGCTCTGAAGCTTCCTCACCCTGTCCAGCCCCCGTCTCTGCCAGTGAAGGGACTTCCTGGTGTGTGGAAACTTTTCCTCCTTCACAGCTCCCTCCCAGCGGTGCAGGTCCCATCCTTATTCTTTTGTCTCTGTTTTTTCTTTTTTCTTTTGCCCTACTCAGGTACATGGTGAGTTTCTTGCCTTTTGGGAAGTCTGAGGTCTTCTGCCCGTGTTCAGTAGGTGTTCTTTAAGAGTTGTTCCACATGTAGATATATTTCTGATGTATTTTTGGAGAGGAAGGTGATTTCCATGTCTTACTCCTTCACCATCTTGATGGTCTCTCTCTCTCTCTGTTCATGCTTTTTGCCTGACTAATTTACTAAATTTTCAGAATTTTGGAAAGATTGTTCCATTTTGGAATATTTTTCTCTGAGTCCGGGTTAGCCACTCAGACTTTCTTCTGTCTGTCACAGCCCTCTGCACATTCCCTCTAATGTGGCTCTTTATCATACTGCCCATTTATTTGTCTATCTCCTTAACAGAATAATTGTATAATCAGCACCTGTTACATCCTAGCAGATTACAAGTAATCCGTTTTTACAGATCAAATAAATATGTGAATGAGAGTTAAGTCCTATCATTATACTCTATCTGTATTATAAATACAACAAGTTAGAAGTTCAGAGATATTGGTTTTAATCTTTAGTCTATAATAAAATGTTTTATATTCATGGTGACCATCTCTTCATTTCCTAACAAAATAAATTTTTGAAAAAAATGTTTTACCTACACCATAGGCACTTCATGAGGATTTAAGAAGATAATGTGAATAAGAGCAATTAAAAAGGAAAATTTTGTCAAAGAAACATATTAATTTTATTTTTATAAAATGTATTGATACTTCTGAACAACATTTGTTACTTACTGAACGTCAGATAATGGGCAACTGAACGTTACTACCATGGTGTTCAGATCTTGAGTCTTTAAAGCTGGAACAGTATTGAGTCTTGACAATATGGATTAAGGGGATAAGACATGAAGGAAGGCCACCCCTCAGTACCACTGGATAAAATCAATAGAGCGCTCAGGAGATCTGGCTACTGGCTTGATTTGGCAAAATTAGCTAAAAACTAGCATTGGATAAATAAACATGAAAGGAAAGTGACTGATTTACATAATGAGGTGAATTCCATTCCACCATTTCCTACTGGAGTCAGTTGAGAAATTGCTAGAGCTGGAGGGACCCAGGAGGCATTTATTTTTCAGTGGAGTGGAAGTAGGGACAGCATAACTCATTATGAAGTAGACACCCTGCATATTGTCCAGAAATATTTTGCTGGACAGAGTCCAAAATATATAGATGATCTATTTTGTGTGTATAGGTACTACTTATTTCCAAAATTCAAAGCAGTGTTTCATGTGGGAAGAATACTTCACTAAGAGGTGAATACTTCACCTGATGACTGGATTTCTTTATTTCACTAGATGTGTAGCCCAAGGCAAGTTATTTAGCCTCTATTTCTTAACTGGGAAAATTAGTGGAAAATATTTGCTGCATCCACCAGCAAATGGATTTATATGGATTTTAACTTCCCCCAAAGATAGTGAGAAAGAGATGGAGAACCTAGCCTCCACAGCAGAATAAAATCATTAATAGGCACATTGGGCATTACAATTAATCTAGTTCTCACAATTGGATTGTCTAAGATACACAGACTGAGGCTTTTCTAATAATACGAGTTTTAGGTAAGCCACCATGACAGGGATTCTTTGAATTTCAGGTCTCTAAGAAATAACTGGGGCTGGGGCAGGAGGCAACACTTGTTAAAATACCAATATTTAAGGCTCATCTTTAAGGGCTGATTCAGTAATTTTGGGATGGAACTAAAATGTGTATTTTTAAAGAGCACTCCAAATAATTCTATTGTGGGTAGTCCAAGGATTGCACTTTGAGAAGCATGTGTATCCAATCTGTAGTCTTGATGTATAAACAGTTAACTGTAAACTTTTACAATGATGTCTCATTAATTCACTATCATTACCAAAGGTGAACTACTCTGTACAATTATTTTCCAGAAAATTGAATCATCCTTTTAAAAATGGGACTTTCCTTTGTTTTAAAAATTTAGTGAGTATTTTAAAAAATATAGTACTAATATTTGGTCTTCTTACTGAACTTCCATATTCAGTTTCATTCCTATGGTTATTAACTTTACCATGAGTTGATGCAATAATGTTCCTCAGTGTTATTAAGGCATACAGTAAAATTTATCTATATGCTTAAAATGACCCTTGCTGGTAGTAAAATCACAATTTAAGGGTTGTATTATTATAGTTGTTTTAATAGTTTATTTTGAAATAATTTCAGTCTTTAAAAAAGTAAGTACAGTTCAGAAAACTTCCCATTTCCACACAGGTTATCCAACTATTAAAATTCTATTCTACTGCATTTGTTCCATAACCTGCTTCCCCAACCCCACTAAATATTCTAGTGTTTATTACACCCAAATAAAGAAACGCCCTTCTATCTAACCACTATACAACCTTCTAAATCAGGAAATCAACATGAAAACAGTATTGCTGTCCAACTATGTCTACTTTTTCTTTCTTGTTGAATTTCTCATTCAGAAACACCCATTAATTTAATTATTATGTTAATACAGACCTCTCCAACCTGCAATAGTTTCTGAGCCTTTCTTTGTCTTTAGTATCTTAGACATTTAGTCTATAGGTCTTAAATTCTGTAGGATGACTTTTAACTGGATTGTTCACCATTGCCTCATGGAAGAAATTCAAAGAGAGAGAGAGAGAGATTCTGTGTTCTTCTTAGTGATTCATAACGGGTGCATTGAATATCCTTACATCCCACCCACCACTAATAATGTTAACCATAAATGCTTTATCCTGTTATTGTCTGCTACACTATAAATTCACATTTTTTCCTTTGCAAATGATGAGTATTTTCCTAGAGTACACCGATGTTCTGTTCTTCATTAAACTGTTGCCCATAAGCCTTAGCTTCCTTTTTCCACCCCTACGTGAAACAATTAACACTAAGATGATTGTCATACTGTGACTTTCAATTTTCATCATTTTTTTCTACATCTATTATGGGCATTCTACTGCAAAGTAGAGCTTTCCATTTCCCCACTACTTATACATTTATTCATAATTTATTTATATCAGTATGAACTCATGGATTTCTATTTTATTCAATGTTTTGAATCTGTTGCCATTATTACTTATTGTGATACTCTAATCTTCCCATATTTGGACAGAAGGGATTCCTTTGAACCTGCCTCTTGTGTCTTCTCAACATGTTTCTGACATTCATTCAGCATATGCCACAATAAGTTGTTCTCAACTCTTCTTGTTCTTTCCCTCTCATAGTCCTAGAATGTTGCATTTCTTTAAAGAACCTTGATGGTATTTAGAAACCAAGATCTGGGTACTGGATGTATTCACTATGGGGTGTCATTACTTTTAGGTCTTTTAGAAAATGAGCTATGTAATATACATATTTATATGTATGGATTCTAACATCAGGAATAATTTCTTGCTCTACCCTTTGACTATTTTGAAGTGCTTTCTCCAGTGAGAAACCTGATTTTCATTCCTTCAGTGTATTTATTTACTTGCTCAATATAACCAATGTCACAACTGTGCTCTTTATTTCCTCCATCTCTGCCATCTGCTATATCTGCACACAACCCCTTCAGCATGCTGTGTCCCAGGCTGCCAACATGCTTTGTGTAGCTTCCCCTGTTATAGAGTGTTTTGTAATCAGGTGCTAGTGAGTATTTTACAGTGCTTTTGTCTGGTGTTTTATACCCTGTGCAACACCTCACATCTTTGGACACTGGCAGGCACAGTGTTGTTGTGTCTCAGAACATCTCCTCTCCCCACTCTCACCACTATTCAGCAAGCTCTCTGGTACCCCTCAACAGCTGTGCTCTGTGAAGAGAAGGGAAAAGAAGATGGGAAGAGCAAGGACAATGGGAATGGTAAATTATTATTGGCTTTTACATGCCCTTTCCTTGTATGAGACTATCAGCAGTTGCTTTTTCTGCTGTCAATATGCTTATCTCTAATGATCATTCTCCCACATCTATGTATTTGATGTTTACATCAAGGTTGTCTAGTAAAGATACTTATTGTGTCTGTGCATTAGCTTCCTCATCTGTGTTATGGGATTATTACACTGCATAGCTGATAAAGTTGTTGTGGAGTTAAATGAGTTAATAAAGAAAAAGTGCTTGAAATAGTGTTCATTTAAGTGTGAGCACTGAATAAACATTAATAAACACTAATGGTTATTTTATTCCTGTGTGGGCTGAGTGTTGACACCAGAAGCTCTGTTTTCAGGCTCAGCAATGGACATCCAGATTGGTGAAGTTCAGATTTTCCTGATCTGTTAGCACTTGGAGGATCTGACCACAGAAGCAGATTAGTGCTTTTGAAAACTTTGTTAATGAAGAAACAGGCTATAGGTCAGGGACACTTTTATTGTGGCCAAAACAAGATGGGGGTCTTAGGAAGAGGTCATGGGAATCACAAATGCTACCTTCTCTATAAATAAAGTGTGAACATTTTTGATAGGCTAAAATGGATGGAAAAAAATGTCTGTAGAAACATAATACTCATACCCTTCATGCCCTTTTATTTCCCTTTGCAGTCTTTAGTGCTATTTGAGGTTCTTTGTTTTGTGTTACTTGTTTTTAAATATGTTTTATGTATAAGTCAGCTTTAATCCTCTTCCACGGGGTAATTTTTATCTCTCCATCACCTAGAAATGGTAAGGCTTTATATACAGACTTAAGGAGAGTATAGTAACTCCTAATTATTTTGCCATTTTCTGAGTCTGTCTCCATTGCAGCAAATATCCCATTGTTGCTTTAGTGGTGCCAAGTCATTAGTTGCAAACAATCTGATCCAAGCATAAAGATATATAGCATAAACTGATGTTAAATTGTGGCAGTTGTAACCAAGCTCATCTTAAGGAGCAGATGGAATTGATCATTTATCACCTTATCAAGAACTTGGTGTTTTATTTACCATTTTTCCAGTGTCTATCATTCACACTACAGACAACCAGACCAAATATTCCTTATAGAACCTACAGTACATTCTTTTTTTTTTTTTTTTTTTTTTTTTTTGCGGTACGCAGGCCTCTCACTGCTGTGGCCTCTCCCGTTGTGGAGCACAGGCTTTGGACACACAGGCTCAGTGGCCATGGCTCACGGGCCCAGCTGCTCCGCGGCATGTGTGATCCTCCCAGACCGGGGCACGAACCCGTGTCCCCTGCATCGGCAGGTGGACTCTCAACCACTGTGCCACCAGGGAAGCCCCTACAGTACTTTCTTGATTAGTATGTCCCTGGTTATTGCAGCAGGATCATTCTTCCTTCTAAGATAGCTGACAGAGCCTAAGGGTTCTCAAGCAACATTGACTAATTTCACCCAGAGTCCTTGACCAGGCCATTCATCTCCTAAAGTATATTTTTAAGAGTTTCAAAAAAGTTTCAAAACTAGCATATGGCAGTTAATTTGGATCTTAAGTCTCTACTTTGAAAAAACAAATGATCATCAAGCTGTTTCAAACCTTAACCTGCAATTAAGAGGAATAATTTGTTATCCAAACAAAAATCTTTTAATTAATCAAGACAACATTAAAGTCAGAATTAAGTTATGCTACCAAGACCATCTGTTGCCAGGCACACACAGATTTTCTTCTTCTACTGAAACAATACTTTGTCCTATGTAAATTTAAAAGCTAGTTGTTGTTGATGTTGTTGTTGTTTTTGTTGTTGTTTTTAAGTTAATTAAACTCAGTTCACTTAATGACTTAAGTGTTGGCTGCAGTAAAAAGTTATCACACATTTCCATAAAATAGAAAGACAGTAGAATACAGCAAATAAATGAAGAATAGGGCAAAAGAAACAGTTACCAATTTGTCAGGGAAAGAATGACAGAGCAGTGAAAGATTGCATTATTAACAATAATGACAAAATCCATCTAATCTACCATGAAATTATGATCCAACAGCAAACCATCTTTTGTCTTCTTGATTTCTTAACAAACTGCAATTTAGTTATCTAGCAATTTTAAACACACAGGATGCAGACAAGCCTGGGAAAGAAATAAAATCTGAAACATTTACAAGTGAACAAAAAATAGAAGTCCCCAAACAAGGGTCAATTAGCATGCCCCTCATGCAATGCTCAAAATTTAGTTATGAAGTTGTTTTGAACACAATTATAACTATTTGCCACTAAGTTTATGTTTGCAAGACTATAATAGATAAAATGCAGAAATTTGGAAAAATTTTCCAATTTTTAAACAAGTTATAAGACGAAACAGCATAGAGTAACACAAAATTATAACTGATCACATGAAAGGAGACAGAGAATGTTGAATTAATACTCAGAGGGATTCAAAAAATCTGTGTATAGCTATTTCTTGCAGCGAGATATAGCCTATATATTTCATGAGATCCTGAAAACATTATTATAGTGCAATTGAAAGTATTGTAATAAATATTGACTCAAGAATAATGTTATATTATGCTTACTTACCATAACTTAAGAAAGTAATTATGCACTGCATTTAACGCTATAAAAATTTAAATTAATTTAGGATCCAAAAAAACATGTTTAATAGAACAACATGTTTGTTTCCCTGGTAAGCTACGTTTAAAAGGCTACCCTTTATTTTTCTGGTTTAAAGTTAATGTGGCCTAAGAAATTTAAAGAATACCTATGGTAGACTATGGGCTTTATAGAATAAGTTTACATCAGACTAGTTGTTATGCTAACTTGGAAGACAATTTTAAGTGATGGGTACAACTGGGCTTTCTATAAGTCCTTTATGTAAATTGTGAATCCATTCAGTATTCATGTTGAAATATAAAAACCTAGGAGATAAGTTTTTAGAAGTGTTTATCAAATACTTTTCATCATAACCCTAAAGTTTCAGCATCTAGTTCAATGAAACTTTAGTTTGAAAGAAGAACATTTTTCTTAAATTTCACTTCTCTACATACTTACTTTCTGGTCAAATGTTGAAACTCTCAAAATAATCGATAGTTCTGTAGTTGATTTTCTTCAGAAGAATACTTCACCCTCACTTTCAGTTGTGTGTTCTGATTCTTTGGTAGAAAAAAAATCCCAGAGTATTCAAAGAAGGGCACAAGTCTGGGTTCCTTCATATTCATGCTAATGCTACATATAAGGATTGGCTAATTTACAAGTTTGTTAGAAAATTCCAAAGTAATGAGATTTTTGGATTACTTGATACTGGTCATTCATCAACTAGTGAATAGCAGGGTCTTATGGGTGTAAAAGTGACCTGAGAATATCAATTTGAGGAAAAGAGCTGTCAGGGATAAAATGCTTCACACATACAGTAGAAATTCAGGGCAGTAAGGGGCTCCATGGAATGCAGTAGTTCATTTCATGAGCAGTAAAGAGGAATGAAGAAGTGCTGAAGGCAGACTTCCTTGCATAATCATATTTAAGTCAATCCTGGATGGTTAATGCAGCTTGCTGTGCCAGAAGGCTCTGAAACGTGTGTGTGTGTGTGTTTGTGTGCATGTGTGTGTATGCGTGAGTGGGTCAGGTTAATAAGATAACTAGCAGAGTATACCATAGACACCCAAAGACTGAGTGTCTCACAGTATATTTCTGTTTCTTTGTGAGAATTTTCCTAAAGTGAGAGAGAGAGAGAGAGAGAGAGACCTTAAAAATAATCTAAAATCTTTAAAAATCTACATATATTTATACTACTGATTTTATTTAATACACAGGAAATAAAGGCCCCAAAATATCATGTTACTGATCCAATGTCATAAAGAGATTATTTCAGAACCACAATGAGAAACTTATCATATAATTTGTCATGCACTGTTTTGTTTTACTTTGATTTCCCTATCCCAATGTGCTATACCAGATATATGACTGCATAATCTTTGTGATTTATGTGGGTAGCTGACAAACAAACATGAATGAGAAGAGAGAAATATTGATAGGGTGTGGGATCTTATAACTCTTTAATGAACTATTCTTTTAGGTATTATATTTGGGATTGATTTAAAATTACCAATCTTCCCCCACCCCCACTGCCTTTCCCTCCCTTCTTCCTTTCTTCCTCTTACTTTTCTTCCTCTCCTCCACCCATCTCTTCTCACTGCAACACACCCCCATCATTATCACATTCTTTTTATATGTATCTTCCTTTAATGCTTTGTTTTCTTTTGTTTTCCAATTTAGCTTTCCTTTCCATTGAAATGTTGTGATTGCTCTCCATATAATCTATTGATGAGTATGACCTGGCTAACATTCTATTTACTCAGATCTGCCTTTTATTCAGTAACACTTGGTTAAAGAGGAAAATATTTATTTGAGACAATACAATGAAAAGATTATGTGGCTCTATAATTATGAATTTTAATGAAAATAATGTCTGTGTGTTAATATAAAGGCAATAATCTCATTCACTTTTGGAATACTAATGGAATAGTTTAATCTTCACATAAGATTCTATGGAAAGTATCATAGTTTGTACTAACAAGACAAATGAACTGTTTTCATGCTTTAAACTTCATGTTCATTTTTCATCATAAATGTTTTTAAAAGTTCTCATTAAGCAAATGGCTATTTTCTTTTTTTGGTGAATTCAAGTTTCAACAACTATAGAGGCTCCCGGTATTTCTCTTCTTAAATTTTTTTAAACTTGAATTACAGTTAGTTTCAAGTGTACAGCAAAGTGATTCAGCCTTATATAAAAGTATATATATATATATATATATATATTATATATACTTTTTCAGATTCTTTTCCCATATAGGCTATTACAAAATATTGAGTATAGTTCCCTGGACTATATACTAGGCCCTTGTTTCTTATATATTTTATATACAATAGTGTGTATATGTAATTCCCAAATTCCTAATTTATCCCCACTACCACCTTTCCTTTTTGGTAACCATAAGTTTGTTTTCTATGCCTGTGAGTCTGTTTCTGTTTTGTAAGTAAGTTCATTTGTATCATTTTTTTAAGATTCCACATGTAAGTGATATCATATGATATTTATCTTTCTTTGTCTGACTTACTTCACTTAACTGAAAATCTCTAGGCCCATCCATTTTGCTGCAAATGGTATTATTTCATTCTTTTTTATGGCTGAGTAATATCCATTGTATATATATATATCACACCTTCTTTATCCATTCATCTGTCAATGGGCATTTAGATTGTTTCCATCTGTTAGCTACTGTACATAGTGCTGCTATGAACATTGGTGTACATTTATCTTTTCATATTATGTTTTTCTCCAGACATATGCCCAGGAGTGGGATTGTAGGATATGGTAGTTCTATTTTTAGATTTTTAAAGGAACCTCCATACTATTCTCCATAGTGGCTATGGCAATGTACATTCCCACCAACAGTGTAGGAAGTTTCCCTTTTCTCCACACTGTCTCCAGCATTTATTATTTGTCGACTTTTTGATGGTGGACATTCAGACTTGAGTGAAGTGAAACCTCATTGTATTGATAGTTTTGATTTGCATTTATCTAATAATTAGTGACCTTGAGGCATGTTTCATGTGCCTTTTGGCTATCTGTTTGTCTTCTTTGGAGAAATATCTATTTAGATCTTCTGCACATTTTTTAATTGGGTTATTTTCTTGATATTGAACTGTATGAGCGGTCTGTATATTTTGGAGACTAATACCTTGTCAGTGGCATCATTAGAAATATTATTCTCCCATTCTGTAGGTTGTCTTTTAATTTTGTTTATGGTTTCTTTTGCTGTGCAAAAGCTTTTACGTTTAATTAGGTCCTATTTGTTTATCTTTGCTTTTATTTTCATTACTCTAGGAGGTGAATCCAAAAAGATTGCTGTGATTTATGTCAAAGAGTGTTCTGCCTATGTTTTCCTCTAGGAGGTTTATAGTATCCAGTCTTACATTTAGGTCTTTAATCCAGTTTGAGTTATTTTTATGTATGGTGTTAGAGAATGTTCTCACTTCATTCTTTTACATTTAGCTGTCCAGTTTTCCCAGCATCACTTATTTAAGAGACTATTTTTTCTCCATTGTATATTCTTGCATTATTTGTCATAGATTAATTGACGTGAGATGCATGGGTTTGTTTCTGGGCTTTCTATCCTGTTCCCATTGCTCTATATTTCTGTTTTTGTGCCAGTATCATACTGTTTTGATTACTGTAGCTTTCTAGTATAATCTAAAGTTAGGGAGCCTGATTCTTTCAGCTCCATTTTTCTTTTTCAAGATAGCTTTGGCTATTTGAGGTCTTATGTGTTTCCATACAAAATTTAAAATATTTTGTTCTATTCTGTGAAAAATGTCATTGGCAATTTGATAGGGATTGCATTGAACGTGTAGATTACCTTGGGTAATACAGTCATTTTGACAATATTGATTCTTCCAATCCAAGAACTTGGTATAGCTTTCCATCTGTTTGTATCATCTCTGATTTCTTTCAGAGTACAGGTCTTTTGTCTCCTTAGGTAGGTTTATTCCTAGGTATTTTATTATTTTTGATGCAATGGTAAATGGAATTGTTTCCTTAATTTCTCTTTATGATCTTTTGTATTAATATATAGAAGTGCAATAGGTTTATGGGTATTAATTTTGTATGTTGCAACTTTACCAAATTCATTGATTAACTCTAGTAGTTTTCTGGTAGCACTTGTAGGATTTTCTATGTATAGTATCATGTTATCTGCAAACAGTGATAGTTTTACTTCTTCTTTTCCAATTTGAATTCCTTTTATTTCTTTTTCCTCTCTGCTGTGGCTAGGACTTCCAAAACTATGTTGAATAAAAGTGGCATGAGTGGGAAGTCTTGTTCCTGATTTTACAGGAAATGCTCTAAGTATTTCACCATTGAGAATGATGGTTGCTGTGGGTCATATATGGCCTTTATTATGTTGAGGTATGTTCCCTCTATCCCCACTTTCTAGAGAGTTTTTATCATAAATAGATGTTGAATTTTGTAAAAAGATTTTTCTGCATCTATTGAGATGAGATGATCATATGTTTTTTTTTCTTCAATTTGTTAATGTGGTATATCACATTGATTGATCTGCAGATATTGACTCATTCTTTTGTTTTTTTATTGGAGTATAACCCTGGAAAAAATCCCAGTGGATTATACTGTATGATCCTTTTAATGTATTTTTTGATTTGGTTTGCTAGTATTTTGTTAAGGATTTTTGCATTTATGGTTATCAGTAATATTGGCCTGTAATATTCTTTTTTGTGGTATCAGGGTGATAGTGGATTCATAGAATGGGTTTGGATGTATTCCTTCCTCTACAATTTTTTGGACTCGTCCAGTTTTTTAGACTAGTTTGGTTTGCAAGTTACCATAAGGTATTGATATAGCAGTCTATACAAACACATGATTAAGCTGCTGAACTCTTAATTTCAGATACATTTCCAATATTCTACTTTTGTACTCTCATCTCCATAGGATTACTGATTTTCATATAATATTTGTGTATGGAAGATTTCCTATCTTTACTGTATGTTTGTCTTTACTGGTGAGCTTTCCTATTTCATAATTTTTGTTGTTGTTGTTTCTAGTTGTGACCTTTTCTTTCCCACCTAGAGAAGTTCCTTTAGTGTTAAGTCTTCTCTAAATGTTTGGTAGAATTTGCCTTTTAAGTCATCTGGTCCTGGAGTTTTGTTTGTTAGGAGTTTTTAAATCAAAGATTGAATTTCAATTCTTGTAATTGGTCTGGTCATATTTTCTATTTCATCTTGGTTCAGCCTTGGGAGACCATACCTTTTTAAGAATATGTCCATTTATTCTAGGCTGTCTACTTTATTGGCACACAACTGCCTGTTTTGGTCTCTTATGGTCCTTTGTATTTCCATGGTGTCCATTGTGAATTCTTTTTAATTTCTAATTTTATTGATTTGGATGCTCTCCATTTTTTTCTTGATGAGTTTGGTTAAGATTTATCAATTTTGTTTATCTTTTCAATGAATCAGATTTTGTTTCTTTGATCTTTTCTATTGTGTTCTTGTCTCTATTTCATTTATTTCTGCTCTGATTTTTATGATTTATTTCCTTCTACTAAATTTGGGTTTTGTTTGTTCTTCTTTGTTCTTCTCTCTTAGAACTGCTTTTGTTGAGTCCCATAGGTTTTGAGTCATTGTGCTTCATTTTCATTTGTCTGTTGGTATTTTATATTTCCTCAGTGATCCATTGGTTGTATAGTAGCATGTTGTTTAGTGTCCATGTGTTTGTGTTTCTTGAATTTTTTTCTTGTAGTTGATTTCTAATTTCATAGTGTTGTGGTTGGAAAATATATTTCATATGATTTCAATTTTCTTAAACTTACTGAGGCTTGCTTTGTGGCCCAGCTTGTGAACAATCCTGGAGAATGTTGCATGTGCACTTGAGAAGACTGTGTATTCTGCTTGTTTCAGATAAAATGCTCTTAAATATTAATTAAGTCATCTGGTTTAATGTGTCATTTAAGGCATGTGTTTCCTTATTGATCTTCTGTCTGGACGATCTGTCTATTGATGAAAGTAGGGTATTAAAGTTCTCCAGTATTGTTGTTTTACTGTCGATTTCTCCTTTTATATTTGTTAACATTTTTCTTATATATTGAGGTGCTCCTGTGTTGGTTGCATATATGTTTACAATTGTTATATCTTCTTCTTGGATTGATCATTATGTAGCATCCTACTTAGTCTCTTGTAACAGTCTTTATTTTAAGTCCATTTTGTATGATATGAGTATTGCTATTCCAGCTTTCTTTGGTTTTTACTTGCACTTAAAACTTTTTTCCATCCCCTCACTTTCAGTCTTTATGTGTCTCTAGATTTGAAATGGGTCTCTCTTTATTTGATATTTATTTATTTATTTATTTATTTATTTATTTATTTATTTATTTATTTATTTATGGCTGCATTGGGTCTTTGTTCCTGTGTGCAGGCTTTCTCTAGTTGCAGCAAATGGAAACTACTCTTTGTTGTGGTGTGTGGGCTTCTCATTGAAGTGGCTTCTCTTGTTGTGGAGCATGGGCTCTAGGAGCACAGACTTCAGTAGTTGTGTCATGTGGGTTCAGTAGTTGTGGCTCATGGGCTCTAGAACACAGGCTCAGTTGTTGTGGCACATGGGCTTAGTTGCTCAGTGACATGTGGTATCTTCCCGGACCAGGGCTTGAACCCATGTCCTGTGCACTCGCAGGCGGATTCTTAACCACTGCTCCACCAGGGAAGTCCCTGAAGCGGGTCTCTGGTAGACTGCATATATATGAGTCTTTTTGTATACATCAGCCCGTCTATGTCTTTTGGTTGGAGCATTTAATCCCTTTATCTTTAAGGTAATTATTGATATGTATGTTCTTATTGCCATTTTGTTTTGCATTTGTCCTTTTAGGTCTTTATTCTTTCTTTCCTCTTTTGTTCTCCTCTTGATTTGATGACTATTTTTAGGGTTGTGTTTGGATTCCTTTTTTCTTTTTTGTGTGTATATCTATTATAGAGTTTTGGTTTGCCATTAACATGAGGTCTTTATATAGTAGTCTATATAAATACATGATTGTTTTAAGTTCCTGATCAATTAATTTCAAATACATTTCCAATATCCTGTATCTGTACTCTCCTCTTCTCAGGATTACTGGTTTTAATATCATATTTTTGTGTGGATGTTTTCTACCTTTACTATAAATTTGCCTTTACCAGTGAGTTTTCCAATTCTGTATTTTTTTTTTGTTTCTAGTTGTTATTTTTTCTTTTCCACCTAGAGAAGTTCCTTTAGCATTTGTTGTAAAACTGGTTTGGTGGTGCTGAATTATTTTAGCTTTTGCTTGTCTGTAAAGCTTTTGATTTCTCTGTCAAATTTGAACAAGAGCCTTGCTGAGTAGAATATTTTTGGTTGTAGGTTGTTTTTCCGTTTCATGACTTTAAATATATAGTGCCACTTCCTTCTTGTTGGCAGAATTTCTGCTGAAAAAACCAGCTTATAACCTTATGGAGAGTCCCTTGTATGTTATTTGTTGCTTTTTGCTTGTTGCTTTTAATATTTTCTCTTTGTCTTCAATTTCTGTGAATTTGATCACTATATTTCTCAATATGTTCCTCCTTGGGTCAATCCTTCCCTGGACTCTGTGCTTTCTGGACTCTGGTGACTGTTTCCTTTCCCGTGTTAGAATAGTTTTCAGCTATTATCTCTTCAAATATTTTCTCAGGCCCTTTCTCTCTCTCTCTCCTTCTGGAACCCCTATAATGTGAATGTTGGTGTGTTTAATGTTGTCCCAGAGGTCTTTTAACTGTCTTCATTTCTTTTCATTCTTTTTTCTTTCTTCTGTTCCCTGGCAGTCATTTCCACCATTCTGTCTTCCAGCTCACCTAGCTATTTCTCTGCCTTGTTTATTCTGCTATTGATTCCTTCTAGTGAACTTTTCAGTTATTGTGTTAGTTAACTCTGTTGTGTTGTTCTTTATATTTTATAATTCTTTGTAAAAAATTTCTTGTAACTTCTTGTACTATGCATTTATTCTTTTTCTGAGACCTTGGATCATCTTTATGATCATTACTCTGATGACTTTCTCTTGTAGATTGCCTATCTCTACTGCATTCAGTTGTTCTCCTGGGGTTTTATCTTGCCCCTTCATCTGAAACATATTCCTCTGCTCTCATTTTGTCTAAATTTCTGCATTTGTAGACTAACTTCTGCAGGCTGCCATACTGTGCTACTCTTCCTTCTGGCTTCTGCTCCCTGGTAGGTGAAGTTGCTCTAGAGGCTTGTGCAGGCTTCCTGGTGGGAGGGACCAGTGTCTGCCTACTGGTGGCTGGAGTTGGTTCCTTTCCCTCTGGTGGGAAGGGCCATGTAGAGTGTTGTGTCTAGAGGCATCTGTGGGCCCAGGAAGTCTTTAGGCAACCTGTCTGCTGATGAGTGGGTCTATATAGCTGCCCCATTTGTTGCTTCACTTAAGGTATCCCAGCATTGGAGCCTACAGACACTTGGGCGGGGCCAGGTCTTGGTGCTGTTGACCCAAGCAAGATGTCTACCTCATCAAGAGTTCATGTAGCTGAACACTTCTCAAAATATCCACCACCAGTGTCCATGTCCCTAAAGAGAGCTACAGCCACACCTCACCTCCCCAGGAGATCCTCCAAGACCAGGAGATAGGTACAGCTGAAGCTCCTATGAAGTCACTACCTTTCCTCTGGGTCCCAGTATGCATGAGACCTTGTGTGAGTCCTCCAAGAGTGGAGTCTCTGTTTCCACCAGTCCTGTGGCACCTTTGGTCTTCAAAGCCAAATGCTTTCAGGGCTGACGTGGAACTCAGAGCTCTCACTCCTGTAGGAGAATTTCTGTGATATAATTATTGTCTAGTTTGTGGATTGCTCACCCCAGAAGTATGGGATTTGTTCATATCGTGTATGCATGCTTCCTATGGCCTTGTTGTGATTTCTTTTTTATATTGTTGGATGTAGAATATCTTTTTTGGCATGTTCCAGTCTTTTTTATCAGTGGCTGTTCAGCAGTTAGTTGTGTTTTTGGTATGCTCCTGAGAGGAGATGAGTCCAAGTCCTTCTACTCCATCATCTTGGTTTTCACTCTTCTGATATTTTTTAATAGATATATTTCAGCATTTCTTTTGGAACTCTGGAAAGAAGGGAAAAGTTGTTAGTTATTGGGAATTTCAGTTAGTTGTTAGTTTTTGTTCCACTTTGGTTGCTATAGAAACTATTAAAACAAGTATTTTGTTCTTTCTTATATTAGTCTGGTAATTAGGAGACATATTTAGTGTCTTACTAAATCCACAGAAAATGAAAAAGGAATCTTGTTTCTGAAAGACACACGTTGAAATTCTAACTGTAGACTTCCTTCCCTGTCAACTCCATCCCCAATTAAAGCAGTTGCAAGAATGCAGTCAAACTTTTTATTTTAGTGTTCTCTTTTTAATATATATTGAATTAAATGCATTTATTTTTAACAGAATCGTTAAATTCTGGTCCTATTATTTAGTAGCTGCATGATATTAAGTAGGTTCTTTAAGCCTCATTTTCCTCACTCATATTTAAGCATAAAACAATACTTGTCTCATATCCCAAATAAGAGCTATTTGTAGAGATAAAACTAATACAAAGTGTCTTGTTTAGTGCTTTGTCAGATAAAATACTTTTAAAATGTTGGTTATAATAATAATATTGATTATAATAATATTAATTATGATATAATGTAAACTTTTCTAAATTCTCTAAGTTTTCTTCTAACAAAATGTTTATATCTTATCACAGTGCTAAGAGTACAGGAGGGTGTTTTAATTGCTCTATATCAAGTTAGAGTACTCCTTCTGTTGATTTAACACTGTAATGCATTTAGACTCATAGAGGTGAAAGGAAGCTTAGAGATTAACTGCTCCAGACAGCTGGCATTTTCCTTTGCCCTTTTGCTAAGCTCCCTTCTCTTTCTCCATTTTCCTACTTGGAATACTGACATGATGACTGGGATTTCAGCAGTGATATTTGACCATGGACCAGTATGAGAAAAAAAGTCAACTATTAAAGATAGTAGAGAAAATATGTAGACCAAGTATTTGGCATTGCTGGCAACATGAAGGTGATATATCATCAACCTATTCTGCCTACCTCTTTACTTCAACAACTAATTTTTCAACCTGCTGGTATATCCAGTATCTTAATTACTGAAATCAATTCCTCATAGATGGCAACATTTAGCAGAAGACTACGCTGGATTTTATTGAATTATTAGACCTCTTTTTCACACATGTGAAAAGTCAATTAAAAAGGAGAAAGAAGAAAGTTCCTTTTATTTTTGTGCCAGGTCTTACTCTTTGCCTAAGCAGTTTCTGATAAAGGAGAGTAGTCTTTCCAAATACATAAACTCTATGCAGCTTTTAACTAAAAATCAGCATGTCACTAGTATAAAACATTGGTAATCTTCTGAAGTAGTTTCTAGCTTGCTCTCTTTTTGGAGGACAAATCATTTCCCCCTGCTTCTTACTTTATGAAATCTCTTCATTTTTTGATGTAGTATCAATTACTATGTACTGGTTTGGGAAGTTTCAAATGCATTGGCTTACCTTTAACATGGTTCTCATCACTGTGTCCCATGGCCTTCCACTCTCCTGAGTCCCCTCAGCTGTTTGCCTGAATTCCCAGGGGTCTTCCAGGACAAATTTCAGGCAGGTTTGACTTCCAAAGGTATCTCTTGCTTCAGGATTACCATCATCTTATTAATTTTCAAGTCATCCAAACTCTCATTGTCCTTTTTCCCTCAGTCTTCCCAGAAAAAAAAGAAAATTATCAACTAACTCACTTTGGGGCATTACTGATGAACTCTAGTTTTGTATCCCCCCTAAAATTTTCTTGAGTTACTCTAGTCTTTGTGGATCAGTTTATCTCCTAAACTTCTATATAAGTTTTATGAATTTACCACCCATACAACTAAATTCACAATGTCTTGTATTCCTCAAAGATCTTTTGTATGTTTACCCCTTTCTTCTAGATTGTATATCTCCTGACAGTAAAACATCAAGAAATAATTACATCCTACAACAAATATCTCAGCACTAGGCATACTGTACTTTAATTGATTTGACATTTAATGGTTTTCAAACTCTGCTATTGTAAAACATGAACTAGATTCTCATGGTATAATTAGTGTTGAATGAAAAAAACAATAGAATAAGTTAAAAATTGAGAATTATTTTTAACTCAGAGGACTTTTTAAGGACTCAAGCCCAGGAGGCAACCTCTCAGTTCTGAGGGACTGATCCAAAGAAGTAAAGAGGAAGCCAAGATGTATATAAGAGTTTTGTAACAAAATCCAGGATGTTGGAATATCAAAAGATTATTGCTGAGTAAAGAAAACTGGTCATCTCAATTTAGTAATGAATTTAGTGCTTTTTTATGTATGGGAAGATGAAAAAGTTTGGGTTCATTGAAGTAAGTCCTTTGATATGCACCTTAACAATTGTTTACTGAAAAAAATGCACAACATGAAAGTTTTCAGTTAAGTTTAATTGGGGTCAAAATGAGGACTATAGTCTGGGAGACAGCCTCTCAGAAAGCTCTGATGAACTGCTCCAAAGTGGTGGGGGGAAGATCAGCACTATGTATGATTTTGGTGAAGGGGGGTATGTACAGTTAAGCACACATTTTGGCAGAGCCTTGTTGCTACTCACGAGAAGTAGATGTTTCCATTAATGAGTTTAATGTTTTACTGAATATGAGAAGATGCAAGAATTTGGGCTCATAAAATCTTCTCTTAAAATATCTAACTATCTGAAGGCCTGTTCTGCCAGTTTTTCCTAGAGCAGAGTTCCTCATTCTTGATCTCTGCGTTGAACTCTTTTCAGTGTGTGTTGAAGGTCAGCAACTGCAGTGGTTAATGACCTAATCCTTGTAGAGGCCAATGGCAAGTGACAATTTTTTTTGAACTATCTAGGCTCAGTATCCTGCTTTTCTCCACCCTGAATGCCCTCAGTATGCACAGTTGGAGGTGGCTGTAGTGGCTGCTGGCTTGAAGGCTGCAGCATCTTTTGTTTACTGATATGGCAGGCTACATTCTTTGTCCGCTGGGCCTCCTCTTGGTCATAAATTCAACCAATGTTTTGGAGGCATTTCATGACCAATTTTGTCACATGGTGCTAGGAAGTCTCATTCCTAGATCAGATGAAGATTCTGTTGATGGATCACTCAAGGTGCTAATTTTTGGATCAGGCCCTGTTGATAATTTAAAATTCTCTTGATAACCTGTCTTACTAGTCTTCTATGATCCAGGAAATGTTTTCCCTTTTTGCTTCTGCCAATATCTAGAGTTGCACTATTAAACTATACAGAGTTATATATATGATCAGTTGCCTCAAAACTTTTAGCCATCATTAATTTTTGTCAGAGACCTTGTTACATATTGGGTAATGCAAGAAACAGTCTTATAAAATAGACAGGATATATGTAATACAGCTAGTAACATTAATAAATGCACAGTGCAGCAGAGACAGAAACCATAAATAATTGGAAAACAATAGAGAGAGCAAATTAAAAGAATGATTAGTCTAACTTAGTTGTAATCTGTTGCAGTAAGACATCAAGTCCACAGTGGAGCCAGCTGGAGAAGCAAAATTCTGGAAGGATCAGGAAAGAGAAAAAGATAAATGTTTCATCTTTGTTTACAGTAGTATAGTTTATCATACTTTATCAACTTGTGTTTTCTGAAAAACAAAAATTAAAAACCAGTATATTTCAAAAAAGTCATAAAATTATAAATCATATTTATCAATTCATTCAGTCCCATGTAATTAATTCCTATTGATCTGCATGAAGTCATCATGTTTTCTATTAGAGTTTTGTAATTTCATACCAAGTTCAGTGCTACAATATAAAAGTTATCAGAAACATATTTGTCAAAAAGTATATGAATACTTTTATGAATCTTCTTGAAAATCTTCATTTATAAAACATCAGAGTAAAACAATGATTGTCTATAAAAGACAAGACTTAAAATGGCATGGTTAAAGATCTGATTACAATGTAACTGACAAAAACCTTGGATATTTCTGTGTCACACAACATTTTAAGGTGAAGGCTAGAATTATGACTGATAACATTATATCAGGACATATCTCGTTTTTAGGAATTCCATATAAATTTTGGAATATCTATATTAATGACATTTAACCATACAATATAACTTAAGGTTCATCCCCGATCACTTGACAATGCTTCTCAAGTAATTTAACATGCCAGATAAGCCTAGTTAATTTAATATTCCTCTCCAAGATGTCTCAGGGTTCCTTTGAAGCATCTCAGAGTTAGCTGGAAGTCAAGAGAACTTTAGTTAGAATTTGATATTTGGAAAGTTTGTCAAAAATATCAAAAAGTTTCTGAACACTTGGTCAAATAAAATTATAGGTCATTATGAAACAATACTTATTCATTTAACCAAAGTGAAAAAAGATTTCAGAAAACAATACAGATCATTTAAAGGCAAAAAAAAAAAAAACCCTCACATGATCTGTTACTACAAGCAGTATTCCAAGAAAATTTTGTTCTCTTAACAGAGAGAGGAACCAAATTAATATTGCACTAATCTACTTTTAATAATAAAACACATTTATCTAATTAAATTTAATGTAATCTGAACCTGACCAGGTACAAAATTCCTTTTTCAGGCCTCCCTTGCTACAAACCTACAATTTTCTGTATTCATATTAGTGCGTCTCTTATTTTTACATCCAGAAACAACCAGCTCTAGGGCAAAATCATTCTTTCCCCTTAACAAAATGTATTTCCATTCCTCATACCTTCTTTTGCTGAAAACACTCATCCTACTTTTCTTGCATACTGAAATGTTTCCCTTATTATCTTTAGTAGCATTAATTACATATTATAATTTTAACCCTTAAACAGCTTAATCTTTAGTGAAAACTGACAAGAAGCAAGTAATTGTGAACTGTTTGTCATGTCAACATTTCTGGATTGGAATACCCTGATGTAAGGCCAACTGGCCTGAGACAGGGGAACACAATCAGATTCCCAGGTTGCATCAGACCAAAACTCTCTGGACCACCCAGTTCCAGAGACTGACCTGGAGACTTTCTGGACCACCCAGTTCCAGGAACTGACCTGAGGACTTTCCACCTGGCCCAGCCATCCCGCCTTTCGAGGTGCGGGACTAATGGTCACAAGACTGATGCAACCGGCACCAGATATTGCCACAATACCTGAAGAGACCACCAAATAAGGAATACCCTGTGCCTTCCCAGATTCACCACACACCTTTCCCTTCTTCCCCTATAAAATCTTGCCCAACCCTCGCCCGGGTGCAACTTCTCTGGACCCTTTCTCTCAGACCAGTGAACCTCGCCTGAGAGCACCCCCTAATAAAGCTCACTTGAAGCTTTCCTCTGCTTCACGGTGCCATTTGTTAAGATCCGACCTTACCTTTGGTGACGAAACCCGGGAGGGGTACCAAGCCCCACAGGTTACCATGCGGGCCGCTCCTCCCCTCCCCCAGGAGACAACCAGGGAACCTCTACTCATCCACCCAATCTGGCAGAAAACGGGGTAAGTCCCCCTCCCTTGTTCACTCTGAACCCCAGAGTCCCTACCCACCGGACTCCCTGTCCCTAATTGCGACCACATCAGGGACTCCTCCATCCTCTCTCTGGGCCTCGGGCAACTGTGGAGACGTCCCAATTGCCTGACTGCCCTCCAACCTGCTGTGAATTGGAGACTGAGACCTGGGACGCCTCTCTCCCTCTCCATTCACTCAGGGACAGACTGGGGGTCATGGGAACCTCACAATCAAAACCAGATTCTAAGACGTCCCTGGGGTGTCTCCTAGCCAATTTTACAGCCCTCGGTTTCTCCCAAGATCTCTGTCACAGATGGCTTATTTTCTATTCCACTGTGGCCTGGCCACAATATCCTCTAGACAATCAATCCAAATGGCCTCCTGAAGGGACTTTTGATTTTAACATCCTCCGTGATCTAGATAATTACTGCCGCAGGATGGGCAAATGGTCCGAGGTCCCCTATGTTCAGGCCTTCTTGTATTTACGCTCCCGCCCTTCCCTCTGTGTCAATTGTTCCACTTCCCAGATCCTTCTTGCCAAACAGACATCTCCTACATCCAAGCCCCTAATTTCCTTTGACGATGACCCCTCTCCACTAGCTGACCCACCCGAATCTCTCACCTCTCCCCCCTTCAGAGCTCCTCTCCAACCTCCACCCTACCCTAAAGCGGTCCCTCCTCCTCCCAAACCCGCTCTGGCCCATCCAACTGCTCCCCTGCCTCCCTCAACGGTTTCTCCTCCCACGCCCCTTGCTTCGCCAATTAGTGCACATACACGCTCCACGACTCCCAAGATCCAAATCTCCTCTGCCCTCTGGGGGAGGTAGCAGGAGCAGAAGGATTAGTTAGAGTTCATGCTCCCTTTTCCCTCCAAGATCTCTCTCAAATAGAAAAGTGATTAGGCTCCTTTTCTGCCGACTCTTTGTGCTACATCAAAGAATTTTGCTACCTCTCTCAAGCTTACGATCTAACCTGGCACGATATCTTTGTGATCCTATCTTCTACTCTGACCCCTGACAAGAGGGAAAGAATTCAAACTGCTGCCCGAAACCATGCAGATCATGTTCACCTTACTGACAACTCCATGCCTGTCAGAGCGACTGCTGTACCTGGTACCGATCCAGGCTGGACTTATCAGGATAGCCAAGATGGCCATCGTAAACGTGACCTCATGATCCAATGCCTCCTGGCTGGCATGCAGGCTGCCGCTCATAAGGTAGTCAATTTTGAAAAACTAAAAAGATAACCCAAGAACCTAATGAAAATCCAGCTATCTTTCTCAATCGCCTTACAGAGGCCTTAACTCTCTATACCCAGCTGGATCCTGACACCCCAGCAGGGGCAGTGGTCATAGCCACCCATTTTATCACCCAATCAGCCCCAGACATCCGAAAGAAATTAAAACAGGAAGAAGACAGCCCTCAAACCCCTATTCGAGATCTGGTAAAGATGGCCTTTAAAGTCTACAATGGCCATGAGGATTTGGCAGAATCCAGCCGACAGGCTCGGATGCACCAGAAGGTAACCCTCCAAACCCAAGCTCTTGTAGCTGCCCTAAGGCCGGCCATCTCCCATGGATCACAACATCCACGGGGTCCGCAAAAGACAACCCCACTGGGGGCCTGCTTCAAATGCAGAAAAGAAGGCCACTGGACTCACCAATGTCCCAATCCACAACCTCCTTCTAAGCCCTGTCCCACAGCTGTGGGCTAACGGGCCACTGGAAGAGTGACTGCCCTACGACTGGCCCTCCCTCAGCATCTCCACATGGGGGGCAGGCCGACCCGACGACATTACCACTCGAACTGCTAGGATTGGCTGATGACTGACGGTGCCCGGACTCGAAGACCTCCATCACCCTCCCCAAGCCCAGGGTAACGCTACAGAGAGCGGGTAAGTCCATCTCATTTCTGGTGGACACAGGGGCTACCTATTTGGTCCTGCCTACTTATTCCGTGCCAGTTTCTCCTTCCCAGATCTCGGTCATGGGTATTGATGGCAAACCACCCTTCCCACTCCAGACCAGTCCACTCCCATGTCATATCAAAGGACTCCCTTTTACTCATTCCTTCTTAGTCATACCATCCTGCCCAGTTCCCTTGCTAGGCCAAGATGTCCTTTTCCACTTAGGGGCCTCCCTCCAGCTGGTTAGACTTGACCCTAAGGTCCCCTCCTCCCAACTCCTGCTTCCTCTTCTTGGCCTGTCTCTAGAACCCTTCCCCTCCTATCCCCCTCTTCCAATCACACTGAACCCAATCAATCCCCAAGTCTGGGATACTTCTAAGCCCATAATGACAACACACCATTCCCCCATCCACATCCACCTAAAGGACCCCTCCAAATTTCCATCAAGGCCCCAATTTCCCATCTCTGAGACTCACCTTAGGGGCCTACAACCTATTATCACCAGACTCCTAAACCAGGGACTCCTTATCCCCACTGACTCTCCCTGCAACACCCCCATCCTGCCTGTCCACAAGGCCTCTGGGGATTATCACCTGGTCCAGGACCTCCGACTAATCAATGAGGCCATAATTCCTCTCCACCCAGTAGTATCAAACCCATACACCTTGCTCTCCCATATTCCCCCATCCACAACCCACTTTATGGTTCTGGATCTCAAAGATGCCCTTTTCACTATCCCCCTACATCCCGACTCCTATTTCCTCTTCGCCTTTACCTGGACGGATCCGGATACTCATACTTCCAGTCAGTTCACCTGGACAGTTCTTCCCCAGGGTTTCCGTGACAGTCCTCACTTCTTCGGTCAGGTGCTGGCATGGGACCTGACTTCCTGTTCCCTTACCCCCAGCACACTCCTTCAATATGTAGATGACCTCCTCCTTTGTAGCTCATCTCTCAGCCTCTCAAGACAACATACTGCAGATCTCCTCAATTACCTTGGCTCTCATAGTTATCGGGTCTCCCCAGCCAAGGCTCAGCTATCTGTATCTTCTGTAACCTACCTGGGGCTCCACCTGACCCCTACCACAAAAGGTGTAACAGCCGATTGCACCCAGATTATCCGTGAACTCCAGCCTCTGGAAACAGCAGAACAAATTCTCTCTTTTTTGGGCCTTATAGGATTTTTCCTACACTGGATCCCTAACTTTGCTCTCCTCGCTAAACGCTTATATCTAGCTGCTAAAGAAACCCCTCAAGGACCCCTCACCTCTCCTTCTGCCATTTGACAGGCCTTTCTCACCCTCTGTAATGCTCTGATATATTCTCCTCCCCTTTCTCTGCCCAACCCAAACTGACCTTTTCACCTTTTTGTGGCTGAACGGGCTGGAATAGTCACTGGATTCCTTGCCCAGCCTGTAGGGCCTTCTTACCATCCCGTGGCTTACCTTTCCAAACAGCTAGACCCAACCATTCGGGGATGGCAACCATGCCTTTGGTCCCTAACAGCAGCAGCCAAACTGACCAAACAAACACTCAAACTGACTCTGGCCTACCCACTAAACATATTTTCCTTCCACTGGCTGGTCGACCTCCTAGGTCCCAAGTCTCTCTCCCTCCTGGGCCCCTCCTGCATCCAGGAGTTCCACCTACTATTCATTGAAAACCCAGCTATTTCTCTTGATCTCTCCCCTCGCCTGAACCCAGCTTCCCTCCTGCCTATCTCTGGCACCGGGGATTTTCCATCCCATTCCTGCCCTCATGTCATAGAAGCCTTCAAACCACCAAGAGAGGGACTCTTTGACACCCTTCTTTCAAATTCGGACCACACTCTCTTTGTGGATGGTAGTTCGATACTCGGTCCTGACGGACACTGACGGGCAGTCTATGTGGTGGTAACAATCTCAACTATTATCGAGGCTAACAGCCTCCCAGAAGGAGCGACCTCCCAAAAGGCTGAACTAATTGCACTTACACGAGCCCTTAACCTTTCCAAAGACCAAAGGGTTAACATCTACACAGACTCTAAATATGCCTTTCTCATTGCACACAGCCACTCAGCACTATGGAGGGAACATGGATTTCTGACCTCTAAGGGATCCCCAGTGGTCAACACTTCCCTCATTGCAAAACTCCTGGAGGCCTTCCAGCTTCCTAAAGAAGTAGCAATTATCCATTGCAGGGGTCATCAACTCCCATCCAACCCAATAGCACAAGGTAACTCGAAGGCCGATTCCATGGCCCAAGAGCTTACAAAAGGGGATCCTCCAGCTCCACTCCTATTTTTTACCAGTCCTACCCAACCCACATATACCCCGCATGAGGAAGCTGCCTTACTATCAAAAGGGGGACACAAATACAACAAAGGATGGATTTTTTTTTTTTTTTTTTTTTTTTTGCGGTATGCGTGCCTCTCACTGTTGTGGCCTCTCCCATTGCGGAGCACAGGCTCCGGATGCGCAGGATCAGCGGCCATGGCTCACGGGTCCAGCCACTCCGCAGCATGTGGGATCTTCCCGGACCAGAGCACGAACCTGCGTCCCCTGCATTGGCAGGCAGACTCTCAACCACTGTGCCACCAGAGAAGCCCAGGATGGATTTTTATAGACAAAAAAATTGCCCTACCTCTGGCCCAAGCAGCCGGCCTCCTATCAGACATCCATAAATCCTTACACATTGGTCCAAAAGCAATGTTCCATTTTTTGGACCCCCTCTTTCATCTGCCAGGATTTAGAGAGTCCATCTCAAAGACTCACATGGCCTGCCAAACCTGCGTATCCATCTCCCCACAAGGAGGCCTATGGCCCCGAATTCCTACACACCAGATGCGTGGACATCAGCCTGGTGAAGACTGGCAGATCGACTTTACCCATATGCCCCACTGCAAACACTTCCAATATCTGCTCACTCTCATTGACACCTTTTCAGGTTGGATCAAGGCCTATCCAACAACTCGAGAAATGGCAGACACAGTCACCACCATCCTGCTTCAGCACATCATCCCCCAATTTGGTCTGCCGGTCTCCATTCAGTCAGCTAACGTACCCACCTTTGTCTCTCAGGTGGTTCAACGGGTATCCGAGGCTCTCCAGATCACCTGGAAACTCCACATCCCCTACCACCCCCAATCATCCGGTAAGGTTGAACACGCCAATGGGATCTTAAAAGACCACCTCACCGGGGCTTCCCTGGTGGTGCAGTGGTTGAGGGTCCGCCTGCCAATGCAGGGGACGCGGGTTCGTGCCCACGTCCGGGAGGATCCCACATGCCACGGAGCGGCTGGGTCCGTGGGTCCATGGGCCCATGGGCCCGTGGGCCGTGGCCACTGTGCCTGTGCTTCTGGAGCCTGTGCTCCACAACAGGAGAGGTCACAGCAGTGAGAGGCCTGCGTACCACAAAAAAAAAAAAAAAAAAAGACCACCTCACCAAACTGTCCCTTGAGGTCCGTGTCTCATGGCCCGACCTGCTTCCTCTAGCCCTTACCTGAATCCGAGCCTCACCTCGGACTTTTACTGGCCTCAGTCCATTTGAACTACTTTATGGCCGCCCTTTCCTCCTTCACGACCTACCAACCCAGAGTCCACCCCTAGCCTCCTACCTTGCTACCTCTCCCTGCTTCACCGTCTTCTCCGCAAACATGCTGACCGTCATCTACCGACAGTGACTGTCTCTGAAACTTCCTCTCTCCCTCTACAACCCAGTGATAGCATCCTCCTCAAAGAAATACACCCTCAATCTCTCAAGCCACAGTGGACAGGCCCCCATATGGTGATCCTCACCACTCCCACGCAGCTAAACTCTTGGGACACCCCTCTTGGTACCATGTCTTCTGCCTTAAAATGGCCCCAACTCCAGAGATTTGGACGGCCCTACCACTGGGTCCCACGAGACTACGGCTTGTCTGTCACCCTGTCTCTCCTCCTGCTGCTCCTCCTGCCACACAGGACTCACCAGATATCCCTATGGCGCTTCCATGTCCACGGGACATGGCAAGCTAAAGGTCAGACACACGCCCGAGTCCTGGGCATGGGAGACTGCTAACCAGATGGGTGACAGTTCCTGGTAACAGTCCAGATCCCCATCTCTAACATAGAAGGTGTTCCCCTGGGATGGTCCACCCCTGCTGTCTGCTTCACTTATGATCAGACTCAAAATTACTGTCAATGGTGGGATGAGACCTATGGGGGGTGCCCCATCACTCATGTAACACCCATGTGGCAAAACTAGATAGCAGGAGCTCCCTCTGACAATCCTACCTGCTCACCACAAATGGCAAGGGTCAATTATTCAGCAACATCAAAGATCCCTGGGAGGGCGTCCCTGGTGGTGCAGTGGTTGAGTCTGCCTGCTGATGCAGGGGACACGGGTTCATGCCCCGGTCTGGGAAGATCCCACATGCCACGGAGCGGCTGGGCCCGTGAGCCATGGCCGCTGAGCCTGTGCATCTGGAGCCTGTGCTCTGCAACGGGAGAGGCCACAGCAGTGAGAGGCCTGCGTACCGGTAAAAAAAAAAAAAAAAAAAAAAAAAAAAAGATCCCTGGGACACAAGATGGGTAAAAGGGGTACAAGGAAAAATCTACTGATGGGCAACTGATGCCTACCCCGTGGGCTCTATCAGGGTCTTTCACTCATATGTCAGTTTGATTCCCAAAGTTATTCAGCAGTTGAGCGAAAAAGCCACTGCCATCCAGGAAACAGAACAAGCCCTAAGACACCAACTACCCCACCCCGAACACAAAGAGGATCCTTTTTCTTGGTTGACCCTCGTCCGTCATGCAGTACAGATACTCAACCACACAGGAATAGGTAACATCTCTGACTGCTTTCTATGTGCCTCGTTTGGCCGGCCACCCTTGGCTGCTGTCCCAGTCGACCAGCCCTTCAATTCTGCTTCCTACACCTCCTAAAACCCACCTTTTTCCCTGTTAAAAGTCCCCATATTCCTTGATTCAAAAAATCTCACCATCTGTTATGGCAGCCGCCCAAATCTAGCTGATACTGGGTTTCTTTGCAACTTATCCCTCATGGTAAACACATCAATTGAAGCACCACCAGGCATGTTTCTGTGTTGCAATGGTTCCCTCACAAAAGAGATCAATTATTCCTCCCCCTTCCCTTGTATCCCCGTTACTCTCGTCCCACAACTCACACTGCATAGCCAAGCCAAATTTTCCTCGCTAATCACGCCGCCCTTTACCTGACGGAAATGAGCTATCTTTCTTCCTCTGGTCGTAGGCATCTCTCTCGCCTCCTCCCTGGTCGCTGCAGGCCTCAGGGAGGTGGGGAGCTCTAACACCTAGTGTTTCAACATCCTGCGACTTAGAACATAAACTCCAGCTAGCCATTGAAGCCTCCGCCGCCTCCATCTCCTCTCTCCAGTGCCAAATCACCTCTATAGCCCGAGTCGCTCTCCAGAATTGACGAGCCCTGGATCTCCTGACGGCTGACAAAGGAGGTACCTACCTCTTCCTACAGGAGGAATGCTGCTATTACATCAATGAAACAGGAATCATCGAAGACAGCATAAACGCCCTCCATCGCTTAAGAGAAGAACTCCAATGCAAACACCAACAGTCCGCCTCCCCAATTCCCGATTGGTGGCAATCCACCCTCTATACCTGGCTAACACCAATCTTAGGCCCCTTAATTCTCATCTGTATCTTGCTCATGTTTGCCGCCTGATTTCTTAGGTTCCTTTGCAGGCGCATGATGTCTCTCGGGTGGCCACAAACCAAATGCTCCTCGGTCCTTACACCTTGCTTCCTACAGAACCCCTCACTTGTCTCCCCTAAGCCTCGGACCTCTGGTCTCCCGACTTCTCTTTCGACGCCCCCATTCAGCATGAAGTAGCCAGAGATCAGAACGCTGCCCTATTACACCAAAGATGTCGGGATGTAAGGCCAACTGGCCTGAGGCAGGGGAACACAATCAGATTCACAGGTTGCATCAGACCAAAACTCTCCGGACCACCCAGTTCCAGAAACTGACCTGGAGACTTTTCGGACCACCCAGTTCCAGAAACTGACCTGGAGACTTTTCAGACCACCCAGTTCCAGGAACTGACCTGGGGACTTTCCACGTGGCCCAGCCTTCCTGCCTTTCGAGGGGCGGGACTAATGGTCCCAAGACTGATGCAACCGGCACCAGCTATTGCTATGATACCCGAAGAGACCACCAAATAAGGAATACCCTGCGCCCTCCTAGATTCACCACACCCCTTTCCCTTCTTCCCCTATAAAATCTTGCCCAACCTTCGCCCGGGTGCGACTTCTCTGGCCCCTTTCTCTCGGACCAGTGAACCTCACCCAGGAGCGCCCCCTAATAAGCTCACTTGAAGCTTTCCTCTGTTTCACGGTGCCGTTTGTTAAGATCCGACCTTACACCTAACACCTCCAGAAACATAATCTTCTCATAGTACTATTTATTTTCTTTCTTTTTTTTTTAAATGTCGGACAAGATGTGTATCTAATAAATCCCAAATACCTTTAGATTTCCTTTTGTAAGAAGAAAAAATTCGTTAAATTTAGACCTGATTAGCAATTGATGTTTCAGAATATTATCTTATTTGAAATGATCTGGATATTCAATGAATTTCCACCATTTAACTTAGCTTATCAAAACTCGAGTTACAAAAAATCTGGAGAAACTCTTTTAGATAGACATACTCAAAACATAATTATTCCTGAAAGAGTTCACCTGAAAACTCATCTCATTTATCTTTATTTTATAATTTATGAAAATATCATTATACCAAGTTAATATTTTGCTGGCAAACACTGCAACAGAAATAACATGAACTTATTTATTTTCAGTAAGCCTAGGTACAATAAAAGAAGGAGATGCTTATATTGATTAAACCAGCCAGCTTAAGTTAACTTTAATACCAGAAAATAATTTAATGTTGAGTATTTCCTAGATCACATGAAACTGAAAATCGTTCTGGCCAGTTTCCTTTATATTTAGAAATATTTAATTTGTAAGTGTTTACTCTTAAGTCAATTAAATAGAGCTCTTTTATAAGTTTAATTCTGATAATATTTCCCAGAGGTAGATATCTCATATTAATAAAGTGTACACAGACATACAAACACACAAAATTATAGATCTCATAGTTTCACTTGAACCTTTAGTTATGAATCAGGTATTACAATATAAATTTACTAGTTTATAAATAACAGTTGGAATGAGTTAAATCTGCTTGTTCAGATGAATAAGGCTTTACTGTTTGTGGAAAAGAGTCTTAAGATCTGTATTTGTCCTTGATAAACCTTTAAGGGGGCTATGAATTATATTATGGGTGAGGGAGCCTTTCCAACAGTTTGAGTTTAAAAAGGCCACTTTTCCTCTTGGTTTCAGGTTCTACCTGATTGAACTAATTATGCCCAGTCTCAGGTCACTGCAGGCTGTATTTACATTTTTGATTTGTAGAGATTTACAAGACAAAGGCAGTTGCTTTTAATTCCCCGAAGAATGGGTCTGTCACCTAAATGATATTAAAAGAGTTATTTGCCCAATTATATTTTCTTTAATTTGATTTTTTATACGAGTGAGATTTCCAACTGAAATTCAATAATTTTATGTTCTAAAATTTTAAGACTTAATTTGTCATGTTCTTAAAAACTGCAGAAGGCATTCAACAAAGTCCTTCTCTCTGAGTGCGCAGGTTAGACCCAGAGCAAAATCTAACATTATTTTTATTAGCCCCTGACTATTAGTTTCCAGTTTTACTTTGTATTTTATGGGCTTAGGTAACCCCATTAGTTTCCTTTAGTATGATAGTTAGTGTTTCCTGAGGGGCAGATTCATATGCCCTGTCTTATAATACCAAGTAGGGGTAGCATTCTCCAGTAAAACATGTATATCCCACAGTACAATTAATCAAAAGAGATGTAACCATCTTATATAAAGCCCGTTTAAATGTACCAATTTTTATAAACTTTTATCTCAATTCTTTACCTTTTCGTTTCCATTACAACCCTATCAACGTGCTTTGGCTTTACAGGAGTTCTAGAACTTTACTTTTTATCTCCTGACCATTTTATCTATTTTTGTATAAAAGGCTCTGGGGTCCTCAGTAAGTGGTTGAGCCAAGAGACTCAGGCCCTTTTATCAACTTTTTAACTTGATTAATTGGCCTAACTGTTGCCTCAATTAATTGTTTGTTAGGTATCTCAGTGTAATAGCTTTTCACCGTTTTAAATGTATATTTAAAACTGGGGTAAAGAGAGTTGACTTATTTGGGCCCTTTAATATTGAAGACCAGTAGGGGATCTCTTTGGCTTGTCCAATCTTTTAGGTAGTGTTATATCAAACCTTTGACTTAATCCCATTAATGTCCATCTTATTTATTCCACTTTGAAATAGCCATCTAAAGATTTATTTATCCATTTGGGGCAAGACTCTGTAAAATTTCCACCTTATTGGGAAACAGTTTCTAGACTTTCCCTTCTGTTTTTTCTTATTTTCCTGTTAAGCAACCTAATTAACATTAATTATTCTAATATTGTTCGTAACATCTGTAAGACCTATTGAGGGAAATCAGAGACCACGAATAAGGTTTCCCAAACCTTTTTCTTGTTGTTCTTGCTTTGTTTTTAAACTAAAGGTGTCCTTAGGTTAACCATTAAATATATTTTTCACCTTTTAATTCGTTTTTCCCCGCATATGTACCAATAAAACAGCTGTTTATAATAAGAGTTTTCTAAAAATTTACCAATTTAGAAGTTTCTCCAATTTAAAAGATTCATCATTTAGCTATTAATGAGATATATCTTAATAGTGACTGAAACAAATAAGATTCAAGAGGCATCCCCACAATAGAGTGTGAAGGATGCAACCTAAATAAGATCCAGAAAGTTTACTCTCAAAAATAGTCTAAGAAAGTAAAGGCCTTTGTTGTACAGGCTGATGCAACAAAGTTTAAGATGGCAAAAAGGCCTTGAGAGTTGACACAGTCAGAAAAAGACTGCTCAGAGTCTCAGTCCATATGATTGGCTGCCAAAAGTATACCAGATATGTACCTTTTGAAAGACAGAGACCAAGTTTGCAACACACGCATGCATGCACAATCACACGCGCACACACACACACATACACACACACACACTGCCAAAAAAAATCAGGAAGAACATTTACATCTCAAAGACACAGGAAGAGCAGGAAGAGAAATGTAAATTTCCCCTAGAAGGGTTTTTTTTTAGGTCAGAATTCTGAAAATATATTTCATCCAGCCAGCTTTTGCTAACTTAGCTGTGTATGTAATAAAAGAACACCATCTTAGTCATTTTCAGGACCAGATTTCCTTTAATTCCCAATTAAGTATGTACTTGCAAGTGTGAGCTCCATACGTACATGAATCTGCCTAGGGTGTTAGTTAGAGGTTGGCTTTCTGACACCCTTCATTTTTCTGTTTGAGAATCTATTTCCCATTTAAAAGTTGAATTTGTCAAGGATAAAACTTACTAGTACAATTTGTGTGGTGGGTGAATATGCTACTTGTGAGCTTAAGTTCTCTAGTCTTTTACATTAAAGTCATTTCAGCTCCTCTTAACGTGTCTTGGGTTCTCCCTCCAGTAGAATAAGACCACTGTGGGTGCTCGAATCATGGAGTGGCCATTTTTTATTCATGTCCCTGTCAGAGCAAGTTGTTAATTAAAATGAGTTGGTTTTCCTACAAGAACAACTGCATGGTATGAGGACTTGCTTCTACCATTCCCACAGGTTTCTCAGTTGCCGGAGAAAGCCATTGTCAGCCAAGAGGAGATGTTCCCTCTTTGGAGCTGGAAACTCTCATGTAATGTTTTCAGTTTTATACTGACAAATTCTTGTTAAGGTAGCTAATTTGAGGAAAGACTTCAGGTCAGCCTCCTATTTAATCACTCAGTCCAGACTGTTCAGTATCTTTCTACTGAGCAGATTTCAGTGTCTTTCACCCAGGCTCCCCTAGTATATCTTTCAACTAGGGGCATTATCCCCCCCAGTATCTTTCAACTGGGAAGCCAGGTACCTGTTAGACACTGCCAAATAAAAATCAGAGGCCTCTGCTGGTACCAAGGCTTTGGTTCCTTGTAGAGTTCATGTGAAGGAGAGAAGTCTGCTTTGGGTCCCTTCATGGTCACCAAAACTGCTGAAAAAAAATGCACAACTTAAAAGTTGAAAATTATGTTTTATTTGGTGGAATTTCTGAACACTCAAGCCCAGAAGGCAGCCTCTCAGATAGCTCTGAGGGACTGCTCCAAAGAGGAAAGTGAGGAGCTAGGATGTATAAAGAAGTTTTGCAACAAAAACCAGGAATTTGGAACATCAAACGATTACTGTTAAGTAAAGAAAAACAGATATCTGAAGTTAATAAATTTAGTGCTTTTCTATGTATGGTAGGATGCAAGAGTCTGGGCTCATTGAAATCATTCCTTTGATATGCATCTTAACTATCTAGGGCCAGTATCCTGTTTTTCTCCAACCTGAATCTCCTAATGGTACACAATTGGGGTCAGCTGCCATGGTTGTTGGCTTGAAGGCTGCAATATCCTTTGTTTACAAGGCAACATTCTTTGTCCACTGTAGCTTGAAGATGGTTGTTTGAGAATATCAAACATGTAGCAAAGATACATTGAGAGAAATGGTGTGAGAAAACTGAAATGAAATACAAACCAGAATTACTATCTTGAAGAAAACAGGGATGTACTAAAATCTGAAGCTTGTGTAGAGAATTAGCAAGAGTCATCCCTTGTGTAGATAAGAATATTTGGAATGAGACATCACCACATTAGGTCCTTTGTGAAGATATTTGTGGAATGTTGAAACTGATATATGTACTACCTTTTTGTGGAGAAGCATGTTATAAAATTATTTCCAAACAAAATGCCCTCTATTGTAATGAACCCATAGAAATTATTGTTCTGGGGCAAAGAGACAATGTGAACCTCACTCATTTCTTTTAGTGCATTCAATCTTATTATTTTTTTCCCCTACATGGTGTACTCTAAGAAACACATTTAACACTGTGATTCTGCACAACTTCATGCACGTACAGAAATGAAACAAAAATTTCACAAAGCATCCTTCTTTGGTGAAAGGTACTTTATATCACCTATTTTAGTCTAGACTAGGTTATTTCCTTATACACAGACTGTACTAGCAAATTGATTTCAAAATCCAATGTTGGGTCATAACAAGCAGTTTAAAAAATAATGCCCTAATTTATGTATACAAATCCCTCAAGACATCAAGGAGAACAATTGCCATTTTGTTAAAAATATATATCTACCCTTGAGTGATATTGAGATTTTAGCAAGCAAAAGGTTTTTTTTTCCTGCAGTAACAAGCACACTGGGAAAAAGAAGGCATGCTTGCAGCTCCACCCCATCACAAGAAGCTGTCCTGCCATGGCAGGAAATTAACAGAGTGATATCTTTGAGTCTACTCATCTTCACTTGCCAGCAATTGTGAAATTCCCTTGGACATTTCTTTTTGGTGTCTGTGAGGATTTAATTGTTCTTGGCTTTTGAGACCATAGACTTTTATTTCTTTTTCTACTCTGATAGATTTTTCATCATGTCTCAAACTGATTAACTAGATCATTTTTAACTCATCCATATTAATAGACCATTTATTACAGGTGAAATCATTATGACTTGACATAGGCCACAGGCTTTTATAAAATTTTAATTTTCTATTATTCTTTCTGCAGGTAGAAAGTATGGGTCCCATTTAAGCACTGCATATTTTGAGAAAATGAAAGAATACTTTATTTAGAACATAAAATACACAGGTCTTCATGACCCATACTCAGCCGCTTGTGTGCATATGTATGTATCTGAACTTCCTATACCCTCTAAAACTTCCTTTTTATAATACCATATTGCACTCTATTATTTGTTTATTTCTCTTTAGCTACTTGTACATATAAACCCCATGCTTCCCTAGATAATACTAGTTGTGGGATACAAATAAGAGTCATGTTAACTTTAATAAATAGCATTTCTTTGAAATGAATTTCATCTGTTCTTTTAGTCTTTTAAATATTTCCAAGGATTTTGGGACGCACCAAGAACAGCTTTTTCACTGGGCAAATTTGTCATTTTCTTTCATTCCTGTTCTGGTCCTATTTGGTGAATAAGACATTTGCCAGAGAAGCTGCAATCTCTTTCCACACCACTGACTGAGTTCTTCCAGCAAGCTAACTAGGGCATTGCTGTTGAGGAAAAGATTCCTCCATCATCTGAGCCCAGGATGCTACTAATAGCCTGGGGCATTCCATGCTCACTGGAGAACTCCAATGTGCTGAAGACACATTGTGTTTATGGAAGAATGTGGAAGATAAAATTTTCTTCCTGTTGTGATAAGAACTGATATATTTTTTACTTGTCTCAATGTTACACAAAATATCTAGACACATATCAATTAATTTTTCTTAGAGATAATTTTCTCCATCATTTAAAATAAGTAGACTTGATTGGAATGCATGTGAAAAGATGGACATGATGCTACCATAGGTAACTGTATTATTCTTAAGCCAAGATTTTCTTTGACTATGTTTCCCTTTAGAATATTTTGTAAATTTTCACTCAACTTCTCCTTGTTCCTTGTATATTTAAATAATTCCATGTGTTTTTTCACTAATATGTCAGATATTTTGAGAAATAACTAAATCCCAGCTATTGAGAAAATTTAGAGTCAAGTTGAAATACCCACATATGTATGTATGTTAATAGATCTGTCTCTTTCTCAATAAGAGAAAGATATCCTGTTTATTTTTATGTTGTCAGTGATGTGTCTCATACATAGAAGTAATTTAATTCACATTTGTTCATTTGAGTAAATTCTATGACCATATAGGGGATGTTTTGTTCACATCAATTTGTAGGAATGACATTAAGCCGTTTTACTAACTAGTTAGTCAAGAAGGCAATTCTCATCAAAATGCTAATAGTGCTTGTCTCTGGGAGGTAGAGACAATGGGTGATTGCTATTTTTTACTTTATGCTTTTCTGTATTTCTAGTTGTCTGAAATGAATGTATATTGCTTGTAAAATTAGAAAGAAAACAATAACTGTCATTAAAAATGGAAAAAAGAAGGCAATTATCTATTCAAGTTCACTTATTGATATATAGTATAGTTATGGTTTTTATAATAAGCATTCTGTTTTATTATTTCTGTTATATGTTTGCTATAGAAATGAGGTGACATATTTTCTCTTATGCCTTTTGGTTGTTATGGTTATATGAAGGAGCTGGATCAAATAATCTATGAAGACTTTTCCAGCTCTATCATTTTGTGAATCTATATTGTTCTTTATCTGGCATAGCCTTTATATAGATTTCCTAGGACTTATTTGACCTGTATTTAAAGTGTTCTTTTTTCTAGAATAAAATTGCCTACAGTTAAAACTTACAGCTCTAGGATATGCAGCCCTGTATAATCCACAGTCTGCTTCAGCAGAAGCCATGTGTAATTCACACATTTTTGGTTCCAAATCTGTGTCTGACAGTAAATGGACAGAGTATGGATGCTAGCAAAACATTCATGACTTCCATTTCTTCCTATTTCAGCAATTACAGAGCTAGGTCTATAGTGACTGATTAGTTAATGCATTTTAAAGTGAATCTGATAGGTCAAACTGCAAATTTCCCTCCCTATTTTAATACCTACTCTCATATACAGAGGCGGGATTTCACTTAAGTGTCATCAGAATTTCCTTAGCTTCACACTCTTCTTCCAGACCATCAACTTCTTTTCTCTTTACTCTTTTGACCCTGCTTGTATATTCACCCTCTTTCATACACTACACATCTCCTTCTGTATCTGTTTCTATCACCTCCAACTCTGGGCATGGCTAATTGTCTTTATAAAAAAAAACTCTTATCTATGCTAAATTGATTTTATTCATGTATATGAAATTTTAAATACATTTATAACTAGATTTACTAAAATGTATGTTCAGTGCACTCATTTGCAAACTCAATGGCTTAAAACAACATGAATTTATCATCTGATAGTTCTAGAAGTCTGAGGTCCAAGACCAGTCTCACTGGGATAAATCAAGGTGTCATCAGAGCTGGTTCATTCTGGAGGATCAGAGGGGAGAACCTGTTTGTTTGACTCTTTCAGCTTCTAGAAGCTGCCTACATTCTTCACTTTTGCCTTTTCTTTGTATCCTCCCATGATGTCTTGCTTCCTCATCACAGCTACTGCTACTGACGTTGAGCCTCCTGCAGAGTCTCTCTTATAAGGACCGTTATAATCATGTTGGTCTCACCTGGATAACCCAGCATAATGTTCAACCTGAAAATCCTTAATTTAGTCACACCTGTGAAGTTCCTCTTATGGTAACATTTACCATTTCCAGGCATTAGAGTGTAGACATCTTGGGGGATTCAGCCTACCACATTCAGTAACCTCAGGTCATCTTTCATTGTCACTCAGTATTTAGTGCAGTCTGTCTAAAAGTACATCCATGCTCTACATAAAAATGTCAATTCTAGATTCTTACCTTCAGGAGGCAGAAATCAGACATATGACACAGAAATGTTAAATTTTTTAAAAAAGTATACCTTAGTCTTAAAGGATTTTTTCATTCCTAATTAACTTAATGTTCTATTGACTAAATCAGTTCTTTACAATGTTACTAATATTTCGTAGACCCAAATTATTTGACATATATCTTCAATATCAATGCATGACTTTGTACATTAACTCAGTAAAGAAACAATGTTCATTTGACAAACACTGAACACAAGCTGCATAGTTTTGATTTGAGCTTTGAGGTGGTGCGTGGCCCCAAGCAATGTGTTAAACTGAACCTGTAGTTGCTTGCATTATGGGCACCAGGCAGCACTTGAGCTTGCAATTCCTTTAAGTCCTGTCAGAACTCCTTCTTCACCTTCTGTGGGTCTTGGGCATGGCTGGTGTGTAACTTCACATTGCAGAGGACCAGCCTCTCTGGCAGGTCATCCAATCTCTCTCTCTCTTTTTTTTTTTTTTGGTGGTATGCAGGCCTCTCACTGTTGTGGCCTCTCCCGTTGTGGCCTCTCCCATTGTGGAGCACAGGCTGCGGATGTGCAGACTCAGTGGCCACAGCCCATGGGCCCAGCCGCTCCACAGCATGTGGAATTTTCCTGGACCAGGGCACGAACCCATGTCCCCTGCATTGGCAGGTGGACTCTCAAGCACTGTGCCACCAGGGAAGCCCCATCCAATCTCTTGATCTTCTCTTTTGGATCTTCCCTGTGAATCCTGGATCAGTTATCAAAAATCCATCAGAAGTTCCCCAAGGATTGGAGACAAGATGGCTGAGTAGGACTTGAGCTCACCTCCTCTCACAAAAACAGCAAAATCACAACTAATTGTTGAAAAACCATTGACAAAAAAGACTGAAATCTACCAAAAAAATATTCTACATCCAAATACAAAGAAGAAGCAACAATGAGATGGTAGGAGGGGTGCATTCATGATACAGTCAAATCACATACCCACTGGATGGGAGAGCCATAAACTGGAAAATAATTATATTGCAGAGATTCTCCCACAGGAGTGAGAGGTCTCACCCCACATCAGGCTCGCCAGCCTGGGGGCCTGGTATTGAGAGAAGGAGCCCCCAGAGCATTTAGATTTGAAGGTCAACAAGGTTTGATTGCAGGAACTCCACAGGACTGGGGGAAATAGAACTCCACTCTTGGAGGATGCCCACAAGGTCTCATGTGCACCAAGAGCTGGGAAAAAGCAGTGACTTCACAGGAACCTGGACAAAACTTACCTGCTTTTCTTGAAGGGTCTCCTAGGGAGGTGGGGGAAGCTGTCACACACTATGGGGACAAGGACATTGGTGACAGAGGTACCAGAAAGTACTCATTGGTGTGAGCTCTCCTATAGGCTGCCATTTTGATACAAAGACCTGGCCCACCCCAAAGTGTGTAGGCTCTAGTGTTGTGATGCTTTAGGCCAAACAACTAACAGGGTAGGAACACAGTCTCACCTATCAGCAGACAGGCTGCCTGTCTTCCTGAGCTCACAGCCATGTCTAAACACACACATTGACATGGCCCTGTCCACTAGAGGGACAAGATAAAGCTCTACCCACCAGTGGGCAGGGACAAGTCCCTCCCAACAGGATGTCTGCACAAACTTCTAGACAAGCCTCAGCCACCATGGGCAGACACCAGAAGCAAGAGGAATTACAAACCTGCAGCCTGCAGAATGAAGACAACAAACACAGAAGTCAAAATCAGAAAGCAGAGGAATATGTTCCAGATGAAGGAACAAGATAAAACCCCAGAAGAGCAACTAAATGAATTTGAGATAGACAATCTGTACAAGTAAGAGTTAAAGGTAATGATAATAAAGATGATACAAGATCATGGAAAAATAATGGAGGCACTGACTGATAAGACATTAGAAATATTTAACAAAGAGCTAGAAGATATAAAGAACAAAAAAAACAGTTAACAATACAATAATTGAAATGAAAAACATACTAGAAAGAATCAATAACAAAATAAATGAGGCAGAAGAACAGATAAGTGAGCTGAAAGACAGAATGGTAGAAATAACTGCCACAGAAGGGAAGAAAGAAAATAAATGAGGATAGTTTAAGACACCTCTGGGACAATATTAAATGCACCAACATTCACATTATAGGGGTCCCAGAAGGAGAAAAGAGAGAGAAAGGGCCTGAGAAAATATTTGAAGACCTAATAGCTGAAAACTTCCTTAACATGGGGAGGGAAACACTTATCCAAATCCAGGAAGCTCATTGAGTCCCAGGCAGGATAAACCCAAGGAGGAGCATACTGAGACACAACATAGTGATCAAATTGACAAACATTAAAGAGAAAGAGAAAATATTAACCAAGAGTGGAAAAGCAACAAATAACATACAAGGGAATCCCCACAAGGTTATCAGTGGATTTTTTAGCAGAAATTCTGTAGGCAAGAAGGGAGTGGAAATCATACACACACAAATATGATATCAAAAGCAGCAATCATGAGAGAGGACAGTACAAACAGAATATTGGAAATGCATTTGAAATTAAGAGACCAGCAACTTAAAACAATCATGTATTCATATAGACTACTATATCAAAACCTCATAGTAACCACAAACCAAAAATCTACAATAGATATACATACACAAAAAAATAAAACAGGAATCCAAATACAATACTAAAAATGGTTATTAAATCAAAAGAGAACAAAAGAGGAAGGGAAGAAAAAAGATCAATAACAAAAAAAATCCAAAACAATAAAACAATGACTATAATAGCATACATATCAATAATTACCTTAAAAGTAAATGGATTAAATGCTCCAATGAAAAGACATAGACTGGCTGAATGGATACAAAAACAAGACCTGTATATATGCTGTCTACAACAGACCCACTTCAAATCTAGAGACACATAAACACTGAAAGTGAGGGAATGGAAGACGGTATTCTATGCAAATAGAAAACCGATGAAAGCTGGAATAGTAATACTCATACCAGATAAAACAGACTTTAAAATAAAGACTGTTACAAGAGACAAAGAAGGACACTACATAATGGTCAAGGGATCAATCTGAGAAGAAGACATAACAATTCTAAGTATATAGCAACCAACACAAGAGCACCTCAATACATAAAAGAAATGTTAACAAATATAAAAAGATTCACAGTAACACAATAATAATGGGGGACTTTAACACCCCACTTTCATCAATGGACATATAATCCAGACATAAAATCAGTAAAACACAGGACTTAAATGACACATTTGACCAGATGGAATTAACTGATATTTATAGACCATTCTATCAGAATGCAGCAGAATACACATTCTTTTCAAGTATACATGGAATATTCTCCAGGATAGATCACATACTGGGCCACAAAGAAAGCCTCAGCAAGTTTAAGAAATTTAAAATCATATCAAGTATCCTTTCAATCACAACATTATGAGATTAGAAATGAACTACAAGAAAAAACTGCAAAGAACACAAATACATGGAGAGTAAGCAATATGCTACAAAAAACCCAATGGATCACTGAATAAAGCAAAAAATATCTAGAGACCAATGAAAATAAATACACAATGATCTGAAGCCTACGGGATACAGCAAAGGCAGTTCTAAGAGGGAAGTTTATAGTGATAGTATCTCAGGAAAAAGAAAATATCTCAAAAAAACAAATTAACCTTACACCAAAAGCAACTAAGGAAAGAAGAACAAACCCCAAAGTTAGTAGAAGGAAATAAATCATAAAGATAAGAGGAGAAATAAATGAAATAGGGATGAAGAAAGCAATAGAAAAAATCAATGTAACTAAAAGCTGGTTTTTCTGAAAAGATTAAAAAATTTGATAAACCTTTAGCCAGACTCATCAGGATAAAAAGGAAAAAAGGCTCAAATCAATAAAATTAGAAATGAAAAAGGAGAACAAAAAACACATTCACAGAAAGATAGACAAGATAAAAAGGCAGAGGGCTATGTACCAGATGAAGGAGCAAGATAAAACCCCAGAAAAACAACTAAATGAAGTGGAGATAGGCAACCTTCCAGAAAAAGAATTCAGAATAATGATAGGGAAGATGATCCAGGACCTCAGAAAAATAATGGAAGCAAAGATCAAGAAGATGCAAGAAATGTTTAACAAAGACCTAGAAGAATTAAGGAACAAACAGAGATGAACAATACAATAACTGAACTGAAAACTACACTACAAGGAATCAATAGCAGAATAACTGAGGCAGAGGAATGGACAAGTGACACCGAAGACAGAATGGTGGGATTCACTGCTGTGGAACAGATTAAAGAGAAAAGAATGAAAAGAAATGAAGACAACCTAAGAGACCTCTGGGACAACATTAAACACAAAAATATTCTCAATATAGGGGTCCCAGAAGGAGAAGAGAGAGAGAAAGTACCAGACAAAATATTTGAAGAGATTATAGTCAAAAACTTCCCTAACATGGGAAAGGAAATAGCAACCGAAGTCCAGGAAGTGCAGTAAGTCTCATACAGGATAAACCCAAGGAGAAACAGGCTGAGACACATAGTAATCAAATTGGCAAATTTAAAGACAAAGAAAAATTATTGAAAGCAGCAAGGAAAAAATGACAAATAACATACAAGGGAACTACCATAAAGTTAACAGCTGATTTCTCAACACAAACTCTACAAGCCAGAAGGGAGAGGCCTGATATACTTAAAGTGATGAAAGGGAAGAACCTACAACCAAGATTACTCTACCTGGCAAAGATCTCATTCAGATTCGATGTAGAAATCAAAAGCTTTACAGACAAACAAAAGCTGAGAGAATTTAGCCGCACCAAACCAGCTCTACAACAAATGGTAAAGGAACTTCTCTAAGTGGAAACACAACAGAAAAAAAAGGACTTAAAAAACAAACCCCAAACAATTAAGAAAATGGTAATAGGAACATATATATTGATAATTACCTTAAACATGAATGGATTAAATGCTTCATCCAAAAGACACAGGCTTAGTGAATGGATACATAAAAAAGACCCATATATATGCTATCTACAACAGACCCAATTCATACCTAGGGACATATACAGACTGAAAGTGAGGGGATGGAAAAAGATATTCTATGAAAATGGAAATCAAAAGAAAGCTGGAGTAACAATACTCATATCAGATTAAATAGACTTTAAAATAAAGAATGTTACAAGGGACAAGGAAACACAATACATAATGATCAAGGGATCCATCCAAGAAGAAGATATAACAATCATAAATATATATGCACCCAATATAGGAGCACCTCAATACATAAGGCAACTGCTAACAGCTACAAAAGAGGAAATCAACAGTAACACAATAATACTGGGTGACTTTAACACCTTACTTACACCAATGGACAGATCATTCAAAATGAAAATAAATAAGGAAACAGAAGCTTTAAATGACAAAATAGACCAGATAGATTTAATTGTTATTTATAGGACATTCAATCCTAAAACAGCAGATTACACTTTCTTCTCAAGTGCGCATGGAATATTCTCCAGGATAGATCACATCTTGGGTCACAAATCAAGCCTCAGCAAATTTAAGAAAATTGAAATCATATTAAGCATCTTTTCTGACCACAATGCTGTGAGATTAGAAATCAATTACAGGGGAAAAAATATAAAAAAACACGAAACATGGAGGCTAAATGATATGTTACTAAATAACCAAGAGATCACTGAAGAAATCAAAGTGGAAATCAAAAAACACCTAGACACAAATGACAATGAAAACACGATGATCCAAAATGTATGGGATGCAGCAAAAGCAGTTCTAAGAGGGAAGTTTATAGCTATACAAGCTTACCTCACGAAACAAGAAAAATCTCAAATAAATAATCTAACCTTACACCTAAAGGAACTACAGAAAGAAGAATAAACAAAACCCAAAGTTAGCAGAAGGAAAGAAATTATCAAGATCATAGCAGAAATAAATGAAATAGAAACAAAGAAAACAATAGCAAATATCAATAAAACTAAAAGCTGGTTCTTTGAGAAGATAAGCAAAATGGATAAACCATTAGCCAGACTGCTCAAGAAAAAGAGGGAGAGGACTTAAATCAATAAAATTAGAAATAAAAAAGGAGAAGTTACAACAGAAACCACAGAAATACAAAGCGTTCTAAGAGACTACTACAAGCAACTCTATGCCAAAAAAAATGGACAACCTGGAAGAAATGGACAAATTCTTAGAAAGGTATAACCTTCCAAGACTGAACCAGGAAGAAACAGAAAATATGAACAGACTAATCACAAGCAATGAAATTAAGACTGTGATTAAAAATCTTCCAACAAACAAAAGTCAAGGAACAAATGGCTTCACAGGTGAATTCTATCAAACATTTAGAGAAGAGCTAACACCCATCCTTCTCAAGCTCTTCCAAACAATTGCAGAGGAAGGAACACTCCAAACTCATTCTATGAGGCCAACATCATCCTGATAAGAAAATCAGACAAAGGAACTACAAGAAAAGAAAATTACAGGCCAATATCACTGATGAACATAGAGACAAAAATCCTCAACAAAATACCAGCAAACAGAATCCAACAAAACATTAAAAGGATCATATACCATGACCAAGTGGGATTTAACCCAGGAATGCAATGATTCTTCAATATATGCAAATCAATCAATGTGATACACCATATTAACAAATTAAAGAATAAAAACCATATGATCATCTCAATAGATGCAGGACAAGCTTTTGACAAAATTCAACACCCATTTATGATAAAAACTCTCCAGAAAGTGGGCATAGAGGGAACTTTCCTCAACATAATAAAGACCATATACAAAAAACCCACAGCAAACATCACTCTCAATGGTGAAAAACTGAAAGCATTTCCTCTAAGACCAGGAAAAAGACAAGGACGTCCACTCTTGTCACTATTATTCAACATAGTTTTGGAAGTCCTAGCCTCGGCAATCAGAGAAGAAAACAAAATAAAAGGAACACAAATTGGAAAAGAAGAAGTAAATCTGTAACTGTTTTCAGATGACATGATACCATATATAGAGAATCCTAAAGATACCACCAGAAAACTTCTAGAGCTAATCAATGAATTTGGTACATTTGCAGGATACAAAATTAATGCACAGAAATATCTTGCAGTCCAATACACTAATGATGAAAAATCTGAATGAGAAATTAAGGAAACTCTCCCATTTATCATTGCAACACAAAGAATAAAATACCTAGGAATAAACCTACCTAGGGAGAAAAAAGACCTGTATGCAGAAAACTATAAGACCCTGATGAAAAAAGACCTGTATGCAGAAAACTATAAGACACTGATGAAAGAAATTAAAGATGATACCAACAGATGGAGAGATATACCATGTTCTTGGATTGGAAGAATCAATATTGTGAAAATGACTATACTACCCAAAGCAATCTACAGATTCAATTCAATCCCTATCAAATTACCAATGGTATTTTTTACAGAACTAGAACAAAAATCTTAAAATTTGTATGGAAACACAAAAGACCCACAATAGCCAAAGCAGTCTTGAAGGAAAAAAACAGAGCAGGAGAAATCAGACTCCCTGACTTCAGACTATACTTCAAAACTACAGTAATCATGACAATATGGTGCTGGCACAAGAACAGAAACATAGATCAATGGAACAAGATAGAAAGCCCAGAGATAAACCAATGCACCTGTAGTCAACTAATCTATGACAAATGAGGCAAGGATATAAATTGGAGAAAAGACAGTCTCTTCAATAAGTGGTTCTGGGAAAACTGGACAGCTACATGTAAAAGAATGAAATTAGAACACTCCCAAACACCTTTCACAAAAATAAACTCAAAATGGATTCAAGACCTAAATTTAAGACTGGACACTATAAAACTTTTAGAGGAAAACATAGAAAGAACACTCTTTGACATAAATCACAGCAAGATCTTTTTTGATCCACCTCCTAGAGTAATGGAAATAAAAAGAAAAATAAATATATGGGACTTAATGAAACTTCAAAGCTTTTGCACAGCAAAGGAAACCATAAACAGGACGAAAAGCCAACCCTCAGAATGGGAAAACATATTTGCAAATGAATCAGTGGACAAAGGAGTAATCTCCAAAATATATAAACGGCTCATGCAGCTCAATACTAAAGAAACAAACAACCCAATCCAAAAATGGGCAGAAGACCTAAAAAGACATTTCTCCAAAGAAAACATACAGATGGCCAAGAAGAACATGATAAGCTGCTCAACACCACTAATTATTAGAGAAATGCAAATCAAAACTACAATGAGATATCACCTCACACCAGTTAGAATGGGCATCGTCAGAAAATCTACAAACAACAAATGCTGGAGAGGTTGTGGAGAAAAGGGAACCCTCTTGCACTGTTGGTGGGAATGTAAATTGATACAGCCACTATGGAGAATGGTATGGAGCTTCCTTAAAAAACTAAATATAGAATTACCATACAATCCAGCAATGCCACTACTGGGCATATACCCAGAGAAAACTATAATTCAAAAAGACACATGCACCCCAATGTTCATTGAAGCAGTATTTACAATATCCAGGTCATGGAAGCAACCGAAATGCCCATTGACAGATGATGGATAAAGAATTTGTGGTACATATATACAATGGAATATTACTCAGCCAAAAAGAGGAACAAAATTGAGTCATTTGTTGAGACATGGATGGATGTAGAGACTGTCATACAGAGTGAAGTAAGTCAGAAAGAGAAAAACAAATATCGTATATAATGCACGTATGTGGAACCTAGAAAAATGGTGCAGATGAACTGGTTTACAGGGCAGAAGTTGAGACACAGATGTAGAGAAGAAACGTATGGACACCAAGCAGGGAAAGCTGTGGAGGGGTGAGGATGGTCGTGTGCTGAATTGGGCTATTGGGATTGACATGTATACACTGATGTGTATAATATTGATGACTAATAAGAACCTGCTGTATAAAAAAATAATAAAATGCAAAAAAGAAGAAAAAGAAATGAAAAAGGAGATGTTACAATGGACACTACAGAAGTATAAAGGATCACGAGAGACAACTAGAAGAAAGTATACGCCAATAAAATGGACAACCTGGAAGAAATGGACAAATTCTTAGAAAGGTACAATCTTCTGACACTGAACAAGGAAGAAATTTAAAATCTGAACAGACCAATCACAAGTACTGAAATTGAACCTGTGATTTAAAAATTCTCAACAAACAAAAGTCCAGGACAAAATAGTTTGAAGTGCAATTTCTACCAAACATTTAGGAAGAGTTAACATCTACCTTCCTGAAACTAGTCCAAAAATTTCATAGGAAGGAACACTCGCCAACTCATTCTATGAGGCCAGTGTCACCCTGAAATGAAAACCAGACAAAAATACCACAAAAAAGAAAATTATAGGCTAATATCACTGATAAACATAAATGCAAAATACTCAGCAAAATACTAGAAAATTGAACCAAATAATACATTACAAAGATCATGAAACATGATCAATTTGGATTTATCCCAGGGGTGCAAGAATTTTCAAATATCTGCAAATCAATCAATGTGCTACACCACATTAGCAAATTTAATAATAAAACCGTATGATCATCTCAATCAATGCAGAAAAGGCTTTTGACAAAATTCGACACCTATTTATGATAAAAGCTCTCCAGAAAGTGGGCATAGAGGGAACAAACCTCAACATAATAAAGCCCTTATATGACAAACCTACAGTTAACATCATACTCAATGGCGAAAATTTGGAAGCTTTTCCCCTATAAACAGGAACAAGAGAAGGATGTGCACTCTCACCACTTTTATTCAACATAGTTTTGGAAGTCCTAGCCATGGCAATCAGAGGAGAAAAAGAAATAAAACAAATCCAAATTGGAAAAGAATAAGTAAAACTGTCATTGTTTGCAGATAACAAGAGACTATACATAGAAAATCCTAAAGTCGGTACCAGAAAACTTCTAGAGCTCTTCAATGAATTTGGTAACATTGCAGGATGTAAAATTACTACAAAGAAATCTCTGGAATTTCTATACACTAACAAAGATCAGAGAGAGAAAGTCAGGAAACAATCACATTTACCATTGTATAAAAAATAATAAAATACCTGTGAATAAACTTAACTAAGGAGGCAAAAGACCTGTACTCTGAAAACTATAAGACACTGATGAAAGTAATCAAAGATGACACAGACAGATGGAAAGGTATGCCATGTTCTTGGATTGGAAGAATCAATATTGTGAAAATAACTATAATACCCAGGCAATCTACATATTCAATGCAATCCAAATCGAATTACCCATGGCACGTTTTTTGCAGATCTATGACTAAAAATCTTAAAATTGGTATGGAAACACAGAAATCCATGAATAGCCAAAGGAATCCTGAGAAAGAAAAACAGAGCTGGAAGAATCAGGCTCCCTGACTTCAGAATATACTATAAAGCTACAGTAATAAATACAATATGGTACTAGCACAAAAACTGAAATATAGATCAATGGCACAGGATAGATAGCCCAGAAATATACCCACACACCTATGGTCAATTTATTTATTACAAAGGAGGCAAGAATATACAATGGAGAAAGGACAGTCTCTTCAATAAGTGTTGCTGGGAAAACTGGATAGCTACATGTTAAAGAATAAAATTAGAACACTCTCTAACACCATGCATAAAATAAACTCAAAATTGATTAAAGCCCATAGGCAGAACACTCTGACATGAATCACAGCAAAATCTTTTTGGATCCACCTAATAGTAAAATGGACAAACAAACCAAAAATAAACAAATAGAACCTAATTAAACTTAAAAGCTTTTGCACAGCAAAGAAATCCATAAACAAAATGAAAAGACAATCTACAGAATGGGAGAAAATATTTGCAAATGATGCAGCTGACAAGGTATTAATCTCTAAAGCATAGAAAAAACTCATACAGCTAAATATCAAAACAAACCAAAGAACCCAATCAAAATATGGACAGAAAACCTAAATAAACATTTCTCCAAAGAAGACATATACATGGCCAAAAGGCACATGAAAGGTTGTTCATTGCTAATTATTAGAGAAATGCAAATCAAAAGTACAATGAGGTATCACCTCACACCAGTCAGAATGGTCATCATCAGAAACACTACAAATAATAAATGCTTGAGTCTGTGTGAAGAAAAAGGAGCCATCCCACACTGTTAGTGTGAAGGTAAATTGGTACAGTCACTATGGAGAACAGTATAGAGGTTCCTTAAAAAACTAAAAATAGAGCTACCATATGATCCAACAATCCCTCTCGTGGGCATATATTTGGAGAAATCCATAATTCGAAAAGATACATGCACCCCAATGTTCATTGTAGCACTGTTTACAATAGCCAAGACATGGAAGCAACTTAAATGTGCATAAGGAGATGAATGGATAAAGAAGCTGTGGTATATGTACACAATGGAATATTATTCAGCCATAAAAAAGAATGAAATAATGTCATTTGCAGCAACATGGATGGACCTAGAGATTATCATACTAAGTGAAGTAAGTCATACAGAGAAATACCAATATCATATAATATCACTTAAATGTTGAATCTAAAAAATGACACAAATGAACTTATTTACAAAACAGAAACAGACTCACAGACATAGAAAAAAAACCTTATGCTTACAAAAGTGGAAAGGTGAAGGGAGGGATAAATTAGAAGCTTGTGATTAATGTATACACACTACTATATATAAAATAGATGATCAACAGTGACCAACTGTACAGCACAGGAAACTCTACTCAGTATTCTCTAATAACCTATATATGAAAAGAACCTGAAAAAGGATGATATATGTATATGTATAACTGAACCACTGTGCTGTACACCTGAAACTAACACAACATTGTAAATTTTCTATACTTCATATAAAATAAAATTTTTTAAAGATGTAAAAAAGGTAAAAAAATTAAAGATAATTAAGAACTTTTTATAATGTAAAACATGATGCCTATATTTAACACAGCTTTCTGATATAGTTTAAGAGAGTAAATCCTGAGTACTCATCACAGGAGGAAATTTTTTCCTTTATTCTTTTTTTATTTCTTCTCTTTTCATTGTATCCATCTACATGAGAATATGATGTTAGCTGAACCTATTTTGGTAATCATCTCACCATACATGTAAATCAAACCATCATGCTGTATGCTTTAAACTTATACAATGATGTTTGTCAATTATTTCTCATTACAAGTGGGAAAATATGTATAATTTTGAAACCTTACAAGCTACCACTCTATCTCCTTTTGCTCTTGCAACCATTGTCTCAAATCACCTCAGGGACCATGTTTCCACAGTCACACATCTTTCTTTAGCACCTTTACTTTGTTCCTTTGGCCTAGGAAAAAGTGTGCCTTTTCCTTTCACTTTCTCTAAATCAACATAAATACACAAAGTGGCAAAGGGGGGATAAAAAGATTTTTCTCTTCCCTTTCCCTTTTCCCCATAACTCAGGAATAAATCCTGAGTCCAGACCAGGAGGGAAAAGTCTGTCGAAGCACACAATGCGGCCCCTCATATTCAAGTTCCTGCCTCCCTCTCTGATCAATTTTCTGTCTCCTTTCCTGGCATGGTCCCAGCCTTCAGGCTGACTGGGACATCCTGTTCAATCACTTTGATACACTTGTACATGGTATACCCTTCCAATCCCATGGCCTGAAGTTCTCTTCTTCTCCACCCAGCTCCCTCTGCCACTCTCCACACCCACACTGTCACCCACCACACCTAAACATAGAAACAAACACAAATACACACACACACACCACACCACACACACAAGCTCAGCCCCTTACAGACAAACACACAAACCTACCCCCAACAAACATACACTCAGACACAAACACATATACTCACAAACTTACCCACACATGCAAATGCTCCCCCAACACAGAGATGCACACACCTTACACACATGAACACATATGCACCACACTACCCACATATACCAACTCACCTACTCACACCCACACTCATAACACACATATCTACAAACTCTCACAACTGTACTCACACCCATGCACATAAACTCACACACAGCCATACATATGCCTCCCTCAATGCACAAACTCTCCCACCAACACACATAAACATGCACATATGTGCACATATCACAGGTCTCCCACACCCACACATACACTCTCTCACAACAAACACACACTGATGCACATATATAGACACACATATACCATCCCTCCTAAAACTCACACATACACACACACATATACACTTCCCCTTCACATACATATCTTCTCACATACATATACCTATATACACATGCACACACATACAGCCAGTAATACCTGTATCTTATATAAAACAAGAAGTATGCAGTTCTACATTATCACAGTTCTACATTATCACAGTTCTACATTAACCACATAAACTACAAAATTATGGTATGTTTGAATATCGACAACAACAAAAGAACTCCAGTCCTTTTAATGTCAAATATAAACATTCCCTAAAGGAAATATTCTATGAAGGATGTGAGAAATAAGAGAGTAATAAACTCTTTAAAAAAATAATGAAAGTGAATGAACCATATACAAAAATTTTAGTAAAGCAACATCCAGAGGAAAATTAATCACTTTATAATACATTATTTTTATAAAATAATATAAAAGAGAAAAAATATTAAACTTAAAATTCAATATAACACATTAGAAAAAGGATATAAGATCACACAATTATACCAAGGAAGGAAAGAATAAAGATACTAGAAAATAAACAAAAAATATTAAAAGACATCTAATTTATAAATTCAAAAGTTGGTTCCTTAAAAAATAACTTGTCAGGCTTCCCTGGTCGTGCAGTGGTTGAGAGTCTGCCTGCTGATGCAGGGGGTCACGGGTTCGTGCCCCGGGCTGGGAGGATCCCACATGCCATGGAGCGGCTGGGCCCATGAGCCATGGCCCCTGAGCCTGTGCTCCACAATGGGAGAGGCCACAGCAGTGAGAGGCCCGCGTACAGCAAAAAAAAAAAAAAAAAAAAAAAAAAAAAACTTGTCTATTATACTAACATCTATAAAACAGGTCAAGAAAAAAGAAATATACTATCTGTAAAATTCCAAGTAAATATTAAAAATAATCTAACATAATCAGATGATAATGAATTTTAAATTCTCAATGGAGAGTGATTTTGAACAAAAATTCACTGTAGACATTAAAATTAAAGTTAAAAAATGTTGAAAACATAAAGAATTAAGCTAGTGATGAGACAATTTGAATATCATATTTAAAGTAAACTAAAAATAAAATCTAATATTCTTATCCATTAATTTCACCACTGGAATATAATACAAAGTCTCATATGAATTCTGAACTAAATTTTTGTCAAAATCAAATAATTTTACAAGATATTTTGGAAAAAATTGACCCCATTTTAGTAATTACAATTAAAAACATGAATATAATACCTTCACTTGAAATTATGCAGTCAATATAAATAATGCATTCATAAATGTTATAAAATATATATTTTTCAATTTTTAAAGTTTTAAAAATTAAGGTGAACTTACAATTGGTAGTATCTTACAGACCATCACATTAATTGTAATAAAATTATTACCTCCTTTGAATGTGAAAACTTAGAGCTGCTCATTTGTCATAATTTAAGCTGATAATATGTGCAATTACATGCTATACTTCTTGAGTTTGTGTTTTCAATTTCTCTTTTAAAAAGGTTCACTGATTCTATATTGAAATGAAAATTCTATGCAAAAAGGCATGGAAACAGAGCAATGAGGTGTACACTTCATGACCAGATATGGTCATGAAGCAAGTAACTATTGTTGGGAGCGATCACTACCAATGAAACTTGTAGATTTGTCAGCAACTCAGAAGAAAACCTTAGAGGCAATCTAAGACCACTTTTAAGAAATACTGTATCACCAATACTGTTGATGTAATTTCTTCATTGCTAATTGGGAAGGTACAGTTGAAATTGCTACATTTTGCCCAATATTTATTTCCTAGGAATATAGCCTCAACCTTTAGCTGATCACTTGGCCTTTCTAGAAGCCAGGTCTAAAAGTCATGTGACCAAGTTCTTTCCAATTTGGTGAAAATAGAAATACTATGTGCAACTTCCAATAAGTGTTTTTAATGAGTGGGAGTATAATTTTATACTTTGATTTTTTTCTTTTTTCTTTTCTTTTCTTTTTTTTTTTTTTTTTTTGCTAGAATGCAGGCATGATGGTTGGAGCATGAGTAGCCAACTTAGATCACATTCTAAGAATAGGCAAATAACAAGATACAAGATATATGAGACTAACAATTATGGTGCCTTCTTGGACTGTTTCTACAGGATTTCATTTACCTGAGAGTGAATTTAATTTCTATCATCCCTAAACCACATATTTTGAGTTTTTTTGTAACTTTCAATTAACATTAATCCTTAATCATATGGTGCCATAAGGCATGAGCTATTTATCTTCTTATATGTTTGAAAATCTGTATGGTAGAATGAAGTGCAAAAAAGATGTAACTTTATTGATTGTAATTAAGCAGATCTTAGTCATCTTCAATCTCTCTAGTGGTGGGTTTAGGATATTACAAAATCTCTTGGTTTCAAATGTATCTTTGAGTAAATACCAGGCTGCTCCTCATTCTCAAGAGGTTCTTCTCTTTCTTTTTCCAAACTCTCTGTCTGAGGGAAGTTCAATTTTCCTCATGCAACTGCATGAGTCCTCACTAGAGCCCCAGAGATCTTCCTCCTAATTGGGCACTAGTTGGGACAATTAAGATTTTATGGAACAATTAAAGAATTATGAAAGATAAAATGCTTTATCTATATTATATTTACAAGATAATTCAATGTAAATTATCATTTTTATAGTGGAACATAACAGAGTAGCCAGACAGGCAATAAGTTACCTTACCATGGTCATTTGAGAAATTGGTAGAAAAATACCTTGGAAACAAATTTGCTTAAGCAACATAGAAAAAAAAATAGAGAAAATTTTCTAAGTAGTTTTCAATTTTTCTTAAACTAAAATTAACAGGTGCCTTTTCCTATGAGCCTTTTGAATCTTGCAAACTGCTTTGTATATACAGAATTGAAGATATTACACTAGATACTTCTATTGACCTTTCCATGGTTTTAAACATTTTGGTTTAAAAGGATATTCTTGGTGCTGTTTTAGCAAGAGGAATGGGATCTTTTGCAGGGAACTAAATATGGGCAATTTCTGAAGCTGTGATTCATGGCCTCTCATTCAGCTTGTAAAATGCTAGTTTATGACTTCAAGATAATGCTTGTTAACATTATGTAATATGGATTCATGGTCATTCAATTTTAACACAAATTTAAAGCTAACTGGCTCTCAGTTGAGCTTTATTCAAAACAATGTGCCGATATTAATAGCAAGTTGGCAGACTCAGCAGGGGAAAATGTGCAAATGTATTCCAAGGCATTCGTCTAAAAATCACTGTATACAATGTTCATGATGTTAGGTTTCAACTGGACAAATCAATAAGTTCTGGATGTACATGGTCTTATGATTCTTTGGTTATCCTCCAGAAGAATATAATACTAATTTTTTTAACATCTGTATAAGATGTAAAATATGTTCACATTAAGTTAAAATTCCATTACTTAAGTTAATTCTGTAATTCCTGGATAATTTTTTCAAAAATGTTAATGTTCTGACCTTGGCATCAGAAAAACTTGTTTTCAAACACAGTTCTGCCACTAGCCCTGCCACTAACATTTTTAAAATAGGGAAGTCATATACAACTGCAATGTCGTAAATCTGTTATTTTATTTGTCTCAATTTATCACTGTATTGAATAATCAATTTTTGAATAAATAATGTAACTTCATAGTACAAAAGTCAAAATACAGGTGCTTACACACTAAAATGTCAGACTGATTTCAGTCTGTTGATCAGCCAGTTGTTTTCTCAAGAGACAACTATGATTAGGAGTTTCTTATGTATTCCTATAAATACTTTTTATATACATAAATCATATGTATAGAACTGAGTATTATCTATTGAAAAAATATAAAGATGATGTTTTACCAAGCACAGTTTACATTTTGATTTTTGTTTTTTTACTTAAGCCTTCTTGGTGATTCTATCTGAGCATTTATGTTAAACATGACCCCAATCCTGAAACTGACCTTATTTCATGGTATGGAGTTCCTGTAATTTATTTTAAGCAGCTCCTTCTAGTGGATATTTATTTCTAATCTTTTCCTATTTTAAGCATAGCTCCAATGAATCACCATATGTATTTTTGGGGGGATGCATGAGTATCATATTTGGAGCATGAATTGCTAAAATTTAAAATTGAGTGAAAGCACTTTTAATAATTTCATAGTTATTGCTAATATTCCTTCAAGGAATTTGCACCAACTTATATTCCCATCAACAATGTTTAAGAATGACAGTCCTCTTTGCACCATTAAAACACAGTGGTATCAAATTACTTAATTGTATATATAAAAATGTTATGACCATCATGTACATTTACCTTATACAAAAAAGTTTGATACATTTTTCAGTGTTTAAAGGCTATTTGAATTGCTCTTTTTATTGAAATAATTGTTCATAGCCAGTGCTTTATTATGTTCTTGTTTTTTTTCTTTTTCTTTTCTAATGAGGCATTTATATAAGGCAGAAATTGATCTTTGTAACATATTTTGAAAATTTTTTCCTAGTTTTTCATTTGTATTTTGACTCTGTTTCTGGTGATTTTTTAAATTCAGATTTTAAATGTAATCACAGCTATCAATCATTAATTTATTGTATTTAGGTAGTATGTCTGAATTTTAATCCCTTCTTTATTCTAGGATTTATTCTTAAATTAACATATTCTTCTAAGATATTTTTATTAATTTGATTTTTACATATATGTATTGGTTCTATCTAGTATTTATATTGATGTAAAGAGAAGATAGACAACACATTTTTTTTTTTTGGTTTTCTATATGATTACCCAATTGTCACAAATTATTTATTAAAATATCTTGGGTCTCTCTCAGATGTATAATGTTACTTTATTTTTTTGCAGTTATCAAAATTTTTTTTATTAGTTTCTGCTTTATAACAAAGTGAATCAGTCATACATATACATCTGTTCCCACATCCCTTCTCTCATGCATCTCCCTCCCTCCCACCCTCCCCATCCCACCCCTCCAGGCGGTCACAAAGCACCGAGCTGATCTCCCTGTGCTCTGCGGCTGTTTCCCACTATCTATACACCTTACGTTTGGTAGTGTATATATGTCCATGCCTCTCTTTTGCTTTGTCATAGCTTACCCTTCCCCCTCACCATATCCTCAAGCCCATTCTCAAGTACGTCTGTGTCTTTATTCCCGTTTTACCTCTAGGTTCTTCATGATATTTTTTTAAATTCCATATATATGTGTTAGCATACGGTATTTGTCTTTCTCTTTCTGACTTACTTCACTCTGTATGACAGACTCTAGGTCTATCCACCTCATTACAATTAGCTCAGTTTCGTTTCTTTTTATGGCTGAGTAATATTCCATTGTATATATGTGCCACATCTTCTTTATCCATTCATCCGATGATGGACACTTAGGTTGTTTCCAGCTCTGGGCTATTGTGAATAGAGCTGCAATGAACATTTTGGTACATGTCTCTTTTTGAATTATGGTTTTCTCAGGATATATGCTTAGTAGTGGGATGGCTGGGTCATATGGTAGTTCTATTTTTAGTTTTTTAAGGAATTTCCATACTGTTCTCCATAGTGGCTGGACCAATTCACATTCCCACCAGTAGTGCAAGAGTGTTCCCTTTTCTCCACACCCTCTCCAGCATTTATTGTTTCTAGATTTCTTGATGATGGCCATTCTGACTGGTGTGAGATGATATCTCATGGTAGTTTTGATTTGCATTTCTCTAATGATTAATGGTGTTGAGCATTCTTTCATGTGTTTGTTGGCAGTCTGTATATCTTCTTTGGAGAAATGCCTATTTAAGTCTTCTGCCCATTTTTGGATTGGGTTGTTTGTTTTTTTGCTATTGAGCTGCATGAGCTGTTTATAAATTTTGGAGATTAATCCTTTGTCAGTTGCTTCATTTGCAAATATGTTCTCCCATTCTGAGGGTTGTCTTTTGGTCTTGTTTATGGTTTCCTTTGCTGTGCAAAAGCTTTGAAGTTTCATTAGGTCCCATTTGTTTATCTTTGTTTTTATTCCCATTTCTCTAGGAGGTGGGTCCAAAAGGATCTTGCTGTGATTTATGTCATAGAGTGTTCTGCCTATGTTTTCCTCTAAGAGTTTGAGAGTGTCTGGCCTTACATTTAGGTCTTTAATCAATTTTGAGCTTATTTTTGTGTATGGTATTAGGGAATGATCTAATCTCATACATTTACATGTCCCTGTCCAGTTTTCCCAGCACCACTTATTGAAGAGGCTATCCTTTCTCCACTGTACATTCCTGCCTCCTTTATCAAAGATAAGTTGACCATATGTGCATGGGTTTATCTCTGGGCTTTCTACCCTGTTCCATTGATCTATCTTTCTGTTTTTGTGCCAGTACCACACTGTCTTGATTACTGTAGCTTTGTAGTATAGTCTGAGGTCAGAGAGCCTGATTCCTCCAGCTCCGTTTTTCATTCTCAAGATTGCTTTGGCTATTCGGGGTCTTTTGTTTCTCTAAACAAATTTTGAAATTTTTTGTTCTAGTTCTGTGAAAAATGCCAGTGGTAGTTTGATAGGGATTGCATTGAATCTGTAGATTGCTTTGGATAGTAGAGTCATTTTCACAATAATGATTCTTCCAATCCAGGAACATGGTATATCTCTCCATCTATTTGTATCATCTTTAATTTCTTTCATCAGTGTCTTATAGTATTCTGCATACAGGTCTTTTGTCTCCTTAGGTAGGTTTATTCCTAGATATTTTATTCTTTTTGTTGCAATGGTAAATGGGAGTGTTTTCTTGATTTCACTTTCAGATTTTTCATCATTAGTGTACAGGAATGCCAGAGATTTCTGTGCATTAATTTTGTATCCTCCTACTTTACCAAATTCATTGATTAGCTCTAGTAGTTTTCTGGTAGCATGTTTAGGATTCTCTATGTATAGTATCATGTCATCTGCAAACAGTGACAGCTTTACTTCTTCTTTTCCAATTTGGATTCCTTTTATTTCCTTTTCTTCACTGATTGTTGTGGCTAAAACTTCCAAAACTAGGTTGAATAAGAGTGGTGAGAGTGGGCAACCTTGTCTTGTTCCTGATCTTAGTGGAAATGGTTTCAGTTTTTCACCATTGAGGACAAGGTTGGCTGTGGGTTTGTCATATATGGCCTTTATTATGTTGAGGAAAGTTCCCTCTATGCCTACTTTCTGCAGGGTTTTTATCATAAATGGGTGTTGAATTTTGTCGAAAGCTTTCTCTGCATCTATTGAGATGATCATATGGTTTTTCTCCTTCAACTTGTTAATATGGTGTATCACATTGATTGATTTGTGTATACTGAAGAATCCTTGCATTCCTGGAATAAACCCCACTTGATCAGGGTGTATGATCCTTTTAATGTGCTGTTGGATTCTGTTTGCTAGTATTTTGTTGAGGATTTTTGCATCTATGTTCATCAGAGATATTGGTCTGTAGTTTTCTTTCTTTGTGTCATCCTTGCCTGGTTCTGGTATCAAGGTGATGGTGGCCTAATAGAATGCATTTGGGAGTGTTCCTTCCTCTGAAATTGTTTGGAAGAGTTTGAGAAGGATGGGTGTTAGCTCTTCTCTAAATGCTTGATAGAATTTGCTTGTGAAGCCATCTGGTCCGGGGCTTTTGTTTGTTGGAAGATTTTAAATCACAGTTTCAATTTCAGTGCTTGTGATTGGTCTATTCATATTTTCTATTTCTTCCTGATTCAGTCTTGGCAGGTTGTGCCTTTCTAAGAATTTGTCCATTTCTTCCAGGTTGTCCATTTTATTGGCATAGAGTTGCTTGTAGTAATCTCTCATGATCTTTTGTATTTCTGCAGTGTCAGTTGTTACTTCTCCTTTTTCATTTCTAATTCTATTGATTTGAGTCTTCTCCCTTTTTTTCTTGATGAATCTGCCTAATGGTTTGTCTATTTTGTTTATCTTCTCAAAGAACCAGCTTTTAGTTTTATTGATCTTTGCTATCGTTTCCTTCATTTCTTTTTCATTTATTTCTGATCTGATCTTTATGATTTCTTTCCTTCTGCTAGCTTTGGCATTTTTTTGTTCTTCTTTCTCCAATTGCTTTAGGTGCAAGGTCAGGTTGTTTACTCGAGATGTTTCCTGTTTCTTAAGGTGGGATTGTATTGCTATAAACTTCCCCCTTAGAACTGCATTTGCTGTGTCCCATAGGTTTTGGGACGTCGTGTCTCCATTGTCATTTGTTTCTGGGTATTTTTAAATTTCCTCTTTGATTTCTTCAGTGATCACTTCGTTATTGAGTAGTGTATTGATTAGCCTCCATGTGTTTGTATTTTTTACAGATCTTTTCCTGTAATTGATGTCTAGTCTCATAGCATTGTGGTCGGAAAAGATACTTGATACAATTTCAATTTTCTTAAATTTACCAAGGCTTGATTTTTGACCCAGGATATGATCTATCCCGGAGAATGTTCCATGAGCACTTGAGAAAAATGTGTATTCTGTTGTTTTTGGATGGAATGTCCTATAAATATCAATTAAGTCCATCTTGTTTAATGTATCATTTAAAGCTTGTGTTTCCTTATTTATTTTCATTTTGGATGATCTGTCCATTGGTGAAAGTGGGGTGTTAAAGTCCCCTACTATGATTGTGTTACTGTCAATTTCCCCTTTTATGGCTGTTAGTATTTGCCTTATGTATTGAGGTTCACCTTTGTTGGGTGCATATATATTTACAATTGTTATATCTTCTTCTTGGATCAATCCCTTTATCATTATATGGTGTCCTTCTTTGTCTCTTCTAATAGTCTTTATTTTAAAGTCTATTTTTTCTGATCTAAGAATTGCTACTCCAGCTTTCTTTTGATTTCCATTTGCATGGAATATCTTTTTCCATCCCCTTACTTTCAATCTGTATGTGTCTCTAGGTCTGAAGTGGGTCTCTTGTAGACAGCATATATATGGGTCTTGTTTTTGTATACATTCAGCCAATCTGTGCCTTTTGGTGTGAGCATTTAGTCCATTTACATTTAAGGTAATTATTGATATGTATGTTCCTATTCCCATTTCCTTAATTGCTTTGGGTTCATTATTGTAGGTATATTCCTTCTGTTGTGTTTCTTGCCTAGAGAAGTTCCTTTAGCATTTGATATAAAGCTGGTTTGGTGGTGCTGAACTCTCTCAGCTTTTGCTTGTCTGTAAAGATTTTAATTTCTCCATCAAATCTGAATGAGATCCTTGCTGGGTAGAGTAATCTTGTTTGCAGGTTTCTCTCCTTCATTACTTTATTTATGTCCTGCCACTCCCTTCTGGCTTGTAGAGTTTCTGCTGAGAGATCAGCTGTTAACCTGATGGGGATTCACTTGTGTGTTATTTGTTTTTTTCCCTTGCTGCTTTTAATATGATTTCTTTGTGTTTAATTTTTGACAGTTTGATTAATATGTGTCTTGGCGTATTTCTCCTTGGAGTTATTCTGTATGGGACTCTCTGTGCCTCCTCGACTTGATTAACTATTTCATTTCCCATATTAAGGAAGTTTTCAACTATAATCTCTTCAAATATTTTCTCAGTCCCTTTCTTTTTCTCTTCTTCTTCTGGAACACATATAATTCGAATGTTGGTGCGTTTAATGTTGTCCCAGAGGTCTCTGTGACTGTCCTCTGTTCTTTTCATTCTTTTTTCTTTATTTTGCTCTGCATCAGTTATTTCCACTATTTTATCTTCCACCTCACTTATCTGCTTTTCTGCCTCAGTTATTCTGCTATTGATTCCATCTAGAGTATTTTTCATTTCATTTATTGTGTTTTTAATCGATGCTTGATTCATCTTTAGTTCTTCTAGGTCCTTGTTAACTGTTTCTTGCATTTTGTCTATTCTATTTCCAAGATTTTGGATCTTGGGAATAGAATCTTGGATCATCTTTACTATCATTATTCTGAATTCTTTTTCAGGTAGACTGCCTATTACCTCTTCATTTGTTAGGTCTGGTAGGTTTTTATCTTGCTCCTTCACCTGCTGTGTGTTTTTCTGTCTTCTCATTTTGCTTATGTTTCTGTGTTTGGGGTCTCCTTTTTGCAGGCTGCAGATTCGTAGTTCCAGTTGTTTTTGCTGTCTGTCCCCAGTGGCTAAGGTTATTTCAGTAGGTTGTGCAGGCTTCCTGGTGGGGGGGACTAGTGCCTATGTTCTGGTGGTTGAGGCTCGATCTTGTCTTTCTGGTGGACAGGTCCACGTCTGGTGGTGTGTTATGGGGTGCCTGTGGCCTTATTATGTTTTTAGGCAGCCTCTCTGCTAATTGGTGTGGTTGTGTTCCTGTCTTACTCGTTGCTTGGCATAGGGTGACCAGCACTGTAGCTTGCTGGTCGTTGACTGAAGCTGGGTGCTGGTGTTGAGATGGAGATCTCTGGGAGATTTTTGCTGCTTGATATTATGTGGAGCTGGGAGGTCTTTTGTGGACCCATGTCCTGAAGTTGGCTCTCCCACTTCAGAGGCACAGCACTGACTCCTGGCTGCATCACCAAGAGTCTTTCATCTACCCAGCTCAGAATAAAAGGGAGAAAATTTAGAAAGAAAGAATTAGTATAAGAAAGAAAGAGAGAGAGAAAGAAAGGAAGAAGGAAAGAAAGGAAGGAAGGAAGAAAGAAAGTAAGACAGGAGGGAGGGAGGAAGGAAAGAACAAGCAAGTGAAAGGAAGAAGGGTTGGAGGGAGGGAAGAAGGATGGAAAGAAAGAAAGAAAGAAAGGATGGAGGGTGGGAGGGAGGGAGGGAGGGAGGAATGAAAGAAACAGGAAGAGTGAATGGAAGAAGGGAGGGAGGGAGGGAGGAAGGAAAGAAAGAAAGTAAGACAGGAGGGAGGGAGGAAGGAAAGAACAAGCAAGTGAAAGGAAGAAGGGTTGGAGGGAGGGAGGAAGGATGGAAAGAAAGAAAGAAAGAAAGGAGGGAGGGTGGGAGGGAGGGAGGGAGGGAGGAATGAAAGAAACAGGAAGAGTGAATGGAAGAAGGGAGGGAGGGAGGGAGGAAGGAAAGAAAGAAAGAAAGACAGGAGGGAGGGAGGGAGGGAGGAAGGAAAGAACAAGAGAGTGAAAGGAAGAAGGGTGGGAGGGAGGGAGGAAGGAAAGAAAGACAGGAGGGAGGGAGGGAGGGCGGAAGGAAAGAATAAGAAAGAGTGAAAGGAAGAAGGGAGGGAGGGAGAGAGGAAGGAAAGAAAGAGAGAAAGAAGGAAAGGAGGGGCGGAGGTAGGGAGGGAGGAAGGGAAGGTAGGAAAAAAAGAAAGAGCAGGTAAAGTAAAATAGAATAAATTATGAAATATAGTAGTGTTATTAAAATCAAAAAGTAATTACTGAAAAAAATAATTGATGGATAGAACCCTGGGACATATGGTGGAAGCAAAGCTATACAGAGAGAATCTTACACAGAAGAATACACATAAACATTCACAAAAAGAGAGCATGGGGAAAAATCAAAAATCTTGCTCTCCAAGTCCACCTCCTCAATTTGGGATGATTCGTTGTAAAAAGAGGAAAAGGGTGAGAAGTCTGAAATCTTGCTCTCTAAGTCCACCTCCTTAATTTGGGATAATTCGTTGTAAAAAGAGGAAAAGGGGGGAAAGTCTTAAATCTTGTCCTCAAAGTCCACTTCCTTAATTTGGGATGATTCGCTGTCCATTCATGCACTCCACAGACGCAGGGCACATCAAGTGGACCGTGGAGCTTTAATCCGCTGCCTCCGAGGTTCCACAGAGAGATTTCCCTGTCTCTTCTCTGCTCTCACAGCTCCCGGGTCTCAGCCTTGGACCTGGCCCTGCCTCTGCGCATAGGTCGACGGAGGGCGTCCATTCTTCGCTCAGACAGGATGGGTTTAAAGGAGCCGCTGATGCGGGAGCTCTGGCTCACTCAGGCAGAGGGGAGGGAGGGGTGCGCAGTGTGGGGCGGACCTGCGGCGGCAGAGGCCGTCTTGACGTTGCACCAGACCAAGGCGCTCCGTGCGCTTTCCCGGGAAAGCCGTCCCCGGGTCCCGGGTCCCCGGCAGTGGCGGGGTGCACAGGCCCCCCAGAAGGTGGGGTGGACAGTGACCCGCGCTCACACACAGGCCCCGTGGCGTTGGCGGCAGCAGCAGCCCCAGCATCCCACGCCCGTCTCTGGGGTCCGCGCCTTTAGCCGCAGCTCGCGCCTGTCTCTGGCGCTTCCCCAAGCAGCCCTCTTAATGCCCTCTCCTCGCGCACCAGGAAACAAAAGGGAAGAAATAGCCTCTTGCTTCTTCAGCAGCTCCAGACCCTTTCCCTGGACTCCCTCCGGGCTAACCGTGGTGCACTAACTCCTTCAGGCTCTCTTCCTGCCGCCAGCCCCAGTCCTCTCCCTGCGCTCCAACTGAAAGCCGATACCCGAGCCTCAGCTCCCAGCCCCGCCCACCCCGGCGGCTGAGCAGACAAGCCTCTCGGGCTGGTGTGTGCCTGAGGGCACCGATCCTCTGTGCTGGAATCTCTCCGCTTTGCCCTCCACACCCTTGTTGCTGTGCTCTCCTCCGCTACTCCGAAGCTTTCCCCCTCCACCACCTGCAGTCTCCGCCCGTGAAGGGGCTTGTAATGTGTGGAAACCTTTCCTCCTTCACGAATCCCTCCCACTGGTGCAGGTCCCATCCCTATCCTTTTGTCTCTGTTTATTCTTTTTTCTTTTGCCCTATCCAGGTATGTGGGGAGTTTCTTGCCTTTTGGGGGGTCTGAGGTCTTCTGTCAGCGTTCAGTAGGTGTTCTGTAGGAGTTGTTCCACGTGTAGATGAATTTCTGATGTATCTGTGGGGAGGAAGGTGATCTCCGCGTCTTACTCTTCTGCCATCTTCCTCCGGGGTCTTCCGCCATCTTCCTCCGGGGTCTACTTTCCTATTTGATGGAAATTGATGATCAGATTTAATTGAGCACGACTCTGGTAAAGATATCCTAAGCTAGTCATAATTTGCCAAGTATTTCGTTCAGGAAATATTTATTTTGTCACAGTGTACAGGTTCCAAAAGAAATTGCAAATGCAGATTATTTACAAAGCAAAGGATATATCCTGTACTGTTCATAGTTCTTATCTGCAAGCAATAGTACCCGTTTTAACTAATTTAAGCAGAAAAATCTGCCATGAGGGAGACTGTAAATGAGATTTCTGTCTTTCTCCTTAGAAAACTACCAAAATGTGAGCAGAGTGCCCCCAAAACATCACAAATGTCCATTTTGTATCCATTGGTTAATTTGTGATCGTCACCACAAGTCTGTGATATAGGCACCAATTATAGTATTGTCTGCATTTTACAGATGAAGAAATGAAAGCCCGGAGAGGAAGTATGAAATTTACATTGTGTCATCTATTGTACTTGATATTCCACTTTTTTCCATTTAATCCTTACTAATCAATAAGTTAACTATCCTTATGTTATAGATAATGTAATTGGATCTGTAAAGTGGTTATGTGAATTGCTTATGGTCACAGCAATAGTAAATTGCAGAATGAAGATTAAAATCTATGTCACTCGACTCTGTAGCCAGTATTCTTTCCAATACACTGGGTTGCCTTTGCAAAACGTACAAGATCATAAACTAGAGAAGTAAATTATCCCAATGTCAGTTCGTATCTAAAAAGTTGTGTTCAGATCATTTATCAATTTAGATTCCAAAATACGTATGCAGAAGTACTTGTATATGTTAGATAACCAATGGGAAATTAAATTCATGTGTAATTAATGTTATCATTACTTATAAAATATCAAATTATTGCAGTATTAAAACAATACTATCTTGAATTTTTCATTCCAGTATGAAGAGACCACTCTTTATGAGTTAACAATTTGGGAATGGTTATATTGAATCAGACACTGAACTTCCATATATTTGGTACTTCGGAACAAAATATGTGAGGGTTGACTACACTGTAAGTTGTCTTATTTGAGGGTTTTAAGATATAGTACACCCTTAGTATAACTTAGAATATTTCATTACATAGAGGAAAAGTTCAAGGTTAGAGAAAAGTATTTCTAAACTCTACACCAGAACATTTTGATGTGCCTCCTAGATTGAGAATCACTTTCTTAAAGTTTTCTAAAATGCTTGCTTGGGTTACTCTGGGCAAATTCAGTTTGTAAAAAATGCCAACTCAGAGCCTATCTATGGGAAAAGTATCTTCTCTCCTTCAGAAGACTGTTTTGTCTTCCTCTTGTCCAAAGAAGGTAAATTATTAAGATGATGTTTTGTAGGTACAGCTACCTTTGAAATTACAAAATTCAATGAACTGTCTTCTGGCATTTTTATAAACATGATAATTATCGTGGCTTCCATATTTACTCATGTTCATTCTGTTTCTTTTACTAATGGTTACAGCAGATGCCCACATTCCCCAACAGCAACTCAAAGACGCATTTTTCTTTATGGTCATGTCCAAGGCATGATTCTTGAAAGTCTTCATCAAATAATCCAGTAGCCCCTCTTATGCCTCTGTTATTTCTTTCCTCTTCTTCTTGTTTCCCCTATTCTAAGGAGGGGTGTTTTTCTTAGAGCAGCTCCATGATTTTGTACCCTGCAATGCCTTAGATTTTGTTAGGTTCTGCTATCCTGTAACCCCAACAGCGTAGACTGCTGCTCCTCCTGGAGCCTGCTCTTATTATCTTCTGGCTGTAATGACATTAGTGGTTCATGTGGATGCCTTTGTGTGGGCTGAAACCTATGATATTACAAACCTATTCAGTGTCTGGTAACAAAGTGTGGGAAGTGACACTTTCATTTGTCAGACTGTGAAACAGGACTACCATAACATTACCACCTTGGACCCAAATATCTTAGATCTTTGTTTAGATACTAATACCAGAGAACTTGTATTGTTCTCACCTGACCCAACTTATCTACTGAATCAGAATCAACACTTTAATGAGATCCTCAGTTGATTCACATTAACGTAAAACTCTGAGAAGCTCTGCCTTAGATTTTGTTACAGAGAAGATCTAATAATTGTGACAGTGGCTTATCTCTTTTACCCTATAAATCACAATGGAACAGGTCAAAAACAAGTCCTTGTTTCAGACTTACTATGTGCCCTCAGAAGGATGGACTTCTCTGTAGGAAGTCAACATTGTTACAGAGTCAACTTTGCTTCTTTCTAGACCACTTTTCCCTAGAACATATCAGATCCTGATGCAAACAAGTTTGTGCTAAACTGCCCCTCCAACTTCTTAAACAAACTTGAACCTGATGGAAATTTAATCATGGACTCTGATTTAAAAGGGAACATCCTACTATATTTGTATCATGTGCCATTTCTGATCAAGGGTCTTTCAAGAGAGGACTCAACTTTGGCAGAGTGAATCCATTACTATAAGAGGTCTTTTCTGTTGTCTCTTATTTACATCAACTATTGAACAAAACATTTATCGGTTATGGAGAAAAATTCGACAAAAGCAGGTAAGACGGAAGTTAAATGGTAGACAAGAGTATTTAGAAAATCTATACCAGAACTTCTCATATGTCTCCTAGATTGAGAGTTGCTTAAGTTTTCTACAATGCTTGCTTGGCTTGATTTAGGCAAACATAGTTCATAAGCTTAAAATGTTGTGAGAAAGAAGAAGCTTCATCAATGACAGTCACCGGTCTGACAGATTAATTTGTTAACATCTCTTATTAAAATATGATAAATATATATATATAAATCTGTTTACATATGATATTAAAGAAGATTTACTCAAGATTTTCCTTTAAGTCTGCAATTCATATTTATAACAAAGTGAATCAGCTATACATATACATATGTTCCAATATCTCTTCCCTCTTGCATCTCCCTCCCTCCCATCCTCATATCCCACTCCTCTAGGTGGTCACAAAGCACTGAGCTGATATCCATGTGCTATGCAGCTGCTTCCCACTAACTTTTTATTTTAGGTTTGGTAGTGTATATATGTCCATGCCCCTCTCTCGCTTTGTCACAGATTACCCTTCACCCTCCCCATATCATCAAGTCCATACTCTAGTCGGTCTGTGTCTTTATTCCTGTCTTACCCGTAGGTTCTTCATGACATTTTTTTTCTTAAATTCCATATATATGTGTTAGCATATGGTATTTGTCTTTTTCTTTCTGACTTACTTCACTCTGTATGACAGACTCTAGGTCAATCCACCTGATTACAAATAACTCCATTTTGTTTCTTTTTATGGCTGAGTAATATTCCATTGTATATATGTGCAACATCTTCTTTATCCATTCATCCGATGATGAACACTTAGGTTGTTTCCATCTCCGGGTTATTGTGAATAGAGCTGCAATGAACATTTTGGTACATGTCGCTTTTTGATTTATGCTTTTCTCAGGGTATATGCCCAGGAGTGGGATTGCTGGGTCATGTGGTAGTTCTATTTGTAGTTTTTTAAGGAACCTCCATACTGTTCTCCATAGTGGCTGGACCAATTCACATTCCCACCAGCAGTGCAAGAGTGTTCCCTTTTCTCCACACCCTCTCCAGCATTTATTGTTTCTAGATGTTTTGATGATGGCCATTCTGACTGGTGTGAGATGATATCTCATTGTAGCTTTGACTTGCATTTCTCTAATAATTAATGATGTTGAGCATTCTTTTGTGTGTTTGTTGGCAATCTGTATATCTTCTTTGGAGAAATGTCTATTTAGGTCTTCTGCCCATTTTTGGATTGGGTTGCTTGTTTCTTTGTTATTGAGCTGCATGAGCTGCTTATAAAATTTAGAGATTAATCCTTTGTTAGTTGCTTCATTTGCAAATATTTTCTCCCATTCTGAGGGTTGTCTTTTGGTCTTGTTTATGGTTTCCTTTGCTGTGCAAAAGTTTTGAAGTTTTATTAGGTCCCATTTGTTTATTTCTGTTTTTATTGCCAGGGGGTGGGTCAAAAATTAATTTGCTGTGATTTAAGTCATAGAGTGTTCTGCCAAGGTTTTCCTCTAAGAGTTTGACAGTTACGGGCCTTACATTTAGGTCTTTAATCCATTTTGAGCTTATTTTTGTGTATGGTGTTAGGGAGTGATCTAATCTGATACTTTTACATGTACCTGTCCAGTTTTCCCAGCAGCACTTATTGAAGAGGCTGTCCTTTCTCCACTGTACTTTCCTGCCTCCTTTATCAATGATAAGGTGACCATATGTGCATGGATTTATCTCTTCGCTTTCTATCTTGTTCCATGGATCTACCTTTCTGTTTTTGTGCCAGTACCATACTGTCTTGATTACTGTAGCTTTGTAGTATAGTCTGAAGTCAGGGAGCCTGATTCCTCCAGCTCCGTTTTTCGTTCTCAAGATTGCTTTGGCTATTCGGGGTTTTATGTGTTTCCATACAAATTGTGAATTTTTTTGTTCTAGTTCTGTGAAAAATGCCAGTGGTAGTTTGATAGGAATTGCATTGAATCTGTAGATTGCTTTGGGTAGTAGAGTCATTTTCACAATGTTGATTCTTCCAATCCAAGAACATGGCATATCTCTCCATCTATTTGTATCATCTTTAATTCCTTTCATCAGTGTCTTATAATTTTCTGCCTACAGGTCTTTTGTCTCTTTAGGTTGGTTTATTCCTAGATATTTTATTCTTTTTGTTGTAATGGTAAATGGGAGTGTTTTCTTGATTTCACTTTCAGATTTTTCGTCATTAGTGTATAGGAATGCCAGAGATTTCTGTGCATTAATTTTGTATCCTCCTACTTTACCAAATTCATTGATTAGTTTTAGTAGTTTTCTGGTAGCATGTTGAGGATTCCCTATGTATAGTATCATGTTATCTGCAAACAGTGACAGCTTTATTTCTTCTTTTCCAATTTAGATTCCTTTTATTTCCTTTTCTTCACTGATTGCTGTGGTTAAAACTTCCAAAACTAGGTTGAATAAGAGTGGTGAGAGTGGGCAACCTTGTCTTGTTCCTGATCTTAGTGGAAATGCTTTCAGTTTTTCACCATTGAAGATGATGTTAGCTGTGGGTTTGTCATATATGACCTTTATTATGTTGAGGAAAGTTCCCTCTGTGCTTACTTTCTGCAGGGTTTTTATCATAAATGGGTGTTGAATTTTGTCGAAAGCTTGCTCTTCATCTACTGAGATGATCATATGATTTTCCTCATTGAATTTGTTAATATCGTGTATCACATTGACTGATTTGCATATATTGAAAAACCTTGCCTTTCTGGAATAAACCCCACTTGATCATGGTGTATGATCCTTCTAATGTGTTGTTGGATTCTGTTTGCTAGTATTTTGTTGATGATTTTTGCATCTATGTTCATCAGTGATATTGGCCTGTAGTTTTCTTTCTTTGTGACATCCTTGTCTAGTTTTGGTATCGAGGTGATAGTGGCCTTCTAAAATGAGTTTGGAAGTGTTCCTCCCTCTGCTATATTTTGGAAGAGTTTGAGAAGGACAGGTGTTAGCTCTTCTCTAAGTGTTGGATAGAATTCACCTGTGAAGCCATCTAATCCTGGGCTTTTGTTTGTTGGTAGATTTTTAATCACAGTTTCAATTTCAGTGCTTGTGATTTGTCTGTTCATATTTTCTATTTCTTTCTGATTCATTCTTGGCAGGTTGTGCATTTCTAATAATTTTTCCATTCCTTCCTGGTTTTCCAATTTATTAGCATAGAGTTGCTTGTAGTAATCTCTCATGATCTTTTGTATTTCTGTAGTGTCAGTTGTTATTTCTCCTTTTTCATTTCTTATTCTATTGATTTGAGTCTTCTCCCTTTTTTCTTAATGAGTCTGGCTAATGGTTTATCTATTTTGTTTATCTTCTCAAAGAACCAGCTTTTAGTTTTATTGATCTTTGCTATCATTTCCTTCATTTCTTTTTCATTTATTTCTGATCTGATCTTTATGATTTCTTTCCTTCTGCTAGCTTTGGGGTTTTTTTGTTCTTCTTTCTCTAATTGCTTTCGGTGCAAGGTCAGGTTGTTTACTCGAGATGTTTCCTGTTTCTTAAGGTGGGATTGTATTGCTATAAACTTCCCCCTTAGAACTGCTTTTGCTGCATCCCATAGGTTTTGGGTCGTCATGTCTCCATTGTCATTTGTTTCTAGGTATTTTTTTCTTTCCTGTTTGATTACTTCAGTGATCACTTCGTTATTCAGTAGTGTATTGTTTAGCCTCCATGTGTTTGTATTTTTTACAGATCTTTTCCTGTAGTTGATATCTAGTCTCATAGCAATGTGGTCAGAAAAGATACTTGATACAATTTCAGTTTTCTTAAATTTACCAAGGCTTGATTTGTGACCCAAGATATGATCTATCCTGGGGAATCTTCCATGAGCACTTGAGGAAAATGTGTATTCTGTTGTTTTTGGATGGAATGTCCTATACATATCAATTAAGTCCATCTTGTTTAATGTATCATTTAAAGCTTCTGTTTCCTTATTTATTTTCATTTTGGATGATCTGTCCATTGGTGAAAGTGGGATGTTAAAGTTCCCTACTATGAGTGTGTTACTGTCGATTTCCCCTTTTATGGCTGTTAGTATTTGCCTTATGTATTGAGGTGCACCTATGTTGGGTGCATAAATATTTACAATTGTTATATCTTCTTCTGGGATGTACCCCTTGATCATTATGTAGTGTCCTTCTTTTTCTCTTCTAGTAATCTTTATTTTAAAGTCTATTTTGTCTGATATGAGAATTGCTACTCCAGCTTTCTTTTGGTTTCCATTTGCATGGAATATCTTTTTCCATCTTCTTCCTTTCAGTCTGTATGTGTCTCTAGGTCTGAAGTGGTTCTCTTGTCGACAGCATATATATGGGTCTTGTTTGTGTATCCATTCAGTCAATCTGTGTCTTTTGGTGGGAGCAATTAGTCCATTTACATTTAAGGTAGTTATCAATGAGTAGGTTCCTATTCCCATTTTCTTAATTGTTTTGGATTCCTTATTGTAGGTCTTTTCCTTCTCTTATGTTTCTTACCTAGAGAAGTTCCTTTAGCATTTTTTGTAAAGCTGGTTTGTTGGTGCTGAACTCTCTCAGCTTTTGACTGTCTGTAATGGTTTTAATTTCTCCATCAAATCTGTATGAGATCCTTGTTGTGTAGAGTAATCGTGGTTGCAGGATTTTCTCCTTCATCACTTTAAATATGTTCTGCCAGTCCCTTCTGGCTTGCACAGTTTCTGCCGAAAGATCAGCTGTTAATCTTATGGGGATTCCCTTGTGTGTTATTTGTTGTTTTTCCCTTGCTGCTTTTAATATATTTTCTTTGTGTTTAATTTTTGACAGTTTGACTAATATGTGTCTTGGCGTATTTCTCCTTGGATTTATCCTGTATGGGACACTCTGTGCTTTCTGCACTTAATTAACTATTTCCTTTCCCATATTAGGGAAGTTTTCAACTATAATCTCTTCAAATATTTTCTCAGTCTCTTTCTTTTTCTCTTCTTCTTCTGGAGCCCCTATAATTCCAACGTTGGTGAGTTTAATGTTGTCCCAAAGGTCTTTGAGACTGTCCTCAGTTCTTTTCATTCTTTTTTCTTTATTCTTCTCTGCAGTCGTTATTTCCACTATTTTATCTTCCATGTCACTTATCCATTCTTCTGCTTCAATTATTCTGCTCTTGATCTCATCTAGAGTATTTTTAAATTCATTTATTTTGTTGTTCATCATTGCTTGTTTCATCTTTAGTTCTTCTAGGTCCTTGTTAAATGTTTCTTGCATTTTGTCTATTGTATTTCCAAGATTTTGCATCATCTTTACTATCATTATTCTGAATTCTTTTTCAGGTAGACTGCCTATTTCCTCTTCATTTGTTAGGTCTGGTGGGGTTTTATCTTGCTGCTTCATCTGCTCTGTGTTTTTTTTTTTTCCTTTGGTCTTCTCATTTTGCTTATCTTACTGTGTTTGTGGTCTCCTGTTTGCAGGCTGCAGTTTTGTACTTCCCATTGTTTTTGGTGTCTGTCCCCAGTGACTAAATTTGGTTCAGTGGACTGTGTAGGCTTCCTGGTGGAGGGGACTAGTGCCTGTGTTCTGGTGGATGAGGCTGGATCTTGTCTTTCTGGTGGGCAGCTCCACGTCTGGTGGTGTGTTTTGGGGTGTCTATGGACATATTATGATTTTAGGCAGCCTCTCTGCTAATGGGTGGGGTTGTGTTCCTGTCTTGCTAGTTGTTTGGCATAGGGTGTCCAGCACTGTAGCTTGCTGGTCGTTGAGTGAAGGTGGGTGCTGGTGTTGAGCTGGAGATCTCTGGGAGATTTTTGCCGTGTGATATTACGTGGAGCTGGGAGGTCTCTTGTGGACCAGTGTCCTTAAGTTGTCACTCTCACCTCAGAGGCACAGCACTGACTCCTGGCTGCAGCACCAAGAGCCTTTCATCCACACGGCTCAGAATAAAAGAGAGAAAAAGTAGAAAGAATGAATTAGTAGAAGTGGAAAGAAAGAAAGAAAGGAGGGAGGGAGGGAGGAAGGAGCAAAGGAAGGAAGAAAAGAGAAAGAAAGAAAGCAGATTAAGTAAAATAAAATTAAGATAAAATTAAAGTTATTAAAATAAAAAAATAATTATTAAGAAAACAATGAAAAACAACAACAACAAAATCAGACAGATAGAACCCTAGGACAAATGGTGGAAACAAAACTATACAGACAAATTCTCACACAGAAGCATACACATACACACTCGGAAAAATGGGAAAAAGTGAGAAAATCATAAATCTTGCTCTCAAAGTCCACCTCCTCAATTTGGGATGATTCGTTGTCTAAAGGAGGGAAGGAAGGAAAGAAAGAAAGAAGATAAAGTAAAATAAAGTAAAGTAAGAGAAAATAAAGTTATCGAAGTAAAAAATAATAATTAAAAAAAGTACAGATAGAACCCTAGGACGAATTGTGGAAGCAAAGCTATACAGACAAAATCTCACACAGATGTATACACATACACATTCAAAAAAAGAGGAAAAGGGGAAAAAACTATAAATCTTGCTCTCAAAGTCCACTTCCTGAATTTAGGTTTATTCGTTGTCTATTCATGTATTCCACAGATGCAGGGTACATCAAGTTGATTGTGGAGCTTTAATACGCTGCTTCTGAGGCTGCTGGGAGAGATTTCCCTTTCTCTTCTTTGTTCTCACAGTTCCCGGGTCTCAGCTTTGGATTTGGCTCCGCCCCTGTGTGTAGGTCTTCGGAGGGCATCTGTTCTTTGCTCAGACAGGACGGGGTTAAAGGAGCAGCTGTTTTGGGCACTCAGGCCAGGGGGAGGGAGGGGTATGGAGTGCGGGGCGAGCCTGCGGTGGCAGAGGCCAGCATGATGTTGCACCAGCCTGAGGCATGCCGTGAGTTTTCCTGGGGAAGTTGTCCTTGGATCCTGGGACCCTGGCACTGGTGGGCTGCACAGGCTCCCTGGAAGGGAGGTGTGGATAGTGACCTGTGCTCACACACAGGCTTCTTGTTGGTGGCAGCAGCAGTCTTAGCGTCTTATGCCCGTCTCTGGGGTCCATGATTTTAGCTGCGGCTCCCACCCGTCTCTGGAGCTCCTTTAAGCAGCACTCTTAATCCCCTCTCCTTGCTGGCCAGGAAACAAAGAGGGAAGAAAAAGTCTCTTGCCTCTTCAGCTGGTCCAAACGTTCTCCTGGACTCCCTCCCAGCTAGCCGTGGTGCACTAACCCCTGAAGGCTGTGTTCACACTGCCAACCCCAGTCCCCTCCCTGTACTCCGACCAAAGCTGAACCTCAGCTCCCAGCCCCGGCCACCCCGGCGGGTGCGCAGGCAAGCCTCTTGGGCTGGTGAGTGCCAGTCAGCACCGATCCTCTCTGTGGGAATCTCTCTGATTTGTCCTCTGCCCCGTTGTGGCTGCACTCTCCTCTGTGGCCCCAAAGCTTCCCCCTCTGCCACCCGCAGTGTCCACCCACGAAGGGGCTTCCTAGTGTGTGGAAACCTTTCCTCCTTCACAGCTCCCTCCCACTGGTGCAGGTCCCATCCCTATCCTTTTGTATCTGTTTATTCTTTTTCCTTTTGCCCTACCCAGGTTCATGGGGACTTTCTTGCCTTTTGGGAGGTCTTAGGTCTTCTGCTAGCTTTTAGTAGGTATTCTGTAGGAGTTGTTCCACATATAGATGTATTTCTGGTGTATCTGTGGGGAGGAAGGTGATCTCTGCATCTTACTCTTCCGCCATATTCCCCAGTTGTTCCAGTTCTGTTTTTCTATACTTATAGTCACCATCACTGTCATCATCATCATCCTAATCATCAGACTGTCTTCATTCTTTAGTTAAATATTCATTATTTAGCTATTTCTTCAGAAGTCTGATGGAAATTCTGACCTTTGTCTTTTTCTTCTTTTACTCTATAAAAGAGTACATTAGTCAGGCACTTTGTTTGTGTACCCTACTATTTCTCAAAGTAAATATCTTTTCAAAGAGGCAATATTTTAAAAAGAAGGATTTATCTAATTAAACAATTTTTAAAATCTAATCTCAGTGAATAGAAACTTTATTTTAATATTATTTCAGACTTCTAAATGCACACCAAGGTACTGGTCAAATAAATAACATAACTACAGCTGTTTGAATAGTGCTACTACGCCATCAGCACACAGAGTCTTCCTTCTGAAGTTCCCGTGTAACCAACAAGTCAAATAGACTAAGTGAGCAGAAACCAGAGAACTGGTTATAAAGCTTCCTTTGAAGAACAAACTTATGACCTTTTCTGATTTTCAAAAGTAGAAAATAAAGAATCCAAGGAGACACTATAAAGGGAGACCATCAACTGACATAATCCTTTTCTCCATATAATGGTTTCATTATTAGAAATTATTTTCTGTTTCTGTCTTATGATGCTGGACATACACTTGGCTTCAAATTATCAAGTGCATGTCTAGAATTAATTTGTTTTAAATAGGCTTCACTGAGTTGAGACCACTAATTGAAATGAATTAATTCTGGACACAGATTCTCATAACTGGAGGATACAATGGTGGGTTAAGGAGTGAAGCTGAATTATAAAGAATTCCATCTTAGTCTCACTCCAAAGGCTCAGCTGCAGCTAAGGGCTGGGCCCTGAAACTAAAATGGAGAGATGATGACATATTCCTAATGGATATACTCATCAATAAGTGGAAGCATAGCTTGATAGAAATAACGAGGTATGACTGAAACAGAAAGAGTGTCTCGAAGTTCCCCAAACTTAATCCTAATGGACAAATCTGAGGCAAATTTGAAGAAAAGTTTGAGAGTATATTGGGTGCAGATACTGACTTTATAGAATTTCCAATCTAGCTTGGGAGAAAGCTAACATCGGTAAAAATAAAATGAAACCTTAGAATTAAGAAGTATAGTTAAGTAAAATCTATTCTAACTACTGAGTTAATCTCTTCCACAACATTAATCTCTTCTGTAATATTTCCAAAATATTGCTGCACACTTACTCTTTAATCACAACCAGTGTCAGGGAATTCATCAATTCTTAAGTTTTTAGGGCCATATATTCCATTTAGACCATTCTAATACTTAGAAAGTTCTTCTTTCTTTTGAATAAACCTCCGTAATTTCTAGTTATTGGCCTTCATTGTGACTCTTATTAGTTTCATAGTATCTGTCACCAAGATATTCATCAAATAGTATCTTAAAATGTGATGATGTCCATTAGGACTCTACTTTTCTTGCTTCCTTGGAATCCTCCTTTCAGTTGAATCTTCCTCACATGATATTATTCTGAGAGCTCTTTCAGTCAGGGTATTTCTCTCCTCCTGAACTCCCCTTCCCCAATGTTTTTTTAAAGTGAGTTTTCTGAGGGCAGTAACATTGACACCAAAAACAATGATTTCTTGTTCTCTTCAGTTTAATACTTCTCAACTAAAGGGTAAATTCTCGAGTTTATCAGCTTTATCCTTGTACTTAATTTTTTAAATCTTTTACTCAACCAAGCTTTGGTCAGTTTCCACTAGCTCATATTTTGCTCTGCTTCAAAAATCTTAAATATTCCTTCTCTTCCTATTAAATAAGCATATTGTTTTTATAAAGCTATGCTGTTGTTATAGAATCCATTTGTTTAACCAGTATTAAAATTTCTTAAAACTAGGAAGATTCATGTGACTGTACAATGTGGATGACAAAATTAAGGAGAAGCCACAATGGGCCCAAGTTAGTGGGACAAATTTATTGAAAAATGAGTAGGAGTTTGTTTTAGTGGGAAAGGAGATTAGAGCACATGCTGGAGAGGGTACAGAATAGAAGAGAATGAGTGAATGAAAAAATGACCTCAGGAGAAATAAGAATTATTAGATAAAATAATAAGAGGTAAATAAATTCTAATATTACTACTGACTCAATTAAAAAAAAAAACTTTTGGAGATAAAGGAAGACAGTTGTTTCTGGAATGGAGATCACTCCGGAGTTCTAGGCAATCCAAAACTCAGTAGTTCTAAAATTAGAAATGAGAATATACCCATCACTGTGATCCTTCTGCTCTGCACATAAGGAAAGCAGAAAGTTAAGAAGAAAGAAGCATAACTCCTCTGATGATTGCATTGATATCTACACAAGAACAAATTGTTTGATGTTATTTTTCTTTATTAACTTACTTGGGTTGGCCAGTAATCTTGTCCTCATATAGGCTCAGACTGGAAGATGGTGGGGATACAGTCAGTCACAGTTCATCATGTAACATGCAAACAACAGTCCTTTCTTCTTGTTCCCACCTGTAAAATTACCTACTAGTCCATAAGAACAGGCTATATTCAGTGTATGTTTAAATGCATTTACATCTTTACATATATCCAAATAGCAATTTTAAATCTGGGTAATTTAAAAGATTTTTCAATTGACAAATTAACTGCAGCTGGAAATCCAATTTGAGAGTTGATAATATTAATCAGCCATTGAGGAGTGATGTTAGTTAAACCCATATTGTTTCTTCTCTGAGCAATGATTAAACGAGTAAGAGCAAGGACAGAAAACAAGCAAGCAAATAAACAAAAAGCATGTGTACATTTGTGTGTGTGTGAATGGTCACTTACAGTAATCCTTAAGATAAGAATGCAAATCATAGTGTACCCAGGCTTCCATCCTGCAGTCTAAGTTCTGACATTGATATTATCAACCCATAAATTTACAGTTTGTCCAGAAAAGAATGTTAATAGCAGTTCAACAAACATGAAGGCAATTGTGCCTAGGAAGATGCTGCCTTTTTGAGAGATGCTACAGGAGTTATCTCATGACTAAACTAAAGTCAAGTTGGAAAGCCCAGCACACAATTCTGTTGTTAAAATGTCTATAAACCAATCTGCTTCATCAAGTAATCATCCTTTGCCTGAACTTAAGGACTTTGAATCTGGTTAGCACACATACCAGAGGAAATGTGTTCCTCTGTTTATGCGAGGATTTCTCTATTTTCATCCAGTAGGGTTTCAAGCTCTGTTGAATGTGGGATTTGAATGTAGAAATTGAGAGGAAAACAACCCTCAAAAATATTAGGAGTTCCCTGCCTAATCTTGACTGATTAAAAGCTATTGCCCTGCAAGGAACTTTTAGAAGTCTTAAGACAGTTTTAAGCTAACCCATGTGATTTGCTGTGGGTTACTAAAAAGTCATTTTGGATTGCCACATGCCAGGTTGGTCTTTCTGCTAATGCTTCCTTAACATTCTCTAGAAGGAATCTTACCCATTAGCAAAGGCTTACACCTCTATCCAAATCTGAAAGAAAGCACAACAGACAGTACACATGTCAATTTATATTAAACAAGAATTACCTAGGTATCCCTGTCACTAATAAACTGTAGAATTTTGATTAGACAGGCAAAATGTTTGTTTAAAAATGACCTATGATATCCAATTTTTTTCATTACATGGAGAGATGGAAAATCTGTGTTTTGTTATTTGTTTGCTTTATTTTTTTTACATGAACCAGAGTGCACAATTGACCACCTGCTAGTATTTTGATCAAATGTCCTTTGTTCCTTCTAGATTTTACTTCAAGAGTACTGAGAAACCCAATAAGATAAACTCATGGCTACCAACACCAGAGGAGGATTATGTCAATTCCACAGAATCTAAAAACAGAACTGACAGATGATGAGACAGAAGAGGAAGGAGGTGTGTGGAATTGATATATCAACACCACACAATATAGATGTGTTCCTAAATTTATCTATAACCCCATATTTTTTCCAGGGGTTCCTCCCCTTTAAAATAACCCTACTCTCTTTAGTTGTACAAGATGCTTTTACTGTATGCCTTCAATAAATTCATACTTTTGTAGTTATTGGAAAATTCATAGTAAGGTAAATTTTGGCTGTGCTGAGAAATGATTATCTAGGAGTTAAACTTGGGAATCATATTTTAGAAACCTGAAGAAGAACTGGACTGATATAGTAAAAGGAAACCATCCTACACTTATATCACAGTTTTCCTAATGAGCAGTTTTGACACCCATAATTAAAGCTAGAGCATAAGCTATATTTGTTAACAGTACTACAAGTTTTAAATCCCTCTCCTGGGTACCATACCATCCCTCTGCTTGAGATTATTTTGGACCATCTGACATAGGAAATGTGCTCTGTATCTACCGTTCCTGAGAAAAGGTTCTTGTTCCTAGGTCAACAAGTTTTGTAACACATAACTCCACTCTCCTGACCAGCAATAGGTTAGGGTCTGGAGCGGTGGTTCATACTGCAAACTCTGCCAGACTGGTGCTACCTACAAGGTGATGATAGCCCAGACTAGTCTGACCTGCTCCAGGGAATTGTCAAAACCAAAAATAAAAAAGCAATATTAGGACTTAGAAGTCAACAAATATCTGCTTCTGAGGACATGGTTAGTAATAGAGTTTCTGTTAAAACTTGACAGCTTGTGTCATGTTAATAAAAACATTGATATACCTGAATTAATGTCTGCATCTTTCTTCTTCTTCTTCTTCTCCTCCTCCTCCTCCTCCTCCTGCTTCTTCTTCTTCTTCTTCTTCTTTCAGTTTCCCTTGGGTTTTTTTAAAAATTAATTTTTATTGGAGTATATTTGATTTACAATATTTTGCTAATTTCTGCTGTACAGCAAAGTAAATCAGTTATACATATTCATATATCCACTCTTTTTTAGATTATTTTCCCATATAAGTCATTACAGAGTATTGAGTAGAATTCACTGTGCTATACAGTAGGTTCTTGTTAGTTATCTATTTTATATATGGCAGTGTGTATATGTCAATACCAATCTCCCAATTTATCCCTCTCCACTTTCTCCTTTGGCAACCATAAGTTTGTTTTCTACATCTGTGACTTTGTTTCTCTTTTGTAAATAAGTTCATTTGTACTATTTTTTTTTAGATTACACATATTGTATGATATTTGTCTTTCTCTGGTTGACTTATTTCACTGAATGACAATCTCTAAGTCCATCCATGTTGCTGCAAAAGGCATTATTTCATTCTTTTTATGGTTAAGTAATATTCCATTGTATGTATGTACCACATCTTCTTTATCCATTCACCCATGATGGACATTTAGGTTGCTTCCATGTCCTGGCTATTGTAAATAGTGCTGCAATGAACATTAAGGTGCATGTATGTTTTCAAATTATGGTTTTCTCCAGATATTTGTCCAGAAGAGGGATTGGTGGATCATATGGTAGCTCTATTTTTAGTTTTGTAAGGAACCTCCATACTGTTCTCCATAGTGACTGTATCAATTTACGTTCCTACCAACAGTGTAGGAGGATTCCCTTTTCTCCACACTTTCTCCAGGGTATATTGTTTGTAGATTTTTTGATGACCATTCAGACCAGTGTGAGGTGATACCTCATTGTATTTTTGATTTGCATTTCTCTAATAATTAGTGATGTTGAGTATCTTTTCATGTGCCTTTTGGCCATCTGTATGTCTTCTTTGGAGAAATGTCTATTTAGATCTTCTGCTCATTTTTTGATTGGGTTGTTTGTTTTTTTGATATTGAGCTGCATGAGCTGTTTGTATGTTTTGGAGATTAATCCCTTGTTGATTGCTTCATTTGTAAATATTTTCTCTCATTCTGTGGCTTGTCTTTTCATTTTGTTTATGGTTTCCTTCTGCTTTTTTCTAAGTCTACTCACATTAGTCCTAAGATGTTTTCTGGTCTCTTTATTTCCCCATATATTTACCCCTAAACCCCATTTACTGAAACGACTTGAGTGTGCACTTATATTTTACCACATACATGAGCATAAATAATGTAGTTTTCTGGAGACAGAGGTCAGAAAGCAATAAAGTGCATCGACAGCATTTCTCCTTGGTCATGCAGAACATTATTAGTTAGTATTGTTGACACTCAAGCATGCTGTTGAGCAAACAAGTCCACATGTTTCAAATAGCCTTTAGTTCTTTGCTACTGATTTTCATTCCTTTTAGATTGAAGTGGAAACAAAGAGATGGTTATGTTTGGGAAGCTCTATTCAGGAATTAAGTAAGGCCCTGTCATGACACTTAAGCCAGAATGGCAGAACTGGATATAACATTCCTGCCAGAAGTGTAAGCAGATCACAAATGACAGGAATCAGAGCCATGAAGAGATTCACCCAAGTTCTGTGCACTTTGACATTTTAAAGACAGGATTTTATTTATTTTTTTAAAATCTTTTCCAAAATGGGCTTGAATTATTATATAATGTAACATAACATAACATAATTATTATATGACATTAGACTAAAGTGTTATTTTAAAGCTGTATTTAATAGCACATCATTTCCCCCCTGTCCGAGGCCAATCAAAAGAGATGAAAGATGTTGGTATAACTTGAAGTTATAATAATGTATGATATTTTTTCCAATCAGATATTTCTTAGTAATGCTAAGAATAATGACTTTTGACTTTGTTCCTATGACCACTGTATAAAATCAAACAATTGGCAAATTCAAATGACTTGAAAAAAAGAAGGCTGAGAGGGAGGGAGGAAGAAAGGAAAGAAGAACATACAAAAGATAGAGGAAAGGGAAAACCCCTGGATTCTTAGGTAAATTATTTGATTAATGAACTCCAATGCTGATTTTTAAATGGTCAAAATGTTAACTCTCATCTCTGAATATAGACAGTGTCCTTATTGATAAGATCATTAAATGTGTAAGTCAAAGGAAGGTACACATGAGATGAAATCAGTTGGTCAGGATACTGAAACCTGAACCCTGAATCATGAAACCTTTCTGCTTGAGGTGGTTTTAGGGAAGTCAAATGAAATCTAAGTGTAAATAGATAAATAGACAGGCAGATTGATGATAAATAGACAGATAGATGATAAATAGATAGGTATAGATGGGTGAATAGATGGATGGATGGGTAGGAGGGAGGAAGGGAGAGAAGGAAGGAAGGAAAGAAGATCAAGGTTAGTAACTTAGGTCTACTACCACACAGAAGTTAGTAAAAATGTGAGACATTTATTTTTAGAATCCCTTGAAAGATAAGGCAAGGTAGTATTATTGCTTTTTGACAGAATTTGGGTTTATACAGTTAATTTCATTTGGCTGGTGTTCTAACAAACTTAGCCAATAGGAGACTAAATAGACCTTAGTTGCCAAGAATTATATCAAAGGTGCATAGATGACTGTATCAAAAGGTTTACCTTTGAGGAAAGTTGATTAGAGAGATCAAGATGTGGGAGTAAGAAGCAGAGTTCATCATCTTCCACAGAAACATTGAAAATATATCTGTAAGTGAATGATTCACACAGAACAGCCACTGAGAGCTGACAGAAGACCTCAGATGTTCAAAAATACAAGGAAACCTCCAAGTAAATGGGTAGGACAAACAGAAAAAGAAAAAGAAGGAAACAAGTTAAGGCCTGTGCCCCAGGGAGAGATCTGTGAAGGAGGAAAGTTTCCCCCAACTTGGGAAGTCTCCTCACCAGTGAGGAGATCAGCCTTGACAGAATGTAGCTTCAGAGCCTAATAAGAGAGAGCAGCAACAATTTTGTGGAAGGTAAAATGGAGAGGAACCTGCACAGAGAGTCAGCACCACCACCTTATGCTCCCCAACCTGAGACACTCCTCTGTCAGTTCTGGTGAGGGTTGGGTGCTGAAGCTCAGGCTCCAGAGGTCAGTCTCAGGGAGAGGACCAGGGTTAGGAGAGGAAAGAGCCTGAAGAGGTTGAACTGTGGAAACTGAGGCTGTACTAGGAAGAAGCCTGGTCTCTCCAGAGATACATGTCACCATTACCGGGAGGTTCATGAGAAGAGGGGTGGGACCACCATAACAGCTTCTTTCCCTGTAAGTGCTCCCAGGAAACAGGACACAACCTACAGAAGTGCTGGGGCAGGTGCAAGTCACTGCTGCCATCTTGGACTCCTGAGGCAGGCACTGGCTGCCTCTTCCAGCTCCATGGGCAGATGCCAGGCTCCCCAACCCCTGCTGTCCTGGAAGGGTGCATATAGCTTCTGCCACTAAAAATCTACCAGCAGACCCCAGGGCCTTCCCCTGCTGACCCAGAAGGGCATGTACAGATATCACCACTAGGAATTCCATCAGCAGACCACAGGACTCTCTCCTGCTGATCTTGAAGAGTGAGGACAGCTCTTGCCACTAGGAATTCTGTCAGTGGAGCCACAGGACCCACCCCTGTTGTCCAGGCGGTGTGCAAGGATAGCTTCCATGACTAGGAAATCCATCAGTGGGTGCTGAGACCTGCACTGTTATCCCAGGAGCATTCAGATAGCTCTCACTACTACGAAATGCACCAGTGGGTGCTGAGGCCCACCCCACTGTCCCAATAGGGCACAGATAGCTCCATCTACTAGGACATCCACCCAGAGGAGGGGCTGAAACCAAAACTGAGCCCCAGGGGCTGTGCGACTAAGAAAGAGGAGCTGAATTCTCTCCTCACAGCTGCACAAACTATGGAGTGACAGCTCCACTGATGGCATCCTAAGTTCAGTACCTGAAAAATATCCAAAAGGATAACAAGTGTTCCTGCAGCTGGGACGGCTCTGGCTTTAGCAGCTGTGGACTTTGTTGGTATGTACATGTTGGGGTTGAGCCAGGCCACAGTCTGAGATGCATCCATAGCTCTCACAGTGAGTCCAGGTGCAAGACTACTGCAGTTTTGGGACATGACCTCAGTGGATCTGTGCTGGTGGTCTGGCAAAAACAACACCTGAGATACACCAGGGCAAATTGCCAACATACCCATGGTTAAGGTGGGACCAAGAGGAGTGCCAACACAGTGTACTTTGTAAGCCTGCACAGTGGGTGAAAGGGGACACAACAGAGCATGTTCACAGGTGAGCACCTCCAGAGAAAGAATACTCAGTGACTTCTCTCCCAGTGATGTGCCCAAATTCCACTTATCTCCTATGGCAGATCAGAAACACAGCTAAGAAACAAATCTGGGGTCTGTACTCCAACAACTAGGGAGCAGACCCTGCCCCTGACAGGGCATTGACAACCACAGAGCAAAGGAGACCCCCTGCTCAATATCCAGGGCAGGTAGTGGTCACCACAGCATGAGTCCAACCCCTCTCAAGGGGATAATGACCAGCCTACACTGAGGGAAGAGGCAGCAGTCATCCATATTAAAACAGTCTTTTCACAAAATCAAAACAAAACAAAAACAATAAAAACACACTAAACCTACAAAGCCCACACAGAGACATTCCCACATAAAAATAGCCCTCCTTGGGCTTCCCTGGTGGTGCAGTGATTGAGGGTCCACCTGCTGATGCAGGGGATGCAGGTTCATGCCCCGGTCTGGGAGGATCCTACATGCTATGGAGTGGCTAGGCCTGTGAGCCATGGCCGCTGAGCCTGTGAATCTGGAGCCTGTGCTCCGCAATGGGAGAGGCCACAACAGTGAGAGGCCTGCATACCGCAAAAAAAAAAAAAAAAGAAAAGAAAAGAAAAGAAAAAAATGCCCTCCAAGACAGTCTGAGGGTCTGAGGGTCTGTCATTGGGAGGAAGAAACCCCCAGAGCATTTAGCCTTGAAGACCAGAGGGGCTTGAGTGCAGGAGCTCTACAAGGTTGGGGGAAACAGAGACTCCACCCTTGGAGGATGCATCCAAGGTGTCACATGCACTGGGACCCAGCACAAAATAACACCTCTATAGGTACCTAGGCTAGACCTATCTAGGGTCTTGGAGGGACTCTCAGAGAGGCAGGGGTTGGCTGTAGCTCACTGTGGGGGAAAGGGGACTGGTAGCAGAGACTCTAGTTTATATTAATATGTGTGAGGTCTCTCAGAGGTTCCCACTTTGGTACAAAGACCCTGACTAACCCAACAGCATGCAGTTTCCAGTGTTAGAATTCCTCAAGCCAAAAAACCAGCAAGATAGGAACACAGCCCCACCTATCAGCAGACAGGATGCCTAAATCATACTAAGCACACAGCCATCCTCCAAAAAACACACACACACTGACATGACCCTGCCCACAAGAAGGCAAGACTCAGCTCCACCACCGGAGGACAGGCATCAGTCCCTCCCACAGGAAGTCTGTACAAGTCCCTGGACCAGCTTCACCACTAGGGGGCAGACACTGGAAGCAAGAAGAACTATGATCCTGCAGTCTGTGGAAAGGAGACCTAAGCACAGTAAATTACACAAAATGAGATGAAGGAGAAATAAGTTACAGACAAAGGAGCAAGATAAAAACCTACAAGAACAACTAAATGAAGAAGAGATAGTCAATCTACTGAAAAAGAATTCAGAGTAAGGATAGTAAAGTTGATGCAAGACCTTGGAAAAAGACTGGAGGCACAGATCAAGAAGATACAAGAAATGTTTAACAAGGACCTAGAAGAACTAAAGAACAAATAGAGATCAACAATAGAGTAACTGAAATGAAAAATACACTAGAAGGAATCAATAGCAGAATAACTGAGGCAGAAGAATGGATAAGTGAACTGGAAGGCAGAATGGTGGAAATCACTATTGTGGAACAGAATAAGGAAAAAAGAATAGGAAGAAATGAGGACAGTCTCAGAGACCTCTGGGACAACATTAAACTCACCAATATTTGAATTATAGGGGTCCCAGAAGAAGAAAAGAAATAGAAAGGGCTGGAGAAAATATTTCAAGAGATTATAGTTGAAAACTTCCATAACATGGGAAAGGAAATAGTCACCCAAGTCCAGAAAACAGAGTGTCCCATACAGGATAAACCCAAGGAGAAACACAATGAGACACATATTAATCAAAATAACAAAAATTAAATGAAAAGAAAAAATATTAAAAGCAACAAGGGAAAAGCAACAAATAACATACAAGGGAACTCCCATAAAGTTATCAGCTGATTTTTTCAGCAGAAACTCTGCAGGCCAGAAGGAAGTGGCATGATATATTCAAAGTGATAAAAGGGAAATAAACTACTGCCAAGAAGGCTCTCATTCAGATTTGAGGGAGAAATCAAAAGCTTTACAGACAAGCAAAATCTAAGAGAATTCAGCACCACCAAACCAGCTTTACAACAGATGCTAAAGGATATTCTCTAGGCAGGGGAAGAAAAAAAAAAAAGAAAACAGGTCACAACTAGAAATAAGAAAACAAATGTGAAAGCTCACTTGTAAAGGCAAACATACAATGAGAGCAGGAAATCATCCACATATAAATATGATATCAAAACCAGCAACCATGAGAAGAGGAGAGTATAAATGCAGGAAATGGAAAATAAATTTGAAATTAAGAGACCAGCAACTGAAGAAAATCTTCTACATATATAGACTGCTTTATCAAAACCTCATGGGAAATGCAAACCAAAAAATTACATTAGATACACACACATGAAAGAAAAAGCAACCCGAGCATAACACTAAAGATGGTCATCAAACCACAAGAGAACAAAAGAGGAAAGGAAGAAAGAAGACTTACAAAAACAAACCCAAAACAATTAAGAAAATGGCAATAGGAAGGTACATATCGATAATTACCTTAAATGTAAATGGATTAAATGCTCCAACCAAAAGACATAGACTGGCTGAATGGATACAAAAACAAGACCTGTATATATGCTGTCTACAAGAGATCCACTTCAGACCTAAGGACACATACAGACTGAAAGTGAGGGGATGGAAAAAGATATTCTATGCAAATGGAAATTGAAAGAAAGCTGGAGTAGCACTACTCATATCAGACAAAATAGACTTTAAATAAAGACTATTACAAGGAAGGACACTACATAATGATGATGGGATCAATCCAAGAAGAAGATATAGCAATCATAAATATATATGCACCCAACAGAAGAGCACCTCAATATACAAGACAAATGCTAACAGCCATAAAAGAGGAAATAGACAGTAACACAATAACAGTGGGAGTCTAACACACCACTTACACCAATGTATAGAACATCCAAACAGAAAACTAATAAGGAAATACAGCCCTTAAATGACACATTAGACCAGATCAACTTAAATGATATGTATAGGACATTCCATCTAAAAGCAGCAGAATACACAATCTTCTTAAGTGAACATGGAACATTCTATAGGATAGATCACATCTTGGGCCACAAATCAAGCCTCAGTAAATTTAAGAAAATTGAACTCATATCAAGCATCTCTTCTGACCAAACCACCATGAGATTAGAAATCAACTTCAGGAAAAAAATACTGTAAAAATCACAAACATGTGGATGCTAAACAATATGCTACTAAATAACCAAGAAATCAAAGAGGAAATAAAAAAATAACTAGATACAAATGACAAGTAAAACATGATGATCCAAAACCTATGGGACACAGAAAAAGCAGTTCAAGAGGGATGTTTTTAGCAATACAATCTTACCTCAAGAAATGAGAAAAATCTCAAAGAAACAACCTAAACTTATGCCTAAAGCAACTGGAGAAAAAAAGATCACAAAACCCAAACTTAGTAGAAGAAAAGAAATCATAAAGATCAGAGAAGAAATAAATAAAATAGAGACAAAGAAAACAATAGTAAAGATCAATGAAACTAAAAGTTGGTTCTTTGAGAAGATAAACAAAATTGACAAATAAAGAAAAATAGGTAGAAGACAAATCAATAAAATTAGAAAAGAAAAAGAAATTACAACTGACACCACAGAAATACAAGGGATCATAAGAGACTACTACAAGCAACTATAATGCCAATGAAATGGGCAATCTGGAAAAATGGACAAATTCTTAGAAAGGTAAAACCTTCCAAGACTGAACCAGGAAGAAATAGAAAATATAAACAAACCAGTCACAAGAATTGAAATTGAAACTGTGATTAAACATTTTCCAACAAACTAAAGCCCAGGACCAGATGGCTTCACAAGCAAATTCTATCAAACAGTTAGAGAAGAGCTAACACCTGTCCTTCTCAAACACTTCCAAAAAATTACAGAGGAAGGGATTCTCCCAAGCTCATTCTATGAGGCCTCCATCACTCTGATAACAAAATCAAAGATACCACCAAGAAAAACTGAAGACCAATATCACTGATGAATACAGATGAAAAAAGCCTCAACAAATACTAGCAATCTGAATCCAACAATACATTAAAAGGATCATAAACCATGATCAAGTAAGATTAATCCCAGGGGCATAAGGATTCTTCAATGTATACAAAGCAATCAGTGTGATGCCCTGTATTAACAAACTGAAGAATAAAACCATATGATCAACTCAATAGATGCAGAAAATATTTTTGAAAAAATTCAATACTTATTTATGATAAAAACTCTCCAGATAGTGGGCATAGAGGGAACCTACCACAATAGAATAAAGGCCATATATGACAAACCAACAGCAAATATCATTCTCAATGGTGAAAAACTGAAAGCATTTCCCCTAAGATCAGGAACAAGACCAGAATGTCTACTTCCACCACTATTTTCAACATAGTTTTGGAAGTCCTATCCATAGCAATCAGAGAAGAAAAAGAAATACAAGAACTTCAAATTGGAAAAGAAGAGTAAAACTGTCACTGTTTGTAGAAGACATGATACTATACATGGTAAATCCTAAAGATGACACCAGAAAACTACTAGAGCTCATCAATGAATTTGGTAAAGGTGCAGGATACTAAATTAATAAACAGAAGTCTCTTGCACTCCTATACATTAACAATGAAAGATCAGAAAGAGAAATTAAGGAAACAATCCCATTTACCATCACATCAAAAAAATAAAATACCTAGGAATAAACCTACCTAAGGAGGAAAAAGACCTGTATGCAGAAAACTACAAGATACTGATGAAAGAAATAAAAGATGACACAAACAGATGGAGAGCTATACCATGTTCTCTGATTGGAAGAATCAACACTGTGAAAATGACTCTACTCCACAACACAATTTACAGATTCAATAAAATCCCTATCAAGTTATCAATGGCATTTTTATAGAATTAGATCAAAAAATTTATAATTTGTATGGAAATACAAAAGAACCCAAATAGCCTAAGTCATTTTGAGAAAGAAAAACAGAGATGGAGGACTCAAGCTCCCAGACTTCAGACTATACTACAAAGCTACAGTGAATAAAACAGTATGGTACTAGCACAAAACCAAAATATACAGATATAGAACAGGATAGAAAGCCCAGGGATAAACCCATGCACCTAAGGGTCATCTAATCTTATGACAAAGGAGGCATGAATATAGAGTGGAGAAAGACAGTCTCTTCAATAAGTGGTGCTGGGAAAACTGGACAACTGCATGTAAAATAATGAAATTAGAACACTCCCTAACAACATACACAAAAATAAACACAAAATGTATTAAAGACCTAAATGTTAGGCCAGACACTATAAAACTCTTAGAGGAGAACATAGGTAGAACAGACTTTGACATAAATCCCAGCAATATCTATTTGTATCTGCCTCCTAGAACTATGAAAATAAAAATAATCAAGTGGGATCCAGTATAACTTAAAAGCTTTTGCACAGCAAAGGAAACCTTAAAACAAAACAAAAACACAACTGTAAGAATGGGAGAAAATACTTTCAAAGGAAGAAACTGACAAGGGATTTATCTCCAATGTATACAAACAGCTCATGCAGCTCAATATCAAAAAAAAAACCAAACTCTATAAAAAAATGCACAGAAGATTGAAATAGACATTTCTCCAAAGAAGACATATAGATGGCCAAAAAGCACATGAAAAGATGCTCAGCATCACTAATTATTAGAGAAATGCAAACAAGACTACAATGAGGTATCACCTCATACTGGTCAGAATGGCCATCATCAAACAATCTACAAACAATAATTGCTGGAGAGCAAGTGGATAAAGGGACCCCTCCTACACTATTTGTGGGAATGTAAATTGGTACAGCCACTATAAGAGCAGTATGAAGGTTCCATAAAAAATTTAAAATAGAACTAACATATGACCCAGCAATCCCACTCCTAGGCATAAACCCAGAGGAAACCAAAATTTGAAAAGATACATGCACCTCAATGTTCATTGCAGCACTATTTACAATAGCCAGGTCATGGAAGAAAACTAAATGTCCATCAACGGAGGAATGGATAAAGAAGACATGGTACATATATACAATGGAATATTACTCAGCCATTAAAAAAGAACAAAATAATGCCATTTGCAGTAACATGGATGAACCTAAAGTTTGTCATACTGAGTGAAGTAAGTCAGACACAGAAAGACAAATATACATATCACTTATATGTGGAATCTAAAAAAAATTATAAATGAACTTATTTACAAAACAGAAATAGAGTCACAGATGTAGAAAACAAACTTGCCTTGGAAATAGCATAGGTTGAGTTTCAGCAACAACATGTTCAATTTCATAGCTTTAATTTAGTCAAGATCCTTATATATTTTCCAGGAGTTTGATTAATAAAGACAATTTTAGAAAATCAAAATAGTTTAGATTAGTATGAAATACAATAACATCAACTACTAATGATACTTGACATTCAAGAGATTTACAAACCATTTTCATATATTATTTTCATAATATATTCCACATAATAAGACTGTAAGGTAGATAGTTTAATTCCATATTGATAGATAAAGCATCCGTCCTGATCATATAGTTACACATATTATTCTTTTTTTTTTTAGAAATTTATTTATTTATTTATTTATTTAATATTTATTTTTGGCTGTGTAGGGTCTTTGTTTCTGTGCAAGGGCTTTCTCCAGCTGTGGCAAGCAGGGGCCACTCTTCATTGCGGTGCGCGGACCTCTAACTGTCTTGGCCTCTCTCGTTTTGGAGCACAGGCTCCAGACATGCAGGCTCAGTAGTTGTGGCTCATGGGCCTAGCCGCTCTATGGCATGTGGGATCTTCCCAGACTGGGGCACGAACCTGTGTCCCCTGCATTGGCAGGCGGATTCTTAACCACTGTGCCACCAGGGAAGCCCTACACATGTTATTCTAACAATCATTATAACAACATAGGGATAACAGATTTAAAAAGGGGGAGGGGTACTTCCCTGGTGGTCCAGTTGTTAAGACTCCGCACTTCCACTGAAGGGGATGTGGGTTCGATACCTGGTAAGGGAACTAAGATCACGCAAGCTGTGTGGCAGTGTCTAGTGAGTAGTATTTTCCACTCCCTTAGATTCCATTTCTGTTGAATATTTGCACAGGTTCTTATTTATATACGCATTTCTCATGTAGTGTGCCTGGGAAGTAAACAGATTGGATTAAAATTCGGGCCATTAGGGAGTTTATGAACAAAGCCAGCCAAGTTTTCTAGATGCAGAGGATGTCAACTCTCACCTCTGTGATCCAGTTTGGGGAGATCAAAGGAGAAAACTTAGACCTCTTTCCAATGTTGCTGACTCTGTTTCCATAGCCTTGAGCCTTGAGGAATTGATGAAATCAGCAAAATCATAGAAAATAGAAAACAGTATGGAAATAGGTAGGGAAAAGAGACAAAAAGTCTAATGGATGGGGGGGTTGTAACAAAAAAATAGTGTGAGATGGCAGTTAATTCCAACATTTTACATTTTTTCTCCTTCCCTGGAACAATTAAGAAAAAAGTTAGGAGGCATAACTACCTGGAAAATGAGTATGGAACAGGAAAGGCTTCAATATGGCATACAAGAATCTAAATTAGACATGTGTCTAAAATTCTGCCCAAGCTATTACTTTGTAAATGTATATAAACTTGATCATACAAGTGTACATTAGGAATACCTTTAACTATGAGTTATATTTATTATATTTCTAATCAATTTAAAATGTGTGCTCCCTCAGTTAAAATAATCTCACTGCACTAACTGAAGAAAATAAAAGAGGAGCAAGTCTGCTGCTGTTTCGTTTTTGATATTTTTTTAAAAGTGATTATGTTCTTATTTGGAATAAACTAAACATTTCTTTTAGTTTGAAAATTTAATTGCCATAAACTCTGAAATCGTGTTCTGTTCGATTGGACAACATGTATATTCAATTTAGAGCAATACAGAGATTATTTTAGAGGATACCACAATAATTTAGATTACTAAAATCCTGTGATAAGCACAAAATAATATGATTGGGATTTTTTAAAATTGGTTTTTATTTTTTTTATTAGTTTCTGCTTTATAACAAAGTGAATCAGTTATACATATACAACTGTTCCCATATCCCTTCCCTCTTGTGTATCCCTCCCTCCCACCCTCCCTATCCCACCCCTCCAGGAGGTCACAAAGCACCAATCTGATCTCCCTGCACTATGTGGCTGCTTCCCACTGTCTATCTACCTTACGTTTGGTAGAGTATATATGTCCATGCCTCTCTCTCGCTTTGTCACAGCTTACCCTACCCACTCCCCATATCGTCAAGTCCATTCTCAAGTAGGTCTGTGTCTTTATTCCTGTTTTATCCCTAGGTTCTTCATGACATTTTTTCCCTTAAATTCCATATATATGTGTTAACATACGGCATTTGTCTTTATATTTCTGACTTACTTCACTCTGTATGACAGATTCTAGGTCGATCCACCTCATTACAAATAGCTGAATTTCATTTCTTTTTATGGCTGAGTAATATTCCATTGTATATATGTGCAACATCTTCTTTATCCATTCATCTGATGATGGACACTTAGGTTGTTTCTATCTCCAGGCTATTGTGAATAGAGCTGCAATGAATATTTTGGTACATGTCTCTTTTTGAGTTATGGTTTTCTCAGGGTATATGTCTAGTAGTGGGATTGCTGGGATATATGGTAGTTCTATTTGTAGTTTGTTAAGGAACCTCCATACAGTTCTCCATAGTGGCTGTACCCATTCACGTTCCCACCAGGAGTGCAAGAGTGTTCCCTTTTCTCCACACCCTCTCCAGCATTTATTGATTCTAGATTTTTTGATGATGGCCATTCTGACTGGTGTGAGATGATATCTCAATGTAGTTTTGATTTGCAATTCTCTAATGATTAATGATGTTGAGCATTCTTTCATGTGTTTGTTGGCAATTTGTATATCTTCTTTGCAGAAATGTCTATTTAGGTCTTCTGCCCATTTTTGGATTGGGTTGTTTGTTTTTTGCTATTGAGCTGCATGAGCTGTTTATAAATTTTGGAGATTAATCCTTTGTCAGTTGCTTCATTTGCAAATATGTTCTCCCATTCTGAGGGTTGTCTTTTGGTCTTGTTTATGGTTTCCTTTGCTGTGCAAAAGCTTTGAAGTTTCATTAGGTCCCGTTTATTTTTGTTTTTATTTCCATTTCTCTAGGAGGTGGGTCCAAAAGGATCTTGCTGTGATTTATGTCATAGAGTGTTCTGCCAATGTTTTTCTCTAAGAGTTTGATAGTCTCTGGCCTTACATTTTGGTCTTTAATCCATTTTGAGCTTATTTTTGTGTATGGTGTTAGGGAGTGATCTAATCTCATACTTTTATATGTCCCTGTCCAGTTTTCCCAGCACCACTTATTGAAGAGGCTGTCCTTCCTCCACTGTACATTCCTGCCTCCTTTAACAAAGATAAGGTGACCATATGTGCATGGATTTATCTCTGGGATTTCTATCCTGTTCCATTGATCTATCTTTCTGTTTTTGTGCCAGTACCATACTGTCTTGATTACTGTAGCTTTGTAGTATAGTCTGAACTCAGTGAGCCTGATTCCTCCAGCTCCGTTTGTCGTTCTCAAAATTGCTCTGGCTATTCGGGGTCTTTTGTTTTTCCAAACAAATTTTGAAAATTTTCGTTCTAGTTTTGTGAAAAATGCCAGTGGTAGTTTGATAGGGATTGCATTGAATCTGTAGATTGCTTTGGGTAGTAGAGTCATTTTTACAATATTGATTCTTCCAATCCAGGAACATGGTATATCTCTCCATCTATTTGTATCATATTTAATTCCTTTCATCAGTGTTTTATAATTTTCTGCCTACAGGTCTTTTATCTCCTTAGGTAGGTTTATTCCTAGATATTTTATTCTTTTTGTTGCAATGGTAAAAGGGAGTGTTTTCTGGATTTCACTTTCAGATTTTTGCTGATTAGTGTACAGATATGCCAGAGATTTTTGTGCATTAATTTTGTATCCTGCTACTTTACCAAATTCATTGATTAGCTCTAGTAGTTTTCTGGTAGCACCTTTTGGATTGTCTATGTATAGAATCATGTTATCTGCAAACAGTGACAGCTTTACTTCTTCTTTTCCAATTTGGATTCCTTTTATTTCTTTTTATTCTGTGATTGCTGTGGCTAAAACTTCCAAAACTATGTTGAATAAGAGTGGTGAGAGTGGGCAGCCTTGTCTTCTTCATGACCTTAGTGGAAATGGTTTCAGTTTTTCACCATTGAGGACGATGTTGGCTGTGGGTTTGTCATATATGGCCTTTATTTTGTTGAGGGAAGTTCCCTCTATGCCTACCCTCTGCAGGGTTTTTATCATAAATGTGTGTTGAATTTTGTCAAAAGCTTTATCACATTTATTGAGATGACCATATGGTTTTTCTCCTTCAATTTGTTAATATGGTGTATCACGTTGATTGATTTACATATATTGAAGAATCCTTGCATTCCTGGAATAAACCCCACGTGATCATGGTGTATGATCCTTTTAATGTGCTCTTTGATTCTGTTTGCTAGTATTTTGTTGAGGATTTTTGCATCTATGTTCATCAGTGATATTGGCCTGTAGTTTTGTTTCTTTGTGACATCCTTGTCTGGTTTTGGTATCAAGGTGATGGTGGCCTCGTAGAATGAGCTTGGGAGTGTTCCTCCCTCTGCTACATTTTGGAAGCAGTTGAGAAGGACAGGTGTTAGCTCTTCTCTAAATGTTTGATAGAATTCGCCTGTGAAGCCATCTAGTCCTGGGCTTTTGTTTGTTGGAAGATTTTTAATAAAAGTTTAAATTTCAGTGCTTGTGATTTGTCTATTCATATTTTCTATTTCTTTCTGATCCAGTCTTGGCAGGTTGTGCATTTCTAAGAATTTGTCCATTTCTTCCAGGTTGTCCATTTTATTGGAATAGAGATGCTTGTAGTAATCTCTCATGATCTTTTGTATTTCTCTAGTGTCAGTTGTTATTTCTCCTCTTTCATTTCTAATTCTATTGATTTGAGTCTTCTCCCTTTTTTTCATGATGAGTCTGGCTAATGGTTTATCAATTTTGTTTATCTTCTCAAAGAACCAGCTTTTAGTTTGATTGATCTTTGCTATCATTTCCTTCATTTCTTTTTCATTTATTTCTGATCTGATCTTTATGATTTCTTTCCTTCTGCTAACATTGGGGGTTTCTTGTTCTTCTTTCTCTAGTTGGTTTAGGTGCAGGGTCACGTTGTTTACTCGAGATGTTTCCTGTTTCTTAAGGTGGGATTGTATTGCTATAAACCTCCCCATTAGAACTGCTGTTGCTGCATCCCATAGGTTTTGGGTCGTCATGTCTCCATTGTCATTTGTTTCTAGGTATTTTTTTCTTTCCTGTTTGATTTCTTCAGTGATCACTTCGTTATTAAGTAGTGTATTGTTTAGCCTCCATGTGTTTGTATTTTTTACAGATCTTTTCCTGTCATTGATATATAGTCTCATAGCATTGTGTTCAGAAAAGATACTTGATACAATTTCAATTTTCTTAAATTTACCAAGGCTTGATTTGTGACCCAAGATATGATCTATCCTGGAGAATGTTCCATGAGCACTTGAGAAAAATGTGTATTCTGTTGTTTTTGGATGGAATGTCCTATACATATCAATTAAGTCCATCTTGTTTAATGTATCATTTAAAGCTTCTGTTTCCTTATTTATTTTCATTTTGGATGATCTGTCCATTGGTGAAAGTGGGATGTTAAAGTTCCCTACTATGAGTGTGTTACTGTCGATTTCCCCTTTTATGGCTGTCAGTATTTGCCTTATGTATTGAGGTGCTCCTATGTTGGGTGCATAAATATTTACAATTCTTATATCTTCTTCTGGGATCTACCCCTTGATCATTATGTAGTGTCCTTCTTTGTCTCTTGTAATCGTCTTTATTTTAAAGTCTATTTTGTCTGATATGAGAATTGCTACTCCAGCTTTCTTTTGATTTTCATTTGCCTGGAATATCTTTTTGCATCCCCTTACTTTCAGTCTGTATGTGTCTGTAGGTCTGAAGATGGTCTCTTATAGACAGCATATATATGGGTCTTGTTTGTGTATCCCTTCAGTCAATCTGTGTCTTTTGGTGGGAGCATTTATTCCATTTACATTTAAGGTAATTATCGATATGTATGTTCCTATTCCCATTTTCTTAATTGTTTTGGGTTCATTATTGTAGGTATTTTCCTTCTGTTGTGTCTTTTTGCCAGGAGAAGTTCCTTTAGCATTTGTTGTGAAGCTGGTTTGGTGGTGCTGAACTCTCTCAGCTTTTGCTTGTCTGTAAATATTTTAATTTCTCCTTCAAATCTGAATGAGATCCTTGCTGGGTAGAGTAATCTTGTTTGCAGGTTTTTCTCCTTCATTACTTTAAATATGCCCTGCCACTCCCTTCTGGCTTGTAGAGTTTCTGCTGAAAGATCAGCTGTTAACCATCTGTGGATTCCCTTGTGTGTTATTTGTTTTTTTTTGCCTTGCTGCTTTTAATATGATTTCTTTGTGTTTAATTTTTGACAGTTTGATTAATACGTGTCTTGGCATATTTCTCCTTGGATTTATCCTGTATGTGACTCTCTGTTCCTCCTGGACTGGATTTAACTATTTCCTTTCTCATATTAGGGAAGTTTTCAACTATAATCTCTTCAAATATTTTCTCAGTCCCTTTCTTTTTCTCTTCTTCTTCTGGAACCCCTATAATTCGAATGTTGGTGCATTTAATTTGTCCCAGAGGTCTCTGAGAATGTCTTCACTTCTTTTCATTCTTTTTTCTTTATTCTGCTCTGCAGCAGTTATTTCCACTATTTTATCTTCCACGTCACTTATCCATTCTTCTGCCTCAGTTATTCTGCTATTGATCCCATCTAGAGTATTTTTAATTTCATTTACTGTGTTTCTAATCGTTGCTTGATTCATCTTTAGTTCTTCTAGCTCCTTGTTAACTGTTTCTTGCATTTTGTGTATTCTGTTTCCAAGATTTTGCATCATCTTTACTATCATTATTCTGAATACATTTTCAGGTAGGATGCCTATTACCTCTTCATTTGTTAGGTCTGGTGGGTTTTTATCTTGCTCCTTCACCTGCTGTTTGTTTTTCTGTCTTCTCATTTTGCTTATCTTACTGTGTTTGGGGTCTCCTTTCTGCAGGCTGCAGGTTCATAGTTCCCGTTGTTTTTGGTGTCTGTCCCCAGTGTCTAAGGTTGTTTCAGTGGGTTGTGTAGGCTTCCTGTTGGAGGGGACTGGTGCCTGTGTTCTGGTGGTTGAGGCTCGATCTTGTCTTTCTGGTGGACCGGTCCACGTCTGGTGGTGTTTTGGGGTGCCTGCAGCCTTATTATGTTTTTAGGCAGCCTCTCTGCTAATGGGTTGGGTTGTGTTCCTGTGTTGTTAGTTGCTTGGCATAGGGTGTCCAGCACTGTAGCTTGCTGGTCGTTGAGTGAAGCTGGGTGCTGTTGTTGAGCTGGAGATCTCTGGGAGATTTTCGCCATTTGATATTATGTGGTGCTGGGAGATCTCTTGTGGACCAGTGTCCTGAAGTTGTCACTCCCACCTCAGAGGCACAGCACTGACTCTTGGCTGCAGCTTTTCATCCACCCGGCTCAGAATAAAAGGAAGAAAAAGTAGAAAGAAAGAATTAGTAGAAGAAAGAAAGAAAGAAAGAAAGAAAGAAAGAAAGAAAGAAAGAAAGAAAGAAAGAAAGAAAGAAAGGAAGGGGGAAGTTAGGATGGAAGGAAGGAAAGAAAGAAAGAAAGAATGAAAGAAACAAAGAAGGAAAGAAGGAAAGAAAGGTGGTAGGGAGGGAGGAAGGAGGGATGGTAGGAAAAAGAGAAGGAGAGAAGATAAAGTAAAATAGAATAAAGTATGATAAAATATAATAACATTATTAAAATAAATAAATAATTATTTTAAAAAATTTAAAAAACAACAACAAAAAACCAACAAACAAAATGGATGGATAGAACCCTGGGACAAATGCTGGAAGCAAAGCTATACAGACAAAGTCTCACACAGAAGCATATACATACACATTCTGAAAAAGAAGAAAAGGGGAAAAAATCATAAATCTTGTTCTCAAAGTCTATCTCCTCAATTTGGGATGATTCATTGTCTATTCATGTATTCCACAAATGCTGGGTACATCAAGTTGACTGTGGAGCTTTAATCCACTGCTTCTGAGACTGCTGGGAGAGATTTCCCTTCCTCTTCTTTATTCTCACAGCTCCCGGGTCTCAGCTGTGGATTTGGCCCCGCTCTGCATGTAGGTCGCCGGAGGGCATCTGTTCTTTGCTCAGACAGGACGGGGTTAAAGGAGCAGCTGTTTTGGGGACTCTGGCTCACTCAGGCCGGTGGGAGGGAGGGGTACGGAGTGTGGGGTTAGCCTGCGGTGGCCGAGGCCGGCGTGACGTTGCACCAGCCCAAGGCGTGCCGTGTGCTCTCCTGGGGAAGCTGTCCATGGATCCCGTGACCCCGGCAGTGGCGGGCTGCACAGATTCCCCAGAAAGTGGGCGTGGACAGTGACCTGCGCTCGCACACAGGCCTCTTGGCGGCGGCAGCAGCAGCCCCTGTGTCCCACGCCCGTCTCTGTGGTCTGTGCTTTTAGCCAAGGGTCACGCCCGTCTCTGGAGCTCCTTTAAGCAGCACTCTTAATCCCCTCTCCTCATGCACCAGGAAACAAAGAGGGAAGAAAAAATCACTTGCCTCTTTGGCAAGTCCAGACATTTTCCCAGACTCCCTCCCAGTTAGCCGTGGTGCACTAACCCCTTGAAGCTGTGTTCACGCCACCAACCCCAGTCCTCTCCCTGCCCTCTGACGAAACCCGAAACCCAAGCCTCAGCTCCCAGGCCCGCCTGCCCCGGCGGCCGAGCAGACAAGCCTCTCGGGCTGGTGAGTGCTGGTCGGCACCGATCCTCTGTGCAGGAATCTCTCTGCTTTGCCCTCTGCTCCCCTGTTGCTGTGCTCTCCTCCGCTACTCCAAAGCTTTCCCCCTCCACCACCCACAGTCTCAGCCCGTGAAGGGGCTTCCTAGTGTGTGGAAAACTTTCCTCCTTCACAGCTTCTTCCCACTGGTGCAGGTCCCATCCCTATCCTTTTGTCTCTGTTTATTCTTTTTCCTTTTGCCCTACCCAGGTACATGGGGAGTTTCTTGCCTTTTGTGGGGTCTGAGGTCTTCTGCCAGCGTTCAGTAGGTTATCTGTAGGGGTTGTTCCACGTGTAGATGAATTTCTTGTGTATCTGTGGGGAGGAAGGTGATCTCCACATCTTACTCTTCCACCATCTTCCCCAGGGACCTATGATTGGGATTTAATTTCTCCTACTTTGAGGGTATCTTAGAGATGTTTTATTTACTCATTTATTTACAGTGCAAACTCTTTCAGATTGATTCAATAAGAGCAAAGCTAAGCAGCTTTTTATGTGAAGGCTTTCTTAGAGAAATACTTGATTAAGTTATATTAAATTATTAAATCATTAGAGCAGTGTTTCCAGCCTTCACTGATCATTGGAATTCCTTGGGAGTTTTACAAAATACTGATGCCTAAGACCCTCTCCAGGAGCTCCTAATCTGATCGATCTGGGGTGTAGCCTAAGCATCAGGAATTTAAAAGCCCCTTAGGGAACTCTAATGTATGAGAACACTAGTTTCAGAAACCCATTACTCCAGCAAGACACTGATTGGTTTAAATTAAGGCAGGCACATTCCAAGGTAGCTTTGGAGAAATAAGACAGAAGCAGAAAGTGTTCATTCCATATGATCCTTGGATATATGATTGTCTTGGCTCATTAGATTTATGCCTGTATAGCAAAAAAAATTACTTCTTAATTATGGTAACTATGCTGGGGAGTGTAGAAAGCTTAATTAAGGGAAGAAGTCCATAAAGAAGATGTATTTACACATGATTATTCTATGGGATCCTTAAGGTTTTTTCCAATATAGCTTGCCTACTTCAGCCATTCTTTCATTTAATAACTATGACTACCAGCTGTGTACTAAGGATAGTTATGGAAGAGAAATAAATAATATACGAATAAGCCTTAACCCCTCTTACACATGAGAAAATAAAACATAAACACAGAGCCACATGCACACGTATATATCCACATGCACAATGATAAATGATAAATACTATGGTAGAAGTAAAAGTCAACCAGTTATGCCATGAACTCAGAGAAAGACAATCCATTCTTGAAGAAGAATTGTATGTTGTATGTTATATTGTATATTGTATGTATGAAATGTATATTTTATGTTACATAAGAAATGACAATAGAAAAATGTTTTATCAAAAATGTTTTTAATTAATATGTATTTTGTTCATAAATTTAAAACTTTTTGAAAATAAAAATCAAGTTGTATTTATTTTTATCAACTTTGGAACCAGCAGAGCTCAAGACAAAGAGTATGACTTGATACATTTTCCTGAGTTAATATAAATTTGCAATTAGGGCTTCCCTGGTGGCGCAGTGGTTGGGAGTCCGCCTGCTGATGCAGGGGACGCGGGTTTGTGCCCCAGTCTGGTAAGATCCCACATGCCGTGGAGTGGCTGGGCCCATGAGCCATGGCCACTGAGCCTGCGTGTCCGGAGCCTGTGCTCCGCAATGGGAGAGGCCACAACAGTGAGAGGCCCGCGTACCACAAAAAAAAAAAAAAAAAAAAAAATTGCAATTAAAGCAAGTGGGAAAACTTGATGACTCAAGGGCAGTTTAAAACTTATCTACATTTGAAAACAGAATTAGGGAAGTCTAGCTGAGAGTGTTAAAAAAAAAAGAGGCTACAAACGATATTTGTGGGTCTGAGTCCTTAACCAGAGAATCTGCTCTAACTAGTTTATAGATAAAAGTATTTCTTAATTTATATAGATAATTCAATAAAACATTAGAAAAAGCTAAAGAAATTCACTCTAGGCTGAACTTCCAGGACAATTTCTAATTCACATTGCCGAGCTGGCTCATCAAGGGAACTGCAACCTGTACCATTTTTAGGAATATTAATATTAATTAATAAATAATAATAATAGTAGTAATGGTAATAATTTACTGGCACAGCAACATTTACACTGTTGGGGGCAAATAAATTATTTTTACTGGTTTGAAATGAAAAGAAAAAACCCTGGGACACTGAGGGAGCCACGCTCCCCAGCCACCCTCCCCAGTGGTTGGAGCTAGAACCACCCCAGGGTAACCACACATGACTGTACACCATGGACAGTGGAGATTTGTAAGAATAAGAATTCACCTCACTGAATTTTCTAGGCCATTGAGCCCTTTACTAATTCACAAGAGACTGCTCTTCTGCAGTAGGAATGCTGGGAAAGATCCACATTGCCCTAGAAAACAGCAATCTCTAAAAGCTTCTCTCATAGCCCATGTCTTAGGAAACCATTTTTGGAGCTGAACTGGGAACATAGTTTTTCCGTCAGGCTGGTTGTCATTTCAACGCCCTGATCAAGACTCAAGTCTGATGAAACTTTAAGACTTTTTGTCCATGGAAAGTGCAAATCCTCTGTCCATGTGTGCAGGCCTTGCAACCTGAATGCAATCTGATATTTCCTACTGCCTTTCCTATTCTTCCTACCCCAGTCCTCCCATCCTCCTGGCCCTAGGCCTTCTGTCCTATAGTCACTCTTTCTTCCACTTCTCTCCTGATGCTGTTGAGACCAATTCTAAGGAAAGTGAGGTGCATGGTGAAAAATTACCCTGATCAATTATCCTACTGGTCAGCATTTAGGGAAATGCTGATGATCTAGGCATAAATGATTCTGTTTTCCATCAATCCTGTCAAATATGATGAAGAAAAGTGTTTAAAATAGCAAAATAAAGAGAGAAAAGAAATGGTTTCTTTACCGTGAGAAAAGCATGAATAAATCAGAAGACATAAGTTATTCACATGTAATATGCATAAGAAAAATATACTAAACAGTGCAATCAAATGAGAGAGTTCTTAATACTGTAGTTAGGTTGCCAGATATTTCTAAAATGCCAGCTACTAATCAGATTATTTTTCTGCCCAAATCCATGTTCTTTCTCCCCAATTTGACAAAATTCCTTGAAGATAAAGAAAAGTCTCATGTAGACTTAGTTCAGAAAACATTGTTTATCTTGTACTAAGTGTGCTGTACTGTGCAAGTAGATTTGGAGACTGAACTTGTGCTTCCTATAATTTTCTATTTAGTTTCAAAAATATCTGAAATTCTCCTTTACACTTTGCAAAGTTGTGCATGTCATCACAGATATAGTCTGCTGTAGTTTTTGTTCATGTTTTATTCTTCCATGAGATATCAAGTTTAGGCTCTTTTGAATTTCTATTTCAATAAAACCCATATTTACATAAATGTCTGGATAGGTTCCTAACTTTTTAGTTTGCTTCTGCTGTCTACTAATCCACTGTTTCTCTTGGAGTAATTCTATAGTTTCTTTACTATCAAGTTCATGTTGGAAGTATTAGCTATCATTTTTCCATGTTTATTTTCTAAAATAAACTTTTGGCTTTCAATTTTTCTCAACTGCCTCTTATTAACTTTTACATTTTTACTATTGTCAGTCTCAGTCTTCAAATTCCTGACTTTTAACTGATTTCTATTCTTAATAAAAAAATTAAAATTATTTTTGTATGAAGAAATAATTTTTAAAAAATTCTTTTTAGGAACTTTTACTATCAGAGAACTCAAGGGGCACTAAACACAAACCCACCATTGCAAATAAAGTATTTAGTCATGGAATATAAATGGACCTGATTAATGGGAATCAATGGTTTTGGCTTAATTAAAGACAAAAAACCACCAAAAGGGGTAGACAGTTTGTTTTTTAATTGAAGTTCAGTTGATTTAAAATGTGTTCACTTCAGGTGTACATCAGAGTGATTCAGTTATATATGTATATATATATATATATGTATATATATGTGTGTGTGTGTGTGTGTGCATAAATATAAATATATGTGTATATACCACTCTTATTCAACATAGTTTTGGAAGTTTTAGCCACAGCAATCAGAGAAGAAAAGGAAATAAAAGGAATCCAAATTGGAAAAGAAGAAGTAAAGCTGTCACTGTTTGCAGATGACATGATACTATACATAGAGAATCCTAAAGATGCTACCAGAAAACTACTAGAGTTAATCAATGAATTTGGTCAAGTTGCAGGATACAAAATTAATGCACAGAAATCTCTGGCATTCCTGTACACTAATGATGAAAAATCTGAAAGTGAAATCAAGGAAACACTGCCATTTACCATTGCAACAAAAAGAATAAAATATCTAGGAATAAACCTACCTAAGGAGACAAAAGACCTGTATGCAGAAAATTATAAGACACTGATGAAAGAAATTAAAGATGATACAAATAGATGGAGAGATGTACCATGTTCTTGGATTGGAAGAATCAACATTGTGAAAATGACTCTACTACCCAAAGCAATCTACAGATTCAATGCAATCCCTATCAAACTACCACTGGCATTTTTCACAGAACTAGAACAAAAAATTCCACAATTTGTATGGAAACACAAAAGACCCCGAATAGCCAAAGCAATCTTGAGAACGAAAAATGGAGCTGGAGGAATCAGGCTCCCTGACTTCAGACTATACTACAAAGCTACAGTCATCAAGACAGTATGGTACTGGCACAAAAACAGAAAGATAGATCAATGGAACAGGATAGAAAGCCCAGAGTTAAACCCACGGACATATGGTCACCTTATCTTTGATAAAGGAGGCAGGAATGTACAGTGGAGAAAGGACAGTCTCTTCAATAAGTGGTGCTGGGAAAACTGGATAGGGAAATGTAAAAGTATGAGATTAGATCACTCCCTAACACCATACTCAAAAATAAGCTCAAAATGGGGCTTCCCTGGTGGCGCAGTGGTTGAGAGTCCGCCTGCCGATGCAGGGGACACGGGTTCATGCCCCGATCCCGGAAGATCCCACATGCCGCGGATTGGCTGGGCCCGCGAGCCATGGCCGCGGAGCCTGTGTGTCCGGAGCCTGTGCTCCGCAACGGGAGAGGCCACAGCAGTGAGAGGCCCGCGTACAGCAAAAAAAAAAAAAAAAAAAAAAGCTCAAAATGGATTAAAGACCTAAATGTAAGGCCAGACACTATCAAACTCTTAGAGGAAAACATAGGCAGAACACTCTATGACATAAATCACAGCAAGATCCTTTTTGACCCACCTCCTAGAGAAATGGAAATAAAGACAAAAATAAACACATGGGACCTAATGAAACTTCAAAGCTTTTGCACAGCAAAGGAAACCATAAACAAGACCAAAAGACAGCCCTCAGAATGGGAGAAAATATTTGCAAATGAAGCAACTGACAAAGGATTAATCTCCAAAATTTATAAGCAGCTCATGCAGCTCAATAACAAAAAAACAAACAACCCAATCCAAAAATGGGCAGAAGACCTAAATAGACATTTCTCCACAGAAGATATACAGACTGCCAACAAACACATGAAAGGATGCTCAACATCTTTACTCATTAGAGAAATGTAAATCAAAACTACAATGAGATATCATCTCACACCAGTCAGAATGGCCATCATCAAGAAATCTAGAAACAATAAATGCTGGAGAGGGTGTGGAGAAAAGGGAACACTCTTGCACTGCTGGTGGGAATGTGAATTGGTACAGCCGCTATGGAGAACGGTATGGAGGTTCCTTAAAAAACTACAAATAGAACTACCATATGACCCAGCAATCCCACTACTGGGCATATACCCTGAGAAAACCATAATTCAAAAAGAGACATGTACCAAAATGTTCATAGCAGCCCTATTTACAATAGCCTGGAGATGGAAACAACCTAAGTGTCCATCATCGGATGAATGGATAAAGAAGATGTGGCACATATATACAATGGAATATTACTCAGCCATAAAAAGAAATGAAATTGAGCTATTTGTAATGAGGTGGATAGACCTAGAGTCTGTCATACAGAGTGAAGTAAGTCAGAAAGAGAAAGACAAATACTGTATGCTAACACATATATATGGAATTTAAGAAAAAAAAATGTCATGAAGAACATAGGGGTAAGACAGGAATAAAGACACAGACCTACTAGAGAATGGACTTGAGGATATGGGGAGGTGGAAGGGCAAGCTGTGACAAAGTGAAAGAGCGGCATGGACATATATACACTACCAAACGTAAGGTAGATAGCTAGTGGGAAGCAGCCGCATAGCACAGGGAGATCAGCTTGGTGCTTTGTGACCGCCTGGAGGGGTGGGATAGGGAGGGTGGGAGGGAGACGCAAAAGGGAGGGGATATGGAAACATATGTATATGTATAACTGATTAAATTTGTTATAAGGCAAAAAATTAATAAATAAATAAATTAATTAATTAATTAATTAATTAAAAAAATATATGTGTATATAAATATAAATATATGTGTATTTTGTCAGTTCTTTTCCATTATAGGTTATTACAAGATATTGAGTATAGTTCCCTGTGCTATATAGTATGTCCTTATTTATCTATTTTATATATAGTAGTGTGTATCTGTTAACCACAAGCTCCTAAATTATCCCTCCCTCCCTTCCCCTTTGATAACCATAAGTTTGTTTTCTGCATCTGTGAGTCTATTTCTATTTTGTAAGTAAGGTGATTCATATCATTTTTTTAGATTCCACATATAAGTGATATCATATTATATTTGTTTATCTCTGTTAGACTTACCTCGCTTAATATGATAATCTCTATGCCCATCCATGTTGCTGCAAACAGCATTATTTCATTCTTTTTTTTTTTATGGGTGAGTAATATTGCATTGTATATAGACAACACATCTTCTTTACCCATTCACTGTCAATGAACATTTAGGAGGTTTCCATGTCTTGGCTATTGCAAATAGTGCTGCTATAAATATTGGGTGCATGTGTCTTTTCAAATTATGGCTTTCTCTGGATATATGCCCAGGAGTGGGGTTGCTGGATCGTATGGTAACTCTATTTTTAGTTTTTTAAGGAACCTCCATACTGTTTTCCATAGTGCCTGAAATAATTTACATTCTCACCAACAGTGTAGGAGAGCTCCATTTTCACCACACCCTCTCCAGCATTTATTATTTGTTAACTTTTTGATGATGGTCATTCTGAATGATGTGAGGTGGTCCCTCACTGTAGTTTTGATTTGCATTTCTCTAATAATTAATGACGTTGAGTGTCTTTGCATGTGCTTTCTGGCCATCTGTATATCTTCTTTGGAGAAATGCCTTAAGGTCTTCTGCTCATATATTGATTTTTTTTAATGTTAAGCTGTTTGCATATTTTGAAGATTTATTCTTTGTCAGTTGCTTCATTTGCAAGTATATTCTCCCATTCCATATGTCGTCTTTTAGTTTTGTTTATGATTTCTTTTGCCATGCAAAAGCTTTTAAACTTAATTAGGTACCATTTGTTTATCTTTGTTTTTGTTTCCATTACACTAGGAGATCCAGCAAAAAAATTGCTGTGATATATGTCAAAGAGTGTTCTACCTATGTTTTCCTCTAGGAGATTTACAGTATTTAGTCTTACATTTAGATTTTTAATTCATTTTGAGTTTATTTTTTGTATGGTGTTAATAATGTTCTAAATTCATTCTTTTACATGTAGCTGTCCAGTTTTCCCAGTACCACTTATTGAAGAGACTGTCTTTTCTCCATGATATATTCTTGCCTCCTTTGTCATAGATTAGTTGACCATAGGTGTGTGGGTTTATTTCTGGGCTTTCTATCCTATTCCATTGTTGTATATTTCTGTTTTTGTGCCAGTACCATACTGTTTTGATTACTGTAGCTTTATAGTATAATTCAAGGACAGAGAGCCTGATTCTTCCAGCTTCACTTTTCTTTCTCAAGATGGTTTTTGTTATTCATGGACTTTTGTGTTTCCATACATATTTTAACACTTTTAGTTCTAGATCTGAAAAAAATGCCATTGGTAATTTGACTCAGTTTACACTGAATATGTAGATTGCCTTGGGTAGTATAGTCATTTTAACAAAACTGATTCTTTCAATCCAAGAACATGGTATATCTTTCCCACTGTCTGTGTCACCTTCCTTTCATCAGTGTCTTATAGTTTTCAGAGTACAGATCTTTTGCTTCCTTAGTTAAGCTTATTCTAGGTATTTTATTCGTTTTGATACAATTGTAAATGGGATTGTTTTCTTACTTTCTCTTTCTGATCTTTCTTTTTTAGTGTATAGGCATGCCAGAGATTTCTGTGTGTTAATTTTATATCCTGCACTGTTACCAAATTCATTGAAGAGCTCTAGAAGTTTTCTGGTAGTGACTTTAGGATTTTCTATGTATAGTGTCTTGTTATCTGCAAACAGTGACAGTTTTACTCTTCTTTTCCAGTTTGGATTTATTTATTTCTTTTTCTTCTCTGATTGCTGTGGCTAAGACTCCCAATTCTATGTTGAATAAAAGTGGTGAGAATGCACATCCTTCTCTTTTTCCTGATTGTAGGGGAAATGCTTTCAGCTTTTCACCATTGGGTATGATGTTAGCAGTGGGTTTTTCATATTTGGACTTTACTGTGTTTAGTTATGTTCCCTCTATGCCCACTTTCTGGGGAGTCATTATCATAAATGTGTGTTGAATTTTGTCTAAAGCCTTTGCTGCATCTACTGAGATGATAGTATGGTTTTTATTCTTCAATTTGTTAATGTGGTATATCACACTTATTGATTTGCAGGAATAGAAAAATCCTTGTATCCCTCAGATAAATCCCACTTGATCATGGTATATGATCCTTGTAATGTATTATTGGATTCAGTTTTCTAGTATTTTGTTGAGAATTTTTGCATTGATGTTCATCAGCGATATTGGCCTATAATTTTCTTTTTATTTGTGGTATCTTTGGTTTTTATATCAGGGAGACAGTGGCCTCATAGAATGAGTTTTGGGCTGTTCCTTCCTCTGCCATTTTTTGAACTAGTTTCAGAAGGATAGGTGTTAACTCTTCTCTAAATGTTTGGTAGAATTTGCCTGTGAAGACATTTGGTCCTGGACTTTTATTTTTTAGGGATTTTAAAAATCATGGATTCAATTTCATTACTTGTGATTGGTCTGTTCAGATTTTCTATTTCTTCCTGGTTCAGTATTGGGAGATTGTACCTTTCTAAGAACTTGTCCATTTCTTCTAGAAGTTTTCTGGTAGTGACTTTAGGATTTTCTATGTCTTGTTATCTACAAACAGTGACAGTTTTACTCTTCTTTTCCAGTTTGGATTTGTTTTATTTCTTTTTCTTCTTTACATCTAGGTTGTCCATTTTTTGCCATATAGTTGCTTGTAGTAGTCTCTCATGGTCCTTTGTATTTTTGTGGTGTCTGTTTTAACTTCTCCTTTTTCATTTCTAATTTTATTGATTTGACCACTCTTCCTTTTTTTTTTCTTGATGAGTTTGGCTAAAGATTTATTAATTTTGTTTATCATTTCAAAGAACAAACTTGTAAGTTCATTGATCATTTTGGTTATCATTTCAAAGAACAAACTTGTAAGTTCATTGATCATTTTGGTTATCATTTCAAAGAACAAACTTGTAAGTTCATTGATCTTTTTTATTGTTTTCTGCACTTCTATTTTATTTTATTCTGCTCTGATCTTTATTACTTATTTCCTTCCACTAACTTTGGGTTTTATTTGTTCTTCTTTCTTTAGTTGCTTTTGGTGTAAGGTTAAATTGTTTATTTGAGATTTTTCTTCTTTTCTGAGGTATGATTGTATTGCTATAATGTTCGTTCTTAGAGCTGCTTTTGCTATGTCCCATAGGTTTTGAATCATCATATATTTGTTTTCATTAGTCTCTAGATATTTTTTGATTTCCTCTTTGATTTATTCAGCAATCCATTGGTTTTTTAGTAGCATATTGTTTAGCCTTGATGTGTTTGTCTTTTTTGAATTTTTTTTTTTTGTAGTTGATTTCTAATCTCAGAGAGTTGTGGTCTGAAAAGATGCTTGATATAATTTCAGTTTTCTTAACCTTACCGAGGCTTGCTTTGTGGGCCAGTATGTGACTTATATTGGAGAATGTTCCATGTGCACTTGAAAGGAATGTGCATTCCGCTGCTTTCTGATATAATACTCTATAAATATCAATTAAGTCCATCTGGTCTAATGTGTCATATAAGACCTTTGTTTCCTTATTGATTTTCTGTCTGAATGATCTGTCCATTGATTAAAGTGGGGTGTTAAAATCCCCCACTATTATTGTGTTACTGTCAGTATCTCCTTTAATATTTGTTAACATTTGTGTTACATATTGAGTTGTTTCTGCATATATATTTGTAATTTTTATATCTTCTTAGATTGATCTCTTGATCATTATTTAGTATCCTTCTCGGTTTCTTGTAACCGTCTTTATTTTAAAGGCTATTTTGGCTCATATAAGTATTGCTACTTCAGGTTTCTTTTGATTTCTATTTGCTTGGGATATATTTGTCCATACCCTCACTTACAGTCTGTATGTGTCCTTAGATCTGAAGTGGGTCTCTTGTAGACAGCATATATATGGGTCTTGTTTTGGTATCCATTCAGCTGGTCTATGTCTTTTGGTTGGAGCATTTTTTCCATTTACATTTAAGGAAATTATTGATATATATACTATTATTGTCATTGTGTTGCTTGGATTTAAAAAATATAGCCCTTTTTTTCTGCTTTCTTTGTTTTTTCTCTTCTTTGATTTGATGACCATCTTCAGTGTTGTGTTTGGATTCCTTTTCCTTTTTTTTTTTTTTTTTGTGGTACACGTGCCACTCACTGTTGTGGCCTCTCCCATTGCAGAACACAGGCTCCCAATGTGCAGGCTCAGCGGCCATGGCTCATGGGTCTAGCTGCTCCGCGGTATGTGGGATCTTCCTGGACCAGGGCACGAACCCGTGTCCCCTGCATCGGCAGGTGGGCTCAACCACTGTGACACCAGGGAAGCCCTCCTTTTTCTTTTTTGTGAGTATATCTATTATAGATTTTTGATTTGTCATTTCCATGAGGTTTGGGTGTAGCAGTGCATACATATATGTCATTGCTTTAAGTTTCTGATCTCTTAATTTAACTGCATTTTAAATACCCTGCATTTGTACTCTCCTCCCCTCATGATTGTTGTTTTGATATCATATTTTACATCTAATAGTTTTGTGTATCCCTTAACTGCTTATTGTTGATACAAATGATTTTATTACATTTGTCTTTTAATCTCACTACTAGTTTGTATGTGGATGATTTTCTACCTTTACTGTATGTTTACCTTTACTGATAAGATTTTACATTTTGTAATATTGTTTCTACTTATGGTCTTTTCTTTTTCTCCTAGAGAAGTTCCTTTAACATTTGTTGTAAAGCTGGCTTGGTGATTGCTGAATTCTTTTAGCTTATGCTTTTCTGTAAAATTTTTGTTCTGACCATCAAATCCGAATGAGAGCCTTGCTAGTTAGAGTATTTTTGGTTGTAGAATTTTCCTCTTCATTACTTTAAATATATCATGCCATTACCTCTGGCCTGCAGAGTTTTTTCTGAAGAATCAGCTGGTAGTCTTATGGGAATGTTCCCTTGTATGTTATTTGTTGCTTTTCTCGGGTTGCATTTAATATTCTCTCCTTATCTTTGATTTTTGTCATTTTGATTACAATGTTTCTTGGTGTGTTCCTCCTTGGGTTAATCCTGCCTGGGACTCCCTGTGATTCCTGAACTTGTGTGACTGTTTCCTTTCCCAGGGAAGTTTCCTTCTACTATGTCTTCATATTTTCTCAGGCCCTTTCTCTCTCTCTTCTTCTGGGACCCCTGTAATGTGAATATTAGTGAGCTTGATGTTGTCCCAGAGGTCTCTTAAACTGTCCTCATTTCTTTTCATTCTTTTGTTGTTGTTGTTGTTCTGCAGTACTGACTTCCACTACTCTTTCTTCCAGCTCACAGGTCTATTCTTTTGCATCATTCATTCTACTATTGATTCCTTTTACTGTATTTTTTATTTCAGTGATTATATTCTTCAACTCTGTTTGGTTTTTCTTTAATATTTTCTTTTTATTAAAAAACTTCTAGCTTCTCACTCTTTGCATCCATTCTTCTCCTGAGTTCTTTGATCATCTTTATGATCATTACAGTGAAGTCCTCCTTGGGTCGATTGCCTATCTCCATGTCACTTAGGTCTTTTTCTTAGGTTTTATCTTGTTCCTTCATCTGGAACATATTGCTCTGCTCCCTTATTTTGTCTACATTGCTATTTGTATTTTTATGTATGTGGTAGGTTAGTTATGTTTCTTGGCTTTGGAGAAGTGGCCCTCTGTAGGAGACATCCTATGTATCCCAGCAGTGTAATGCCCTCTTGTCACCCAAGGTCTAGGGGCCAGCTGGTCCCAGGGTAGGGTTTGGTCTGTGTTTGTGGACTTTTTCTACAGGCTGTGGGATCATAGTTTCCTTGCTTCTGGTGTCTGCCCCCTGGTGGATGAGGCTGGTCTAGAGGCTTGTGCAGGCTTCATGACAGGAGGGGCTAGTGACTGCCTGTTGGTGGGTTGAGCTTAGTCTTTGGCCTCTTGTGGGAAGGGCCATGTCTAGAGGTGACTGTGGGCTCTGGAAGTTTTTAGTCAACCTGTCTGTTAATGAGTGTGTCTGTGTCCCCACACAGTTTTTTGTTTAGCCTGAGGTGTCCCAGCACTGGAACCTACAGGCTGTTGGATGGGACCAGGTCTTGGTGCTAATGACCCAAGATGTCAGCCACCAGGAGAGTTCATGCACATGAATACTCACCGATATGTCTGCCACCAGTGTCTATGTCCCCAGAGTGAACCACAGCTCCCCCCACCCCCTCCCCAGGAGACCCTCCAAGACCACTACGTACGTATGGCCCAGGGTCCTATGAAATTACTGCTTTTATGAAATCTCCCATTGTGCATGAGATTTTATGTGTGTCCTTTAAGAGTGAAAAGTCTCTATTTCCCCCAGTCCTGTGGAGCTACTGCAATTAAGTCCTGCTAGCCTTCAAGGCCAAATGCTCTAGGGACTCCTTTTCCCAGTGCCAGATCCCTGGGCTTGGGAGACTGACATGGGGCTCAGAACTCTCAATCTTGTGGGAGAACCTCTGCAATATACCTATTCTCTAGTTTTTAGGTTGCCCACTTGGGGTGGGTATGGGATCTAATTATATTGTGAGTCCACCTCTCCTACCCTTCTAATTGTGGTTTCTTCTTTATGCCTTTAGTTGTAGAAGATCTTTTCTGGCATGTTCTAGTCTTTTTCATCAATGGTGTTTCTGCAGTTGTGATTTTAGTGTGCTCATGAGAGGAGTTGAGCTCAGGGCCTTTCTATTCTGTCACCTTGGGCACTCTCTGATAATTCTTGATAGAAATTTTCACTTATTTTAAGCTCACTTTCAGACACTGTGTAATAGCAGGTGCCACTTTAATGAGTGAAAAGGGACAATCTGGTAACTGCAGTGGGGCACTCTGATAAATCTGCAACATTAAAATTATTATTTTCCTTCACAACAAATAACTTGTCAATTTGTTCTTACATGTTTAACAAGAACAGCTTATTTTTTAAAACAAGCCAACAAATGAAACAGCAAGACTTGGCTAATCCAGAGACATATGCAGGCTCATTTGAGCCAGTTAATGTAATCTCTACAATCACAAGGACATGCAGCATAAAATGAAATTCTGATTTTATGGCTGACACAGAGGGGTGGAGAGAAGAAACTGGATCTTTTATCATACACTTGAGATCATGGATCAATAATCCCTACAACTCATCCCAACTGCATCTGAGGTCTCCCAACTGCATCTTAGCTGGTGGCTCTTTTGATAATAGTAACATTATATAGTGCCTACAGGAAATATTCCAAGTACTTGTCATATATTAATTGATTTGAATTTTCATTAAAAAAATAAGAATGAAGCCATGAGATTGTTTCTATAAATGTTCTTTTTTACAGATGAGGGAAATAAGGTACAGAGAGGTTAGCACAGTCAGTATGCAGAGAAGTAAGTTCTGTGTCCTGAAGTTTTGTTCCAGAATCTTTGTTATTTACCACCAACCTATGTAGCCTTTTGAAGTGTGGCCTCAAGAGAGTTGATGCTTATTGTGGTGCTTAATATGTGCCAGACAGTTCTTAAGTGCTTTCCATGTATATAATTGTATAATCATCTCAATACCAGTTTCAAGTAGGTGTTTCTGCCAAATTGCTCACCTGACTTGCAAACACTGTATGTGAAATCCAATGGAAGAGCAAAAGCTGTGTTTTCGGGTACTCTTTCCAGAAGTTACACTCTGAACAATAACTATTAAGTCACCCTACTTACCTAGACACTTTCATCTCATGAGAGTTAAATACAGTAACCATGCTCATCTCAATATTTTGTTTTAGGAACTATATGGACTGACATTTGCAGGATCTTTTAGTTTATAAAACTCCTTTGGCATCTGCCTCCCCTGCTTGCTGCCCTGTCTTCCAGGCTAACTCTCAATTACTTCTCAAGATTTGATCTTTTGCTCAGAACATTTTTTTGGCTTTGTGACCTATATAAACAGAGCCATTTATCCTCTGAACCTTCCACTGGATAATTTAATTAGACATAATATTAGTGTTCTTAAAGAGACACATTAATGTTTCAGAATAATTCTAGTATATGCTACTGTGATATAAAAATTATTTTGAGCAGAAAGAGTTTGAGGTTCTGAAATCTCTAATCTACCTAAAAGCAGAGCCTCCTAAAAGAACTCAGTTGTCATATGTGCCCTTCTTTGGAGCAATTAGGAAAGATTGACTCATCACCAGAGATAGTCTCCACACCACACCCAGATGTCATTACAAAACTTTCACATCTCTCATTCATTCTCCTAAGGGCTCATTTATCTTTCTAAAAAGTCATGTGCTTTCCCATAAGTGCCCTTTCTACATCTCTCCTTTCCATATTAAGATGGTATATAAACCCCAAATTCTAACTGTTCCTTTGAGTCACATTTTTGTGAAGTCTCATACTTATGTAATTAAATTTTGCATTTTCTTTTGCTAATCTGTCTGTCCTTTGTTTGTTTAATTCAGACTCCCAAATACAATACAGGAGAGAGTAAGGAAACTGTTTTTCCTCCCCAACACATTTAAGTTAACATTTTAGGATTAAACACCAGAGGTTTAACACCAGTTTTCTCTGGAGAAGAAATCAGAAGTAGACTTATATTCTGAGATTTTCCCCTTTTTTTGGTTAACATCTACTAATCTTTACAACTAGATTAAAAATATGTTCAGTATGGAAACATTGTGAAGTTGCTGTCCAACTCCTGTCACCATTTTAAGCTGTCCACTTCAATCCACCTGTGGAATCTGGGAAATATTTTGCATAATGTGACATTGACTTTTAGTAATTGTAGCTCCAAACAGGATGTGGTTCCCTTATACAAGTGTAGCCAAACAAATTATCTTTGTAGAAATTTTGGAAATAGGACCAAGAGGATGAGAGATTATCATTTTATTTCGCTGGACATGTAATATATGCATTTGGAAGCTGTGAGGAGAGCACTTTTAACCTACCATATGGACTAGACAAGCAGACAAAATTAATATTGGGAGATGGTTTGTGAAGACAAAGGGAAATAGAAAAGAATAAAACCTATTATGAAGACAAGCAAATATAAGAGGTAGAAAAAGGTTTGGAGGGCAATCTTATTCTAGTTCATTCTAACCCTCATGACACTCTCTATGCTAAATTACTGTTCTCTTCCTAAACGATCCCAAGTCAGTTTCTCATATTTGCAAGCAAAGGAAATTCAATTATGAAACATTATTTTATTTTAAATTACTGTTAATGGAAGATAATGTGTTTTTATGCACAAAATCTCAGAGTAGTATTTTTGGCAGAGAATCATTATGAACAATACTTTTTAACTCAAAGGAATGAACCACTGTTATTGATAATTACATGTGTCATGTCAGGACAATGAGGAAGATGTTTTATGGATTGGGTAACCTTCCAATACCCCCTCAGATTTTATGGTTTATAATGTGTGTTAAGTCAATAGCACTAATGATACACCAGGACAATAATCAGTCTCATGACTTTTGAGTTGCATTTTATGTTCTGTCATAATGAAAACACAAGTTAATCTTTGAACCTCATTAACCTGAAATGTCAGTGAGTCTAACCACTATTCTTCTGGTTACTCTCATGTCTGTGGAGGAAAGGGTAGTTCTTATCACCCTATTTCTATTTTTTACTGTCAATCCCTGCAGGCATAGGCAGATGTTACTGTGGTAAGGCCCAAACTGATTCAATCCCTTCAACCTGGAGCAGTTAAGGACAGATATTTTGAGGAATGATACCCCAAAATTAAATGATGTTGTCAAAGCTATGATATAAGACCAAATTATAATTTGTGTTTGCTGCAAAAGTCAATTAATTGAAGCTTGTCTTACATATTTGATATGACTTATTAGATACTCATACTTTAACTTCAACTGGGAAAATACGTTGTGTGATTTTTAACACACCATTTTCACTTCATAAAGGTAAATACTTTTATTTTTATACAAAAACTTTAAGTTCTATGAAGTTAGTACATTTCTTGGCTGAGGTATAAAATTAAAGGAATTTGTCACACATTGTACATAATATATTAAGCGAATACTTATTTCATGTGAATCATATAATTATCTACTGCTGTAAGTATTGGGGGAACCGCAGTGAACGAAACAGATGATGTCATGTCATTTTGAATTTATATTTTAGTGAAAGAAGATGATAAAACACAAAACAAAAAAACAAAGGAGGCCAAATAATGATAAATGATGTAAAAAAAAAAAGACATGGAAAGGAGATGGGAGTGCTTAGTGGAGGGAGTTTAAAATTAAAGTGGTCTCATGAAAGCCTTGTTGAGCAAAGACACAGGGTTAGGGAACACACTCACAGTATATAGGGAAAAAATGTACCAGGTGGGAAAAACAGCAACCACAAAAATAGGCTGGCGTGTTGAGGACCTGCAAAGCACTGAGTGAAGCACAGCATGCAAAGAGAATAGTAACAGATGATGACAGAAAAGTTAACAAAGAGACCATATTATGGGGAGCACTATTGATGAAAGTAAGCATTTTGATTTTACTTCTAATAAAATAAGAAGTTATTGAAAAAAATTTTAAGCTAAAATGTAGTATGATGTGAATAATATTTAACAGTGTTATTGATGTAAATAATATACCATACAATTCACCCATTTAAAATGCACAATTCAATGCTTTTAATATGTATTCACAGGATTGTGCAACCATCACCACAATCTGATTTGAGAGTATTTTTTCCCCCCAAAAAAGAAACATTTGCAGTTACTCCTTGTTGAGCCTGTCTCTACTTCCTTCTCTCCCAGCACTTAGCAACCATTAATCCTCTGTTTCCATGGATTTGCTCCACTTAGCGTAAGGGTTTCAACTTTTATCCAGGTTGTTGCATGTATCAATATTATTTCTTTTTATTGTTGAATATTATTCAACATTATTGTATGGACATGACACAAATGTTTTATCTACTCAAGAGCTGATGGACATTTACGTAATTTTTACTTTTTGGTTAACTGTGAAAAATGCTTCTATGAACATTGGTATAAAAATTTTTGAGTAGGCATATATTTTCACTTATCTTAGATATATACCAAGTAGTGGAATTGATGTGTTTTATGGTAACTCTATGTTTAACATTTTGAAAAACTGCTACACTATGTTCCAAAGTTGCTGCACCAATTTACATTCCCATGAACAGTGTATAAAAGTTCTAAATTCTCCAAATCCTTGCCAGCACTTGCTAGTATCTTTTATCTACATCCTAGTGAAATGATATCTCATTGTGATTTGACTGAATTTTCCTATGACTAATGATGTTGAACGGTTTTTCATGTGTTTATTGGCTATCTGTATATCTTCTTTGGAGAAATGTATACTCAAATGTTTTATATATTTTTAATTGACTTACTTGTCTTTTTGTTTATGAGTTGTATGAATTCTTTATATCTTCTGGACACAAGTTGCTTATCAGATAAATGATATTCAAATATCTTCTCTCATTCTATGTGTTGTCTTTTCACTTATAGTATCATTTGCAGCAAAATAAAGTTTTAAACTTTGATGAAGTACAATTAATCTCATTTTCTTTTGCCACCTGTATTTTTGGTATCATCTAAGATATCATGATATAAAGGAAATAAAAATTTATGCCTATATTTTCTTCTAAGAGTTTTATAGTTTTACTTCTTATATATGAGTTTATGATTCATTCTGAGTTAATTTAGGCATAGTGTAAGATAGAGGTCAAATGTTATTCTTTTGCATGTGTATATTGAGTTGTCCCAGCACTATTGTAGAAAAGATTATCTTTCCTCAAATGAACTTTATTGAGATTCTTATTAAAAATATTAGCCATAAATGTAAGAGTTTATTTATAAACACTCAATTGTATTCTGAAATCTGTATATTATGTTTATGTCAGTACAACATTGACCTGATTATTGGAGTTTTGCAGTAAGTTTTGAAATCAAATATGTGAGTCTTCCAAATCCCAGTAGGTCATAGTGCATAATCCTTTTTATATGTTGCTATATCAGTTTGCTAGTATTTTGTTGAGGGATTTACATCTGTATTCATAGGAAATATTGGACTCTAGCTTTCTTTTCTTATGACCCCATTGCCTGTTTTTAATATTAGAGTAATTTTGGCTTCATAGAATGAGTTGGGAAATGTTCCACATTCTATTTTTTTTTTAGAAGGTTTGGTGAAGGATTGGTATTACTCTTTGAGAGTCTGGTAGAATTCAACAGTAAAGTCATCTAAACATGGGTTTTTATTTGTAAGAAAATTTAATTACTAAGTTAATCTCTTTGCTTGTTATAGACCAATTTTCTACTAATTCTTTAGTAATTTTCCTTAATTCATTTCTTTATAGAATTTGTCAATTTCAACTATTTTTTAAGTTGTTGGAATATGTACTTTTGTTGACAGCATTCCCTTACAATCTTTAATATGTCTTTAAAATTAGCACCTATGTGATCATCTCACCTTCATTTTAATAATTTCACCTCTCCTCTCTCTCTCTCTCTCTCTTTCTCTCTCTCTCTCTGGTCAACTGAGCAACAGATTTGCCAGTTTTTAAAAATCAATATTAATTTCCATTCTCTTCTCTAGTATTACCTTCTGTCTGCTTTCTTTGGGATAATTTCCTCTTCCTTTTCTTGTTTCTCATGGAGGAATGCTATAATTTAACATCTTTCTTCTTCTTGAATACAGGAATATACAGCTAAAAATACACCCCTGAATGCTGCTTTGCCTGTATCCACTACGTTTTGGTATGTTGTATTTTTATTTTCTTATTCACTTAAAAATATTTTCAAATTTTCTTAGTGATTTCTTCTTTGACCCACTGGTTATTTAATACTGAATCTTTTGCCAATAATTTCTAAACATTTTGTGAATTTACCAAATCCCTTATGTTTTTAATTTGTAGCTTAATTGCATTATGATCAGGGGGAAAATTTTATACTTCAATTCTTTAAAATTTATTGTTGATTGTTTTATGGTCTAGCATATAATCTATCCTGGAGAAGGTCCTTGCATACTTGAGAATACATATTCTGCTCCTATGGGGTAGAGTGTTTAATAGATATCTACTAAGACTAAGACTAGTTTCACACAAATATTACTTTTTTTTGTTTTTAACATCATGCAATAATTACTTTACAATATTGTGTTAGTTTCTGCTGTATAACAAAGTGCTGTTGTGTTAGTTTCTGCTGTATAAAAAAGGTTAGTTTCTGTTTCAGATAAATGTATACATATATCCCCATTTCTCTTCCCTCTTGTGTCTCCCTCTCACCCTCCTTATCCCACCTCTCTAGGTGGTCGGTCACAAAGCACTGAGCTGTTCTCCCTGTGCTATGCAGCTTCTTCCCACTAGCTATCTGTTTTACATTTGGTAGTGCATATATGTCCATGCCGCTCTCTCACTTTGTCTCAGCTTAACTTTCCCCCACCCCATGTCCTCAAGTTCATTCTCTACATCTGCATCTTTATTCCTGTCCTGCCCCTAGGTTCTTCAAACCATATATATATATATATATATATATATATATATATATATATATATATATATATATGTGTGTGTACAAACCATATATATAAATAAATATATAATATTTACATTTATTTATATATTTATTTATTTATATATATTTTTGTTCCATATATATGTGTTAGCATATGGTATTTGTTATTCTTTTTCTGACTTACTTCACTCTGTATGACAGATTCTAGGTCCATCCACCTGACTACAAATAACTTAATTTCGTATCTTTTTTGGCTGAGTAATACTCCACTGTATATATGTGCCACACTTTCCTTATCCATTCATCTGTCAGTGGACACTTAGGTTGCTTCCATGTCCTGGCTATTGTAAATAGAGCTGCAATGAAAATTGTGGTACATGACTCTTTTTAAATTGTGGTTTTCTCAGGGTGTATGTCCAGTAGTGGGATTGCTGGATCATATGGTAGTTCTATTTTTAGTGTTTTAAGTAACCTCCATACTGTTCTCCATAGTGGCTGTATCAATTTACATTCCCACTAACAGTGCAAGAGGGTTCCCTGTTCTCCACACCCTCTCAAGCATTTATTGTTGTAGATATTTTGATGATGATTATTCTGACTGATGTGAGGTGATACCTCATTGTAGTTTTGATTTGCATTTCTCTAATAATTAGTGATGTTGAGCATCCTTTAATGAGTTTGTTGGCAATCTGTATATCTTCTTTGGAAAATTGTCTATTTAGGTCTTCTGCCCATTTTTGGATTGGGTTGTTGTTTTTTTGATATGGAGCTGCATGAGCTGCTTGTAAATTTTGGACATTAATCCTTTGTCAGTTGCTTCATTTGCAAATATTTTCTCCCATTCTGAGGGTTGTCTTTTTGTCTGGTTTATGGTTTCCCTTGCTATGCAAAATATTTTAACTTTCATTAGGTCTCATTTGTTTATTTTTGGTTTTTTTTTCCATTTCTGTAGGAGGTGAGTCAAAAAGTATCTTGCTGTGATTTATGGCAGTGTTCTGCCTATGTTTTTCTCTATGAGTTTGATAGTGTCTGGCCTTACATTTAAGTCTTTAATCCATTTTGAGTTTATTTTTGTGTATGGTGTTAAGGAGTGTTCTAATTTTATTCTTTTACATGTACCTGTCCAGTTTTCCAGCACCATTTATTTAAGAGGCTGTCTTTTTTCCACTGTATATTCTTGCCTCCTTTATCAAAAACAAGGTGACCATATGTGTGTGGGTTTATCTCTAGGCTTTCTATCCTGTTCCATTGATCTATATTTCTGTTTTTGTACCAGTACCATACTGTCTTGATTGCTGTAGCTTTGTAGTATTGTCTGAAGTCTGGGAGCCTGATTCCTCCAGCTCCGTTTTTCTTTCTCAAGATTGCTTCAGCTATTTGGGGTCTTTTGTGTTTCCTTACAAACTCTGAAATTTTTTGTTCTAGTTCTGTGAAAAATGCCATTGGTAATTTGATAGGGATTGCATTGAATCTGTAGATTGCTTTGGGTAGTAGAGTCATTTTCACAATGTTGATTCTTCCAATCCAAGAACATGGTATATCTCTCCATCTGTTTGTATCATCTCTAATTTCTTTCATTGGTGTCTTATAGTCTTCTGCATATAGATATTTTGTCTCCTTAGGTATGTTTATTTCTAGATATTCTTTTTCTTTACATTGCAGTGGTAAACAGGAGTGTTTCCTTAATTTCTCTTTCAAATTTTTCATCATTAATGTATAGGAATGAAACAGATTTCTGTGCATTAGTTTTGTATCCTGGTACTTTACCAAATTCATTGATTAGCTCTAGGAGTTTTTTGGTAGCCTCCTTAGGACTCTCTATGTATAATACCATGTCATCTGCAAACAGTGACAGCTTTACTTCTTCTTTTCTGATTTGGATTCCTTTTATTTCTTTTTCTTCTCTGATTGCTGTGGCTAAAACTTCCAAAACTATGTTGAATAGTAGTGGCGAGAGTGGACAACCTTGTCTTGTTCCTGATCTAAAAGCAAATTGCTTCAGTTTTTCACAATTGAGAACGATGTTGGCTGTGTGTTTGTCATATATGGCCTTTAGTATGTTGAGGTAAGTTTCCTCTATGCCTGCTTTCTGTAGGTTTTTTTTTTTATCATAAATTGGTGTTGAATTTTGTTGAAAGCTTTTTCTGCATCTATTGAGATGATCATATGGTTTTTCTCCTTCAATTTGTTAATATGGCTTACCACATTGACTGATTTGTGTATATTGAAAATTCCTTTCATTCTTGGCATAAACCCCACTTGGTCATGGTGTATGATCCTTTCAATGTGATGCTGGATTCTGTTTGCTAGTATTTTGTAGAGGATTTTTGCATCCATGTTCATCAGTGATATTCGCCTGTAGTTTTCCTTTTTTGTGGCATCTTTGTCTGGTTTTGATACCAGAGTGATGGTGGGCTTGTAGAATGAGTTTGGGAGTGTTCCTCCCTCTTCTGTATTTTGGAAGAGTTTCAGGAGGTGAGGTGTTAGCTTTTCTCTAAATGTTTGATAGAATTCGCCTGTGAAACCATCTGTTCCTTGGCTTTTATTTGTTGGAAGATTTTTAATCACTGTCTCAATTTCAGTGCTTGTGATTGGTCTATTCATATTTTCTATTTCTTCCTGGTTGAGTCTTGGAAGGTTGTGCTTTTCTAAGAAATTGTCCATTTCTTCCAGGTTGTCCATTTTACTGGCATATAGCTGCTTGTAGTAATCTCTCATGATCCTTTGTATTTCTGCAGTGTCAGTTGTTACTTCTCCTTTTTATTTCTAATTCTATTGATTTGAGTCTTCTCCCTTTTTTCTTGGTGAATGTGGCTAATGATTTATCAGGTTTGTTTATCTTCTGAAAGAACCAACTTTTAGTTTTATTGATCTTTCCCACTGTTTCTTTCATTTCTTTTCCATTTATTTCTGATCTGATCTTTATTTATTTTGTTTTCAAATCTATTTTTTTGTCTAATATTAATGGCCATTCCAACTTTTTTATGATTACTGTTTGCATCGTATATAATTTTTCATACTTTTACTTGCAACCTATTTGTATTTTTAATGTAAACTCTGTTTCTTATTGATAGCATAGATTTGAGCTTTTTCTTTAATGGAAGTAGGACCAATTATCCAATCTAGCTATCTTTGTCTTCTAGTTGGATTGTTTAATCCATTAATATTTAGTATTATTGATAGGCTTGGATTTATGTATAACAGTTTTATTTTTTTCTTTATGTCTCATGATATTATTGTTCTTTTATTTTCTTCTATTGCCTTCTTTTTTTATTAAGTGGATATTTTCCAGTGTAACATTTTAATTTTCTTTTTCTTTTTCCTTTATGGTTCTTCTGTGGCTTAAATTGTATAAATTAACTAACCAGAGTCTACATCAGATTTATACTGAATTATTTATATAGAGATAGGTAACAACCCCATACAGCTCTGTTCCATTTTCTTCCTTTCTGGCACTATTATTTTTATAGCTATCATATTAAATATTAAATTATATAATCCAGTACATTTATATGTATAAATATATTATATTTATTACATATGTTAAGTTCTTGACACTTAAATAGCACAGATTTGAGCTCCATTTGTCCTTTTATACATGGATATATAAATAAATATACAGAAAAATTTTTATAGATTTGTGACAAATTGAAAAAACTCACAGCAAACCACTTCACAGCAAACCACATAGCCTAGAAATATTTTAAAAATAAGAGAAAGTTAAGTATGTCATGAACGCATAAAATATATGTAGATACTAGCCTATCCTTTTGTATGCATAAAGTGAGTGATACTTATTGTAAAATTAATAATGTTTTACTTTTCTTGCTGTTTTATAACTATACTTTCAAAGAATTACATTACCTTATAGTATACCTGTTTCATAATTAGAGAAACTGTGTATCAGCCTATTACCAAAGGTAAGTTTTTTTTTATACTATGTTTCCATTAGTGTATTATTAGTATGACAGTAACTCCCTATGCCATAAAAATTTTATAACTCATTAATTATTTTATAGGCTATGATACTGTGAAACAAGTGTATTGATTACATTAGACTGCTGTAAAGCAATCATATTGCTTCTCTTTCATTATCAATGCATGTATCTTTATACCTTTAAATATATATGAATTTATTCTTCACATCTTTTCATTTTTGATGTCTAGCATTAGTAATATGTATCATATCTATAGTGTTTTATATTATATAAGTCAATATTGATTAAGGGACTGACAGATGATTCATTTTGTAATGATGACATAAACTTAAAATATTGATAAATACAGTACAGTGCTATAAATGTATTTTCTAATCCTTATTATTTTCTTACTAACATTTTTTTTTCTCTAGCTTCCTTTATTGTAAGAATACAGTATGTAATATATATAACATACAAAATACTTGGTAATGAAATGTGTATGTTATCAGAAGGCTTCCAGTGAATAATGACATTCTAGTAGTTAAGTTTTTGGGAGCCAAATTTATATAGGGAGCTTTGACTGTGTGAGGGTTTGGCACACCTAACCTCTACATTGTTCAAGAGCCCACTGTGTATCTATCTATCTATCTATCTATCACGTATCTATCCACACACATACATATATAATATGTATGTATAGTATATATTTTATATAATACATTACATGTATATAGTATGTATATAATGTATATATTTGAAACACAATAATACATTGTTATAATTATTAATTTATATACTTGCTATGGACTGAATGATTTTGTCTCCCCAAAATTCGTATATTGAAATCTTAATCCCCAATATGCTGTTATTTTGAGATGAGGACTTTTGGGGGTATTTAGGTCATGAGGATGGAGTCCGGATGCTAGGACCAGTGTCATAAGAGACACAAAAGTGCTTGCTTCCTTTTTCTCTGCTTGCTGCCACGTGAAGATACAATGAGAAAATTTCCATCTGCAAACCAGGAAGCAGGTTCTCCCTAGACATCAGAACTGCCAGCACTTTAGTTTTGGACTTCTTTGTCCCCGGAACTGTGAGAAATAATTGTTTGTCATTTAAGTATCTCAGTATATGGTAACTTGTTACAATAGCCCAAACTGACTAAGACATTAATCATGCAATTTTTTATTATATGTTACAAGTGTACATTATAGCAATTCACAATTTTTAAAGGTTATACTCCATTTATGGCTACTGTAATATATTGCTTATATTTCCCATATTGTACAACATATCCTTATAGCTTATTTTATAGCTAACTATCTGTACCTCTTAATCCCCTGTCCCTATATTGCTCCTTGTCCCTTTCCTCTCCTCATTGATAACCATTAACTTGTTCTCCATATCTGTGAGTCTGCTTCTTTTTTGTTATATTCACTGGTTTGTTATATTTTTTAGATTCCACATATAAGAGTTAGAATACAGTATTTGTCTTTATCTGGCTTATTTTACTTAGAATAATACCATCCAAGTCCATCCATGTTGCTGCAAATGGCAAAACTTCATTCATTTTTATGGCTGAGTTGTATTCTACTGTATATATTTACCACATCTTCATTATTCGTTCATCTGATGATGGGCACTTAGGTTGCCCATATCTTGGCAATTGTAAACAATGCTGCTCTGAACATTGGGGGTGTATGTATCTTTTAGAATTAGTGTTTTTGTTTTTTTCTTGGGGGGTGATATATAGCCAGGAATGGAGTTGCTGGGTAATATGGTAGTTCTATTTTTAGTTTTTTGAGACTATTGTTTTTCACAGCTACTGCACCAATTTACAACCCCACCAACAGTATATGAGTGTTCCATTTTTACCAACATTTGTTATTTGTGTTCTTTTTGATGATAGCCATTCTGATAGCTGTGAGGTGATATCTCATTGTGGTTTTGATTTGCATGTTGGCCAATTGCATGTCGTCTTTGGAAAAATGTCTATTCAGATCTTCTGCCCATTTTTGGATTGGGTTTTTTATTTTTGATGTTGTGTGGTATGAGCTGTTGGATATTAATCCCTTATTAGTCATATAATTTTCAAATATCTTCTTCCAATCAGTAAGTTGTCTTTGGTTTCCTTTGCCATGCAAAAGCTTTTAAGTTTAGTTAGGTTCAATTTGTTTATTTTTGCTTTTATTTCCTCTGTTTTAGGAGAAGGATCCAAAAAATATTGCTACAATTTATGCCAAAGAGTGTTCTGCCTATGTTTTCCTCTAGGAGTTGTATGGTATTACATAGCCCTTACATTTAGGTCTTTAATCCACTTTGAGTTTAGTTTTGTATATAGTGTTAGATAATGTTCTAATTTTATTATTTTTCATGTAGCTGTTCAGTTTTCCTCATGTATCTTTTAATAATGCTGAGAGAGTAAATAAAGGCAAGTACAGTAAGTCCCCTACATACGAAACTTCAAGTTGCAAGCTTTCAAAGATGCAAAGGTGTGTTCCATCAACGTCAGGTGTGAGTGAAATTGCAGCTTTCCCTCCATCTCCTTTTGCTAACGATCCTTCAGCTCTACCATCTCCCACCTCCTCTCCCTCTTCCAGTCAGTAACACTTTTTGCCTGTTCACTCGATGCCAGCCCTTGTATGCCAGCTGTTGTACTGTACTACTGTACTTTCAAGGCACTGTACTGTAAGATTAAAAATGTTTTCTTTCTTTCTTTCTTTCTTTATTTTTTTTTCTTTTTGCGGTATGCGGGCCTCTCACTGTTGTGGCCTCTCCCGTTGCGGAGCACAGGCTCCGGACGCGCAGGCCCAGCAGCCATGGCTCACGGGCCCAGCTGCTCCGCGGCATATGGGATCCTCCCAGACCGGGGCACGAACCCGCATCCCCTGCATCGGCAGGCGGACTCTCAACCACTGCGCCACCAGGGAGGCCCTGTTTGTTTTTTATGTATTATCTGTGTGAAAAACATTATCAACTTATTATAGTACAGTACCATATAGCTTTATGTTTTAGTTGGGTACCTAGGCTAACTTTGTTGGACTTATGAACAAATTGGGCTTATGAAGTTCTCTTGGAATGGAACTTGTTCATATGTAGGGAATTTACTGTATATATTTATAGAGTTTGTTATATTAAACTTCTTGTTCACTATTTATGGTTGTCTTCATTTATTTCTGTGCATCTGTGTTACAAACTGCTCTTATTTTCTTACTCCCATTCACCTTTTTCCCCACCTATCTCCTTCATAATGTTATTGTCAAATATATTATGGGATCATTAATGAAGTTATATACATATCATTTTATGCAATTTATTTTTAAAATCAGGAGAAGTAAGAAATCAGTTAGGAGAAGAAGAAGAAATAAGCAATTACACTGTATTTTGTAATTACCTTCATATTTACTTTTATTGGCACTCTGTTTCCTTGTGTGGTTTGAATTAATGTCTGGTGTCACTTTCAGACTGAAGAACTTCCTTTAGCAGTTCATGTAGGACAAGTCTGAAACAATACATTCTGTTTTTTTTTTTCTCTTGTAAATTGGGAATGCATTTAAAAAAATTGAAATATGGTTTGCTGGATTTAAGATTCTTGATTGAGAGCTTTTAAAGCACTTTGAATATGTTCTACCACTGCCTCCCCAACTTCATTGTCTCATGAGGTGTCAACTGTTTATCTTAATGGGGTTCCACTGTATATATGAATTATTTTTCTCTTACTGCTTTCAAGATTTTCTCTTTATCTTTCAACATTTTGACTAATATTTGTACAGGTATGTATCTTTTTGTTCTTATCTTACTTGGAGATTGTTGAGCTTAACCATGTAAATTAGTGTTTTCATCAAATTTGAGATGGGTTCAGATATTAATTCTCCAAATATTTTTTCTACTCCTTTCTTTCACTCCCCTCCTCTGGTTTCCCATTATACACATGTTGGTGGGATTAATGATGTCCCAGGTATCTCTGAAGCTCTGTTCATTTTTCTTCTCTTTTTACTCTGTTCTGTCAAAGACATCAGAAAAACACTGTTACCTAGTTGGAAAGTAAATAAAGAACATATTTAAAGAAAAGAATGCTTTTTGATATCATGGAAATGAAGTAAAAAGGTGGGAAAGCAGCACTATTGTCAAACTAGGCCACGATATGTTATCTCTGAGAGATAAAGAAAGCTGCAATACATCTTGATGCAGTTGTGGATGGGGAGACAACGTGAAGGGTGTGCTTTAGGAATACACTCAAACAGTAACTTGCAGGTATATAAGAAATAGATGAGAACCTAGGAAGAAAATTTGTATTTAAAAAAATATGGGAGAGGGTTATTGGTGAAATATATGAAGGAAAAATGGGCCAGATCTTGTAGCAGAAGAAATATATCATCTCTGTAATTTCTTGGTGCTGTGTGCTATATCAGAACAAAGTGAAGGTTAACTGCAATATTCTTATTTCTAATCATTTCATAGTGATCTGTCTTTAGTCTTATTTCAAAAGACTTGCTATATAAAATGATTTGTATGCTTATTTTTCTATCCAAAGTAAGATTTTTAATTGGCTGTTGCTTCTAAACTAATTTCTTACTAATATTTATAGATAATCTTTGGAGGAATAAAATTTTCCTCATATAATTGTTTTGACAGAAAACTCACTAGAGTTCTAATTAGTATATAGGTGGTTTGCAAAATAATCTTCTTTATAATACAAAATAGTTTAGCTTTTCAATTATATTTTATGTTTTGCAAAATATTGATATGATTAGATTTCTAAAGGACTTGGATATTATGGCTGAGTCTTTGATTTTCTTTTCCTCATGAGAGAGAGATGAGGAAGAAATAAAGTGGATAATGGAGCGTGTTCTTACTTGTATGCATTTATGAATATAGTCCTTTATTTTCTAAGTCTTTTGTCTTGTCTCTTCTCTTCTCTTTCTTTATTGATTGATTGGCTGATTGCTCAGTGTGTTTGTGCAAAAATGAGTGTGCCCCTAACAGGAGGGATAAGTAGAAGAATGTCCATTTATTCTTAAGAGAAGAGCTTAAAAACAAGTTCAATAAAATTTTAGTAAAAATCAATATGGTTCTTAAAAATGAATATTAGCATTATTCTAAAATATTGAGTATGGGAGGAGATAATTTTAGTGAGATACATGAAAGCTAGATCATATAGGTCCTTGTTAATGATTTGAGGGAGTATTGCCTTTGCTTAAGAAAAATGATATGTAATTAAACAGTTTTAAATGAAGGGGTAAAATGATCAGAATTACAGTTGAATGGATCATTCTGTTTATATTATATGGGACAAATTAAATATGAATGGAATAGATGAGAATATAAATAATCATGCCTCAATTTCTTCCAATGACTGTGCCTTCAGTAAATATTACTAGAGTGCCTACTATATGGTAAACATTAGTTAGCAATACAAATGTCCCTTTCCTCCAGTTGGCAATATTGATAAACATATTGTTTTAATATTTTCAGGTTCCCAACCCAAGACTCTACCGTCTACCTATTGATCTAACTTGCATATCTGGCTTTGCAGAAAAGGTGACTATTGTCTGAGTTAGACCTCACTCTGTTTCTCTTTTTTCTTTATAGTAGACATTTATATAATATATACGTAATTTACTATGTGCTGAACATTCTCCTAGACACTGAATATGTATCATTGAACTGAAGAAGAACCTGCCCTCCTGGACCTCAAATTATGTTAAACCTCTACACACTAAGAAAAAAGAAAAATAAAATAAATACTATCGGTAATAAATAAAATCAGAAATGAAAAAGGAGGTGTTACAATTGATAACAGAAATACTAAGGATCATAAAAAACTTCTATAAACTATTATATATCAACTAATTAGATAACCTAAAGAAATAGTAAGTTCCTAGAAACATACAACTTACCAGACTGAATCATGAAGAAATAGAAGTTCTAAGCAGATCAATTTGTAGTAAGAATATTTAGTCAGTAGTCAAAAACCTCCCAAAAAAGAGAAGTCCATGATCAGGTGACTTCACTGTCAAATTCTACAAAACAGTTAAAGAAGAATTAATGCCAATCCTTTTCAAATTCTTCCAAGAAGTAGAAAAGGTGGGTACACTTCCCAACTCATTTTATGAGGCCAATATTATTCTGTTGCCAAAGCCAGACAAGAAAATAAAATTATAGACTACTATCCCTGATGAACATAAATGCAAAATAACCTAAACAAAATATTGGCAAAATGAATTCATCAATAAATTAAAATGATCATACACTATGATCAATTGGAATTTATTCCAGGGATACAAGAATGGTTCAACATACACAAATCAATAAATGTGATACACCTCATTAAAAAAATGAAGATAGATTAATATTGATCATCTCAATAGATGCAGAAAAAGCATTTGAAACATCCTTTCATGATAATTCTTTCAACTAATTATATGTAGATGGAATGTACCTTAACAAAATAAAAGCCACATATAACAAGCCCATAGCTTACACCATACTTAACAATGAAAATCTGAAAGCTTTTTCTGTAAGGTCAGGAACAGTATAGGATACCTACTCTCACTACTTTTATTGAACATAGTATTAGAAATACTAGCCAGAACAGTCATGTAAGAAATACATAAAAGGCATTCAACTCAGAAAGGAAGAATTAAATTGTCTCTGTTTGCAGATAGCATGACATTGTCAAGAGAAAATCCTAAAGACTCCACCAAAAATCTGTTAGAATTAATCAACAAATTTGCTAAAGTTGTAGGATACAAAATAATTATACAAAAATAATTTGTTTCTATACATTAATAAAGAACTATTAATTTCTATACATTAATAAAGAACTATTGTAAATAAAAATTAAGGAAAAATCCCATTTAAAATAGCATCAAACAAATAAAATACTTTTAGAAATAAATGTAACCAAGAAGGTATGTATACTGAAAACTATAAAGTATTGATGAAAGAAATTGAAGAAAAGAATAAATAGAAAGATTATGTATTCAAGACTGGAATATATAATATCATTAAATGCCCATACTATCCAAAGCCATCTATAAATGTAATCCCCTATCAAACATATCGTTCAGCCTTATAAAAGAAAAAAAATCATACCATTTGTAACACCATAGATGAACTTAGACAGCATTATACTAAGTGAAATAAATCAGAGAAAAACAAATATTGCATGGCATCACTTATACGTGAAACCTTAAACAACAACAATAAAAATGTTGAACTCATAAATACAGAGAGTAGAGCCCCTGCTCTGCCAGGGGCTGGGGATAGAAGAAATTTGTATAGGCTCTTGTGAAGGAGTACAAACTTTCAGTTATAAATTCTGTCTGAGGATCTAATGTATTAAAGGTACTACAGTTGATAATATATTACATTATTGAAATTTGCCAAGAAAGTAGAACTTAAGTGTTCTCACCAAGAAAAAAAAAATTGGTAAGTATGTGAGGTCATGAATATGTTCATTAATTCAATGGGAATCCTTTCACAATATATATGTGTATCAAATCATTACATTTTATGCTTTAAATACATTGCAATTTTGTCAACTCAATAAAACTGAAAACACACATACTTAAATGTGTACTTTAGAAAAGTATCTGAGACAAATTATAATAAAAAATGTATGCAAATAAAAAAGTCTTTACTCACTATTCTCCAAACACTGAATTTCCATCACTTTTCCATTTTGTAGCTCATTCTTTTCAAAAAGAATCAACCACTTTTCATTATCTGTTTTTCCATTGCAATTAACTTAGAGTGAAGATCTTGGGCTGACTGGAAGAATCTCCATGAGCTTATACTTCCCTCGTCTGAGCACCATATCCTTTGTCACTATAATGAGAAAATAATCCTGTTCTTACAATATCATGCTTTTTAAAAATTTCTTTCATTAAAGTATATTTACATAAGTAAATTTCAACTTTTTTATTGTAAAGTTTTTGAAGTTTTGATAAATGTATTTGGTCATGTTACCATACCAAAAATTGAACACAGAACAGTTCCATCACCCCAAAATTTCCCTCTTGTCACTTTTTCACCAAATACTCTGTCCTCCTTCTCTCCCCTAAAATCCATCCACTTGAAACCGCTGAGATGTTTTTTTTTTGCCTCTTAAGTACTTGCCTTTTCCAGAACACTGTATAAATGGATTAATATAGTATATGGCCTTTTTGTCTGGTTTCTTTACTTAGCTTATGCATTTAAAATTCATTTATCTTGCTTCATGTATCAGTAGTAGTTTGATCGTTTTTATTACTGAGTAGTATTTCATAGAATGATGTATAACTGTTATTCTACCAATTCCACAGTTGAGAAAAATTTGGGATGTTTAAAATTTTTTTTGCAGTAATGGATAAAATCTCTACAAACATTTGTATAGAAATTTTGGTGTAAAGATAAGAGCTTATGTCACTTTGATAAATACAAGTTCGGTTGTTAGACCATACTGTTTAACTTTATAATAAGCCACCAAACTGTACTCCAAAGTGGCTCTACAATTTTTCATTCCTATCAGCTATGTAGGAGAGTTCCATTTGCTCTGTAACTATGCCAGCATTTGGTACTATTCATTGTTTTTAAATCCATTCTAATAGGCATATAATGTCATTTCACTGATATTTTAATTTTTATTTCTATAATGACTATTGAGCGTAACTCTATTTTCTGGTGCTTATTTGTATATGTATGTTCTTTTTTGTTAAGTATCTGTTTAAATATTTTGCTGACTTTCAAAAAATTAAGTTTTTAAAAATTATTGAATTTTAAGTTTATTTTTTAATATTCTAGATGAGGTCCATAGCTAAATTTGTAATTTGCAAACATTTTTGTGGTTTATATTAATATTTTTTTGTAAATTTCAGTATACAGATTTTACAGTTGCTTGGTTAGATTTATATTTAAGTTTTTAGATTTTTGTGGCACTACTGTGAATCTTATTTTTCTGCTTTGTTTTGTTTGTTTGTTTTGTTTTTTGGTCTCCAGTAGTTCATTACTAGTATATAAAATTACAATTGATTTTTGTGTGTTAATCTTGCATCCTATGACTTTGATAACTCACTTATTAGTTCTAGAAGATTTATTTTTGTTTGTTTTGTAGATTCCTTGGTAAGTTTTGTGTAGAAAATTCATGTGATCTACAAATAGGGACAGTTTAACTCTGTCAAATCTATGCAGCTTTTATTTTTCTTGCTTTACAGCACTAACTAGGACTTTCAGTACAATGTACATAAGGGTGGGGAGATTAAACATCCTACCTTATTCCCCATCTTGTAAACATTTATTCTTTCATCACTAAGTATCATTAATGTCTGTGAAGTTTATAGTATTATCCCCTCTATCATTCCTGATGTTGTTAATACGTGTTTCTTTCTATCTGCATTTTTATTTTAGTTTCTTAATTTTAACAAATTAACTGTGATAATGCAAATTAGAGGAAAATAAGCAAAGTATGTAAGGAAAATATTTGTACTATCTTTCATTTTTCTGTAAATCCCAAATTATTCCAAGATAAAAATTTTACTAAAAAACTCATTAAGTTCATTTGTCTATATGTGATTTTAATATCACACACTAGAGAAAAGACAAAGTTTGATCATTTACTAATATTGATGTCACTATACTGAAACACCCTCTTTTCTTTCCACTCTCAACATCTAAATTTTTTGTATGACATAAGCATGGACCTTGAAACCAAAGTTTACATATTTTTGGATCATAGGTCTATTACTAAGAGACTGGGTGAAGTTAGGCAAGTAACTTAACCTCCACAAACTTGTTTTTACCTTTATAAAACAAGGTTAATTGTCTTTGGCATATAGGACTAGGAATGTTATAAGATATCATAATAATACATCTAGAACAGTCTCTGGGACATTTAGATACTCATTTCTAAGAAGCATCTAAATGCTCATTTCTTCCACTTTGTACATAGGAATTGCTTATTTTTGCTTAGATGTCAATGTTCTTTTCTTCTTCTTTAGTTCTATTTTTGATTATAAAATTATTTCTTATGAATATTTTAACTGGACTCTGTAAGTTGGAAACAAATTAAGACAATAGATTTTACATGCAAAACAGGAGACTATAGCTTCTGTACTTAATCACTAAATTTCTCAAAACTCTGGAAATCCTATTCTAGAGATAGTCATTATTAGATATGTGATTAGAGACATGCCTGATATTCCTCCCTGAAAACAGCTTTTAGACACAGACACACAAATCTTGTCGTATTCAGAAATCTTGTATTATTTATACTCATATGAGTTAAATCGGAAATGTTGGGGACTCATTGACAAGGGTAAATGTATTGGAAACTAATTCTTGTTTTCATATTCTTCTTCTCTGATTTTTATATCACAGTCACAAAAGCTTTGTAGAATGAGTTGGAAATTGTTTTCCTGTTTTGCTTCCCTGGAATATTTGCAGTGTTTTTCAAGACCCATTTTTTAAAAGTTTAAACCTTCTGAAAACTATCCTTTTTTTTTCATTCTTTTGAACGGGAAGAAATTTTAAACTATTCAATTTCTTTAATGATTATAGATGCAGTTATGCTGTTTATTTTGTCTTGGGTAATTTTTGGTAAGTTATATTTTTCTTGAAATTTATCCATTTTGTTATATTTTTCTTATAATTTATCCAACTTTTCAAATATTTTTCCATAAAAATTGTTGAAAATTTTTATATTTCTTTAACCTCTGCTATATTTCTAGTCATGTTCTATTTTTCAAACCTGTTTCTCTCTTTTTTTCCCTTGATCAATCTTACCAGAATTTTAATCTATTTCCTTAGCTGTTCCAAAGCCAACTATTTCCTTCAGGTACTATACTTGCTGCATCTCACAAATTTTGAAATATACTATTTTTATTATCATTTGGTTCTAAGATATTTTAAATTTCCACTATGATTTTCTGAGCAATACATTATATTATTTCCATCAATATAGTTACTTAACAGAGTTAGTAATATGAAACATGAAAAGAAATGAAGAATTATAGGTAGTTTATAATCACAGAATAAATAAAACACTACAGATTCTTCTGTCCTTATATACATTTATTCTAAACAATACAGAATCCTCTGAGAATTGTCCTTTAAATTCCTTTCAAAATTATCTTATATACAGAGCATGACAAAAAAAAAGAAATTGAGATGCAATCACTCACCCTTCCCAGGTTTTTAATACAGTGTAATTCCCAGATATTAATTGTAATTAGCTATCATTATTTTAGCTTTCTCTGTCAAAGAATCAGCTGGTTTCCCTGTTCCATTTCCCTTCTCAGCTATATCTATAAGATATAACTATGACAAAAACAAAAGTCCAGTTATTAATGCATAGAAATAGTTAAATGTATTCTTTATTATTACTGTTGTATTTGTGTTCCTCTGAGTAGAAATATTACTAAAGATACATATAGTTAGGGTTTTTCATGACTTGCCATTTACAATTTCTTTAATAAACAAACAAAAACCTCAGGGAAAACTAATATTCAAGAGATGTGTTCTTTTTCTGGATATTGTTAACCAAAAGTATCGAAAGTGGTCTTTTGCTAATTGAAATATTCTGGTGACTGATTATGTCTAATTTTCAGAGTCATGGTCTTTTTGCTCAAAGAGTCTATTCCTATCATATCATAAGAACTAAATTATATAAAAATGCTTAATTAAATGATTAAGTATTTAGTCACCATCTGTGCCTTTTTCTGAAAACTTTAAGTAATCACTTTGATGGATATACCTATTCACTGGCATATTCATATATTTGTTTACTCAGTTAAAGAGTAAGTATTTTAAGCACCTATTATGAGTTTCAACCTATCTCAGGAGCCATGGGATATTCAAGAAACATAGAATAAATATCTACACAAGGAGATAAAATATAACAGAGAAAAATAAGACAAATAACAATAAAACACTAAATGTTGTGCATAATTAGAACAAACACCCTATAAAAATCATCAGATAGTTAACACTTACTTTGTGTTAACTATTCATTCAACAACAACAAAAAAATAATAAAAATTTCTATTTGTAAAAGAAACAGGGAATACAACTATAAATAAGAATCTTTTGCAAATAACTAACACCAAAAATGAAAAATTATACTGAGCAATTAATTAAACATCATAAAGTAATGGGTATACCATACAAAAGAGAGTGTTTGGGGATGTCATGTTGGAGGGCACACATCTAGTCTTTGCAGGCCAAGGAAGGTTAAAACACACAGGCAGAATTCAAGGAGGACAGGGTGTAAGCATGAGTATTCCAGAAGTCAGAAGAATGTTATGTGCAAAGGATAAGAACACATTTGAAAAATTGCAATTAGTATAAATAGTTGAATATGGCTGGAAAAATGACCAAGAAATGAGGTTGATAAACTGGGAGATGTAAGCAGAGAATAAAATATGACATAATTTATAAGCCACAGTAGGAAACTGAGCTATATTCTGAAGGAAATGGGTTCAGAAGTTATAAGTAGATGTAATCAAACTTATCTTTTCAAAAATCTGTTTTCTTTTATCATGGAAAATGGGTTAGACAGAAAGAAAACTAGAGTCATAATATAAGGACTGCTTCACTAATCAAAGAAAGGTGATCGAGACCTAAGGTAGCCAGATTTGGATATAGAGAAGTGCTGATTCAAAAATTATTAAGGAAGTAAAATGGAAAGACCTGAGGATTCTTACTTGTGAAAAACAGGAAGAGTGAAAGTCAATGATGAAGTTTTGGTTAACAACTTCTACATTTAGTGAATGGTGTTGTCATTCACCTAAGTTAGGGAATACTAAAGGAGGTTTGGGTGAATGAGTCATTGAGTTTTAAATATATTGATTTGGATGTGCCTTCAATATACCTAAGTGGATATGCAGACTACATCATGGCTACTGAGCTCAGTAGAGATTCTGGATGAGGCATGAAAATCTGGGGGGCATGATTACATAAAATAATTTCATAAACCTCTTAGCTGTCTAATGATACAAGTGTTATTCCTAATTTGTAGATAAGACTCTGAGGCTTAGAGTTGTTAAAGAACTGCCAAAGTGTCACATCTGGTAAATAGTAATACCAGGATAAAATCCACATCTTTTTTCCTCCACAGTCAGTGTTTTTCAAAATTTATTTGTGTATTAAACTTTCATTAAAGAAAAATAATCCTCATAAAACCATAGTTTATTTAAATTACTTTTTTATTGTAAAACTAAATCTGAACCAAAATGAGTTAGAGTATTCTTTTTTACCTAAACTTCTTATAACCATCAAAATCAAACACAAATCAAATGTAAAAAATCCCACAAAATAAATGGAATTCATTTTAAGGACATTAATTTAATGGGGTAAATCATGTTTAGTTGGACTAAATCTTCACCTACTGTTTACCTATGGACTAATTGCTGTGATATGTGGAGTTTTCAGTTTGGTTGCCTTTATTATTTGTGCAGTGCAATAACTTAGTTTTCCTATTTCTTCTATTATGTTTCTCTTAGTTACTTATAAAACTTTAAGTTGGTAATTTTCAGACTTTCTTCAGAGAAAACTATTTATTTGCTATTTTTTCCTAAGTCAAGCACAACTAAAGTAGCATACTTGGTATGAGCACTATTTTAGTCACAAATTAAGAGTAGGCACAGATTTTGGGGGGAAGATGGTGGAAGAGTAAGATGAGGAGATCACCTTCCTCCCCACAGATACACCAGAAATACATCTACACATGGAACAACTCCTACAGAACACCTACTGAACGCTGGCAGAAGACCTCAGACCTCCCAAAAGGCAAGAAACTCCCTGACATACCTGGGTAGGGCAAAAGAAAAAAGAATAAACAGAGACAAAAGGATAGGGACGGGACCTGCATCAGTGGGAGGGAGCCGTGAAGGAGGAAAGGTTTCCACACACTAGGAAGCTCCTTCATGGGCGGAGACTGTGGGGGGCAGAGGGGGAAAGCTTCAGAGTCATGGAGGAGAGCACAGCAACAGGGGTGCAGAGGGCAAAGCAGAGAGATTCCCTCACAGAGGATCGGTGCCGACCAGCACTTACCAGCCCGAGAGGCTTGTCCACTCTCCCGATGGGGCAGGTGAGCCTGGGAGCTGAGGCTCGTGCTTTGGTTGGATCTCAGGGAGAGGACTGGGGTTCTCGGTGTGAACACAGCTGGGAAAAGTCTGGACCTGCCAAAGAGGCAAGAGATTTTTTCTTCCCTCTTTTTTTCCTGGTGTGCAAGGAGAGGGGATTAAGAGCGCTGCTTAAAGGAGCTCCAGAGATGGGAGCGAGCTGCGGCTAAAAGTGCAGACCCCAGAGATGGGTGTGGGATGCTGGGGCTGCTGTTGCCACAGCCAAGAGGCCTGTGTGTGAGTACAGGTCACTATCCATGCCTCCCCTTCTTGGGATCTTGTGCAGCCCACCACTGCCAGGGTCATGGAATCCAGGGATGGCTTCCCTGGGAGAGTGCACAGTGCGCCTCAGGCTGGTGCAACGTCATGCTGGCCTCTGCCACCGCAGGCTTGCCCAGCACTCCGTACCCCTTCCTCCCCCTGGTATGAGCTAACCAGAGTCCCAGAAGCAGCTGCTCCTTTAACCATGTCCTGTCTGAGCGAAGAACAGACGCCCTCTGGAGACCTACACACAGAGGTGGGGCCAAATCCAAAGCTGAGACACGGGAGCTGTGAGAACAAAGAAGAGAAAGGGAAATCTCTCCCAGCAGCCTCAGAAGCAGCAGAATAGAGCTCCACAACCAACTTGATGTACCCTGCATCTGTGGAATACATGAATAGACAACGAATCATCCCAATTTGAGGAGGTGGACTTTGAGAGCAAGATTTATGATTTTTTACACTTTTCCTCTTTCTGTGAGTGTGTAGGTGTATGCTTCTGTATGAGATTTTGTCTGTACAGCTTTGCTTCCACCACTTGTCCTAGGGTTCTATCCATCCGTTTTTTTTTGTTTGTTTGTTTTGATTTTTTTTAATAATTATTTTTTATTTTAATAACTTTATTTTATTGTATCTTACTTTATTTTATTTTATCATCTTTCTTTTTTCTTTCTTTCTTCATTTCTTTCTTTCTCTTTCTTTCTTTGTTACTTTCCTTCCTTCCATCCTTCCTTCCTTCCTTTCTTCCTCCCTTCCCTCCTTTAGACAACAAATCATCCCAAATTGAGGAGGTGGACTTTGAGAGCAAGATTTATGATTTTTCCCCTTTTCCCCTTTTTGTGAGTGTGTATGTGTATGTTACTTTGTGAGATTTTGTCTGTATAGATTTGCTTCCATCATTTGGCCCAGGGTTCTATCCATCCATTTTTTTTTTATTTTTTCTAAATAATAATTTTTTATTTTAATAACTTTATATATATTATCATACTTTATTTTATTTTACTTTATCTTCTTTCTTCTTTTTTTCATTCCTTCCCTACTTCCACCATCCCTCCCTCCCTCATTTCTTTCTTTCCTTCTTCCTTTCTTTCTTTCTACTTCTACTAATTCTTTCTTTCTACTTTTTCTCCTTTTTATTCTGAGCTGCGTGGATGAAAGACTCATGGTTCTGCAGCCAGGAGTCAGTGTGTGCCTCTGAGGTGGGAGAGCCAACTTCAGGACACTGGTCCACAAGAGACCTCCCAGCTCCACATAATATCAAAAGGCAAAAATCTCCCAGAGATCTCCATCTAAACACCAGCACCCAGCTTCACTCAACAACCAGCAAGCTACAGTGCTGGACACCCTATGACAAACAACTACCAAAACAGGAACACAAACCCACCCATTACCAGAGACGCTGCTTAAAATCATAATAAGTCCCAGACACACCAAAACACACCACCAGACGTGGACCTGCCCACAAGAAAGACAAGATCCAGCCTCATACACCAGAACACAGGTATTAGTCCCCTCCAACAGGAAGCCTACACAATCCACTGAACCAAAATTAGTCACTGGGGACAGACACCCAAAACAATGGGAACTATGAACCTGCAGCCTGCAAAAAGGAGACACCAAACACATTAAGATAAGCAAAATGAAAAGACAGAAAAACACACAGCTGGTGAAAGAGCAAGATAAAAACCCACCAGACCTAACAAATGAAGAGGAAATAGGCAGTCTACCTGAAAAAGAATTCAGAATAATGATAGTAAAGATGATCCAAAATCTTGGAAATAGAATAGACAAAATGCAAGAAACATTTAACAAGGACCTAGAAGAACTAAAGATGAAACAAGCAACAATGAAAAACACAATAAATGAAATTAAAAATACTCTAGATGGGATCAATAGCAGAATAACTGAAGCAGAAAAATGGATAAGTGACGTGGCAGATAAAATAATGGAAATAAATACTGCAGAGCGGAAGAAAGAAAAAAGAATGAAAAGAACTGAGGACAATCTCAGAGAACTCTGGGACAACATTAAACACACGAAAATTCGAATTATAGGGGTTCCAGAAGAAGAAGAGTAAAAGAAAGAGACTGAGAAAATGTTTGAAGAGATTATAGTTGAAAACTTCCCTAATATGGGAAAGGAAATTGTTAATCAAGTCCAGGAGGTAGAGAGAGTCCCATACAGAAAAAATCCAAGGAGAAATACACCAAGACAATGTTAATCAAACTATCAAAAATTAAATACAAAGAAAACATATTAAAAGCCGCAAAGGGAAAACAAAAAATAACACAAGAGGGAATCCCCATCAGGTTAACAGCTAAACTTTCAGCAGAAACTGTGCAAGCCAGAAGGGACTGGCAGGACATATTTAAAGTGATGAAGTACAAAAACCTGCAACCAAGATTACTCTACCAAGCAAGTATCTCATTCAGATATGATGGAGAAATTAAAACCTTTACAGACAAGCAAAAGTCTGAGAGAGTTCAGCACCACAAAACCAGCTTTACAACAAATGCTAAAGGAACTTCTCTAGGCAAGAAACACAGCAGAAGGAATATACCTACAATAACGAACCCAAAGCAATTAAGGAAATGGGAATAGGAACATACATATCAATAATTACCTTAAATGTAAATAGACTAAATGCTCTGAACAAAAGACACAGATTGGCTGAATGGATAGAAAACAAGACCCATATATGTGCTGTCTACAAGAGACCCACTTCAGACCTAGAGACACATACAGACTGAAAGTAAGGGGATGGAAAAAGATATTCCATATAAATGGAAATCAAAAGAAAGCTGGAGTAGCAATTCTCATATCTGACAAAATAGACTTTAAAATAAAGACTATTAGAAGAGACAAGAAGGACATTACATAATGACCAAGGGATCGATCCAAGAAGATGAGATAACAAATGTAAATATTTATGCACCCAACATAGGAACACCTCAATAAATTAGGCAAATACTAACAGCCATAAAAGGGGAAATTGACAGTAAAACACTCATATTAGGGGACTTCAACACCCCACTTTCACCAATGGACAGATCATCCAAAATGAAATAAATAAGGAAACACAAGCTTTAAATGATACATTAAACAAGATGGACTTAATTGATATTTATAGGACATTCCATTCAAAAACAACAAAATACACATTTTTCTCAAGTGGTCATGGAACATTCTCCAGGATAGATCATATCTTGGGTCACAAATCAAGCCTTTGTATATTTAAGAAAATTGAAATTGTATCAAGTATCTTTTACAACTACAATGCTATGAGACTAAATATCAATTACAGGGAAAGATCTGTAAAAAATACAAACACATGGAGGCTAAACAATACAGTATTTAATATCGAAGTGATCACTGAAGAAATCAAAGAGGAAATCAAAAAACACCTAGAAACAAATGACAATGGAGACAAGATGACCCCAAACCTATGGGATGCAGCAAAAGCAGTTTGAAGAGGGAATTTTATAGCAATACAATCCCACCTTAAGTAACAGGAAACATCTCAAATAAATAACCTGATCTTGCACCTAACGCAATTAGAGAAAGAAGACCAAAAACACCCCAAAGTTAGCAGAAGGAAAGAAATCATAAAAATCAGACCACAAATAAATGAAAAAGAAATGAAGGAAACGATAGCAAAGATCAATAAAACTAAAGCTGGTTCTTTGAGAAGATAAACAAAATTGATAAAGCATTAGACAGACTCATCAAGCAAAAAAGGGAGGAGACTCAAATCAATACAATTAGAAATGAAAAAAGAGAAGTAACAACTGACACTGCAGAAATACAAAACATCCTGAGAGATTACTACAAGCAACTCTATGCCAATAAAATGGATAACCTGGAAGAAATGGACAAATGCTTAGAAATGCACAGCCTGCCAAGACTGAATCAGGAAGAAATAGAAAATATGAACTGACCAAACACAAGCACTGAAGTTGAAACTGTGATTAAAAATCTTTCAACAAACAAAAGCCCAGGACCAGATGACTTCACAGGCGAATTCTATCAAACATTTAGAGAAGAGCTAACAGCTATCCTTCTCAAACTCTTCCAGACTATAGCAGAGGGAGGAACACACCTAAACTCATTCTACGAGGCCACCATCACCTTGATACCAAAACCAGACAAGATGTCAAAAAGAAAGAAAAGTACAGGCCAATATCACTGATGAACATACATGCAAAAATCCTCAACAAAATACTAGCAAACAGAATTCAACAGCATATTAAAAGGTTCATACGCCATGATCAAGTGGGGTTTATTCCAGGAATGCAAGGATACTTCAATATACAGAAATCAATCAACGTGATACACCATATTAACAAATAGAAGGAGAAAAACCATATGATCATCTCAGTAGATGCACAGAAAGCTTTAGACAAAATTCAACACCCATTTATGATAAAATCCCTGCATAAAGTAGGCACAGAGGAAACTTTCCTCAACATAATAAAGGCCATATATGACAAACCCACATTGAACATCGTCCTCAATGTTGAAAGACTGAAAGCATTTCCACTAAGATCAGGAAAAGGCAAGGTTGCTCACTCTCACCACTCTTATTTAACATAGTTTTGGCAGTTTTAGCCACAGCAATCAGAGAAGAAAAGGAAATAAAAGGAATCCAAATTGGAAAAGAAGAAGTAAAGCTGTCACTGTTTGCAGATGACATAATACTATACATAGAGAATCCTAAAGATGCTAGCAGAAAACTCCTAGAGCTATTCAATGAATTTGGTAAAGTAGCAGAATACAAAACTAATGCACAGAAATCTCTGGCATTTCTATACACTAATGTTGAAAAATCTGAAAATGAAATCAAGAAAACACTCCCATTTACCATTGCAACAAAAAGAATAAAATATCTAGGAATAAACCTACCTAAGGAGACAAAAGACCTGTAAGCAGAAAATTATAAGACACTGATGAAAGGAATTAAATATGATACAAATAGATGGAGGGATATGCCATGGTCTTGGATTGGAAGAACCAACATTGTGAAAATGACTCTACTACCCAAAGCAATCTACAGATTCAATGCAATCCCTATCAAACTACCACTGGCATTTTTCACAGAACTAGAACGAAAATTTCACAATTTGTATGGAAACACATAAGACCCCGAATAGCCAAAGCAATCTTGAGAACAAAAAATGGAGTTAGAGGAATCAGGCTCCCTGACTTCAGACTATATTGCAAAGCTACTGTAATCAAGACAGTATGGTACTGGCACAAAAACAGAAAGATAGATCAATGGAACAGGATAGAAAGCCTAGAGATAAACCCACGCACATATGGTCACCTTATCTTTGATAAAGGAGGCAGGAATGTACAGTGGAGAAAGGACAGCCTCTTCAATAAGTGCTGCTGGGAAAACTGGACAGGTACATGTAAAAGTATGGGGTTAAATCACTCCCTAACACTATACACAGAAATAAGCTCAAAATGGATTAAAGACCTAAATGTAAGGCCAGACACTATCAAACTCTTAGAGGAAAACATAGGCAGAACACTCTATGACATAAATCACAGCAAGATCCTTTTGGACCCACCTCCTAGAGAAATGGAAATAAAAACAAAGATAAACAAATGGGACCTAATGAAACTTCAAAGCTTTTGCACAGCAAAGGAAACCATAAACAAGACCAAAAGACAACCCTCAGAATGGGAGAAAATATTTGCAAATGAAGCAACGGACAAAGGATTAATCTCCAAAATTTATAGGCAGGTCATGCAGCTCAATAAGAAAAAAACAAACAACCCAATCCAAAAATGGGCAGAAGACTTAAATAGACATTTCTCCAAGGAAGATATACAGACTGCCAACAAACACATGAAAGAATGCTCAACATTATTAATCATTAGAGAAATGCAAATCAAAACTACAATGAGATATCATCTCACACCAGTCAGAATGGCCATCATCAAGAAATCTAGAAACAATAAATGCTGGAGAGGGTGTGGAGAAAAGGGAACACTTTTGCACTGCTGGTGGGAATGTGAATTGGTACAGCCACTATGGAGAATGGTATGGTGGTTCCTTAAAAAATTACAAATAGACCTACCATATGACCCAGCAATCCCACTACTGGGCATATACCCTGAGAAAACTATAATTCAAAAATAGTCATGTACCAACATTTTCATTGCAGCTCTATTTACAATAGCCCAGAAATGGAAACAACCTAATTGTCCATCATCAGATAAATGGATAAAGAAGGTGTGGCACATATATACAAATGGCACATATATACAATATTATATACTTGGAAACATATATACTTTGAAACAACCTAATTGTCCATCATCAAATGAATGGATAAAGAAGATGTGGCACATATATACAATGTGGCACATATATTCAATATTACTCAGCTATAAAAAGAAACGAAATTGAGCTAGTTGTAATGAGGTGGATAAACCTAGTGTCTGTCATACAGAGTGAAGTAAGTCAGAAAGAGAAAGACAAATACTGTATGCTAACATATATATATATATATATATATATATATATATATATATATATATATTATATATGGAATTTAAGAAAAAAACAATGTCATGAGGAACCTAGGCATAAGACAGGAATAAAGACAGAGACCTACTACAGAATGGACTTGAGGATATCGTGAGGGGGAAAGGTAAGCTGTGACAAAGCGAGAGAGAGGCATGGACATATATACACTACCAAACCTAAAATAGAAAGCTAGTGGGAAGCAGCCGCATAGCACATGGAGATCAGCTCTGTGTTATGTGACCGCCTAGAGGGGTGGGATAGGAAGGGTGGGAGGGAGGGAGATGCAAGAGGGAATGGATATGGGAACAGATGTATATGTATAACTGATTTACTTTGTTATAAAGCAGAAACTAACACACCATTGTGAAGCTATTATACTCCAATAAAGTTGTAAAAAAAAAGAGTAGGCATAAATCCCAGTTTTAGTGTTCACCTAAATAATGCATGATATGATTGTATTAATTTTGTAAGCATCTATTGTCATTAACATAGAGACAAAACTTTAAAATAAAATAGAATAACATTTTTAAAGCTTTGAGGGTATTTGGTTAGCAACCATGAGAAAAAAATATTGCTCTGTGGGGAGGGTCTCCCCATACAACTTTGTGTATACTTTCTCTTTCATCATACATTTGATTTAAGGCAATCTCTTTGTATTTGTTTCTCAGAAGAAAATTAGAGTTTTCTTTGGCTAACTGATTTATTTCTGTAGACTGTTTTGTAAGCTAAGGTTATATTTTACCTAGTATGTTTAATTATCTACACAAGTTGATTTAAAAAGAAAAGTTGTTAGAAAACGGACAATTAAATTTTGAATATGGGAGAAGGAAATTCCAGAGTATCTGAAGAAGACGATTCCAAAGTGGAAAGAAGTAATTCAAAGGAATGCAGAACCACCAGAAACAACCTTGGTCTGTTTTAATGTAATAGCCTATGTTTGGTCCTGTTCTGACCTGTTCTGTGAATAATTCCTGCTAGATGTTTTGCATGTGCAGCTCATCAAAGAGGGCATTCACTGATTCTGCACAAACTGTATTCTGTTAAATTGACTCTAATGCCTTGACAGCCTACTCAAGCAAAACAAAACCTGAGCCAGAGTCAATGCACTTGAATCCAAGAAAATGAAACTTAAGAACAATCAATTACAAAGAGACAACTAGGTTTTTCCAAATAAGGTAACTGCTTAAGCTATAACCAATTAAATAATTCCTTTTCTTTGCTTCTAAGTAGTCTCCATAAAAACGTCTTTTCTGGATTCCTTCTCTCTTCCTCCACACCATCCCAAAGTGCTTCTTCAAACAGCAGTCAAAGTTGCTTTTTAAAACATAAGCATGTCTCGCCTCCTTGTTTAAATTTTTTAATGGCTTCCATACCACTTAATGTAAAAACCAAACCTCAGTGCCACATTTTTCTGCCACATTGGCTTTCTTTTTCACCAGGGACACGAAGCTTGACATCTTTTCTACTTGGGATCCTCTTTCTCAGATTTTCATGTGGCTGACTATTTCTCAACACTCAGCATAAATGACTCAGCTTCTCATCACTAAATTCAGCTCAACTCTCCTCCCTAAAAAATGAAGTGTTTGTTATCCTTCTCTCTCATTCAAACTAACATTTGTTCAAAAGCAGGCATTTTATCTGTGTTGTTCACTGCAATGTAGTCAGTCCCTAGAACAGTGCCTGTTATATAAATAATATGCAAAAAAACAATTTTTTACCTATTGTTGTAATTTTTTAATGGTGTTTATTTCCACTGATATTGCCCTGGTTAGAGAATGTTGAAACATTATGATCTAGGATAAGGAAATCTGAGATCAAATAGGACAAAAATTATTATTTACAGCTGACTAAGCTTACATTCTGAAAGATAAACTAGTAAGTGAGAAAGCTGGTTTAGAATTCAGGACAACTGCATATAACTCCTGTGTTGCCTATCTTTTGTTTTATATTTACTACTACTGGTCAGTATTAATGTGGGCAGGAAAATAGATTTTTTTTTTTCGGTATGTGGGCCTCACGCTGTTGTGGCCTCTCCCGTTGTGGAGCACAGGCTCCAGACACGCAGGCTCAATGGCCATGGCTCATGGGCCCAGCCGCTCCACGGCATGTGGGATCTTCCTGGACCAGGGCACGAACCCGTGTCCCCTGCATTGGCAGGCAGGCTCTCAACCACTGCGCCACCAGGGAAGCCTAGGAAAATAGATTTTTAATTAGCCATAAACCACTTATATAATCATGTATTTGTTTGTGTCCTGTATATGTATGGAAACAAAAGACCTTTGAGATGTAAACACTGCCCTCAAGAAGGCTAGTAATGGATAAACTTATTTTTTCTTTAGTCATTTATTTGAGTAAATTAAAAAAAAATCTTAAGCAGCTAAATAGGATCAAAAGAGGTGCAGACTCTACAAATATAGGGAACTGAAATTACTAGGTACATGACTATGAGCTGGAAGGGAGAGGCTGGAAGAGGGACTATGCTTGAGTTCTCATTTGAGGAAGAAAAGGATTTTTATCCAGAGAAGGAAACAGCAGATAGAAGAAAAGCATTGATGGACAGAACACAACAGAGGACTTTACAACATTACAGTTGATTCAGTTTGTTTTTAAATACATTTGGGAAACAAAAATTTTAAAATGATGTTGACCCATCCATTTATTTTAACTGGAAAACTCCAGGGAGTGAAACACAAAATTTGGAGTAAGAGGAATGGATGGGAGGGAAAAAACAAAACAGAGTATCGTACCTTAAGGATTTTCAACAAAAGTTCCAAATGAACTGGACTTTGGGAAATATGATCACTGTAGGGGAAGGGATTATAATAAGGAAAGGAGAGTGCAAAAAAAAATAAATAAGGAAAGGCAAAAAAAATAAGGAAAGTTATACTTAACTCTTATACATAAGAATGAGAAGACTTAAGAATGAGAATGGTAAAGAAACCTGTACTATAAAGAAAGCCACATTTCTTAACTTCAACATGTGCAAGTATGTGGTGGAGTCAAATGCCCTGTGGCAGAAACACACATTTGTGCAGTAGTGGATGGGGTATGCCTAAAATGGAGTTTCATTCAGCTATGGAAAGAGAAAGGAAGGAAGAGGAGCAGAGTGAGGCATAGAAAATCACAAAATTAATAAAAAGCGAGACAGCAAGGAGGAAGAACAGAAAGGAGGGGAAAAAAACATAAAGAAGTTGACATTATAAAATGACACAGTAACATAGGTTTTGTTTTCATTATTGTTCAAAGTTAGCCCATGTGTACTGAATCTTTGGAGGAGCCTGGCACCATCAGTACCATGTAGACAATTCTATCAACGGCTGGTTTATTTTCCAAATCTAATAACGAAGTACAATAGACCTCAAAGCTTGGAAATAAATGTGTCTGTTCTTCCCCAGGAATCACCTTGATTGGCAAATGACTGTAACTCCATCTTTACCATTTAATGTCTCGGACAGTTCCAATGGTACCTGTAAGATAGTAAGGAGGTGTCGTATTTTTCTTATCTTTTAATTGCTCTTAGTCAAATTTCTTTTGTTATCCTGTAGGCAAAATTGTAACACTTGGCTAAGCATACAGTGGATAAAAAGAGATATAAATGTTCAGACTAAAATATTCTCTTAAGTATCCATTACATTGGATAACTATGAGCAACAATATAGTTTTGCAGGAAAACCTCTTCATTGTTAAAAATTAAATTGCCTTTAAACAGCTTTATTACATGCAAACAATTAAACTAATTATATCAAGTTGCAGCTGATGTTCTGGTATGTCTGGCTACAAAATAAAATACATAAAAAGGAAAGAGAAGGAAAAAAAGAAAGTGTAAATTCAAATTTACAAGAGCAAGAGCAAATTTACAAGAGCAAATTCAGGAACTTGTGAAATCAAAGAATCTAAAATCAAAGTCATACACTATTCATACAGTTGAAGGAATTTTCTTACATACACTTCCATATTTATAAGAAAAATAATATAAAGCATCCCACACTATTTATAAGGTTTCATGGAACTTTTGTATTTTGTAAGGTGTGAGAAATACTGCTTTACAGAATCCCTAAGCAGTCCCCTCACCTTGATTTAGAACACTTTGTCAACAACTTAGACATCTCTGTGCCATGAAAAGTAAAATGATTTCAAAATAATACAGAAAATTGGAAATTTCAACATCTCTGAAATTTTATTTGACCCCCATACATTTGTGCATTAGTTTCAGGTAAAACACTTGTGTATTAGGAGAATTCAGTAAGAAATTGCAAATGATTTCTGTGTGCCTAAGATTGTGTGGAGTTCTGTGGGACAAAAGAAGGCAAGATATGCATGCATACAACAGACAGATAAAACCATATGAGCTACAATTCCATCCACTTTCCATCTTTTCAACATTTTTATTAATATGCATGGTTAATATTTAAATTCAAATTCAAATTTATCTAACTCTAAAGATATTATAATAAGCCTGAGTTTCTCTTTTTAGAAGACAAACTGTTTCTAAACTTACTTAGTATACCTATGCAGGCACTAAGTTGGTGCCACCACACTTGGCTTTGAAAATCATTTAGTTTTTTCACTAGTGCCCAATATTATACCTGTCTATGGTGTTTCCCTTTTGATGAAGAGAAACTTTAATTTCAATTTATATGAGTTTAATATATCTTACTTTACACCTTGTGCATTTTATGACTTGTTTCAGGAATCATTAAAGCATACTAATCTTCTTCTCTATTGTCTTCCAAAAAAGCTGTCTTTTATTCTTTCTCTTTAAATCACCTGGTGATGGACTTTACATATGGTTTTATGTATGGTACAATTTCATTGCTTTCTGTATAACAACCAGTAGTCAATTGTCCCAGGACTATTTGTTAAAATAAACAACTAGTCTACAATTTTCTTACTCAGCTACAATTACAGGTTTATCATAAATTCTGTTTCCAAAAATGCATGGATTGCTGTTTATCATATTGCCTGTCTTTTTACCAATATCACCTGTCATGATTACTTTCAGTCATACTCCTTATTTTTTTAAAGATAGCCTTGGCTATTCATAGATTTTTTTCTCTTACATATAATTATAGAATTAGTCTGTAAAGTTCCAATAAATAAATAAGGCATGAAGTTGCTGATTGGAGCTGCACTGAATCTAAATATGAAGTGTGAGAATTAATATATTTCCAATTCATAGACAGAATAGATCACATCTTGGGTCACAAATCAAGCCTCAGTAAATTTAAGAAAATTAAAATCATATCAAGCATCCTTTCTGACCACAACACTATGAGATGAGAAATCAATTACAGGGAAAAAACTGTAAAAAACACAAACACATAGAAGCTAAACAATGTGTTACTAAATAACCAATGGATAACTGAAGAAATCAAAGAGTCAATCAAAAAATACCTAGAAACAAATTAAAATGAACACATGAAGACCTAAAACCTATGAGATGCAGCAAAAGCAGTTTTAAGAGGGAAGTCTATCGCAATAAAATCCTACCTCAAGAAACAGGAAAAATCTCAAATAAACAACCTAACCTTACACCGAAAGCAACTAGAGAAACAAGAACAAACAAAACTCAAAGTTATTAGAAGAAAAGGAATCATAAAGATCTGAGCAGAACTAAATGAAATAGAAACAAAGAAAACAATAGAAAAAATCAATGAAATTAATAGCTGGTACTTTGAGAAGATAAACAATTGACAAACCTTTAGCCAGACTCATCAAGAAAAAAAGGGAGAGGACTCAAATCAATAAAATTAGAAATGAAAAAGGGAAAGTTACAACAGACACTGCAGAAATACAAATGATCATAAGAGACTACTACAAGAAACTCTATGTCAATAAAATGGACAACCTGGAAGAAATGGACAAGTTTTTAGAAAGGTACAACCTTCCAAGACTGAACCAGGAAGAAATAGAAAATATGAACAGACAAATCACAAATAATGAAATTCAACCTATGATTAAAAACGTCTAACAAAAAAAGTCCAGGACCAGGTTGTTCACAGGTGAGTTCTATCAAACATATAGAGAAGAGGTAACACCTATCCTTCTCAAACTCTTCCAAAAAAACCACAGAGGCAGGAACACTTCCATGCTCATTCTAATGGGCCACCAACAAGTGCTACCAAAACCAGACAAAGATATTACACAAAAAAAGAAAATTATATGCCAATATCACTGATGAACATAGATGAAAAAATCCTCAACAAAATACTAACAACACATTAAAAGGATCATGCACCATGATCAAGTGGGATTTATCCCAGGAATACAAGGATTCTTCATTATACACAAATCCGTCAATGTGATATACCATGTTAACAAATTGAATAATAAAAACCATATGACCATCTTAGCAGATGCAGAAAAATAACTTTCAACAAAATTCCACACCCATTTATGAAAAAAACTCTCCAGAAAGTGAGTATAGAGCAAACCTACCACAATATAATAAAGACGATATATGACAAACCCAAAGCAAACATCATTCTCAGTGGTGAAAAACTGAAAGCATTTCCTCTAAGATCAGGAACAAGAAAAGGGTGTCCACTCCTGCCACTATTTTTAACATAGTTTTGGAATTCCTAGCCATGGCATTAGGGAAGTAAAAGAAATAAATGACATCCAAACTGGAAAAGAAGTAAAACTTTCACTGTTTGCAGATGACATGATACTATACATAGTAAATCCTAAAGATACCACCAGAAAACTACTAGAACTAATCAATGAACTTAGTAAAGTTGCAGGATACAAAATTAATACACAGAAATCTCTTGCATTCCTGTATACTTAGAATGAAAGATCAGAAAGAGAAATTAAAGAAACAATCTCATCCACTATTGCAACAACAACAAAAAATAAAATACCTAGGAATAAACCTACCTATGGAAGTAAAAGACCTGCACTCAGAAAACTATAAGATACTGATGAAAGAAATCAAAGTCAACACAAACAGATGGAGAGATGTACCATGTTTTTGGATTGGAAAAAGCAATATTGTGAAAATGACTATACTACCTAGAACAATCTACAGATTCAGTGCAATCTCTCTCAAATTACCAATGGCATTTTTCACAGAATTAGAACAAAAAAAATTGTACAATTTGTATGGAAAAACAAAAGACCCCAAATAGCAAAAAAAAAAAAAAAAAAAATGAATCAGCCTCCCTGACTTCAGACAATACTACAAAGCTAAGTAATCAAGACAGTATGGTACTGGCACAAAAATGGAAATATAGATCAATGGTACAAGATAGAAAGCCAAGAGATAAACCCATGCACCTATGGTCACCTAATTTATGACAAATGTGGCAAGAATATACAATGGAGAAAACAGTCTCATCAATAAGTGGTGTTGGGACAACTGGACAGATACATGTAAACGAATGAAATTAGAACACTCCCTAACACCATACACAAAAATAAACTCAAAATGATTAAAGACCTAAAATGTAAGGCCAGGAACTATTAAATTCTTAGAGGATAACATAGGCAGAACACTCTTTGACATCAATCACAGAAAGATCTCTTATGACCCACCTCCTAGAGTAATGAAAATAAAAACAAAAATAAACAAATGGGACCTAATGAAACTTAGACACTTTTGCACAGCAAAGAAAATCATACAGAGATGAAAGCTACAGTAATCAGAAAAGACAACCTTCAGAATGCGAGAAAATATTTGCCAATGAAACAACTGACAAAGGATTAATCTCCAAAATACAAAAACAGCTCATGCAGCTCAATATATAAAAAAAAACTAATTAAAACTTTTGCTGAAGAACTAGTCATTTCTCCAAAGAAGATATATAGATGGCTAACAAACACATGAAAGGATGCTCAACATCACAAATTATTAGAGAAATGCAAATCAAAAGTACAATGAAGTATCACGTCACACCAGTCAGAATGGCCATCGTAAAAATATCTACAAACAATAAATGCTGCAGAGGGTGTGAAGAAGCAGGAACCCTCTTACAATTTTAGTGGGAATGTAAATTGATATAGCCATTATGGAGAACAGTATCGAAGTTCCTTAAAAAAACTAAAAATAGAGCTATCATATGACCAAGCAATCCCACTCCTGGGCGTATACCCAGTGTAAACTATAATTCAAAAAGATACATGCACCCCAAGGGATACATGCAGCACTATTTAAAATAGCCAGGACATGGAAACAACCTAAATGTCCTTCAACAGAGGAAAAGATAAAGAAGATTTGGTATATGTATACAATGGAATATTACTCAGTCATAAAAAGGAATGAAATTGTGTCATTTGAAGAAACATGGATGTACCTAGAGACTGTCATACAGAGCGAAGTAAGTCAGAAAGAAAAACAAATATTGTATATTAACACATATATGTGGAATCTAGAAAAATGGTATAGATTATCTTATTTGCAAAGCAGAAATAGAGACACAGATATAGAGAATAAAATATGGATATCAAGGGGGAAGGGGGTGTTGATATATTGGGAGATTGGGATTGACTTATATACACTACTCTGTATAAAATAGGTAACCTATGAGATCCTACTGTATAGCACAGGGAACTCTACTAGGTGCTCTATAGTGAGATAAATTGGAAGGAAATCCAAAAAAGAGGGGATATATTTATACAAATGGCTGATTCATTTTGCTGTACAGCAGAAACTGATATAGCAGTGTAAAGCAACTATACTCCAATTTTAAAAATTAGATAAATGGATTATGACTTTTACTTCAGACAAAAGAAAGGTGTAGTACACAAAAATCCCAATCAAGGATCTCTTAGGTGAAAGAATGGAAGTTACCTGCCACATTGAAAGAGAACAGTAATTACAAAGAAACTAGAGATCAGGCAATTTTTTTTTTTTTTTTTTTTTTTTTTTTTTGCTGTACGTGGGCCTCTCACTGTTGTGGCCTCTCCCGTTGTGGAGTACAGGCTCCGGACGCGCAGGCTCAGTGGCCATGGCTCACGGGCCCAGCCGCTCTGCGGCATGTGGGATCCTCCCAGACCGGGGCACGAACCCGCGTCCCCTGCATCGGCAGGCGGACTCTCAACCACTGTGCCACCAGGGAAACCCCCAGGCAATTTTTTAAAGCTAAATTTTGAAAGAAATATGAGATAATGCATGCAACTGAAAACATTCAAACATCAGGGCAGGAGTGAACAAAGATTGATATGTATGCAGCATTCCAGAAACTTTTACCATACTCTGAAAATATTTTTTCAGAATTCAAATAAAATACAGTAGGAGTTATAGCAGAAATAGCTGACTGTGGGAATTGTCAATGACACCCTTTGAGAGATTCTAGGAATATAAGCAGAGGAACTTGGAGGTGTTCATTGTTCTTATCTACCTTTTTTTTTTAACATTTATTTCTATTTAGTTTTGTTCTAGTTTCATAGATTTAATGATTAATTCATAAATATCTAGATTTTATCATTATTAATATGTACAATTTAAGGTAATCTTTTCTAACTTTTTGTGATTATTTTCTTTTACACAAAAATCTATTGAAAGATTATGGCTTACTTTAAAAATATATGGAATTTAACTGGTTATCTCTTTGTTATTAACACCTAATTAAATAGCATAGTGATAATGGGCAGGAAAGGGCCAGGCTGAAGGACAGCCTCCTCATGCATTAGGCAGAAGGCAAAGCCACCTTGTTTTGCAATTAATGAGGCCATTATGCATGGAAGGATGACATCTAAAACAGAAACTTTGTAACATGTGAACAAGAAACTCTGACCATGAAAACTTTGGTGCATGCACAGCAAAAGTGCACAGGTTCTGATGACTGCTGTAAGACGTTTTGTGATAGGGCGCTCAACTAGTCAGGGAAAACAGCTCTTAGATCGCATGCACCATGATTTTCAGGAGACAAATGCACAGGATCAGGAGCTGATGCAATCTGGAGCAATCCAGGCCACCCTTAAACCTCCCCATCAATGAATAATCCACCCTTAATAAAAAAGACCGCCCACCAGTAAAAATTTCTAAAAATAAGATTAAAAAGGGGTCAAAAAACTATGCAGCTTGCCCCTAAGTCCAGAGGATGCTCGTATTTTTCTTTGTGTGTGTACTTTTAGTTTTGCTTCAATAAACTGCTTCTTTGTTCTCTTTGCTCCTCAGCCTCAGTGTTGTTCTTTTGTCTGTTTTCTTTGTTTGGTTTGTTTGTTTGTTTGTTTCCTTTGTGTTCCTTGCCCAAATTCTTTTGGATGAGTTGAACAAGAGCCTGGACTTTTGATAAAGCTTTTCTGGTATAAGTAAGACTATGTGATCTACATGCTATCTATCCTTAGAGAGTTATTTTTATTTGCTTTATGGTATTATTGGTACTTGGCCAAATGTTTGGCCAACTTTTTAAGATGTCTATTTATTTTATTGTCATTCTTGAAATTATTTGGATTTTCTGAATCTATTGATTGTTCCCATTCATTATGTCTGAAAGCTTCTCAGTCATTAGATATTCAATTATTCTTCTATATCATTCTCCTTCTTCTGGACATATATTAAATGCTCCTTAATATACTCCATGTCTCTTAGTTATTCATATTTCTCAGTTATTTTATACCCTCTGTTTTGCATTGTGGATGAGTTCTTTAATTTTATATTCCAAATCCTTAATTCTCTTATTAAATGACCTTACTGACTTTTATTGTCAGTTCACCATGCTTTAAGATTCTATTACATATTTTTCAATTTTATAAGAAAGTTAGTTAAAAAAAAAATAAATTCTTCATCATCAATTTGTATATTCTCTTCCATTTAAACATATTTTTAATTTCTTCTTTTTTAAAGTATATCAAAAATGATAATTTATTTTTCTGAGTCTGCAATGCTATTATCTGAGAAATTTGCAGATTTGATTCTGGTGTGTGTTGGTGTGTATTTCATTACTTATCTTTAACTTATAAAGTATCATTTCCTTGTGTTTTGTTTTGTTTTTTGAATGTGAGGTCATAATTCTTGGCACTGTAAATATGAAAAAACTTTAAGAATAAATTCAAGTTTTGTCCCTTATAAGAGTATTTGCTTCTGCCTATTTCTGGAGAACTACGTATTCTCAGGACAGAATTTTTTCCTTTTCATTCAGCAGCCAGGTACATCACTGAAAATTCTCTTTGGAGTCTCTGAGGAATGGAAGGTTTATTTCTGTTGTACCTACTCACAAAAGTTAGCCCTTTGGGGTCTCAGCTTTATGTGAAGAGGTCTTCTCTTCCTATCCCTTATATGCAGACCTAATTTTTTTCCTCTCCCATATGTCTTGTGAGGCAATAAAAAAACCAAAATTGATGTTCACTGGATTTGACAAATATCCTCGAGATAGAAGTCAGACTCTGTGCTCTTTTTATCTTTATGAGCTCTCTCTTTCCTTAATTTTTGCTTTGTGAAATTCCTTTCCTTTTTCCTGGTATATTAGAACATTTAAATATATACTTTAAAATATTTTTACATTTTTTCCCAACACACTTGAGACATTGGTCAGCATACCAAATATGCCATACAGCCAGAAGCAGAAGCCCTTATAAGGCCTTTTTGTCATTTTAACATGTTTAATTGTGCTTTATTGCTGTTTTAACTTCCTGAAATTATCTCTGAATCTTTTCCTTTCTCTATGAACTATTATGTGAGCTCTATTAAGTGGAGGTACATTTTTGTTGTTATTTTAGTTTTTTACTACAATATTCCCAGTGCCTAGAATAGTACTTGAACATAGGAAAAAAATAAACATTTTTTGAATGAAATAATGAGGATTTTCATGTGGTTAGTGATCAAAGCCTGAGGTAGCTGAGTCTCCTTTTTCTCTTTTAAAATTTCTCTTTCTTTATGTGATAGCTGGTTCCAAAGTCATTACACTGGTATGAGAAGGCATTAGTTTTGCATCTCACTGAAGCTGCAGATTCCAAAATTCAGATTTTAGATTGAGAAGATCAAAGATACTTGGGTCTGTAGTGTTGGCAAAAGTAGTGCTCCATTGGTCCAATAAAAAATATTAACTTCCTGAATGGCAAAACATGATTAATAATAGAGCTGTCATGTACTTTATGAGCACCAAGCCAATATTTGGGTATTTATTGACCCTTTGCCTAAAAAAATCTTAATAGTCCTGTGTACTCACTTAACTCTTTAATAGTGTCCATTTAGAATTTTATCACCTGTTCTCAGCAACATGATTTTTTTTTTCAACTGGCAATACTATTCTTTATTTTCTTTTTGAGGGAGAAGCATGCTTTACAGCTCCTGTAAACAAGTCAGTGAAGTTTACTGTTTTGAGTTTCTCCATAAATATATATTATTATTTTTTTGGAATGTTAGAATACCACAACGCCAACTGCATTGCATAACAGCTACTGAAGGCAACACAGGCTACAACAAGGATAAAATTTTATGGCTAAAAATATTCATAGCAGCAACTTTTAAAAGATGATTTTATTAAATCAAGTCATTGCACTTGGTCATTTTGTTGCTAGAGCAAAACAAGGCCATTAAATTTTAACACTTCTTATTTCTGAATTGAACTGATTGTCTCATTCTGTTCATACCTTTCAAGTTTAAATGCAAGCATAAAATGTTTACCAACACATGTAGAGAGCATTTGGGTTTATTTTTTTTTCTGTGATCACAGTAAGAAACATAAAAAGAGAATCCTCTGTTACACCAGGCCCATTCTCTCTTCCTATTTTCAGACTTGGATTTTGTAAAGAGGTAACAGCTTTATAGTATGACCAAAGCTTGGTGGTCGCACACACACACACACAGTACTCCTCATATTGAAATATAATTAGGGGGCTTCCCTGGTGGCGCAGTGGTTGAGAGTCCGCCTGCCGATGCAGGGGATATGGGTTCATGCCCCGGTCCGGGAAGATCCCACATGCCGTGGAGCAGCTAGGCCCGTGAGCCATGGACGCTGAGCCTGCGCGTCCGGAGCCTGTTGCTCTGCAACGGGAGAGACCACAACAGTGAGAGTCCCGTGCACCGCAAAAAAAAAAAAAAAAAAAAAAAAAAAAAAAAAAAAAAGATTTACACCCAATTAAAAGCTATATAATTACAAAGAATTTTATGATATGAACTTTATAAACAGGAATTAATAAAATTCCTATATCAAGAGCAAATTCTGGTAAATTGCTAGAATAAAGTAATCGTTTTTCCCTTTGATTTTTGGTTTTCTTTTCTTTACTATTTGGTTAAGGGCAATAAAATAGAGACACAGTACTTGAATTACTTTTCAATTCTGACTGAGGAGTATACAAGCAAACACTTTAAATGTCTCTCAGTACTCATGACCATATTGATTTTATGCAATGGTGAGAAAATGACCAACAAAAACTTTAAGAACAGCCTGAAATCTGCTGGTAACTTCCCCTACCCCATTATTAGGGTGAGGAGGGAGCACTTAATCAGATCTTCCAGTCATAAACCTGGAGGGTGATTTCCAGGGTACATTGTTTTTATTTCTACCTGAAGACTTTCATATTAAAAGAAAATAAGACCTAATTTATTTAAGAAGAAGGAAATCATTCATTTGACAAGTCATTTAAAAACACTAGAACAGGAATAAACAATTTTGTTCAGCAGTGACCTCATCAGAAGAGTCCAAGGACTTTAAGAAGCTAGAATGTACATACTTAATGCACAGATTCCCCCAAAAGCACTAATTTAAGTTGTGAATTTAACATTAAGTAATTATGTATTGGAGTTTCTATTATTTTCTATTTCACTTTTATTTGAAACAACATGACAAAATTTCATTAACACAAGATTTCAGTATTATAAAACTAAAACTTAAAGGAAAAACTATTGGTTTGGGGGTTTAAAGAACACAAAATAGAAGCATGATAGATGGTACTCAAAATCTGAAAGTCATTTGCTATAATAAAGCTTAAAATCTAATTTTTTTTGCAAAAAAAGATCAAATTTTCTACTTTCAATATAAACCCACATATTTTGAGACATATTATCTGTAGATAACATTTTTAAGAGTTCAAGTGTTCATAAGTGACCGTGAAGAAACTGCTATTCACCCACTTTGTGAAAATGCATTTTGAATATGGCCAACTATTTGGTTTAAAATAAGCTGTGGTATTACGTTTTATGACCTACTAAACACTCTTTATAAAGCTGGTTACATAAATGACAGCCCCAAATATCTCCACCAGTTAGTTTAGTCTAGTAGGTAAATTACACAATGTAAAACCTGAGTATTTACATAATGATAACTTGTCAAAGTATGAAACTGCACACTGAAGTTCTGAAAGTTCTGGAGTTCTGTTTTTCTAACATTACCATTATTAAAAATCAAATGGAGGGGCATGAAGAATTAAATCACAAGATTATGAAATGAGTAATATTTGAGCCTGTAAAATAAGCAGGAAAGTATGGCAATAAGGCTGGTGTTTGCATATTATATGTGCTGTAGTTTCTAGGCACAACAAGTTAAGGGTTAAATTGACATTTTCAATTCCTTAGACCTGATGAATTTAAAATATAGCTCATATTTTCCCCAATATATTTAACAATCCAATACTTTTTAACTAAATTCCTTTATGAATCCTATAGTGCAAGCAATAAAAAAAAAATACTCCAAAAGTTGAAGAAATTATTTTGATTAATTCATTATAGTTATTACTATATGCACGGGTGAGTAACCTGGTTTGTAGTTAGGAAACTCCTATTTCATCACCCAGAGTATCACAAACTGCAAACAAACAGGCAAAACAGTGTAATCCTGGGTAAGAAGCTATACACAAAATATATATATATATATATATATACAAAGTTTATATCCCTTATGTTTTATGGTAAAAGTAGTGATTATAGTTACTATAAAGCTAAACTGTCCCTCTCAAATGGTATATTTTACACATTATTCATAAAGATATCACCATATTTATAGCATATATCTCTTTAAAAATAATACTACAAGTTTCAATTAAAAAAACTATTGTGAATTTTCTTTCCGTTTTATACAGATTCAGTAGTATTTTCAAGCAAACTAAACAAAAGAGTTTGCAATCCCAGCACATAAGAAATAAGGCCTCTTTTTTTTCATATTGGCAAAACAAAATATATAAAATAAATTCACCCTCCCCCTACATTTTTCTATAGATATAATAGTTCATATATGTATATTTCTTTATCACGACATCAGCATTTGTTATTTTTAAGTAACAAGTCAGTTGAAGTTCATAGTGTTGCTTCTGAATCCCTGGAACACTGAGAACACTGGGTACACGTCACTTCAAGAAGACATGATTGCTTTTTTCAGCTTCTCTATTTCCACCTCTAGATTACTTCTCGTTGCCTTCTCTTCCAAATCTTTTCATAGTTTTTCCAGTTCTTTCCCATGATCCTTTTTTAGTGCCTCCACAACACACAGCAATTCAACAATCTGAGCTTTAAGTTCATCCAAGGAATTTTCTGTTTCTAGCTCAGCTTTGATTTCTAATGGAGTTAGAAAAGCAGCTGTATTTGGTTTAGAAGCACTTGAAGGTGTTGAAAGGTAAACAGACGGCTTTGGAGAGTAGCATGAATCCTTCTTAAATTCAGATGGCTTTAGGTTGGAACCATCATCTCCTTTTGGTAACTTCAGGATTTTTTCTGGGCTTTGAGTTGGAGAATGTCCACCATTGAAGTGGCCAGGCAATCTTCTTCCAGGCATCTTTGGTCTATTTGCAGTGAGATGTAGCAAGTTTTCTGAGGAAGCTATGTCATCACAATTTACAAGATCTGTTTCTTTAGAGCTTCTAACTGTAAATGTATCTAGGTCTACTGATTTTGGTCTGAGTGGTAACTGTTCAGAATCTAGCTTTGGTTTTGATACTGGCTCAGTTTCAAATTTTGATAAAATGGTAGAAACGTCTCCATTAATCTTGGCTACAGGAGGTGGAGGAACCGGTTTTTCAGGTCGCTTTGGGTACACTGTTCCAGGAGATCGCAGTAAATTATTGGTTTTGGTGGGTGGAGTAGGCTTCTTGGGTGGGACTTGTGGAGCAGCTGGTTTAGAAGGCTTCTGTTCCAACACTGACTTTTCATCTTTTTCTTCAGGCTTTGTAGGAAAATACATCTTCTCTGCACCTGTCAGCTCAGGCTCTGGAGCTGGACCCTTCGCAGGTAGTGGTGGTTTCTTTGGTTTAGGAAAGTCCTTATCCAGTTCATTTATCTGAACAGTAAAATTGTCTGGAAATACTCCTTCTTTACCATTAAGTTCACCCTTCCACCAGCTAGCTTCTCCAGTCTCCTTACTTATCAACTGTATTATCTCCCCTTCTTTAAAAGTAAGTTCATTTTCATTAGTACCTGCATAGGCAAACAATGTTCTGCAATATTCTTTAGCTTTAATTTTACTTTCAGTGTCTGTTTTTGGTAGCTCCAAACTCTGAGTTTTGGATCCTAGTGACTGTGTTTTTAAGGGCTTCTCTGGTTTTTTCTCTTCTGTTTCACTACTGGATGTTCTTGTCCTAAGTTTCACAGAGCCTTCTTTAAATATATCTCCAAATCCAATTCCTCGGATTTTCTTTGGCTGGGTAACTGATCCAGGTGCAGTATCGTTCCCATTTCCCGGAGAAGGTAAAGGTGAGGTAGACCCAGCCAAAACAGTTTCTGAATCATCCTGGGCTTCATGAGCTTCACCATCATCTGTTACTCTAATTCTTTCACAAAATTTGAGGGAAACAGTCCCAACTTGTTGTTCAGGGTTCCACTCCACCAGCCTTCTTCTACCTCTTTGCTAATATCAATAGTATCTCCCACTTTCAGCTCCAGTTCATCCTCTTTTTATGGAATGTATTCAAAGAGAGCTTTACACTGATGCTTCTTGGTCTTCTTCTTAATGCTTTTGGTTTGTGGATGTGGCTGAATTCCTCCGGCTAGAAGTCCATAGGTGTTTATTCGTTGTACAAGACTTGCTACATTCCCTTGCCTTTCCCGTTTGATGGGCAAATTGTCATCCTTGGATTCTGTCTCTCTCTTAATTTCCTTAACAAAATTATCAGGAAACATTCCTCTTCTCCCATTTAGTTCTCCTTCTAGCCATCCTTCCTCCTGTAGTTTTCTCACGTTTCTGATGATTTCCCCAACTCGAATAGTTAACTCATCATCATGTACAGCATCATAGTCACACTCCACAATATAGTCAACCATGCTTGGGGCTCCCGCGGGGATTAGCCCGGCGTCCACCGCTCCTCCTCCAGCTGCTCGAGAGGCCGCTCCGGCGGCAGGAGGCAGGCCCTCCACTCGGCTCTAGCCCGGCTGAGCTCAGGCGGGGCAAGAAGGTGCCTCCATCTGCCCACGGCGTTCCCCAGCCAGTCCCGTCCGTGCCTCCCGTGAGGAACAGGCGGCGGCCGCTCATTCGCGGCGGCTGGAGTGCCCCAGCAACATGATTTTTTTTAACAGTTTATTCTTTTGACCTTAAATTTGTTTCTAGCTATTGTTTGCTTGCTTGCTTGCTTTCTGTCTATGGTCAAATCCATACTGCCAAAATACTGTGGTTACAAATTTACATTTAGATTTCTGGTCACAAAGCTTTGTCCCACATTATAATAGAATTTTCTATTATGAAACCAAGGTATTTAACATTTCTTGCAAGAAGAGATGAAACTGAGTAGGACCCTGTGGGGCTCCTGGGCACAGAAGGCTTTCTGTCCCCCTCCAGCCTCAATGACCTTCCCTGAGTTCCAAAGAGCAGATCCAAACAGTTGATAATCCAAGAAAGGAAGGGATGCAAAGACAAAAGATGGGCAGCCAAGAAACAATAGTGAAGGCTTGGGGCAGGGTTCTGGTGCTGCCTCAAGGGATACACATAGCAATATCCTCAAGTCCTTTAGATGTCAGCATTCTTCACGCTGGAGAAGACCACCTGAGGCCAGACTAAATGAACCAGAAAAGCTCATCAAGAAGATTACCTGAGATGAGATTAAAAGAATGCAGGCCCTGCACATACCCTAATCTAATCAGCAATCTTGAACCGTTGCCATAAAACTCCTCACCAAACTCCCCTAGGTTGGGACACACAGTTTTCAAGGGCAGGAGCCCACTGTGTCCCCCTTTGCCTGGCAAAGCAATAAAGCCATTCTCTTCTACTTCACCCAAAACTCTGTCTCCAAGATCCCATTCATCACCCATGTACAGAGGCTGAGCTTTCGGCATCAGGAAAGGAGTGTTAATCAATCTTCCTAGAAGAGTTCTAAATTTGTGTGAGTGTGTGTATGTGTGCTGTGTGTGTGCCTGTATGTGCCTGTATGTGTGTTCATAGAGACTTGTACTTCACTGAAAGGGCTCAAGTTTTTTGGAACAGAAACTAGAGGTACATGCCTTACTGCCCACCCAAACCCAATTTATTAAATTCCTTACCTATTCAAAAAATCAATATTTATCTTTTTCTAGATTTAGTTAAACTCAATGTTTATTTTATGATCTATAATTTTAAGTATGTGGTTAGATTGATTTGCTTTAAAGAACACTATTTCAAAACTTTGACTTCAAAAATGTGTTCTTTTCTAAATATTTTAATATCAACATTGAAAAAATGCAATTCTTAATTTAAACCTATAATTTCCTAACTTTAATTTGTCACATGTAACCTTCTTCCCTGGGTCATTCAATCCTGCTTATTTTCATTTGCAAAATGTACTATTTCTGGTTTTCATATTATAATCTTTATGTTAAAGCTACCTCTTTTAAAATATTGTCTAAGATGAAGTTTAATCCAATGCTTTATTGATGAGTCCCAAGAGAAAGGTTCTTTCAAAATCTACCCAGATTGGAAAAAGCTATTGGTTATGTACCAGTGGCATTATCTCAATAGCATCACTGATCTTTATAGAACAAAATAAGCCATTTCTTTCATTGTTAAATCTTAGTGCTGGGTTTCAGAACTATCAAAACCAAAAGGCAATGCCTCAGGCATTTACATTCCTAGTCACTAATATAAAAGTGAGAAGGCCATTACTAGCTGTTTTTATCACACTGAATTTACTTTTCTTTCTGAAGAGAAAAATGAAAGAGCATATTAATGCTCTTCATACTCTTGGCTTTTTCTTCCTGCTGATAATTAGAGTGCTTAGAAAATAAGATAGCCACAGATTCTTGTCAGGCAAATAGAAGGCTTTCAAAATGATTGCATCTATCTTTCTTCCAACTGCAAGACGCAGAGAAGTCCTCATTCAATTATCATGCATTTACCTGAGGAAAATTCAAAAAGAGCTTAATGCTAATTTTCTTGTCAAGCATTTTCAAAATCTCATTTAAAAAAAAATTAAGGTAAATCTTTTGGAATTACAAGATTGTTGTTTCTTTTCTGGGCAACTTTTATAAGCTGATCACTAGAAATAAAGGATCATTTATGAATTGAGGAGCTAATAGAGAGAATGTATACAAGAATATTTGCATATTTTACTTATACTTGAGGAAAAATTGTCCCCCTAATATATTTGGCTCCATCCTCAATTTTTAGGTATAGACTGAGTTTAAGAAGACTAAATGTTTCTGATTCCCATTAAAAGAGAGAATAGAAGTATGAATGGAAATGTCTTTTTTTTTAATTTTGGAAAACAAAAGCATGGATTTATTTTTTAGAATTTTTTCATGTTTCAGTTTATTAACATCTCCTTTTATTATTTTTTAAATTAATTTTTATTGGAGTATAGTTGATTTACAATGTTGTGTTAGTTTCTGCTGTACAGCAAAGTGAATCAGCTATACGTTTACATATATCCACACTTTTTTGGAATTCCTTCCCATTTAGGTCACCACAGAGCACCGAGTAGAGTTCCCTGTGCTATACAGTTGTTTCTCATTAGTTACCCATTATAAATGTAGTAGTGTACACATGTCAATCCCAATCTCCCAATTCATCCCACCCTCCTCCAACCTTTGATGTCCATATGTTTGTTCTCTACAGCTGTGTCTCTATTTCTACATTGCAAATAGGTTCATCTGTATCATTTTTTGAGATTCCACATATAAGCTATATTATACAATATTCATTTTTCTCGTTCTGACTTACTTCATTCTGTATGACAGTCTCTAGGTCCATCCACGTCTCTGCAAATGGCACAACTTTATTCCTTTATATGGCTGAGTAATATTCCACTATATATATTTACCACATCTTTATCCATTCATCTGTGAGTAGACATTTATTATGTTTCCATGTCCTGGCTATTGTAAATAGGGCCACAATGAATGTTGGGGTTCATGTGTCTTTTTGAATTATAGTTCTCTCTGGGTATATGCCCAGTAGTGGGATTGCTGGGTCATATGGTAGTTCTATTTTTAGTATTATAAGGAACGTCCATACTGTTCCCCATAGTAGCTATATCAATTTATGTTCCCACCAACAGTGCAAGAGGGTCCCTGTTTCTTCACACTCTCTCCAACATTTATTGTTTATAGATTTTTTTTATGATTGCCATACTGACCAGTGTGATGTTCATTGTACTTTTCATTTGCATTTGTCTAGTAATTTGTGATATTGAACACCTTTTCATGTGTTTGTTGACCATCTGGATGACTTCTTTGGGAAAATGTCTATTTAGCTCCTCAACCCATTTTTTGATTGGGTTGTTTGTATTTTTTTTTTCTTTTGCAGTACTCGGGCCTCTCACCACTGTGGCCTCTCCTGCTGCAGAGCACATGTTCCAGACGCACAGGCTCAGAGGCTATGGCTCACAGGCCCAGTTGCTCTGTGGCACGTGGGATCCTCCCGGACTGGGGCACGAAGCCGCATCCCCTGCATTGGCAGGTGGACTCTCAACCACTACGCCAGCAGGGAAGCCCTGTTTGTATTTTTTATATTGAGCTTCATGAGCTGTTTGTGTATTTTGGATATTAATCCCTTGTCAGCTGTTTCACTAGCAAATATTTTCGTGCATTCTGAAGGTTGTCTTTTCATCTTCTGTATGGTTTCATTTTCTCTGCAAAAGCATTTTAGTTTAATTAGGTCCCAATTGTTTATTTTTGGTTTTATTTCCATGACTCTAGGAGGTGGGTCATAAAAGATCTTGCTGTGATTTATATCAAAGAATGTTCTGCCTACATTTTCCTCTGAGAGTTTTATAATATCTGGACTTACATTTAGTTCTTAAATCCATTTTGAGTTTAGTTTTTGTGTGTAACGTGAGGGAGTGTTGTAATTTCATTCTTTTACATGGAGCTCTCCAGTTTTCCTAGCACCACTTATTTAAGAGACTGTCTTTCTCCATTATATGTTCTTGCCTCCTTTGTCATAGATTAGGTGACTATAGGTGCATGGGTTTATCTCTGGGCTTTTTATCCTGTTCCATTGATCTATGTTTCTGTTTTTGTACCAGTACCATACTGTCTTGATTAATGTAGCTTTGTAGTGTGGTCTGAATTCAGGGAGCCTGACACCTCCAACTCCGTTTTTCTGTCTCAAGATGGCTTTGGCTATTCAGGGTCTTTTGTGTTTCCATACAAATTGTAAAATTCTTTGTTCAAATTCTATAAAAATTGCATTGGTAATTTGATAAGAATTTCACTGAACCTGTAGATTGCTTTGTGTAGTATAGTCATTTTCACAATATTGATTATTGCCATCCAAGAACATTGTATATCTCTCCATCTGTTTGTATCATCTTTGATTTCTTTCATCAGAATTTTATAGTTTTCTTCATATAGGTTTTTACCTCCTTAGGTAGGTATATTTCTGAGTATTTTATTCTTCTTGCTGTGATGGTAAATGGTATTGTTTCTTTAATTTCAATTTCTGATTTTTCATTGTTAATGTATAGGAATGAAAAAGATTTCTGTGAATTAATTTTGTATGTTGCAACTTCACCAAATTCATTAATTAGTTCTAGTAGTTTTCTGGTAACATCTTTTGGATTGTATCATGTCATCTGCCAAGAGTGACAGTTTTACTTCTTTTCCAATTTGGATTCCTTTTATTTCTTTTACTTCTCTGATTGCTGTGGCTAGGACTTCCAAAACTATGTTGAATATAAATGGTCAGAGTGGCCATCCTTGTCCTTTTCCTGAGCATAGAGGAAATGCTTTCAGTTTTTCACCATTGAGAATGATGTTTGCTGTGGGTTTGTCATATATAGCCATTATTACTTTGAGGTAGGTTCCCTCTATTCCCACTTTCTGGAGAGTTTTTTTTTTTTTTTTTAATAAATGGGTGTGGAATGTTGTGAAAAGTTTTCTTCTGCATCTATTAAGATGATCATATGGTTTTTATTCTTCAATTTGTTAATATGGTGTACCACATTGATTGATTTGTATATATTAAAGAATCATTGCATCCCTGGGATAAATCTCTCTTGATCATGGTGTAAGAACCTTTTAATGTGTTGATGGATTTGTTTAGCTAGTCATTTGTTGAGAAAGTTTTTTTCTATGTTCATCAGTGATATTAACCTCTAATTTTCGTTTTTAGTGATATTTTTGTCTGGCTTTGGTATCAAGGTAATGGTGTATTCATTCAATAAATTTGGGAGTGTTCCTCCCTCTGAAATTTTTTGGAAGAGCTTGAGGGGTATATACATGTTAGCTTTTCTCTAAAACTTTGATAGAATTCACCTGTGAAGCCACCTTGTCCTGGACATTTACTTGTTGGAAGTTTTTAATTGCAGTTTCAATTTTGTTAATTGTGATTGGTCTGTTCATATTTTCTATTTCTTCCTGGTTCAGTCTTGGAAGATTGTACCTTTCTAAGAAATTGTCCATTTCTTCCAGGTGGTCCATTTTGTTGCCATAGAGTTTCTTCTAGTAGTCTCATGATCATTTGTATTACTGCAGTGTCTGTCATACCTCCTTTTTCATTTCTAATTTTATTGATTTGAGTCCTCTCCCTTTTTTTCTTGATGAGTCTGGCTAAAGGTTTATCACTTCGGTTTATCTTTTCAAAGTACCAGCTATTAGATTCATTGATTTTTTTCTATTGTTTTCTTTGTTTCTATTTCATTTATTTCTGCTCTGATTTTTTATGATTTCTTTTCTTCTACTAATTTTGTGTTTTGTTTGTTCTTCTTTCTCTATTTGCTTTAGGTGTGAGGTTAGGTTGTTTATTTGATATTTTTCTTTTCTTGAGGTAGGATTGTATTGCTATAAACTTCCCTCTTAGTACTGCTTTTGCTGCTTCACATAGGTTTTAGGTCTTCATGTGTTCATTACCATTTGTTTCTTAGTATTTTTTGATTTACTCTTTGAATTCTTCAGTGGTTATTTAGCAACACATTGTTTAGCCTCCATGTGCTTGTGCCTTTCACTGATTTTTCCTGTCATTGATTTCTAATCTTATAGTGTTGTGGTCAGAAAAGGTGCATGGTATGATTTTAATTTTCTTAAATTTACCGAGGCTTGATTTGTGACTGAAGATGTGATCTATCCTTGAGAATGTTCCATGTGCACTTGAGGAGAAAGTGTATTATGTTGCTTTTGGATGGAATGTCCTATAAATATCAATTAAATGTATCTGGTCTAATGTGTCATTTAAGGCCTATGCTTCTGTATTAAATTTTTGTCTGGATGATCTGTCCACTGGTTTGAGGTGGGTGTTAAAGTTCCCCACTATTATTGTGTTACTGTTTATTTCCCCATTTATGACCATTAGCATGTGTCTGATATATTGAGGTGATCCTAAGTTGGGTGCATAAATATTTACAATTGTTATATATTCTTCTTGAATTGATCCCTTCATCATTATGTGGTGTCCTTCCTTGTATCTTGTAATAGTCTTTATTTTAAAGTTTACTTTGTCTGTTATGAGTATCACTACTCCAGCTTTCTTTTGATTTCCATTTACATGGAATACCTTTTTCCATCCCCTCACATTCAGTCTGTATGTGTCCCTAGGTCTGAAGTGTAGGTTCAGACCCTAGAAACCTAGTCCCTAGGTTCTCTTGTAGACAGCATATATAGAGGTCTTGTTTTTGTATCCATTCATCCAGTCTCTGTCTTCAGGTTGTAGCATTTAACCCATCTATATTTAAGGTAATTATCACTATGTATGTTCCTATTACCATTTTCTTAATTGTTTTGGATTTGGTTTTGTAGGTCTTTTTCTTCCTTGTGTTTCCTGCTTAGAGAAATTTCTTTAACATTTGTTGTAAAGTTGGTTTCATGGTGCTGAATTCTCTTAGCTTTTGCTTGTCTGTAAAGTATTTGATTTCTCCATCAAATCTGAATGGTGTCCTTACTGCTTAAACTAATCTTGGTTGTAGGTTTTTCCCTTTCATCACTATAGATATATCATGCCACTCCCTTCTGGCCTGCAGAGTTTCTGCTGAAAAATCTGCTGATACTCTTATGGGGTTCCCTAGGATGTTATTTGTTGCATTTCTCTTGCTGCTTTTAATATTTTTCTTTGTACTTAATTTTTGTTATTTTGATTAATATGTCTTGGAGTGTTTCTCCTCGGGTTTATCCTGTATGGGACTCTGTCCTTCCTGGACTTGGGTGACTATTTCCTTTCCCGTGTTAGGGATGTTTTCAACTATAACATCTTCAAATATTTTCTTAGACCCTTTCTCTTTCTTTTCTCCTTCTGGGACCCCTATAATTCGAATGTTGGTGTGTTTGTCTCAGATGTCTCTGAGACTCTCCTCAATTCTTTTCATTATTTTTCCTTTATTTTGTTCCATGGCAATTTTTTCAACCATTCTTTCTTCCAGCTCATTTATCCATTCTTCTGTTTCAGTTATTCTGCTATTGATTCCTTCTAGTGTACTTTTCATTTCAGTTGTTGTGTTTTTCATCACTGTTTGTTTGTTCATTTCTTCCCGGTCCTTGGGAATCATTTCTTCTATCTTCTCGATCCATGCTTCCATTTTATTTCTGAGATCTTGGATCATCTTTACTATCATTACTCTGAAATTTTTTTTCAGGTACTTGCCTCTTTCCTCTTCATTTATTTGATCTTGTGAGTTTTTACCTTGCACCTTAGTCTGCAACTTATTTTTCTGTTGTCTCATTTTGTCTAACTTATTGTGGTTTTGGTCTCTTTTCTGCAGGCTTCAGGGTCATTGTTCCTCTTGCTTCTGGTGTCTGCCACCTGGTGGGTTTGGTTGTCCCAGTGGCTTGTGTAGGCTTCCTCGTGGGAGGGATTGGTGCCTGCACTCTAGTGGGTGGAGTTGTCTTTTCCCTCTGATAAGCAGGGCTGTGTCAGGTCACGTGTTTTTGGTTGTCTGTGAGCTTAGTACTACCTTAGGCAGCCTGTCTGCTGATGTGTGGTGCTGTTTTCCTGTCTTGATGGTTGTTTGGCCTAAGGAGTCCAGCACTGGATCCTGAGACAGGTGGGTTGAGCTGGAGCTTGTTTTCGAGATGGAGAGCTCATACTGATTAATACTGCCTCAGGCTGGGAATTCTCTTGAAGTCCAGCATCCTGGACTCAGTGCTCCCACCCCAGAGGCTCAGGCCCAACCCCTGGCCGGGGAACAAAGATCCCTCAAGCTGTGCAGCACCGCAGGGAAAAAAAAAAAAAAGGAAAAGGAAAAGAAAACCGACACATAGCCCAAGACAAATAACAAAACCAAAACCAACAACAACAAAAAACAGAACAGACCAATGAAACACAGACAAATGGTAAAATCAAAACCAGCCAAACAAAAACAAAGAAATAGACAAAAATCAAAGAAAAGTAAAACATCAAGAGAACAACCTAACAAACAAAAGAATCAAAAACAAAAACAAACAATAAAAACAAAACTAACAAAAATAAAAACAAACAAACAAAAAAAAACCAGAAAGCAAACTTTAAGAAAGCAAAAAAAGGGCTTCCCTGGTGGTGCAGTGGTTGAGAGTCTGCCTGCCGATGCAGGGCACTCGGGTTTGTGCCCCAGTCTTGGAAGATCCCACATGCCACGGGGTGGCTGGGCCCATGAGCCATGGCTGCTGAGCCTGTGCATCCGGAGCCTGTGCTCCACAATGGGAGAGGCCACAACAGTGAGAGGCCCACGTACTGCAAAAAAAAAAAAAAAAAAAAAAAAAAAAGTAAACACAAAAATGATAAAAAAGATAAAAACAAAAGAAAACTAAGAACAAAAACAATAAAAAAATAAAAAAGTGAAATAGAAAAATTAAAAATATATTAAAATTTTTTTAAAAGAAGAGAAAAATAAACAAAAAGTAAAAAATAATAGTAAAACATCAATAGAGCAAATGAAATAAAATAAAATAAAATAGTAATAATAAAATTTTCCTGGGGGCTCAGCTGTCAGTGTCCCTGCTTCCACAGTGAGCCACAACCAACACCTGCCTCCCCAGGAGGCCTTCCAATACCTCAAGATCTCTGGACCCACTGTGGGCACTGTGGGGGCAGCTCAGCCTCTGACCTGGTCCAACTCCCATGTGTACTTGTCCTGAGTCCACAGCTGCTAAAATTAGACCCGTCTCTCTTGTGGGAGCACTCATTGTCCATTCAGATATTCCACAGATTCAGGGTCTACCAAGCCAGTCATGGGGATTTCATCTGTGGCTTGTGCAGCTGAAGAAAGATTTTTGTTCCCCTTCCTTAGTCCCAGAGCCCCTGGGGTTCAGCTTTGGTTTTAGTCCCACCTCTGAGTGTGGTCCACCTTTAGGTGTCTGTTCCTCACCCAGGTGAGAGGGGTGAAAGCAGCAGCTGATTGGGACACACTTACCCACTCAGGTTGGGGAGGGATAAGGCAGCCACAACTGGGGCATGTGTGAAGTGGTGGCAGAGACTGGCAGGAAGCTCCAAAAACTGGGGTGTGCTGTATGCTCTCCCAGGGAAGTTGGCCCCAGATCGTGGGACCCTCAGCAGTGGCTGGCCATGCAGGCTCCCAGGAAGGTGATGGCAGTGACCTGCACTCCGTCACAGGATGATTGGTGACAGCAGCAGCAGCAGCAGCAGTAGTGGTAGTGGTCTGTGTCCACTTCTGAGGTCCAAGATAGCAGCTGTGGCTTGCATCCACCCCTGCAGCTCATGTAGGTGGTGTTCTGCCACCTGTGAGTGCACAGAGAAAGAAGTTCCTATGTTGGGTTAGCCCCTCTCCTCATGCACCACCCCAACAATGTTCCCTTGCCTCTCTGGTGGGCTCAGCCTTCTTCTCGGGCTCCCTCAGATTTGGCACACTACACTCTAGCCCCCTCAGGCTGTCTTCATGCAGCCAACCCCAGTCCTCTCCCTGGAGTCTGACCTCTGAAGCCTGAGCCTCAGTACCCAACCTGAACCTGCCCCAGCGGTCAAGCAGACAATTATCTCAGGCTGGGGAGTGCCAGTTGGCACTGACCCTGTGTGCAGGTTTCTCTCCACTTTGCCCTCTGCACACCTGCTGCTACACTCTCCTCTGAAATTCCTAAGCTCCCCCTCTGTCCCTGCCAGTGAGGGGACTTCCCAGTGTGTAGAAACATTTCCTCCTTCACATCTCCTTTGCAGAGGCACAGGTCCCATTCCAATTCCTTTCTCTCTCTCTTTTTTTTCTTTTGCCCTACTCAGTTGCATGAAGATTTTCTTGCCCTTTTGGAAGCCTGAGGTCTTCTGCCAGTGTTCAGTAGATGTTCTGTGAGAGTTGTTGCAGATGTAGATATATTTTTGATGTATCTGTGGAGAGAAGGTGAGCTCCACGTCCTACTCCTTTGCCATCTTGATCTCTAGTCAACCTGGTTGTTTAAAGAATTGTCTGTTATGGTAAAGGGCTTTACATTGCTTTCTAAACCCATTGCCACACTTTTGCTAATGCTGATCTCACAGCCAGCTCCCATTAGAAACACGAGATAATGTCATGCATTATCATTGTTTTACTCTTGTCCATCTAGCAAGCAACAACTTATTAGAAACCTCTGTACATCTCCTCTCTCTGAAGCCCATTCCATCTACTTTGGACAACTAGTAGTTTTCTTCTTTGTATTTCCACAATAAAATACGTTGAAACTTTTGTTATCCAAAAACTGGGTTTTCCTCTTGGTGGGTGTTAAGCCAAAATACACTTAAGCCAAAGAGCAGGAAAAGGAAGGGTTTATTACTTGAGGCAAGTAAAGAGAGCACCAGAGATATTTCCCAAAGCAGTGTCTCCCTGAACAGCAAAATTGAGAAAAATTTAAGCTAAAGGGGGCATGCATACTCCTGAAGAGGCTTGAGCAAAGGATAATTCAGCATAGAACTGGGGCAATTGTTGACAAGGTCCAGACTGTAGTTGATTTAAGTCATGAGGGTTAGAAAAGTTTAGCATCCTTATTCCTTAGGTTCCAGTTAATTTGGTGGTTAAGTGCTGAAGGGGATTTGTATTCTGCAAAACATCTCAAGAATGTGCTTTATTCTAATCTTTATCTTTGAAATAGAACTGGGAGTCTTTACAACTAATAAACTGTCTCAGATATGGTTATCTCCTTGACCCGGTAATAGCTGTTTTACCTCCTTTTGTTATCTTAAAATCATTAAGTACTGAGACCTATTCTTCTGCAGGGCAAGCATTGTGGCCAGGCTTAGATCACCAAATGGCTTAGGCCTAAAATGGCTTCTCTTATGTTAAAAAATTTACGTATGGTTGTTTCTCTGGGGTCCCCCTACCTTATCTGCTTAGACTTCTATTAAAATTATAATTTCACATTTATATATATGTGTGTGTGTGTGTGTGTGTGTGTGTGTGTGTGTGTGTATATATATATATATATATATATATATAATTTATTCAACTTCCTAACTGCATTGTGAGTTTTTGATAAATAGAACCATGACTGCATTATCACTAAGGCTAAAAGTGTTATCTTCATGTTTTAAGTGTTCAATATGGATTTGAAAAACATATATAGTCTTACCTCTTCTGTAAAGATTGCTCTATTTTTTCCAGATTATGCTCATTACACTATCCTACACATCATACTTTAGCCAAAGAAAATTGACAATAATTTAATGTGAGTAAACTGTGCTTTATAATCCAAGGTTTGATATATAGCTGAGCAATTAAGGGAGGCTGCTAGATAAGCTTGGCAAATAGATGCATAGATAGATGGGAAAAAAGGAAGGAATAAAAGGAAGAAGGGAAAACAGACCAGGGCTAATAGACAATATACAAATAACAAAGGCGAAATCATGTTTGACAAAAGAATTCTGACCCACAGTCTCTTGAGCCATTAGTTCAGGGAGCTAAACCCCAAACTCTGTGGGATCAGCCCAGAATAGACAGGACTTGGACTTCAGGCTTGCTCCCTCTCCCAACATCTGGCCAACCAGATAAACATAAATCTGCTTCCCAAACCAATCACATAAGATGGCTTGATTCTAGTTAGCCTGTTTCTAGCTTTGCTAAGCAACAACCTTCTACAGTAGCATACCTGAAGCCATCCTTTTTTTCTACTATAAAGCTTTCATGCTCCCCTTCCTGCCTTTGAGTTTTTGCCAAGTGCAAGTGATGGTTTTGGCTCACTTGCTATAGCAAAATCTGAATACAAAGACTTTGTTCCCATTTGTGTGATTTTTGTTTAATTCCACAGGGCTCTCTGTGGCACTAGTTCTGTCAGTGACAATTTGAAGAAATATCAGTCTAACAGAAAAATAATAATGAACTAACTTACATTTAAATAAACCAAGGCTCTTTACATAACACAGAAGAGTGGGAAATACAAATATCTTTGAAATCCTCACTGTCTGTTATTATTATTCTCAATGTTCTTCACAATATAGCAAATATAGTCTTAAAACCCTCTCCCACACTTTCTGTCTGCAACTAAAATGTTATTTTAAACTAAGAGACTCTTTCCTTCCAACTCAACCCATGAAATTCCTCCACTTCCATTTCCCATAATTTTTATAAGTCATGTGAAATTTCAGCCTCCTTTTTTTTTTTTTTTTTCAGTACACAGGCCTCTCGCTGTTGTGGCCTCTCCCATTGTGGAGCACAAGCTCTGGACGTGCAGGCTCAGCCACCATGGCTCACGGGCCTAGCCACTCCATGGCATGTGGGATCTTCCCGGACCGGGGCATGAACCCATGTCCCCTGCATCGGCAGGCAGACTCTCAACCACTGCACCACCAGGGAAGCCCCCAGCCTTTATTGATGCAAATTCTCTGTGATGTTTTCCTGTTGTTTCCTTTTTCATACTTTTCTCAGATTCTGAATCAAAAGACAATTTGTAAATAAAATGGGAAATCTGAATAAGATGGGTATATCCTGGTTATGATATTTCATTATAGTTTTTAAAATAAACTTTATTTTTTAGAGTAATATTCACAGGAAAATTGAATAGATGAAGGGATTTATCATACACCCTCTGACCCCACACATGGATAGACATTATCTAAAACTCCCACCAAAATGGTACCTTTGTTACTTACATTAACACATAATTTTCACTCAGAGTCCATAATTTACACTAAGATTCACTCAGTGTTGTATATTCTATGGGTTTGGACTAATTTATAATGACATGTATCATACATTTAGTTTTATTATAATATCATACAGAGTAGCTTCATGCCCTAAGTTTCTTCTGTACACCATCTATTCACAACTCTCTTCCCACTAAACCTGGGAAACCACTGATATTTTACTGTCTCCATAGACTGCCTTTTACAGAATGTCATATAATTTGAATCATGCAGTATATAATCTTTTCAGATTGGCTTCTTTAACTTAGTAATACACACTTAAGACTTCTCCATGTGTTTTCACTACTTGATACCTCATTTCTTTTTAACACTGGTCGATATTTAATGTACCATAGTTGATTTATCCATTCCCCTACTAAAAGACATCTTGATTGCTTCCAAGTTTTGGCAACTATGAATAAAACATCATAAACACCCATGTAGAGAATGAATAATTTTAGTTGATTTCATCCCAGGTTCTAAAGATCACCTTTGTTTATTCTTAATGCTTACTAGTAATCCTTTAATAATTCCTTTCAAATATTCCCAGAGGTTGAGGTAAAATGTATAATTTGTGGAATGCACCTCCTCTTTTAAATAGAAATGTCATGATATGCACAACTATTTCATCCTGGCAGAGCTCAAACTGTTCATTAGTATTTTTTTAACATCTTTATTGGAGTATAATTGTTTTATAATGTTGTGTTAGTTTCTGCTGTATAACAAAATGAACCAGCAATATATATATATATATATATATATATATATATATATATATATATATATGTATGTATGTATCCCCATATCCCCCCCCTCTTGCATCTCCCTCCCACTCTCCCTATCTCACCCCTCTAGGTGGTGGTCACAAAGCACAGAGCTGATCTCCCTGTGCTATGCAGCTGTTTCCCACTAGCTATCTATTTTACATTTGGTAGTGCATATATGTCAAGGTAGATTAGTAATTTTACAAGCCAGAAGTTACATTGTATATTTAGCTGGAATTTTCCTACATGAGGAGACTTAAAATTCCTTGAAAAGTCCAGTTCCTCTCTTTTAAACACCTCATCTATTTTAAGCTTCAGTCTTTCTCTGTGAAGGTTTTTATCCTCCTTTCAAATCAAAGAAATTTTCCTTTACAGTGTATCCAAGAGACAATTAGCGGTCAAGGTTTTCTTTTTTATGTAAACTATTAATAATACATCATCTCCAAGGACAACAGTGCTTATCCTTTTGATGCATATTATAACTCCAAATCTCACTCTGGTTTTCTTGGCATTTTTTTAAGGTTTGATTTTAACCAATCCATGATATACTGTTAACTTTGTTTATTATTGATATTTTAAATGATATTTTGATGTCTTTGCTCATTAAAATATCAGAAGTACAGTTTTGTCTTCTCTGTAGAGTTTTGTCAGCACAATCACAATAACAATTTGCAACTTGGGGTTTGAATGATTCTGCAAAGTTTTTCCTCTCCATTCCAATGTGTTCCTTAGAAGTCATTTATATTCTATGATTAGGTTTCTCTTACCTGTAAAAATGGAAATTGTAGTGGGTTGAATGGTGACCCTCAAAATGATATCTCCATGTCCTAACTCCTATAATTGGAATCATATAGTATATAGTCTTTTCAGATGGTTTGTTTCACTTTGTCATATGCATTTAAGATTCCTCCATGTCTTTTCACTGCTTGATAGCTCATTTCTTTTTAACAGTATAGTATTTCATGTACTATAGTTAATTTATCCTTATAAGGAAAGAGAAGGATAAATTGATAAAGAAACAAGGGGAAAAAGGCCATGTGAAGATGGAGCAGAGATTGGAGTCATGAAAGAGCCACCAGAAACTGTAAGAGGCAATGAAGGATTCTTATCTAAAGTCTTAAGCAGGAGGGTGGCCCTGCTGACACCTTGATGTTGGACTTTTCACCTCCAGAAGTGTGAGAGAATAAATATCTATTGTTTGAAGCCAGCAATTTTGTGGTAATTTGTTACAGAAGGCCTATGAAACTAATATAGAAATAATATCACTTTTTGAGGAAAGAAAATTCTGATAACCCATATAATAATTTTAGCAGAGAATCTCATACATATCTTTGAACATTAATTCATTTCCTCTTTCTTAGATTTCCTTTTGAAATATAATGGTATTGAATTCAGGCTAAATATTTTATGTTTTTGGAGTCTATCTTTCTAAAAAGTTGGCTACCATGTTTAGATGATACACATTATTCAATTTTCTTATTATTGTCACTTTATCAAACAGTCAATGTTACTTACAATAAGATAGAATTAGAGAATCACATCTAGCCACAGCTATGTTTGACTTTGTCATTAAACTGACCCCTGGACTTGATCAGGTCTCCATTCTTTCACCTTGTGTGTCCTGCTGGTTTCTTTATTCTGTCACCAACCTGGGAAAATGTTTCATGCCTAGGTTCATTTGATTCAACTCCCCACACAAACAAAATGTCTACCATATATTTAGAGCTTGGTGTTCATGGTTTTATAGTCAAGAGAAAGAGAATATAAATGCCATAGAAGAATGAATAGGATTTTACCTTTCTTCAGAGAAATATACTTTACTTTGCTTGAAGGTGAGAGGCTGACTTAAGAAACCTCCTATAATCAATTTCTAGTTTTCTACTTTATTGTAGAAAGCTCAAAACTATTTTTATTTAGTAGAAACAAATTGAACTTCTACAACTTTCAGGCTGTAGGCTCATTTAAATTTGAGATAGCTTACCTTGAAATTTGCATTAAAGTGTCAATATTGACAGGTTTACCTTAAAAAAATGACAACCTGATAGTACAGTAACTGTTTCCTAAATGAAATAACGTGAACGTCTCTGAATCAGATGAAATAAATGTTGATCTATAAAAGCAGTAATCCATTCTCACTGCTTGCTTTATTGCAATGTAAAAAATTATTACCATTATGCTTACTAACCTGAGCAAATAGACGTTCATTGAATGATTACATTTCTTTTTTGCTATGATTTTCACAATAATAAAGGTATCTAAATTTATCTTTTACATTATGTGTATGTTAAACATCTCAGATGAAAATGAGATGAACCATGTGATCAAAGTATTGAGGATAAAACTATTTAAGAAGAAATAACTTATATTACCAGAAAAGAACCTGTTTCTTTTCTAATATTCTTTTTATTTCATTTTCTTTTTCACACCATGAATGTTCTCTATCTCTCTCACCTTTTCCTTCATCCTCCTTTCCTGTTCGCTTCCATCCTTCATTCTTTTCTTCCTTCTTGCTGTCTTTCTCCCATTCATCAAGTATGCATTGAGGATTGTCTGTGTCACCAATGAGAATCTAGGTCTATGACAGGTAACAAGACAAAGTCACTGATCTCATGAAGTTGACAAGTGAACTCTTTGTGGAGAAATTTTCCTCTACCCTTCTAGTTTCTTCTGCCTAGTCTAAGAATTAACTGACATGAGATAGATTAAAAGGAGAAAATAAAACAGAAGTTTAATAACACATATACATAGGAGAGACCCAGGAAAACTGAATAACTCACCAAAATGGCTGAAGCCCTCACCTTAAATACCATCTTCAGCTAAAGACAAAGGAGGATTTGGGGATGGGGGTTTGGGACTTCAAAGGGAAGGAAGGCAATTGACATTGAGATGGAAAAGCATATGTTTGCTGGATCATGTAGAGACAATGGAACACAGAGTAGACTCAGACCTCTAGGCTCCCCTGTGTTTCCTTACCACACCTATTCCATATTCTTTGCATATCTCTCTGGTGATAGCTTTATACTGGGAACAGGTCATCTATGGAAATATTTTTAGGCAGTTAAGAAGAAGTTGAAATTTCTTCTTGAGTCTTTTGGACCTTGATCAATTTCAACTCAATATAATCTGCATGCCAAAGAAACATTTTGGGATGGCAAATTTTGCTCCCCTATATTTCTTTATACAACCAGATTTTTGTACACAACCCCTAATTAGAAATTATTACCTGGTTGTCATTCTACAACTGCAGCAAATATGACATCTACAAATTAAACTCATTTTAAAATCTCTGAGCCCTTATGGATTCCTTTTCCTCCTTTATTCTTTACGTCTGGTCACCAAAACAAATTTACTTTACCTCTATATTTCTTGAATTTTTGATTACTTCTTTCCTGGTTTCAATGTGGTTATTCTCCAAATTCCTCTTTATCTTGTCAATAAATGATCTCTCTATAATTTAAATTGTATCATATCTGAATACTTAATGAAAATATTAAGATGTCTTGACAAAAAAGTTGCCTGCCATTCCAGTAAACAATGAATGTTGCTTGACATCAAGCCATCAGCCCTTGCAGCTTCCCCCGATGGTGTACCCTGAGGAGAATGCAAGATGGAGAAAAACAGAATACTAGTCCTAGATAGTTAAGATGCATATCTATGGAATAATTTCAGTGAGCCCAAACTCTTGCATCTTCCCATACATAGAAAGGCACTAAAATCATTAACTTGAGATATCTGATTTTTTGTGATTAGCAGTAAGCTTTTGATGTTCAACTACATTTGTTTTTCTTTTTTCAGCAAAAACTCCTATGTATCCTGGCTCTTCTTTTATCTTTCTGGAACAGTTCCTCAGAGCTACTTGAGAGGTTAATTCTTGTGCTCTAGTCCTCAGCAAGGTCCCTGAATTAAACACAACTCTCAATTTTTAGATTGTGTGTTTTTTTTGAGTTGACAGTTTCAGCAATGAAGAAGTGTCCACAGCAGACTTCTCTCCTTTGCCTGAACTCTATGAAGAACCAGACCTTTGGTACCAGCAGAGGCCTCTTTGCAGCCAGTAGAATAAATTGGCATTCTGAGCAGTCTTTTTGTCTGGCTGTGCCAAATCGCAGGGAAATTTTACATAAGGGGTTTCAGCCCATGAGGTGCCTTTGTCACCTTAACCTTTGTTTTGTCTGCCTGTACAATGAAGGACCTTTACTTTCTTAGACTATTTTGGGGGATAAACTTTCTAGATCTTGAGAAGACTGCATCCTTTGTACTCTCTTGTGAGGATGCCTCTTGTGTCATTGTTTTGAGTCACTATTAAGATATTACTCATCAATAGCAAGTTAATGGATACTTTAAATTGGAAAAACATCTAATTTGTTAAACTTTTAGAGAGCTCTCATTGTAAACACCTATTTTACTGACATCTATGAAAAAACCTTGAAAGTTGGATAAAAATATATATGTATTATATATAAATATATATACATATATGTGTATATATACATATATACATATACATACATATATATATATATATATATATGCTAACTTAAAACTTTCTTAGTTTAAAAAAACAAAAAATACGAGTTTCGGAAGCCTTATTTGCATATGAAAATATGCTCAACATCACTACTTATTAGAAAAATGCAAATCAAAACTACAATGAGGTATCACCTCACACCGGTCAGAATGGTCATTAGTAAAAATCTACAAATAATAAATACTGGAGAGGGTGTGGAGAAAAGGGAACCTTCCCACTCTGTTGGTGGGAATGTAAATTGGTACAGCCACTATGGAGAACAGTGTGGAGGTTCCTTAAAAATCTGAAAATAGAGCTACCATATGATCCAACAATTCCACTACTGGAAATGTATCCAGAGAAAACCATAATTGGAAAAGATACAGGCACTCCAATGTTCATTGCAGCACTATTTACAATAGCCAAGACTTGCAAACAACCTAAATGTCCATTAACAGATGAATGGACAAAGGTGTGGTGTATATATACCATGGAATATTACTCAACCATAAAAGAGAGTGAAATAATGTCATTTGGAGTGACTTGGGTGGACCTAGGGATAGTCATATTTAGTGAAATAAGTCAGACAGAGAAAGACAAATATATGATATCTCTTATATGTGGAATCTGAAAAAAATGGTACAAATGAACTTATTTACAAAATGGAAGGAGAGTTACAGATGTAGAAAACAAACTTATGGTTACCAAAGGGGGAAAGGGGGGAAAGATAAATTTAGAGATTGGGATTGACATATACACACTACTATATACAGTAAGTCCCCTACATACGAACCTTCAAGTAGCAAGCTTTTGAAGATGCAGACTTGCATTCCATCAACGTCAGGCATGAGTGAAAATTGCTGCTTGCTCTTCACCTCTTATTGTTGATGATATTTCAGCTCTACTACCTCTCACCTCCTCTTCCTCCTCCAGTCAGTAACCCTTCTTACTGTTCACTCTATGCCAGCCCTTATATACCAGCTGTCATACCATACTACTGCACTTTTCAAGCTACTGTACTGTAAGATTAAAAATGTTTTCTTTATTTTTTGTGTTTTTAAAATATATTATTTGTGCAAAAAATTATTATAAACCTGTTACAGGGCAATACTATGTAGCTGATTGTATTATCTGGGTACCTAGACTAAATTTGTTGAATTTAAGAACAAATTGGACTTAAAACACACTCTCAGAACAGAACTCATTCATATGTAGGGGACTTACTGTATAAAATAAACTAATGGGGACCTATTGTATAACACAGGAAACCCTACTCAATACTTTGTAATATGAGATACTTTGACTTATATGAGAAAAGAATCTAAAAAAAAGATCTCACATGTCGGGTGGTGTGGAGAAAAATAAAAGAGTGGAGATATATATATATATATATATATATATATATATATATATATATATATATATATATATATATATATATGTATAACTGATTCAGTTTGCTGTACAGCAGAAACTAACACAACATTATAAATCAACTATACTCCAATAAAAATTAATTTAAAAATAATAAATTGGAAAAGCATCTAATTTGGTAAATTTTTAGAGAGCTCTCATTATAAACAGCTATTTTATTGGCATCTATGTAAAAACTTAAAAGATGGATAAAAATATACTATATATATACATATATAAACATGTATATATACATATATAAATATATATTTATGTATATAGTATATATACATATATATATTATATGCTAACCTTAAAACTTTCTTAGCTTAAAAAAAACAAAATATACTTTAGGAAGCCTTATTTGTGATGGCTTGTTTATTTCAATGGGTCTTACAAATGGTAATAAAAACATTAGTTTAATTAATATTAATTAGGTTGATTAAGATCAAATAAGAAAAAACTGAGGGGAAAGTCTAGAGAATTCTTCCCAAAAAGGTAGAAAGTTAAAGGGACTTGTTCCAACAGCATAGAAATCATCAGATGATAGTTAAGAAATGGGATAGATAAAAAGGGCATCAATGGGATTAAAATGAAGGGTTTTGATAAAACACTACCTAAGGTTGAATGGATAGGTCAAAGAGACTCCCTATTTGTCCCCAACATTAGAGGGCCTCTAACAAATCTGCTCTATTGCTGCAGTTATCTATCTATCTATCTATCTATCTATCTATTTATCTATCTATCTATCTACATACGACTGAAGAAAATTACACTAACATACCCAATCAATAGTTGTTTGGGGCAACAGTCAGGCCAATTAATCAAGTTAAAAGATTGACAAAAGTGCCTGAGTCACTTAAATTGGTCAGAGGATAAAAAGAAACATTTCTGGACTCCTTGTAATAGCAAGACTGCTTGGTAATGTTTTAATAGAAGCTAAAGCTTGAAAATGCATATATGTGCGATCTAGAAAAATGGTACAGATGAACATATTTGCAGGGTAGGAATAGAAATGCAGAACTAGAAAACAGACGTGTGGACACAATGGGGGAAGGGGAGGGTGAGATGAATTGGGAGATTAGGTTTGACACAAATACACTACCATATGTAAAGTAGCTAGTGAGAACTTGCTGTATAACACAGGGATCACAGCTCTGTGTTCTGTGATGACCTAGATGGGTGGGATGTTGGGGAGGGAGGTAAAAGAGGGAGGGGATATATGTATACATATAGCTGATTCACTTCATTGTACAGCAGAAACTAACACAACATTGTAAATCAATTATACTCCAATAAAAAATGTTAAAAAAGTTGATAGAATTGAGATAAAAGTTTATAAATGTTGGTATATTCAAATGAACTTTATATAAGATGGTTACAAAACTTTTGTTTATTTATATTATAGTATAGACATTATATCTCACTGGGAATGCTTCCCTCACGTGGCATTATAAGATAGGGCATAGAAATCTGCCTCCCAGGCAATATTAATTAAACATATGAAAGGAAGTCAGTAGGTTTACCTAAGTTCACACAATATGAAATAAAAACTGGGAACTAATATTCAGAGGTTAATAAAAACAATAATAGAGGTTCCCCCCACCCACTCCCTCCACACCCGGTTTAACTTCTACCTTCAAAAGAGAGACTTTGCTGAATGCCTTGGGCAAACTTTTTAAGCGTGATAAATTGAACCCTAAAGTTCTAGAACATTGAACTCTTGATTTTCAGTTTTGTTGAAAATCTTCTCACTGATATTAAAAAGTAAATTAAAAAATTTAGTTGGGCAAATCAATCTTTTAATATCATTTAGGTGACAGGCCAGTTCTTTGGAGAATTAAAAGCAACCGTCTTTGTTTTGCAAATCTCTACAAATCAGAAATGTAAGCACAGCCCACAATAACCTGTGACTGAACCTAATTAGCTCAATCAGGTAGAACCTAAAAGCAAAGGGGAAAAAAAGTGGGGGAAAGGCCTGTTTAAACTCCAACTGCTGGAAAGACTCTCTCACTCAAAATCTAATTCACAGTCTACTTTAAGGATTTATCAAGGACAAAAACAAATCTTAAAGTCTTTTCCATAAAGAGTAAAGCCTTAATCATCTGAGCAAACAAATTTAACTTATTCTATTATTTATAAACTTGTAAGTTTACGTTGTAATACCTGATTCATGACAATGTTTTAAAGTGAAGCTGTGAGATCACTAGTTATGTCTGTCTATATATCTGTGTGTATGTTACACACATGAAATGTTTCTAACTCAGTATAGTATTAGCAAAATTAAATTATAAAAGTGCTCTAATTTACTTAAAAGTAAGTGCTTACAAATTAAATATTTCTAAATATAATGGAAACTGGCCAGAATAAATTTCAAGTTCATGTGATCTAGGAAATATTCAGTATTAAATTAATATCTGATATTAAACTAGCTTAAGCTTGTTGATTAAATCAATACAGGCATGTATTACTTTTATTATACCTAGGTTTTCTGAAAGTGAAGGAGTTCATTTTATTTCTACTGCAGAGTTTGTCACCAAGAAAAATTAACTCGGTATGAAGAAATTTTCATGAGTTATAAAATAGAGGTAAAATGAGATAAGAGTTTTCAAGTGAACACTTTAGGAATCATTACATTTGGGATATGTCTATCTAAAATAATTTCTCCAGATTTTGGTAACTTGAAACTTTAGAGTTTTGCTCAGTTAAGTTAAATTATGGAATTCATTGAATATCCAGATCATTTCAGTAAGATAAAATACTGGAATATTAATTGCTACTTTTATCTTCTTATGAGAGGAAACTAAAGATATTTGGGTTTATTAGACACATATCTTGTACCACATTGAGGAAAGAAATTGTACTATGAAAAGATGTATGTTTCTAGAGGTGATGGAATGTTCCTAAGTTTGCCAGTCAGGAAATGCTGGTATGACAAACAGTTCCAATGACTTGTTGGTTGGTTTTCACTAGAGTTTAAGGTTTTTAAAGATTAAATTGTGATATGTGCAATTACTAGAATTAATAAGGGAAACATTCCAGTATGCAAGGAAAGTAGAATATGAGTTTTAAGTAAAAGAAGGCATGAGGAATGGAAATGCATTTTGTTAAAGGAAAAGAAAGTGATTTTGTTCTAGAGCTGGTTGTTTCTAGATGAAAAAGAAAATAAGAGATAAACTAATATAGATACAGAAAATTATGGAAAGCTTGTGGAAAGGGGGTCCTGAAAAAAAGAGTTTTATGCATAGTCAGGCTGCGATTGGAATGAATTTAATTAGGTAAATGAAGCTTGTTATTGAGGGTGGACTAATGTAACACTGGTGTTTGGTTTTCCCTATGTTAAGGCAACAAAATTTTCTTAGAATATTCAGCTACTTTCAGTAACAGATTTTGAGTTTCTTAGCCTTCTAAATGATCTGTATTTGTCCTAAAAATATTTTATTGTCATTTTTATTGGATGAATATGTATTATTTCACAGTGACCTATAATCTTATTTAACCAAGTGTTTTAAAACCTTTTGATATCTTTGACAACCATCTCCAAGTCAAATTCTAAAATTCATTTGACCTCTACCTAACTTAAGGATGCTTCAAAGGGCTTCTGAAACATCCCAAAGAGTGATATTAAATTAGGTTTATTTGATACCTTAAATTACATGAGAAACCATGTCAAACAAGTTATAACAAAACATTCTTGTTATATTATATGAATAAATATCATTAATCTTGTCACTACAAAATTTCTATGGAATTCCTAAAAATTGGTGTGTTGTAGTATAATGTTATCAGTCATAACTATAATTATTATCTTAAAATTTTGTATGTCATATAAATAACTAAGTTTATTATCAGTTACTTTGTAATCAGATCTTTGTGTCATTTTAAGTATTTTGTCATTTATAGACAATCATTGTTTTCCTTTGATGTTTTTATAAGATGAAGATCTTCAAGAAGATTCATAAAAGGACTTTTTTTGACAAACGTAAGTTTCTGATGACTTTTAGATCATACCACTGAACTGGAAAACGTTTTTGATTATGCTAACTATGACCTACAATAAGTTGATATAGTACACTTTTGCAAACAAAAATGAAACATTTATCTTTTTCTCTCTACTTGATAACTCCAGAATTAGGTTTCTCCAGCTGGCTTCCCTTTAGAATTGATGACTTATTGCAACCAGATTACAACTAGTTATACTAATCATTGTTTTAATATGTTCTGTCTTGTTGTTTTTAAAATTATTTATGCCTGTGTTTCTCCCTGCTGTACTATGATTTTATTAATGTTACTATCTATATTACTTGTATCCTCTCTATTTAATAAAATTGTTGTCTCTTGCATTACTTAGTGTGTAGCCAGGTCTCTGACAATATTAACAATGGCTAATCATCTTAGGGTAGTCATCATATATATAACTCTACACAGAATAATTGTAATAGTTCAACTCTAGTTATGGGAAGAAGCTCCAGAGAATTGTAGGTTATCAATAGGGCTTAATCCAAAAATTAGCACATTAAGTGGCCTATGAACAGAATCCTCTCCTGATCTAGGAAAGTGACTACCTAGTGCCAAGGAACAAATGGGTCATCAAATGTCTCGGTAACCTTCGTCAAATTTATGATCAAGAGGAGATTCTGTAGATAAAGAAAATGTTGCCTGCCATTCCAGTAAACAGCAAATGTTGCCCGCTGAAGCTGCCCCCAAAAATGCACACTGAGGAGAATTCAAGATAGAGGAAAACAGGATACTGGCCCTAGATAGTTAAGATGCATATATAAGGAATAATTTCAATGTGCCCAGCATCTTGCATTTTTCCAATGCATAGAAAAGTACTAAAATCTTTAACTTGAGATATCTGTTTTTTGTGATTAGCAGTTATCTTTTGATGTTAGATTACATGTTTTTTTTTTTTTTCCAGCAAAAATTCCTATATATCTTGGCTTCTCCCTTACCTCTTTGGAACCGTTTCTCAAAGCTATCTGAGAGACATATCCCCAGGCTATAGTCTTGAGTAAGGTCTCCAAATAAAACATAACTCTCAACTTTTAGGTTATGCATTTTTTCCAGTTGACAGCCTCTACAATGAAATCAGCGAGATAATTTTGGGCAGAAATGGAAAAATCTAAATAAATAGAGGGATGTGTTATACTCAATATTGGAATATCAATATTGGAATACTTAATATTATAAACATGTTAGTTTTCCCAAAATTAATCTGTAAATTTTAACCAATTCTAATTCAAATCTAAGCTTTCCCCCTTCAATTTAACTAAATATTTCTAAAACATTTTTGGAAATATTGTAGGTCACCAAGAACCTAGTCAATTTTGAATAATCTATTGTAAAGATACATTAAATAAGACCATATAGTATTGGTACAAAGGTAGATATACTGACCAATAAAACTGAATATAAAGTTCAGAATATGATCAGCATATATATGACTGCCTTATTTATGGTGACAGTGGTATCACTATAGAGAAGTGGGGAAAGAATGGTCTTTTTGATAAACTGTGGAACAATTGACTAGTTTCTTCATACATCCAACTATTAGTGTGAGTAAGTTTGGAATGCCAGTACAGTTATTCTAAAGAAAAGTTTCACTTGGTCTGGTAATAAAAATTCAAGATTGAAAAGGTTTACTAATAACTATTTATTTTCTTTTAAGTCTTGATGACTAATAAAGATAGAAGTCATTGACAGAAACAAGGAAATAGGAAAGAGTTGCAGGTTTGAGGTAGGAGTACACAAGTTAGGTTTTGGATATTTAGTTAAACTCATCACTAGCAGTGAGTGTGTTTTGTTACTCATTGAATAAAACACCAATATCAAAACAAAACAAAAAAACTAGGTGAATGAATTCCAGGAAAAGTTTACCATCTGAAAATCCCTGCTTATTTCACAGACTTATAGAATATATTCATTTTTGCATACTCTTTAATATGAAGGTGCCTAAATCTGCAAGAAACAATCAATTTAATTGGAATTGAGCTACTAATTTTGTGTAGAGTGACACAGAAGATGGATTTTTAAGGGCAAATATCTTTATTGCCTTTCAAAACTTCCTTTGCTTGGTTCTCCATTTCCAGTGTTTAACACTCCATAATATTCTGCCATTTAGTCTTTTTATTCAGCCTAAGAATGCAAATGCTGCTCAGTACATCACAGGCCTTTAGGAATCAATAAAATCAATACATTAAATTTTACATGAGGCTGTGAAGAACTTAAAAAATACCTGGAGTGAGCATTTGCATTTATTTTCTGCAAACCAGCTCAGGCCAGCCATTCTCCTGTGTCCTGTGTCTCTATGAGTTGTTCAGAGAACAAAGCATTCTTTTATTCCTATAATGATGCTTCAAAGTCTTTAAAACAACACAAGAATCATGTTATTTTACATACATAACAGAGCCTTACAACAGGAAGTTGACAGAAGAGTTCTATCTCCTTGGCACATCATATCAAACATCTGCTAACTCAAATAAATATGTTCTCTGTTTTTCTTCCAGGTAATGTCAAAAACACGGGCATTTTAGTGGAACACTGTCATAATATATTTTAAAATAATATCTTAGAGTTTATCTCTTCAGCAAAACATATTTTGGCAATCTCAAGGATAATTTAATTGTTTTTATTAACAATACCATAAATGAAACTTTTGTGTGACACTGATGAAGCTGCAATCACTGAAGGAAAATAATCTACTGATAGACTTAGTTGCTGTATTTTAAATTCTTAAGGAGCCTCCAAATCCAGGAGGTTGTCTTTGTCTGAAAAGACAGGGGTAAAATAATCTTGCTCTTCTTAATATCATTCTCACACATTAAGCAATTATACAAGCCAACCAAATTTTACATGGAAGAAAAATTACCTTCTTCATGAACTTGACAATTGATAAAAACATAAAAATGTCAGAAATGAAAAGTGTTTTAGAAGTCCTTTACTTTAATCTTATTATTTGCTATTTGGAAGGCAGCATAGTGTAGGAGAAAAAGAATTTGTAGTTAAGTGTCATGATTACAATTATCATCTGAGTGATCTTGGACTGGTGAGAAAACATATCTAAATTTATTGTCATCATCTCTGTATTATAATTATCCACAGCTTAGTATCCCAAGTGTGTAAAGAATACTTATAAATCAGTAAGAAAAATTAAATGTTCTAATAGGAAAAAAAAAAGGGTATGAGGTAGCAATTCACAGAAGACAGAATCTGCAAGGCTAATATGCATTTGAAAGGATGCTTATTCTCACTAGTAACCAGAGAAATCAAAATAAAATGACAATGAGATGTACTTCATACCATCAGATTAGCCAAAACAAACAAATTAAAAGAACCAATCAGTATTAGACATTGGTCAAAGGGTACTGCAAAACAGTGGCTTTCCAACTTTTTGAGATTTCCAATTGCTCCAGAGAGCAATATGGCTATATATAGTGAAAGTGAACATTAAAATGCCATATGACCAAAAATGTTCACTTCTAGGTATATTCCAAAAGGGAATTCTTGCAAATATATGCAAGTGGTTATATAAGGGAATGTTCATTGTAGCAGTGTTTGCAGTAGCAAAAATAAATTGTGGCTATGCACAGTAATAGACTATTCTATATCAGATAAAATGGAAGAACTAGATTTATTTTTGTTGACATGGTTAAATCTAAAAGTAAATTATTCATAGGAAAAGTTAAGTTGCATGAGGTAGAATATATCATTGTTTAAGTAAAACTTTAATGTGCAAAAATATTATGTTTGTAATAGTACTAAAAATATGGGCCGATGTTGTAAAAGTTAATAATGAGAAACCTCAATTAAAATAAAGTTAGGAGACAAGAAGGAGGGGATCTCACACTCTAGGATGATAGCAGAGCCCACCAGGAGGAAGAAAGACTTCCACTGCTAGTCTGGCCAATAAGTGATTTTCACAACTTAGCAAATGAAAAGCCACTATACTTCAAACTCTCAATTTATCCAATGGAGTCTTTGTTTACTATAACCCTCCCAACTTCTTTTCCTCCTCTTTAAAAGAGTTCTCCTCTACTTGCTGTTGGGAGACTTGCACGTGGTTCATAACGGTTGCAGATCCAAATAACAATTCTTTGTTGATTCCAAATAAACCAATCTTTGCTGGAGAAATAACTGGCAGTGTACTTGTTTTAGATCAATGATTTCAAAATAAATTCATTCTTATGCTACTGGGAAGGACAAAATGTGACTGAGACATAGAATGAGGGGACTGTAACATTATTTGTTATACATTTTTCCTCCAAAATATACAATTAATTGAGGCTGTTATTAAGAAGGCTTGAGGGTATATTTATTAGGAAGAGCAAAATTATGAAGCTACTTACATAAGATTTAAAAATAAAAGTTTTCATTGAGATGGATCAAGATGGTGGAGTAGGAGGATGTGGAACTCACAAACCAGCATGAACACATCAAACATACATCCACATGTTGAATAATTCTCACTGAAAACTAACTGGAAACTGGCAGAAATACTGCTATACAAAACAAGGGTGTAAGAAAAGTCCACATGAAATTGGGTAGGAAGGGAAGAGACTGAGGAGTCAGTACCTGTGCCCCTGGGAGGGAACTCAGAGGAAAAGGGAGATTACTTGGGCAGATATCCTCCCTAGGGTGTGAGTGGTTCAAACCACATGTCCAGTCCTGGGGTGTGACACAAGGAAGACCAGCACCTTTGTCTGGTTGTAAGACCAGTGAGACTAACAGGAGGGTTGTGGGAAGCCCGTGCTCTGCTCATGAGGAATGCACCTGTGCTGGCTTGCTCCTGAAGCAGGGCAAAGAGAGAAAATTGAAAACTGCTCAAGTGGCCACCCCATTTCCCACAACTGTCCCAGCACTTGCCCCAGCCTGAGCCAAGAAAAAGCACTAAACACACTTATCTCATATTACAGGTCCACACTGGGACAAGGGCTGGTACAACTGAGCAAAGATGTTGTCTGTGAGACACAGAGGTAGCTTAGACACAAAATGGCATGTAAGCAGGTGGAGACAGCCATTACTGCCCCCACAGTAGGGAGCACATCAGAAGTAGTCCCAATCTCTGATGGTGTCCAGACCATCACAACCTGTGTCTTGACACACACTGAGAAACCACACATGACCTGCTTACCCTGCTGCAAATCTCCACACGAGGAGGAGGGTTGCAGAGGCCAAAGAGAGGGACAAGTTGGGAGGGATGAAGGAGGCTTGGACCTGAAGTGCCATCTGAGTGGGGTCATTACTGGTGCTTACACAGGCAGAGCATCAAAACCAAACTGTACCTCTGTATGTGGCTGGCCTTCCACAGCCTGTGGCCAGTCACATGTCAGGCACCTCATGCTCTAGTACCACACCACTCTGGGACAAGTGTACAGGTGTTGGGAGAAGGGAGAGTACAAACTTGAAGGAAACAGAGCAAGCTTGGATTCACCTCTCAGGGCTTCTTCTCCTACAATTTGGGACCACCCTTCCAACCTCCAACAGGGCAATAACAGACACTGAGCATAAGGGAAGCCCTGCTTCACATCTGGCACTGGCTCTAGCTGCTTCATCTCCAGAGATACCTTCTACCAAGGTCATAGCTGTCAGCATACCATGAGGAAAGATGTGACTTGTGTTCATGTGAAATCCAGCTCTTACAAAAAAATGACTGGGCAGATGCAGACTATATAGTGATGCTCCCACAGAAGGACATTTTTTCAAGACAGCAATAGTACTTGTTTCACCTAGTTTCATAGAGTCAAAGAAAGTTAAACAAAGTGGGAAGATGGAGGAACTGGTCTCAGTTGAAACAGTAAGAGAAAAATCCCTGAAAAAAAAATAAATAATAAAACAGAAATTAAAACAAATTATCAGGTAAAGAATTCAAAGTCCTAGAGATAAGAATGCTAACTACATTAGGGAAAAGAGTAAACAGACTCAGTGAAAATTTTAACAACAAACTAGAAAATATAAAAAAAGAACATGTCAGAACTGAAGAATACAATAACTGAAATGAAAAACACATTAGAAGGAATTAATAGCAGACTAGGTGATACAAAAAATGCATAAGAGATCTGGAAGGTAGAATAATGGAAATCACTCAATTAGAAGAGCAAAGAGAAAAACAAATTAAAAACATGAGAAAATTTTAAGAGATACCAGGGATAATATCAAGTATACCAATTTCACTATAGAGGTCACAGAAGGAGGAGAGAGAGAAGGGAGTTGAAAATGTACTTGATGAAATTATGGCTGAAAAATTCTGAAAGCTGAAGAAAGAAAGAGATGTCAAGGTAAAGAAAGAAAATAGGGTCCCAATGAGATGAACCTAAACAGGCCTACTCCATGACATATCATAATTAAAATGACAAAAGTAAAAGAATTCTAAAGGCAGAAAAAGAAAAATAAAGAATCATATAAAAGGGAAATCCCCACTTTACCCAAGACTATCAACTGATTTCTCTGCAGAAACTTTTCAGTCCAGAAGTGAGTGGCATAATATATTGCAATACTGAAAGGGAAAAGCCTGCAACCTATGATAGTTGACCTAGCATGATTATCATTTAAAACTGAAAGAGAGGTAAAATACTTAGAATAGCAAAAACTAAGAGCTCATCAATACTAAACCTACCCTAAAAGGAATGTTAAAGGGTCTTTTCTAAGTGGATATGACAAAAATTTTAAATCTGTAGGAAAAGAAAACTCCCACTAGGAAAGAAAATATATAAGGGCTAAGGATCAACCACTTAAATAAGCTAGTAGGAAGATAGAAAGATAAAAAATTATAAAGAATTTATTACTATAACATATGTAAAGGGATAAATATGAAGATGAAGATGTAAAATATGACATCAAAATAACAACATATAGGGGAAGGGAGTAAAAATATATACCTTTTAAACTTAAATGACTACAGTTTAAAACAAGTAGATATGGCTGTAGATCAACATATATGAACCCCATGGAAATTAAAAATCAACAACTTAAAATAGAGAGAAAAAACTAGAGAGAAACAAACACAAACATCATATTAAAGAAAATCATCAAACCACAAAGGAATAAACAAAAAGAAGAAGAAATGAACAGAGAACTATAAAAACATCTAAAAAATAATAAAACAGTAATATTTACATACCTATCAATAATTACTTTATATCTCAATGGCCTTAATACTTCAATCAACAGATGTAGGGCAACTGACTGGATGAAAAAACAAGACCCATCTCTATGTTGCCTACAAGACACTCACTTCAGAGCTAAAAACACTCAGACTGATAATTAGGTGATGGAAAAATATATTTCATGCAAATGGGAATGACAAGAAAGCAGAGGTAGAAATACTCATATGAGACAAAATCGACTTTAAAACAAAGGCAGGACTTCCCTGGTGGTGCAATAGTTGAGAATCTGCCTGCCAATGCAGAGGACACGGGTTCCAGCCCTGGTCTGGGAAGATCCCACATGCCCCAGAGCAACTGGGTCCATGAGCCACAACTACTGAGCCTGCACGTCTGGAGCCTGTGCTCTGCAACAAGAGAGGCCGTGATAGTGAGAAGCCCGTGCACTGCAATGAAGAGTGGCCCCTGCTTGCTGCAACTAGAGAAAACCCTCACACAGAAACAAAGACCCAAAACAGCCAAAAATAAATAAATAAATAAATTTATAAAAACAAAAAAAACAAAGTCTATTACAAAAGACAAAAAAAGGTGTTATAGGGACTTCCCTGGTGGCGCAGTGGTTGAGAGTCCGCATGCCAATGCAGGGGACATGGATTTGAGCCCTGGTCTGGGAAGATCCCACATACCATGGAGCAACTAAGCCAGTATATCACAGCTACTGAGCCTGCACTCTGGAGCCCATGAGCCACAACTACTGAGCTCACATGCTGCAATTACTGAAGCCCAGGTGCCTAGTGCTCTGCAACAAGAGAAGCCACCTCAATGAGAAGCCCACACAAAGCAATGAAGAGTAGCCCCCACTCACCGCAACTAGAGAAATCCTGTGCTCAGCAATGCAGACCCAACACAGCCAAAAATAAAATTAAAAAATGAATAAAAAAATAAGGCATTATATAATTATAAAGGGGTCAATACAAGAAGAAAATATTATAAATATTATAACACTCATTAATATATATGCACCAAATACAGAAAAACCTAAATATATAAAGCAACTATTATCAGTCATAAATGGACAAATTGACAACAGTAAAATAATAGTAGGAGACTTTAACCCTCCCATCAATGGCCAGAACATCAATAAGGCAAGAAAATATCAATATCAATAAGAAAATATCAATAAGGCAATGTCAATATCAATATTAAGTGACACAGTAGACTAGTTAGACTTTAAATAGATATTCCATTGAAGAGCAGCAAAATACACATTTTTTTAACTGCATATGGAACTTTATTCAGGATAGATCACATACTAGGCCACAAAACAAGTCTCAACAAATTTAAGAGGATAGAAATTATATCAAGGATTTTTTTCAACCACAACAGTATGAAACCAGAAATCAATTACAGAAAGAAAAATGGGAAAAGCACAAACATGTGGAGACTAAACAACATGCTACTTAAAAACCAGTGGGTAAATGAATCAATGAAAGAGGAAATCAGAAAATGTCTCAAGACAAATGAAAATGAAAATACAACTTTCCAAACCATCCTTATGAGCTGCAGCAAAAGCAGCTCTAAGAGGGAAGTTTATAGTCATACAGACCTACCTCAAGAAACAAGAAAAATCTCAAATATACAACCTAAACTACTAATTAAAGGAATTAGAAAAAGAAGAACAAAACCCAAGAAGATGTGGTATACATATACAATGGAATATTACCTAGCCATAAAAAATGAAATGCCGTCATTTGCAACAGTGCAAATGGACCTAGAGAGTATTATGCATAGTGAAATAAGTCACACAGACAAAGAAAAATACTGTATGATATCACTTATATAAAAGTGATTAGTGGTTATTAAAAAAAGAAGAATATATAAAACAAAACAGAAATAGACACAAAATAGAGAACAAACTAGTGATTACCAGTGAGAAGAGGGAAGGGAGGAGCAGTGAGATAGGGATATAAGTTTAAGAAACACAAGCAACTATGTATAAAATAAATAAGCAATAAGATATTGTACAGCACAGGGAAATATAGCCATTATTTTATAATAACTTTAAATGGAATATAATCTCTCTATATATATTGAATAGCTATGCTGTATATCTGAAACTAATATAATCTTGTAAGTCAACTATACTACAATTAAATAAATAAATCAAATAAAAGCTTTCCATTATAAAAATTTCAAACACACACCAAAGTACATAGAGTAGTCATGTAGCCTTCAGCCAAGATTGAACAATTGTGGAGTCCTCGTTAATTTGTTATATCTATACTCCCACTCCCCACTCTGTAGTATTTAAAGAAAACCTCAGGCATCATCTCAAGTAATACATTATTTCATTTAAAATTTAAGATATTGAAGCAAGAAGGCAGAGGAGTAGGAGGGCATGGAGTTCAGCTCTCTGCATGGATGCACTAGGAATACATCTACATATGCAACAGTTCTCACAGAACATAGGCTGAACACTAACAGAAGACCTTGGACACCAGAAAGGACTATAAAGATCCCTGCATAACAGGGTAGGATGAAAAACAGAAGGGAGAAGGTGGAGAGGAAGCAGGAAGGGACCTGCACCCCAGGGCTGGAGAGCCAAAGCAGAGGAGAGATTCCCGAATTCAGGGAAACCCCCTCTCTGATGGGGAAATTGATGGGACAGAAGGGAAGCATTTGAGCCTGTCAGAAGAGGGTGAAATTGTTGATCTGTGGCAGATGAGACAGAATGAGAAATACACAGATGGTCCGTACCATGGCCCTATGTACCCAGGTCTGAGACGTGTGTTCACAGGTGTGCAAGGGGACTGGGAGATGGAGCATGGGAACTGAAGAACAGGCCCAGAGCAAGAATTGCTGTTGGCTGTGGAGAGATGGACTAAGGGGATGGAAGCAAGGAAATCCACAGCAGGGAATGCCTAGGGAGAAAGACCAGACTGCCATGGAAACAGGGCACTACTGTTGAGTCACTCGCAGTAGGAGGAGCCACTATTGTAGTCTCTCTCTCCCCAGACGCTGGTGGCTGCTGATAGACAATAAAAGAAGCCCTCTCAGGGCTGGCTCTCGTGTGTTGGCTGCTGAGCAGAAAAGAAAAAAAAAAACCCTCAGGGCTGGCCCTCACGTGTCTTATGCTGAGTACAAGAAAAGGCCCTCAGTAGGGCCATATCTCTTGTGCCCTTGGCCGCTGGCTTCCCTGCACATTTGGTGTCACCAGGGATCCTGCAATCCAAGGAGTCATACCACCTCTGCTACCTGTATTCATTGGGGCAGACCCAAGAGTTCCAAGGCAGCCTCAGGACCAGACTCTTGTGGGTGGACAACAGCAGAGGTGATGATAAAATGAAAGCTGAACTCCGGGGATGGAGCAACTAAGGAAGATTGAAAATATTTCTGTCAGCTGTACAAGCTGCAGATTAAATCCCCATGGTCAGATATGTAGACCCTGCATCTATGGAATATTTGAGTAGACAATGAATATTCCCACACAAGAAAACAGTCTACCTCTGAGAGCTGTAGACTTTGGGGGCAAGTACACACAAGAATTCGGCAGGATGAGTCTAAGTGGTCCCCACAGGGCCCACAGCTGGTCCAGAGACCAGCTCAGTGACAGAAGAGACCCTCTTGGGGAGGCGAACGTGGGCTGTTGCTTATGGCTTATGCAAGGACACTTACAACTGAGACCCCAGGGAAAAATAATAACTATTATACATTTTATTATGTTTTGATTTATTTTGTTTTTGGTTCTGGCTCTCTGTTGCTGTTTTATTTTTTCTTGTCTCTTTCTTGTTGTTTTAGGTTTGTTTTTAGGTTTTCGGGATCTTCATGTTTTAGAACATATTTTTTATTTTTTTATATATTTCTATTTTTACTTTGCTTTTCTGTTGTTCTATGTTCTTTTCCCTTATTTTTCTCCTTCTTTTCCTTTAATGTATTTTTACTTCTTTTTATATTTCCTTTTCTACTTTGCTTTTCTGTGGTCCTATGTTTTTTCCCTTTTTTATTTATTTTATTTTATTTTATGTATTTTGTTTATTTTATATTATTATTATTTTTAATCATTTTTATCAGTTTGTTCTGTTTCTTTGCTTTATTTTTCAGTTGACACACTGCTTTAGTTTTGTTTTTAGGTCTTCCATTTTTGTTAGTTTTGATCCTAATTGTTTGATTTCATTTTTGAGTTCTCCATTTGTCTGGTTGTTCCTTGTTTTTTGTTTTATTTGGTTCTGTTTTTGTTTCTTTTGCATGTGTGTGTTTTGCTGTTTCTATTTTTGTTTGTGTGATTTTGTTTTTAGCATTTCTCTGTGGTTTTCTTTAATATATTTTCTATTTTATTCTGTTATATTTTGATTTCTATGTTGCTTTTTTGTTGTTCTGTCTTATTTGCCTTTCTCTTTTCCTTTTTTAAAAATCATTTTTGTCAGTTTGTTTCTTTGCTTCATTCTTCAATTGTCACTCTGATTTGGTTTTGGTTTTGAGTTATGTGTTTTTGTCAGGTTTCTTCTTAATTGATTTTGTTCTTGGGTTCTTTTGTTTGTCTGGTTGTTCTCTTGCTTTTTATTTTATTTCATTCTGTTTTTTATTCTTTTCTCTGTGTGCATTTTCCTTGTTTCTGTTTTTGTTTGTTTGATTTTACTTTTTACCATTTGTCTGAACTTTTGTTAAACATTTTTTTTCTTTTTAATCCCCTTTATTGCTGGGATGAGCAACTTAATGGGTCTTGGTTCCTCTACGGGAAGTCAGGCTTGAGTCTCTGGGGTGGGAGAACTGAGTCCAGAATGCTGTACCACTAGAAAATTCCCAGCCCCAGGGAAGATTAATCACTAAGAGTTCTCACGAAGGCCTCTGTCTGAATCCAAGACCTGGTTCCACCCACATGCCAGCAGCTACCTGTGCAGGACCCCTCACACCAAACAACAAACAAGACAGGAACACAAACCCACCCATCAGCACACAGACTACCTAAAGTCATAATAAGCTCACAGATACCCAAAATACACAACCTGACATGACCCTGCTCATCAGAGGGAAAAGAATCAGCCTCACACACCAGAATGCAGGCACCAGTCCCTCCCATCAGGAAGGCTATGCAAGCCACTGGAACAACCTCACCACTGGGGGTAGAGAACAGAAACAAGAGGAACTATGACCCAGTAGCCCAAGGAAAGGAGACCTCAGATACTGTAAATTAGACAAAATGAGAAGACAGAGAAATATCTTGCAGGCAAAGGAACAAGATAAAAACTCACAAGACCTAATAATGAAGAGGAAATAGGCAAACTACCTGAAAAAGAATTCACAGTAATGATAATAAAGATGATCTAAATTGTAAGAAATAGAATAAGGAAAATATAACAAACGTTTAACTAGGACCTAGAAGAACTAAAGAGCAAACAAACAGTAATGAAAAACACAATAACTGAAATTAAAAATACTCTAGAAGGAATCAATAGAAAAATAACAGGCTGAAGAACAGAAAAGTGAGCTGGAAGTTAGAATGGTGGAAATAACCACCACAGAGAAAAATAAAGAAAAAAGAATGAAAAGGAAGGAGAAGAGTCTCAGAGACCTCTGGGACAACATTAAGCACACCAACATTCGAATTATATATATCCCAGAGAAAAAGAAAAAAAAAACGGTCTGAGAAAGTATTTCAAGAGATTTTCCTTGAAAACTTCCTCAGCATGGGAAAGGACATAGTTAATCAAGTCCAGGAAGCATAGAGTCCCAACAGGATAAACCCAATAAGAAATATGTGGACACACATATTAATCAAACTAACATAAATTAAACACAAAGAAAAAAAATTAAAAGCAACAAGGGAAAAGTAACATATAACATACAAGGGAATCCCCATAAGGTTAGCAGCTGATCTTTCAGCAGAAACTCTACAGGCAGAAGGGAGTGGCAAGATATATTTAAAGTGATGAAAGGGAAAAACCCACAACCAAGATTACTCTACCCAGCAAGTATCTCATTCATATTCAATGGAGAAATCAAAAACTTTACAGACAAACAAAAGTTAAGAGTATTCAGCACCACAAAACCAGCTTTACAACAAATGCTAAAGGAACTTATCTAGGCAGGAAACACAAGAGAAGGAAAAGACCTACAAAAACAAACTGAAAACAATTAAGAAAATAGTAACAGGAACATACATATCAATAATTACATTAAATGGAAATGGATTAAATGGATTAAATGTCCCAACTAAAAGACACAGATTGGCTCAGTAAATACAAAAACAAGACCTGTATATATGCTGTCTACAAGAGACCCATTTCAGACCTAGGGACACATACACACTGAAAGTGAAGGATGGAAAAATATATTCCATGCAAATGGAAATCAAAAGAAAGCTGGAGTACCAATACTCACATCAGACAAAATAGACTTTTAAATAAAGACTATTACAAGAGAAAAGGAAGGACACCACATAATGATGAAGGGATCAATCTAAGAGGAAGATGTAATAATTTAAAATATACACCCAACATAAGAGCACCTCAATATATAAGGCAAACTAACAGCCATAAAAGGTGAAATTGGCTGTAACACAATAATAGTAGGGAACTTTAACACCCACTTACACCAATGCACAGATCATCCAAACAGAAAATAAATAAATAGTCACAAGCTTTAAATGACACATTAGACCAGATGGACTTAATTGATATTCATAGGACATTCCATCCAAAACCAACAGATTATATGTTCTTCTCAAGTATACACAGAACATTCTCTAAGATAGACAACATCTCGGGCCACAAATCATGCCTCGGCAAATTTAAGAAAGTTGAAATCGTATCAAGCAACTTTTCTCACCACAATGCTATGAGACTAGATACCAATTACAGGAAAAAACTGTAAAAAATACAAACACATGGAGGCTAAACAATATGCTATTAAACAACCAAGAGATGACTAAAGAAATCAAAGAGGAAATTAAAAAAAAACTAGAAACAAATGACTATGAAAACATGATGACCCAAAGCCTATGGGATGCAACAAAAGTACTTCTAAGAGGGAAGTGTATAGCAATACAATCTTACCTCGAGAAACAAGAAACATCTCAAATAAACAACTAAACCTTACACATAAAGCAATTAGAGAAAGAAGACCAAACCCCAAAGTTAGCAGAAGGGAAGAAATCATAAAGATCAGATCAGAAATAAATGTAAAAGAAATGAAGGAAACAATAACAAAGATAAATAAAACTAAAAGTTCCTTCTTTGAGAAGATAGACAAAAGTGGTAAACCATTAGTCACTCTCAGCAGGAAAAAAAGGGAGAAAACTCAATTCAACAGAATTAGAAATGAAAAAGGAGAAGTAATAACTGACACCACAGAAATACAAATGACCATGAGAAACTACAACAAGCAATTATATGCCAATAAAATGGACAACATGGAAGAAATGGACAAATTCTTAGGAAAATACAACGTTCAAAGACAGAACCATGAAGAAATAGAAAATATGAACAGACAAATCACAGTAACTGAAAATGAAACTGTGATTAAAAATCTTTCAACAAACAAAAGCCCAGGACCAGATGACTTAACAGGTGAATTCTATCAAACATTTAGAGAAGAGCTAACACCTATCCTTCTCAAACTTTCCCAAAATATAGTAGAAGAAGAAACACTCCCAAATTTATTCTACGAGGCCACCACCACCCTGATACCAAAACTGGACAAAGATGTCTCACACACACACACACACACACACACACAAAAAGCTACAGGCCAATATCACTGATGAATATAGATGCAAAAATCCTGAACAAAATACTAGCAAGCAGAATCCAACGGCACATTAAAAGGATCACACACCATGATGAAGTGGGATTTATCCCAGGAATGCAGGGATTCTTCAATATATGCAAATCAATCAATGTGATACACCATATTAACAAATTGAAGGATAAAAAACTTATGATAATCTCAGTAGATGCAGAAAAAACTGTTGACAATATTCAACACACATTTCTCATAAAAACTCTCCCAAAACTAGGCATAGAGGTCACCTACCTTAACATAATAAAGGCCACATATGGGGCTTCCCTGGTGGTGCAGTGGTTGAGAGTCCACCTGTCGATGCAGGGGACACGGGTTCGTGCTCCAGTCCGGGAAGATCCCACATGTCACGGAGCAGCTGGGCCCGTGAGCCATGGCCGTTGAGCCTGTGTGTCCAGAGCCTGTGCTCCACAACGGGAGAGGCCACAACAGTGAGAGGCCCACGTACCACAAAAAAAAAAAAGAAAAAAAAGAAAAAAATAAAGGCCACATATGAAAAACCCACGGCCAAAATTGTTCTCAATGGTGAAAAACTGAAAGCATTTCCTCTGAGATCAGGAACAAGAAATGGGTGTGCACTCTCACTACTATTTTCCACATAGGTTTGGAAATTTTAGCCATGGCAATCAGAGAAGTAAAAAAAATAAATCTGTTTGCAGTTGACATGATACTATACAAAGAAAATCCTAAAGAGGCTATCAGAAAACTACTAGAGCTAATGGATGAATTTGGTAAAGTAGCAGGATACAAAATTAATATACAGAAATCTCTGGCATTCCTATACAGTAACAATGAAAAATCAGAAAGAAAAATTAAGGAAACACTCCTAATTACCACTGCAACAGAAAGAATAAAATGTCTAGGAATAAACCTACCTAAGGGGGCAAAAGACCTGTATGCAGAAAACTATAAGACACTGATAAAAAAGAAAAATCAAAGATGATACAAACATATGGAGTTATATCATGTTCTTGGATTGGAAGAATTAACATTGTGAAAATGATTATAATACCCAAAGCAGTCTACAGATTCAATTTGATGTGATCCCTATCAATTACCAATGGCATTTTTCACAGAACTAGAACAAGAAATTTTACAGTTTGTATGGAAACACAAAAGACCCCGAATAGCCAAAGCAATCTTGAGAAAGAAAAATGGAGCTGGAGGAATCAGGCTCCCTAACTTCAGACTATACTACAAAGGTACAGTAATCGAGATGGTATGGTAGTGGCACAAAAACAGAAATATAGATCAATGGATCAGTACAGAAAGCCCAGAGATTAACCCCATGTACATATTGTCACCTTATCTTTGCCAAAGCAGGCAAGAATATACAATGGAGAGAACTAAGACTCTTCAATACGTGGTGCTGGGAAAACTGGACAGCTATATGTAAAAGAATGAAATCAGAACACTTCATAACACCATACACAAAAATAAACTCAAAATGGATTAAAGTGCTAAATGTAAGGCCAGACACTATAAAACTATTAGAGGGAAACATAGGCAGAACACTCTATGACATAAACCACAGCAAGACCCTTTTTGACCCACCTCCTAGAGAAATGGAAATAAAAACAAAAATAAACAAATGGGATCTAATGAAACTTAACATCTTTTCCACAGCAAAGGAAATCATAAACAAAATGAAAAGATGACCCTCAGAATGGGAGAATATATTTGCAAACAAAGCAACTGACAAAGGATTAATATCCAAAAATATACAAGCAGCTCATGCAGCTCAATATCAAAAAAAGAAAGAAACCAATCTAAAAATGGGTGGAAGACTTAAATAGACATTTCTCCAAAGAAGACATACAGATTGTCAACAAACACATGAAAGAATGCTCAACATCACTAATCATTTGAGAAATGCAAATCAAAACAACAATGAGGTATCACCTCACATTGGTCAGAATGGCCATCATTAAAATATCTGCAAACAATGAATGCTGGAGAGGATATGGAGAAAGGTGAAGTATGTTGCCCTGTTGGTGGGAATGTAAATTGATGGAGCCACTATGGAGAACAGTATGGAGGTCCCTTTAGAAACTAAAATAGAATTACCATATGACCCAGCAACCCCACTACTGGGCATATACCCTGAGAAAAGCATAATTCAAAAAATACATGTACTGCAATGTTCATTGCAGAACTATTTACAATAGCCAGGAAATGGAATCAACCTAAATATCCATTAACAAATGAATGGATAAAGAAGATGTGGCACATATATACAATGGAGTATTACTCAGCCATAAAACGGTATAAAATTGATTTATTTGTAATGAGGTGGATAGACCTAGAGACTGCCATACAGAGTGAAGTAAGTCAGAAAGAGAAAAGTAAATAGCATAGCCTAACACACATATATGGAATCTAAAAACAAAAGCAAAAAGGGTACTGATGAACATAGTGGAAGGGCAGGAATAAAGATACAGACGTAGAGTATGGGCCTGAAGACACAGTGGTGAATGGGAAGCTGGGACAAAGTGAGAGAGTAGCATTGACATATATTCACTACCAAATGTAAAATAGATAGCTAGTGGGAAGCAGCCTTATAGCTCAGGGAGATCAGCTCAATGTTTTGTGATGAGCTAGACTGGTGAGCTAGGGAAGGTAGGAGGGAGGCTCAAAAGGGAGGGGATATAGGGATATATGTATACATATAGCTGATTCACTTTGTTGTACAGCAGAAACTATCACAACATTGTAAAGCAATTATACTCCAATAAAGATGTAAAAAAAAAAGATATTAACATTCAATTTTTCTGAGTGGTAGTTACATAGATATTTTTTATATTAGTCTTTGGCCTTTTCTGTAACTTTTAATTAAAAAAAAGAAATACTAAAATGGCAAGGGAGAGTAAGAAAGGGAATTAAAAAAGAAAGAAAAGAAGCAATAGCCCTTGACTGTTTCTAATCATTTCCTCCAAGGTTAATCATTTCTCATCATTTCCTTCTGTTTCCATTACTAAACTTACTTTGACTTCTAGGGTATTGTTCTCATCTTTCACCCAATTATAGATTTCTTCTTCCTAAACAAAAAGAAGGATGGGGCTTCCCTGGTGGCGCAGTGTTTGAGAGTCCTCCTGCTGATGCAGGGGACATGGGTTTGTGCCCCAGTCCGGGAAGATCTCACATGTCACAGAGCAGCTGGGCCCGTGAGCCATAGCCACTGAGCCTGCACGTCTGGAGCCTGTACTCTGCAGCAGGAGACGCCACAACAGTGAGAAGTGAGAGGCCCACGTATGGCAAAAAAAAAAAAAAAAAAAAAAAAAAAAAAAAAAAAAAAAAAAAAGAAGCATGTTCCAAAAGATGTCATCAGAGAATATTGGATTTATTACAAAATAGAGAAATATTGAGCGTGAATTGCATTATAATGATTTCCCTACAGCAAGGTTATCTACAATTAGAAACTTCCTGTCCTGAATCTCATCTATGCACTTTAACCAAAGCAAAACACTGTTCTACAAAGTGAAGAACAATGTGAGATTTTAAATGTTGTTTTTAAATATTAGAACTGAAAAAAGATTTTCAGAAATATTTTCATCAAATTCACTGAAGGACTCCTGAAATGCACCCTCCCCACCTCCTCAATAATCTAGAAAGGGAGGATTTTTACAATTATTTTGGGTTAAATAAATGAAAAATTGTTCACAGAGTTCCTAGAACCTATATTTGACTTGGAAACATACTCCAATTATGTTAATTAGAAATTTAAACTCACCCAAATACCAGGTGGATTAATCAATGACAAGAGACATAAATTAGAAAGTGGTGAAAAGAAATTTATTATCTTCATTTCTTTTCCACAATGCACACATTATTTGAATGTAAATGTCCAGGACAATTAATTTCATTCAGGTGAGAGAGAAGATAATTAGGTGTCAGGAGGAAGCATGGCTATAGAGCAATCTTTTCTCCTAAAATGTGAAAATTTAATTCACATGTCAGAGGTTAATTTAACATGTCTTCTTAGATCATGTCAATTGAATTTAAGATGGAAAAATGTTATATGTCAAGAACTATTTGCTTAAATTCATGAATGACATAATTTAATTAACATTTTCTTTGTTAAATGTGATATTTACAAAATAAAAAAATAAACCACAGAGATGTTTGATAATCAGCTCAGGAAGAACTACAGCTACAAAATACGCCCAATAATTTCAACAAGTGCAAAAACAGAACATATTATTTTTATATACTTTAAACTGATTTTAAACCATATTTTTGTCAATTATATTTTGGGAAATGCTGGGTTATGTAGAAAGCTAGAAATGTGAATGTGTCCACTCAGTGAACTAGAAAGGTAATATGTTTATGAGATATATTATTATTATTTTACTGATGGCTTCTAATTTTAAATGTGCAGTTTGTGTTATCTTCTACCAGATTTTAAATATTTTCCTCCCCATCCACTCATTTCCAAAGTAAGGTGGCTACTTCAGTTAACTACAAATCATAGTGGTTAAGAACACAGATGCATGTACTCTTTATTCAACTATTTGAATTTGGAAAAGGAATATAATCTAAGTTTGTGGCTTCACCTGTAAAATAGGGACAAAGTTGTACCTGTTTTTATGCTTACCATGAGAATTAGATGAGATATTGCATACAAAGTCCTTTTCACCATACCTGACAATAGTATGTATTGATTAAATGATAGTTATGATGACTATATATATTATTTTCTATTTATTTGTTTTTCTTAGTGATGCTGAAAGCTCAGCTTCTCTGTACACCAGTGCCAAATCAAGCCTTGGAGAGAGTTTTGGGTGAAGTAGAAAAGGATAGCTTTATTACTTTGCCAGGCAAAGGGGGACACAGGGTTCTTTTGCCTAGAAAAACTGTCTCCAACTTGGAGAGGATAGTGAGAAATTTTATAGTAGTGGTTCAAAGAGGGCATGAACAGTTCATGGACATTCTTCTGATGGGTTGGTGGTGAGGTAAGTAGGAGTCAGCATCACCAACCTTCACATTCCAACTGGTCTGGGGTCTACATGCTTGTGGGCATCATACCATCGTTAATCATTAACTTCTCTCACTTGGAAGGAGTTTCAGTATCTGCAAAACGGCTCAAAGATATTGTGTTTAACAGTTGATCCGGAACCTTTACCCAAGGCTGCACTATTGTTTCTCTTGACTGTTTGTTTCTCCCTTGTCTCACATCCCCTCCCTTCCCTAATTAACAACTGCTTGAATCTTCCCATTGGAGCTCAAGGAAAGTAATGAAGGCTGAATGAAGGCTATTTCCTGTAATCAAAGAAATAGGAACACAGAAAGACTTTGTGCCCAGGAGCCCCACAGGTCCCTGCTAGGGGTCATTAGGTAGAAATGCTGTAATGTTAGCAGTACTGCTGACAGTAATATAGTAACTTGCATAATAACATTTTCTTCTTGGGTTAAATCTTTTACCAGCATCGTTCAGACAAAAAAGTTGTGGCCTGGGAGTCAGAAAACATGGATTTGAGTTCTGTCTGTTTAATGGCTAGATTTAGCTGTCTTCCTTATCTTTTGTGTGTTTTGGGCAAACATTAAAAGGGCAGAGGATGGCAGGTCCTGAGCGTTATGCCAATCTTAAGAATTTTAGACTTAAAGATATAGTGGGTCTGGGGAGGAAAGTCAGTGGGAACTGAAGGATGTTGACTAGGACAGTGAATGTTTATTCTGGATGAATGAGAATGTAATAGGGAAGTAGAAATCTGATTCCATTTTGGATCTTCTTCTTTTACTTTAACCTTTGTTTTTTATTGCTCTTATTACAAGCTAATCACTAAAGGGATGTTGTCTATAGCTTAAAATATACATAATGGTCCATCTCTGGGAACCCTGTCACCCATGCCTGATTGTTAAACTAAAACACCTTTGTTCAGCTCACAGGAAACATCCTGACCCAGCCCACCTGTGAATGGCTGCAGAAAAAAGAACACATCCCCTCCCAGAGTCTGGCCAAAATCAGGAGATATTTGCAACAACTTATGGCCTTTTTATGTTACCTTTTCACCTCCCCCTTTATCTGTTCCGTAAGATAAACTAGCACACAGACCCCGGTAAGATGGTTCTTTAGGACACTAGTCCATCATCTTCTCAGACTCTTGACTTTGTGAATAAAGTGGTTATTATTTGCTCCAACACCTCATCACCCAATTTATTGGCCTGTGACAAGCAAAATGAGCTTAGACTCAGTAACAAGAAGAATCATTTGAATGGAGGTGGGTTGGCCTTAAAAGGCAGGCTGAGTGAGGCTGTTGGAATAATATGGGCTGAAAACAAGATCCTGAATTAAGACCATGGGAATAAGAAGGGAAAGAACAGGGTTAATACGGATGCATGGTATCATATATAATTATATCAAAGAGCTCACCAATATGTGCCCTGTTGGCTTAAATACATTTTCTTCAGCTACTATAGAGAAGGTAGCCCTAAAGATTGACTAACACCAAGACTCGTAAAAATGGAAATTTCATGAGATTATTACTACTGAATAAGAAAGTCCCTTTCAGTTGTATAATGTCACTTAAGAATCAATGTTGGGAAGTCTGTCAGGGAGGCATTAATTCCAGTTTTAAAGTAAATACATAAACTGAGACTCGGAGAACTTAAGCAATTCATTCATAGTGTCTCAGTTTTAAATGCTCAGGTCTTCTGTGCTTTAGTCCTCTTTCCATTCTGCTGCCTCTGAATTTAAAATGCATGGGCAATTATTCTTTCCCTTTGATTAAGGCTGAACCTCTATGGAAGACTCAGGAGTTGAAAATGCCCTTTCCTGAGAGCAAGATTCTCACACTCTGAAAGTGAGTCACCCAGAGAATAGTCAGAAAATATTTAAAAGTAAGTCAGAAAGAGGTGGTTTTGCTAGATAGGAAAAGTCTCTTGTAGTATAGTCAAGTCAAAATCCTGAGGCTTTATAATCAACCCCCTACCCCATAATGACTACTGTCATAGGCTTCCTACCCCTGGAATCAGAACTAAGAATGGCTGATTTTTCTTATATTACTGACACATGCTCCAGACCATTGACTGAACTGCACTTCTTGAATTTCTGATCCTTCAGTCTTATTGTTCTTCTCTCATTGGCATATTCATGAATATAGCAACTGGTATGCTCCTGGGTCCTTTGTCCATCATGTTTCCCTTTTCCAAAAGGGTTTTTTCATCCCCCATTCTCAGTGAAACTCCATTCATTATTCAGGTTGTAGCCCTGGTCTCATTACCTCTTTAAGGCTAACTGTCTTACAATACTCACAGGTCCCAACACTCATGTGATTGTGATACAATATGTTGCCATCTACTATGAGGGGTTTAGAAAATGTTTTTTTTTTAATCAGAAGACTTGAGTTAGCCTTCAGCTTCCATAAAATAAGCCATGTAGCCTTGGAAGTGCTACTTAAGTTCTTACATAGGGCATTTGTTGTAAAGTGTAATCAAAAATATATGCTGAATAAATATAAATTCAGCTTCCACTTTTCTTTGAAAGTGGTGCAGTATGTTGCTGTATTTCCCAGCCCAGCTACAAAGTTATTTTTATGAACTAAAGATTAAACAATGAAAACAAAATTAATAACTACTACTAGGGTTGACTCACAAGGTAACACAAATTATTAATACAAAGTTTTCATTTTTCCACAATTTCCTTCTACTGAATTGTGCCTTGGCTGCAAGTTTTCTTGTTAGCCTGATGTAAAGAAATATTAGCAATAAATCACTCTGATAATATTATGGTAATAAGTAAATTATTTTACCAAATTAAATGAACATTATAATAATAACATAACCAAGATTTATAGGAAAATAATTGTATTCTTAACTCTTACTCATTTTACTGATGAAGCAACAGGTAGATAGGTAGATTAATCTCTGTTATCTTTGTCAAATGACATATACCAACCTGACATATATACCACTTGGCAATACTTTTGAGATAGGGGTTACATAGTTTTTAAATATTTACTTTCTGTTTAGAATTACTTATTTGAGGGGAAAAGGTTGGTGAGTATGAAAAAAATATGTCACACCTCCTTAGATTTCCTTTCTTTAGTCTTAAGGTACCATAAAAAAGAACTGTTCTAATTCTGAGCATTTATAAAGAGGAAACAAATAGAGAGTTATGAAATGTGCAAACCTCTGTCAAAAGTTGGAGAGGGGTAAGACTTTGCAAAATTGAATCAAACTAAAAAGACTAAGTTGATTGAAGCAGAGGTAACATTTTTACTCGGTGTCCTGCAGAGGCCATATCTTGTGTATAGGGAAACTCTGACCACATGGCATTTGTCAGGACTTTATAATTCACGATAAATTTTCCGTGTTTAAATGATAGTTTTTCTAATTAATGTCTCCTTTGTTTCTTTTTTCCCATAAGTAGGCTTGAATTAGAGCAAACATTTGTTAAAATTTGTATCTCACAATGTCTCTCACCTGCTCTAAAACGAAACAAAATCTTACTTCATGTCCATGACAGAGTAATTGATATCTTCTTGTCTTATCATAGCATACATCAGTAAGACTGCACAAAATGTAAAAGGTTGTCATAACATAAAACACAGGACTGTGATACTTGAAAAAGATAAAAAACACAATGTGAGTCCCATGATTAAGTTGGCTTTCTGTGTGGAGGAAGGAACATCCATTTATCAAAAAACTCTCAGCCAGAGAGATCCATGAAACAGTAAAACATCAATAGCAAGGAGTACACCTAGCACCCAGATCTTTACTTCTAGATATTATTCTCCATTAAAAGAAACAGAAGTCCTTAGAAAAAAAAGCTGACATCAGGACTAAGAAACAGGAGTCCTTAGAAAAAAAAGCTGACACCAGGACTAAGTACAGATGAGCCTGGATCATCTTGTAACTCTAGGAAGTAATGAAATATTCTTGGGACATATCAAAAACACAGAGACCAGGTTGAAGGTAAACTCACTAGAAAAACCTGGGAATATTTGTTCATCAAAATAAATAATGACAGCAGCAAATATAATTAAGAATCCCTAAAACTACATCAATATAAATAAATGAATAAATAAATAAATGGAAAGAAAAACTATTTTAGATATAGAAGAAATAATTGAGTTAGACAATCATCAGGGAACTGAAAAACAAGTGGGTGAGTGCCTGATAAGAACAGTGATATTAACATTTTCTCAAAGTATCTTCAAAGTAATAATTAATTTAAAAGGTAAAATGTTGGGCTTCCCTGGTGGCACAGTGGATGAGAGTCCGCCTGCCGTTGCAGGGGACACGGGTTCGTGCCCCGGTCTGGGAAGATCCCATATGCTGCAGAGCAGCTGGGCCCGTGAGCCATGGCTACTGAGCCTGCGCGTCCGGAGCCTGTGGTCTGCAATGGGAGAGGCCACAACAGTGAAAGGCCTGCGTACCGCAAAAAAAAAAAAAAAAAAAAAAAAACAACCAAAAAGGTAAAATGTTAATTTTATAATGCAGATTCCTGGTGGATATCACCTTATCCAAGTGATTAAAGTTAACAAACACCAAAATTGGGACTAGCTGACATTAAAGGTCTCAGTGATGAACTGAGAAGGGTGCAACGTCACTTCTGAGAAAGCATGCAAGGGAGGGATTATAATGGTTCACAATGGCCTTTCAACTGGCTAAGGAGTGAAGAGGAGAATCTGAAGGATATGTTATGCTCTTATCCTCACTTTATAGACAAGGACACAAGAAGATCCAGTAGGTCAATCTACCTGTTCAAGTTCACAAACAAGTGCGTCCCAAAGACTATAAGAGTTCTAAGCTCTGTAAATTTTATTCTTTCTGTATAATTTCAAGTAAACAAAACATGAAATTAAGAAACAGAGATTAAAAGTGTTTCTGCCCAGAAAAAAACTGTGAAATTTTATATTCTCAACTTCCCTGGACATCTATTACCTTTGCTGATTTATATTTTTATTGTTATAAGAGCAGAATGCCTTTGACTTAAGGTTATTCCTTTAAGTGACAGCCCAATATGCTTGCATGTGGTAAATATATTCTTTGTAAAACTTTCAACACATTCAACATTTTCATGTGAAGCATGTTGGGGAGGGGGAAATTTATCCCTCTAACCTTCTTGAGTTCTTGTGGCTGGACTAATAATAAAATTGACACAAAACAGATTAACAGGAAAGAAAGAAACAAATTTTAATTCATGTGCATGGAGGTTCCATAGAAATGGGACCTAAGAAGTGTCCAAAGCAGGCAGCTCTTATACTTTGTAGACAAAGAAACGATTTGTAAGGAATTGAGAGGACAAAGAAACTTAGGTTTTTGGTGCCCAAATAGTGAAGAATCTAAACAGGGTTTGGGCTTGGGGTAGTAAATTAAAGAAGTAACAAGATTTGTTGATATAGGCTTCTCAACCGAATGGCCTATCTGGCAACGAGATGGTCCTTCTACCTCCAGAGGAGAGAGTGCCCCTTTTACATAAGAGACTTATTTCCTGCATTCATGGAGACAGAAAGGAGGAGCAGAATGTTCCCTTTGCATTGGCCATTTCTTAAGTAACTTTAGTTCAAAATAACCAATATGCCATTGAGGCACATTTGGGGGCAGCCTACTCTGGGCCCTAACAAGGATAAGTCCATTTTGAAATTTTTTTCTGTTTTCTACAAACTGTCAGAAACACATGTAAATTTAAGTAGTCAGTACTTTCAATATACAACACTGTGCCAACAATGTTTTTATGAAGAAATATTCATTTAAAATACCTCACCACTCAAAAGCACTTAGGATATTACCCTTCAGAGATTCCAAATTTCTGTCACAGGTTTACTTCTATTTAGAGGCAGTTACAAATAATTACTTCAAATAGAGAATTCTTTGTAAGTTCATGTGAATTCCTTTCATTTAAAATTTTTAAAAAGTTATAAAAATTTCCAGTTTCTCAGAAGTTTTATAGGAAAAATATATAAAACATAACTACATATAAAACATGGTGTCAGAGTAGGATCTATGAGATATAATACTACCTGGAAGAGTTTAAAACTTTACTGATCCAATATCCAACATTCATGCACACACAAATAGAGGATCTCATGTGGTCATATACTGCCAAGGGCAGGCTTGTCAGTTCAAAGGCAAAAGCAGCCTGGGCTTTGTCAACTAAAGAGTATCACTTGTCACCTGGTTGTACAAGAATTAAGTCATTACCCATTGCAGTCACTGACCTTCAACACACCCTGAACAGAATTCAGTGCAGAGATCATAAGGAACTCTGTGCTCTGGGAAAACTGGCCAAATAGGCCATCAGATAGTTAGATATTTTCAGGAGAAATTTTTTATGAACCTAGATTATTCCATCTTTCTATACTTAGAAAAGCACTAAAACCATTAACTAGGATATCTGTTCCTGTGGCTAGCCTTCTACCAAGATGTGTGTTTGATTGCACATACCCCTCTGCTAAGATCACATGTATACTGTCCTCCCCCTTTATGTCTTCAGAACAGTTTCTCAGAGCTATCTGAGAGGCTTTCTCCTGGGTTATAATCCTCAGTAAGACACTGAATAAACTCAACTCACAGCTTTTATGTTGTACATTTTTTAAAAAGCTGACAGCTAGGTCTGGAATCAGAATATAAAAATATATTTTTGGATAACGGAGGATGGGGTTTGCCCAAAGTATCCAAATAATGGAAATGGAGGAACTCAGACAAGTAAAATCATGAGTAAACACAAGGTATTAGATTTAGTAGTTGTATGTGGTATTCTATAGACTTCTGTTTACCAGATGTTCAGGTTTATTTGGGATATGGTATATGAAAACACCTTTTAGATGATGAAACTCTCAGGGACAGTCATCTCATCAGTGGCATCTCAGTGAGCCTTCATGGCACCAGCGAAACGATTAGAGGAGTCTGTTAGTGATCCCAGAAGTATCCCCAACTCCACCACTTCCCGTACCCTGCTCTGGTTGCCATGCTCCTGCATATATGTGAGGCAAAACTTAAAAAACATTAACCGTAAGACCAGATTTCTATTGGCATTCAAAGAGGAAATACACCAAATCTGTCCTGCAGGAATGTAGAAACCCCATATTACGCCATATTAATGAAAGGAAAACACTCAAGCAACATCTACAAATCATATAGTATAAGGAGTTTACATGAGAAATTAGCACCTATGTTAAATTTACATATTTTTTATTGACATAATTAGAGTTTCTAACAAGGGAAATGAATGATGACAGAGTAAAAGTCTAATACACTTATAGTTGTCAGGAGCACTCTGCATGAGAAAAGAACAAGGCAGGAAGATCTCTGCTTAAAGGTGAAGATTACTTTTATCCTTAGCAATCCAGTTCAAAAACAAAAGCACCTGGAATAGTGACTCTTACACAACACTTATGTACCCCAGGTACTGGTCTAGTGTGTTACATATTTTTAACTCCTTGAAACCTCACAATGAGTATGTTAGGTAAGTAACTCAACCAAGGTCACATAGTTATTGAGGGGCAGAGACAAGAGTCAAAACTGTGCAGTGGGGTCATGGAATCTGTCACAGATGCAAAAATTTTCCTATACACTTTTATGTTCTTCTGGCTGGTCTAAGAATTAAATTGACATGAGACAGATTAACAGGAGAAAATCAAACAAAAGTTTAATAACATGTATACATGGGAGAGACCCAGGAAAACTGAGTAACTCACCAAAATGGCTAAAGCCCTCACCTTAAATACCATCTTTAGCTAAAGAAAAGGAGGGGGTGGGGGTTTGGAACTTCAAAGGGGAAGAAGGCAATTGAAATGGAGATGGAATGCACAGGTTTGGAAACAAATATTTGCTGGGTCATGCAGAGACAATGGGACACTGAGTGGTCTCTGATCTCTAGACCCTGCCTAGAGTTTTCCTCCATCACGTGTTACCCATATTCTTTGCAGATATCTGATGATAGCTCCATTCTGGGAACAGGCTCCCTATTTAAATTTTTCTAGGCAGTTAGGGGGAAGGTCAAAGTTTCTTCATGAGTCTTTTGGGCCTTGATTTGATCCACATGCCAAAGAGATATTTTAGGGAGACAAGTTTTGCTCCCCCTACAGGTCCTTGTTAATAACAAATGTATATTAATCATCCAATATACCAATTTCAGTGTTAGGCACTGAGGAAAGAATATATAAGACAAGGCTTTTAATCACAAGAAAATATCTATCTAATTTAACTTATATGTAGAAACTAAAAATTTTGTACTTATAGAAACAGTGGGTAAAATTGCAGTTTCAGAGACTAGAGGTTAACTGTTGACTGCAGAAAAATGTACAACTTAAAAATTGCAAAATATATTTTATTCAGGTACCATACTAAGGACTATAGCTCAGGAAAGACCCTCTCAGATAGCTCTGAGGAACTGCTCCTAAGAGGTAAGGAGGAACAAGAATATATAGCAGTTTTTGCTAAAAAAATATGTAGTTGAACATCAAAAGATTGCTACTAATCACAAAAACCCAGATATCTCAAGTTAATGATTTTAGTGCTTTTTTATATATGGGAAGATGCGAGAGTTTAGGCTTACTGAAATTATTCCTTAGATATCCATCTTAACTATCTAGGACCAGTATCCTGTTTTTCTCCATCCTGAATTTCCATCATGGAGCACAATTTGTGGCAGCAGTGGCTGATTGCTTTATGACAGGCAACATTTTTTGTTTATTGAAATGGCAGGCAAGTTTTTCTAGTTATAAGATAAATAAGTTCTTGGTATCTAATATACAATATGGTGACTCTAGTTAACACTGTATTATATACTTGAAAATTGCCAAGAGTAGATCTTAAGTGTTACCACCTCATACACACACACCCACAAAAAAACAAATTATGTGAGGTGATGAAGGTGTTAACTGACCTTATTGTGGTAATAATTTTTCAATATATACCTGTATTAGATAATCATGTTGTACACTTTAAACTTAAACAAAGTTTTAATGCTAATTATATCTCAATAAGCCTGGGGGGTGGGTGTGCAGAAATTCCACACTACAAGGAAGTTCATAGATTGAGAAAACCCCCTCTTTGAAATAGATTTTTATGTTGGACTAAACAAAGAGAAAGGCAGAGAACAACTGCAGCATTTGCCAAAGGCCACATTCTGAATTACTAGCGTGGTTCTTTCAGTCTACTCTTTCATGTGAGCTGTTTTGAACTGTGACTGCATTATCTCCTGAAACCAAAACTAATCACCTCCTTCATCCTCTTCTCCTATTCTCCTCTATATGTATGCATAAAATACACTTGCTACCATATTCTGCATCTCTAAAACTTACTTATCATCCAAGACCTCATTTAAATCCTACGTCTTCCTTGAAGCCATCTGTTAACAGTTTAGCTCATATTTATTTTTCCTTTTCTTAACCTATCATATGTCAAATGCAAACAGAACTCATTTCGTGGTGAAATCATGCTTTTACTCATTCAAGAAATAACCATTGTAGTCAGTATTCAGTGATCATAAAAAAAATGACCTTGGAGCTAGACTGCATGGGTTCAAGTCTTGGAGCTCCTGCCTACTCACAGTATGACTTTGAGTATGTTGTACAACTTCTGTGAATTGCTACTTCCTAAAATGACTTTAATGGTAATTTCTATCTCATAACATTTTTGTAAAAAATTCAATGAATTAACACATGTGAGGTGTTTATAAGAATGCATAATGTACACTTTTTAAGATTTACACATTTTTATTTTGTTCCAGTTACTGTTATATCCCCAGTCATTGAGATAGAGCACTGAGTTTGCAATTTTGTTCTGTTCTTCACAACAATCTTCAAACAAGGGTGAAATAATTTAAATTGAAATGATAGTAAGTATTGATTGTATCCCAAGACATGGAGTTTGAATGAGTCCTTTTCTTAATCTGTTTACACCCATCTCAGTACTTGAATATTCACATCAAGTAAAGCCCTAAAATAAATTAGAATTTTCATTTATTGTTCAGTTTTACAATTGCTATTTAATAAAAATAATGGAACCACAGGGTCTTGATTTATTAAGAGGACAACCATCAATTTGTTACATAGAGCTAGCCCAATAGAGTTATCCATAGACAGAAATAAAACAATGAGTCATTATATAATGTTTTCCTTCTTTCTCCCATTTAAACGATTGGTACAAATAGAGATTCTGTTTTTGCTCAGTTCCTTCTCCTGCCTTTGAATAATCTAAGTTCTATTCAGTCACACAGCAAACAGCCATCTTTTTCTTGCTGCTCTTTCCTTACTAACAAAAATCATGCCTGTGCTGTACAATATGATAATCATCATCCATATGTGGCTAGCATGTAAAATGTGGTCAATCCAAATTAAGATGTGCTGTAAGTATAAAAAACATGCTTCATTTCTAACGTTAGGTATGAACATTTTAAAAAACAATGTGAACTATCATTAAGTTTGTATATTGGCTGCATGTTGAAATAATATTTGAGTATACTGGTCTAAATAAAAATATATTATTAAAATCGATTTTATCAGGGCTTCAGTCAGAGCACAGGGAGAGGACTGGGTTTGGCTGCATGAACACAGCCTGCAGGGGATTAGTGCACCACGGCTAGCCAGGACGGAGTCTGAGAAAAAGTCCGGACCTGCCGAAGAGGCAAAAGACTTTTTCTTCCCTCTTTGTTTCTTGGTGTGCGAGGAGAGGGGATTAAGAGCGCTGCTTAAAGGAGCTCCAGAGAAGGGAGCATGATGCGGCTAAAAGTGCGGACCACTGAGACGGGCAGGAGACACTAAGGCTGCTGCTACCACCACCAAGAAGCGTGTCTGCGAGCACAGGTCACTATCCACACCCCCATTCCGGAGAGCATGTGCAGCCCACCACTGCCAGGGTCCCAGGATCCAGGGACAACTTCCCCGGAAGAATGCACAGCACGCCTCAGGCTAGTGCAATGTCATGCCCGCCTCTGATGCTGTAGGCTCACCCCGCACTCCGGACCACTCCCTCCCCCGCCTGAGTGAGCCAGAGTCCCAGAAGCAGCTGCTCCTTTAACCCCGTCCTGTCTGAGCAAAGAATAGATGCACTCCAGTGACCTACATGCAGAGGCAGGGCCAAATCCAAAGCTGAGACCCGGGAGCTGTGAGAACAAAGAAGAGAAAGGGAAATCTCTCCCAGCAGCCTCAGAAGCAGTGGATTAAACCTCCACAATCAACTTGATGTACCCTGCATCTGTGGAATACATGAATAGACAACGAAACATCCCAAATTGAGGAGGTAGACTTTGAGAGCAAGATTTATGATTTTTTACCATTTTCCTCTTTCTGTGAGTGTGTATGTGTATGCTTTTGTGTGAGATTTTCTCTGTATAGCTTTGCTTCCACCATTTGTCCTAGGGTTCTATCTGTCCGTTTTTCATTTCTTTGTTTGTTTGTTTCATTTTTGAGTTTTTTTTGTTTGTTTTTTGTTTTTTCTTAAAAAATTGTTTTTCTTAACAATTATTTTTTTTATTTTAATAACTTTATTTTATTTTATCTCCATTTTATTTTATTTTATCTTCTTTCTTTCTTTCCTTCCTCCCTCCATTCTTTCTTTCTTTCCGTCTCTCTTTCTTTCTTTCTTTCTTTATTTTTTTTCTCCCTTTTATTCTGAGCCATGTGGGTGAAAAGCTCTTGGTGCTCCAGCCAGGAGTCAGTGCTGTGCCTCTGAGGTGGGAGAGCCAACTTCAGGACACTGGTCCACAAGAGACCTCCCAGCTCCACATAATATCAAATGGTGAAAATCTCCCAGAGATCTCCATCTCAACACCAGCACCCAGCTTCACTCAATGACCAGCAAGCTACAGTGCTGGACACCCTATGCCAAACAACTAGCAAGACAGGAACACAACCATACCCATTAGCAGAGAGGCTGCCTAAAATCATAATAAGTCCACAGACACCCCAAAACACACCACCAGACGTAGACCTGCCCACCAGAAAGAAAAGATCCAGGCTCATCCAGCAGAACACAGGCACTAGTCCCATCCACAAGGAAGCCTACACAACCCACTGAAACAACATCAGCCACTGGGGACAGATATCAAAAACAATGGGAACTACGAACCTGCAGCCTGCAAAAAGGAGACCCCAAACAGAGTAAGATAAGCAAAATGAGAAGACAGTAAAACACACAGCAGATGAAGGAGCAAGATAAAAACCCACCAGACCTAACAAATGAAGAGGAAATAGGTTGTCTACCTGAAAAAGAATTCAGATTAATGATAGTAAAGATGATCCAAAATCTTGGAAATAGAATAGACACAATGCAAGAAACATTTAACAAGGACCTAGAGGAACTAAAGATGAAACAAACAATGATGAACAACACAATAAATGAAATTAAAAATACTCTACAGGGGATCAATAGCAGAATAACAGGGACAGAAGAACGGATAAGTGACCTGGAAGATAAAATAGTGGAAATAACTACTTCAGAGCAGAATAAAGAAAAAAGAATGAAAAGAACTCAGGACAGTCTCAGAGAGCTCTGGAACAACATTAAACAGACCAACATTCGAATTATAGGGGTTCCAGAAGAAGAAGAGAAAAAGAAAGGGACTGAGAAAATATTTGAAGAGATTATACTTGAAAACTTCCCTAATATGGGAAAGGAAATAGTTAATCAAGTCCAGGAGGCACAGAGAGTCCCATACAGAATAAATCCAAGGAGAAATACGCCAAGACACATATTAATCAAACTGTCAGAAATTAAACACAAATAAAACATATTAAAAGCAGCAAAGGAAAAACAACAAATAACACACAAGGGAATCCCCATAAGATTAACAGCTGATCTTTCAGCAGAAACTGTGCAAGCCAGAAGGGACTGGCAGGACATATTTAAAGTGATGAAGGAGAAAAACCTGCAAACAAGATTACTCTACCCAGCAAGGATCTCATTCAGATTTGATGGAGAAATTAAAACCTTTGCAGACAAGCAAAAGCTGAGAGAGTTCATCACAACCAAACCAGCTTTACAACAAATGCTAAAGGAATTTCTCTAGGCAAGAAACACAAGAGAAGGAAATGACCAACAATAACGAACCCAAAGCAATTAAGGAAATGGGAATAGGAACATACATATCAATAATTACCTTAAATGTAAATGGACTAAATGCTCACATCAAATGGCACCGATTGGCTGAATGGACACAAAAACAAGACCCATACATATGCTGTCTACAAGAGACCCACTTCAGACCTAGAGACACATACAGATTGAAAGTAAGGGGATGGAAAAAGATATTCCATGCAAAAGGAAATCAAAAGAAAGCTGGAGTAGCAATTCTTATATCAGATAAAATAGACTTTAAAATAAAGACTATTAGAAGAGACAAAGAAGGACATTACATAATGATAAAGGGATTGATCCAAGAAGAAGATATGACAACTGAAAATATTTATGCACCAAACATAGAAGTACCTCAATACATAAGGCAAATACTAACAGCTATAAAAGGGGAAATCAACAGTAACACATTCATAGTTGGTGACTTCAACACCCCACTTTCACCAATGGACAGATCACCCAAAATGAAAATAAATAAGAAAACACAAGCTTTAAATAATACATTAATAAAGATGGACTTAATTGATATTTATAGGACATTCCATCTAGAAACAACAGAATACACATTTGTCTGAAGTACTCATGGAACATTCTCCAAGATAGATCATATCTAGTGTCACAAATCAAGCCTTGGTAAATTTAAGAAATTCGAAATTGTATCAAGTATCTTTTGCAAACACTGCATGATGAGACTAGATAACAATTACAGGAACAGATCTGTAAAACATAAACACAGAGGCTAAACAATACAGTACTTAATAACGAAGTGATCACTGAAGAAATCAAGGAGGAAATCAAAAAATACCTAGAAACAAATGACAATGGAGACACGACAAACCAAAACCTATGGGATGCAGCAAAAGCAGCTCTAAGAGGGAAATTTATAGCAATACAATCCTAACTTAAGAAACAGGAAACATCTAGAATAAACTACCTAAGCTTGCACCTAAAGCAATTAGAGAAAGAAGAACAAAGAAACCCCAAAGTTAGCAGAAGGAAAGAAATCATAAGGATCAGATCAGAAATAAATGAAAAAGAAATGAAGGAAATGATAGCAAAGACCAATAAAACTAAAAGCTGGTTCTTTGAGAGGATAAACAAAATGGATAAACCATTAGCCAGACTCATCAAGAAAAAAAGGGAGAAGACTCAAATCAATAGAATTAGAAATGAAAAAGGAGAAGTAACAACTGACACTGCAGAAATACAAAAGATCATGAGAGATTACTGCAAGCAACTCTATGCCAATAAAATGGACAACCTGGAAGAAATGGACAAATACATAGAAAGGCACAACCTGCCATACTGAATGAGGAAGAAATAGAAAATATGAACAGACCAATCACAAGCACTGAAATTGAAACTGTGATTAATAATCTTCCAACAAAGAAAAACCCAGGACCAGATGGATTAAGAGGTGAGTTCTACAAAACATTTAGAGAAATGCTAACATGTACATTTCTCAAACTCTTCCTAAATACAGCAGAGGGAGGAACACTCCGAAACTCATTCTATGAGACCACCATCACCTTGATACCAAAACCAGACAAGGATGTCACAAAGAAAGAAAACTACAGGCCAATATCTCTGATGAACATAGATGCAAAAATCCTCAACAAAATACTAGCAAACAGAATCCAACAGCACATTAAAAGGATCATACACCATGATCAAGTGGGGTTTATTCCAGGAATGCAAGGATTCTTCAATATATGCAAATCAATCAACACGATACAACATATTAACAAATTGAATGATAAAAACTATATGATCATCTCAATACATGCAGAGAAAGCTTTTGACAAAATTCAACACTGATTTATGATAAAAACCCTGCAGAAAGTAGGCATAGAGGGAAGTTTCCTCAACATAATAAAGACCATATATGACAAACCCACAGCCAGCATCGTCCTCAATGGTGAAAAACTGAAAGCATTTCCACTAAGATCAGGAACAAGACAAGGTTGCCCACTCTCACCACTCTTATTCAACATAATTTTGGAAGTTTTAGCCACAGCAATCAGAGAAGTAAAGGAAATAAAAGGAATCCAAATCGGAAAAGAAGAAGTAAATCTGTCACTGTTTGCAGATGACATGATACTTACTATACATAGAGAATCCTAAATATGCTACCAGAAAACTACTACAGCTAATCCATGAATTTGGTAAATTAGCAGAATGCAAAATTAATACACAGAAATCTCTGGCATTCCTATACACTAATGATGAAAAATCTGAAAGTGAAATCAAGGAAACACTCCCATTTACCATTGCAACACAAAGAATAAAATATCTAAGGATAAACCTACCTAAGGAGACAAAAGACCTGTAGGCAGAAAAGTATAAGACAGTGATGAAAGGAATGAAAGATGATACAAATAGATGGAGAGATATACCATGCTCTTGGATTGGAAAAATCAACATTTTGAAAATGACTCTACTACCCAAAGCAATCTACAGATTCAATGGAATGCCTATCAAACTACCACTGGCATTTTTCATAGAACTAGAACAAAAAAATTCACTATTTGTATGGAAACACAAAAGACCCCAAAGAGCCAAAACAATCCTGAGAACAAAAAACGGAGCTGGAGGAATCAGGCTCCCTGATGTCAGACTATACTACAAAGCTACATTAATCAAAACAGTATGGTACTGGCACAAAAACAGAAAGATAGATCAATGGAACAGGATAGAAAACCCAGAGATAAACCCACACACATATGGTCACCTTATCTTTGATAAACGAGACAGCAATGTACAGTGGAGAAAGGAGAGCCTCTTCAATAAGTGGTGCTGGGAAAACTGGACAGGTTCATGCAAAAGTATGAGATTAGATAACTCCGTAACATCCATACACAAAAATAAGCTCAAAATGGATTAAAGACCTAAATGTAAGGCCAGAAACCATGAAACTCTTAGAGGAAAACATAGGCAGAACCCTCTATGATATAAATCACAGCAAGATCCTTTTTGACCCACCTTCTAGAGAAATGGAAATAAACCAAAAATAAAGAAATGGGACCTAATGAAACTTAAAAGCTTTTGCACAGCAAAGGAAACCATAAACAAGACCAAAAGACAACACTCAGAATGGGAGAAAATATTTTCAAATGAAGCAACGGACAAAGGATTAATCTCCAAAATTTATAGGCAGCTCAATAACAAAAAAACAAAAAACCCATTCCAAAAATGGGCAGAAGACATAAATAGACATTTCTCCAAAGAAGATACAAAGACTGCTAACAAACACATTGAAGAATGCTCAACGTCATTAATCATTAGAGAAATTCAAATCAAAATTACAATGAGATATCATCTTACACAAGTCAGAATGATCATCATCTAAATATCTAGAAACAATAAATGCTGGAGAGGGTGTGGAGAAAAGGGAACACTCTTGCACTGCTGGTGGGAATGTGAATTGGTACAGCTACTATGGAGAACAGTATGGAGGTTCCTTAAAAAGCTACAAATAGAACTACCATACGACCCAGGAATCCCACTACTGGGCATATACCCTGAGAAAACCATAATTCAAAAACTGTCATGTACCAAAATGTTCATTGCAGCTCTATTTACAGTAGCCCAGAGAAGGAAACAACCTAAGTGTCTATCATCAGATGAATGGATAAAGAAGATGTGGCACATATATACAATGGAATATTTCTTAGCCATAAAAAGAAATGAAATTGAGCTATTTGTAATGAGGTGTATGGACCTAGAGTCTGTCATACAGAGTGAAGTAAGTCAGAAAGAGAACGACAAATACCATATGCTAACACATATATATGGAATTTAAGAAAAAAAATGTCATGAAGAACCTAGTGGTAAGACAGGAATAAAGACATAGACCTACTAGAGAATGGACTTGAGGATATGGGGAGGGGGAATGGTAAGCTGTGACAAAGCGAGAGAGTGGCATGGACTTATGTATACTACCAAACATAAAATAGATACCTAGTGGGAAGCAGCCACATAGCACATGGAGATCAGCTCGGTGCTTTGTGACCACCTATAGGGGTGGGATAGGGAGAGTGGGAGGGAGGGAGACGCAAGAGGGAAGAGATATGGGAACATATGTATATGTATAACTGATTCACTTTGTTATAAAGCAGAAACTAACACACCATTGTAAAGCACTTATACTCCAATAAAGATGTAAAAAAATCAATTTTATCTCTTTCTTTGTAATTTTTTAATGTGGTTACCAGTGAATCTAGAATTACATATGTAGGCTGAATAGTATTTATATTGCAGTGTGTTCCAGCCAGGAAATGCATCCAGTTGGTATTCTGATGCAATGTCTTCTTACTCCTTTATTAACCCCTCTTAATTCTTGTTGGCAGCAGTGGCAGAAAGAATATATTGTAAAGGTAAATAGATATTGGGAGATCATCCAATTTATTCTACAAACTATAAGAAAGAAAATCTGAAACTATGATTATGGTTATAACACTCTCTAAATGAAAATTCTTCAGTGAATTTTTGCTTTTCTCAGAGTAACATCCAGGGTCTGTCACACAACTTAAGGCCTTGCATAACCTAGCCTTTGTCTTTGTTCAAGCTTCATCTCTCCAAACTCCGCACCTGGCAGTTATATTGCCTCTATGCATTTTTTTTTAATTTCTCATACAGAACTTCTTCTCTCCTGCCCACAGATTTTTGCACAAGTCTGTAAATACCTCTCTTCAATCATCATTTCACATGGTTAAATTTTGCTCATCCTTTAGTTTCCACTTCTTTTGACAGAAGTTCCCTAATTTTCTAAAGGTCCAAAGTTGGCTTAGGCATATCAAGTGTATATGTTGTAATATCTCATGAGTGGCAATTATATATTTTAATTTTATATGTTGTGCCATATTTTAAAATGCACATTGTTTTCTTTTCCTGAAGTGGTATTCAAGAGAGGTACTATAAGCATGTTGGGCAGGCCATTCTTTATTAAGTGTGTCTCTCCCAGGTTGCACAGGATGTTTACCATACCTGGACTTTAATCATTGAAGATCCATAGCACTGACCAATCATTATGTCATCTAATTGCAGCCAAGATCTCCCCTCCCCCACTACGTACACACACATACACCATTTACCAGTATTCCACACCCTACCTAGCGGGTGGCTAATCAGCCCTGGTTGAAACCCACATGATTATAAGACCCATGAAATCAGAACACCATGTCTGACCATTTCATTACTGAGACCCTTGCACCCAGTGTAGTATATGCCATAGAGCAGTAGTGCTCTGTTTATTAAAGTAGAATTTTTCCTAGTATTATTTTAAACTTCATAACATGATACACGACTAGTCATTTTTAAATGACTAAAATAGAGTAAGTTTAGTGCTCCTCATTTAGCAAATATTCATTAAGGTCATCACTATCACTACATTCCTCCCTGGGTCTTACAATCCAGACTATATAAGTATTTATGAAATGAAGGCTGAGGAAACTAACTGTCCTTATTCTCATAGTCTCTGAATTCCAAGCTCCTTCAAACATCAAGGTTTATATATTGGTACATTTCAAAAGAACTTAATGCAATATCCAACTTAATAAAAAGTCTTTTCTAATGGTTCAAATATTTAGTTCATAATTATTGTTCAATAAATATTTATTAAATTAAAATTAATATGTAAGTGCCTATTTTTCTATAAAAGATAGTGTTTGTTGCTAGAAATGAAAATAGGGGTAACATTTAAAGAAAAAGGAGTAATTGGACTGAATGGGGTACTTTGTTGACTAATTTATTGCTTACATATTTCTGTAATTCTCCAATTAAGTCTAATGCCTGATTATTGTTACATCAGTTTGCCTAGGCATTCAATTTGATGCTTACCAAGGCTGTCTCATTTCCATCTTCTATTCTTGTCCCAATGTGTTTCCACTGCAACCCAAGTTACCAGTGTTGTCAGAGCCCCTACATCATTTTTACAAATGACATGTGTATGTATGAGAGCTTTTGTTCTAAACAATGAGCCCTGAATCTTAAGCTCTGGCCAATAATAGTACAAGATATAATATGGGAATTCATATTAAGTACAGAAATTAGAGTTAGATCCCAGCTCCAACAATCAATATTTAGGAAACCACTAAAATATCCAGAAAATGAAAGCCAACACACTCAGAATACAACTAAGTGAACAAAATATTTGTTTTGAGCTATCATTATAAGCCACTTAAAAATCATTTTTGGATTAAAGTTTGAGCACAGATAAACTAAAAATAAAATGTGTGTTTTTATTTTATGGGGGAAAGAAATATTGATCTTGGTGACTGCCATGAGAAAAATAAATCAACAGATGCAAAATGGACTGATGACTTCAGATTTTTGTTGTTGTTAGATTTTGAAAACATATGGTGCACTACCTGTACCAAGAATCTGACAAATTGAAAAAAATGATGTGCAAATGTGTTAGCTTAGAAGTAAAACTATATACTCTTCCAGTTCCATATTTAATTCACTACCTGATAATATGTATTTACATAGAATTTAAGAATGAATTATTTCAATTCATTCTTATAATTTCCCTACAAGTAGAGCATTATTTGTTTTATTTGTATAATTCAACAAGCAGATTATCTATCCTTATTGATTCTCCTTCACCGAGATTGACTGTCTTATCATTTAATTTCTTAGTCACACCCTTTCTAACCAATTTAACAGTAAATTATATCTTTTTTAAGCTAATTGCTATCCTATATGTTTGTCTTCCTTCTCAGATGCACTAAAAGATGTTTTTGGTCCAAGTATCATATTATTACAGTTGTATACATTCAGACACATGTTTACTTACTCATTAGCCATGAATTGATCACTTACTGAATAGAAAGGCAATAGTAATATATAATCTGAATAAAATGTAAAAAACAAAAAGTTTGCATTTAAGTAGAAGAGGGATACTTGCGTAAGCAGCTTCAATTACAGATATTGAGTAAAGGGAATGAAAGGGCATTGTCTGGTGTACATTAAGAACTAGAATGATGTTTTCCTATGTGCCACTTGAAAATTCTCTTTTAATAGCTGCCTTGTCCTTTCTAAAGCTTAATTACTAGAGTCTTGAAAGAAAGCATATTTAAAGGACTACCTCAAAATCATTATGTTAAATTTTAAAATGTATCTGGACATCTGAAGAGACTTCACAGTGTTTGGTAAACACTGGATCTCTGCTAAGTATTCAATAAATAATTGTTTGGTTATTGAGACTTTAGTAGACATTGTTGATGCTGTCAACTACTATTGGCACTCACCACTGGGACTTGCCATCTACCTCTACAAGGATTAAATCATGTGCTGCTGCAGCTGCTGATTTTCAACACCCCCCTGAAAGGAGTTCAGGGTGGAGAACTGAAATGAGGCACTCTGTGCTCTGGGAAAAACTGGCAGAACAGGTCTTCAGATAGTTAGATATTGTCAGCAGCTAATTTTATGAGCCCAATTCTTGTATCTCCTCATATCTAGAAAAACACTAAAATCCTTCATGGTGATGTCTGCTCCTCCTGACTAGCAGTAACTTTCATGAGACTAACAGAAACGTTCTACAAAAAATATGTGCTTGATTGCATGTATTCCCCCTCCACCAAAATCACATATATACTGACCTTCCTCTCTAACTCTTTGGAGCAGTTTCTCAGAACTATCTGAAATGTCTTCTGGGCTGCAGTTCTCATTTTGCCCCAAATGAAACTTAACTTGCAACTCTCACGTTGTGCATTTTTTAAAGTCGACAGTTATGGTGACCACGAAGGAAGAGACAGAGTGAACTTCTCTCCTTTGCCTGAGCTCTACAAGGATCGGGAAGCTTGGTACCAGCAGAGGTCCCTTGCATCCATCTGCCTCCTCAGAGAGTCCAGAGGAATTTGGGTAAGTCTCTCCTCGTTCTCGGATCTCCCATATTGGTTGATGATCCTGAGTTTTATTTGGCAGTATAGCAGGTATCTGCCTCCTACCAGTGGAAAGATACTGGACAGGGGGTTCCTGGTTGAAAGATACCAGGGAAATACCCACCCAGTGGAAAGATAGTGGGTGGGGCTTGGTTGAAAGATACTGGGGAATATCCACCCAGGTGAAAGATACTGGGGTGGGGAGGCTGGTTGAAAGATACCAGGGTTTGTTCAGTTGTAGGAGACTGAGTGGTCTGTGCTGAGTGGTTAGGTAATTTGTTGATCTGACGCTTTTTCTCAATTCGGCTGCCTTAATAGAATTTGTAGCAATAAAAGTGGAGAGATTACATGAGAACTTTGCTCCGAAGAAAAGGGACAAGTCACCTCCCGGCCGGTTACAGCTTTCTCAGGAGACTGAGAAATATACAGGAGTGGTGGAGGCAGAGTCCTCATACTGTGCAGTGGTCCCGTAGGGAAACCCACTCATTAATTAAAACACTTGCTCATCCAGGGGTCACAGATAAGAATTGACCATTCAGTGATCTGAGCACCCGTGATGGTCTTAGAGCGCCAAAGGGAGAAACAGAGAGGTAAGAGGTCTGAAACAACTCTAGGGTGTTGCCTAGAGGAGTTAAGCTCACAAACAGCACACAGACCTACCACACAATTTCACTAGTGTTTTTATCCCTGACAAATTCAACTTTAAAATGGGAAATAGAGCTTCTCAAACACAGAAACAAGGGGCGTCAGAAAGCCAGCCTCTGACTAACACTCCAGCCAGGTTCATATACATACAAAATCTCATACTTGCAAGTACACTTAATTGGGGAACTTATACTAAAGGAGATCTCAACTTAAAATGACCAAATTGGGTTTCTTTTGATATTCCAAAATTAATATTGTTGCACACACAGAAAAAAGTCAGCCATAAGATCAAACAAACTGAATAGAATGCTTACTAGAATCTTCTAAAAGAAGAAATGATAGAGTAACTACTTTTCAGGAAACCAACAATTAATTACTTGAAACTATATCAGACCAACTTTGCAGAACCATTAAAAAGAAAGAAAAGGGGGATCTACAAAAATTATGAACCAATTGTGCCAATTAACTACTCAATGCCAATTAAGTACACAATGCCAGTTAAGTACACAATGTCAATCGAAGGTTAACTGACTCCCATTTAATTCCCAACCAGTAGAGAAAGCTAGCTTGAAGGAAAAAAATTCTCTTCAGAATTCTGACCCTAAGGGAATAAGTCCTACTAGGAAAACTTGATTTTCTCTCCTTGTGCCTTGAGACCAGGGCTCTCAGGAACACTTGTGTAGACTATTTCTAATTCCTGATATTGGAAAATAAAATAAAATAAAATAAAATAAAAACCTGGAAGAAGGATTAAAAAATTATTTTTATTCCAGCTGTTATTTATAAACCAGTGAGTTTTATATTATAATATCTGATTCATGACTAAGTATAGAAAGTGAAGCTATGAGATCTCTCATTGTGTCTGTATGTTTATGTGTGCATTATCTTTGTTTTTATCTTTGGATGGCATTATCAAAACTTAATTTGTAAGTGAGCTCTACTTAACTGGGTTAAAGGAAATTAAGTGCTTATATAAATTCTCAAAAAGAAAATACAGAAGGTAACTGACCAGAATTAATTTTAGGTTCATGTGAACTGGGAAATATTCTGTATTAAATTAATATCTGGTATTAATGTTTGTTGATCTAAATATTATAGACATGTTTTTAGTCATCAACATTAGGTATAATACTTTTATTGTGCCTAGGTGTAATATAAGCTAAATAAAATCTTTCTATATCTGTTACAAATTTGTCAGCAAGGAAAGTAACTTGATGTGAAGAAAATTTTAAGGAAAGAAAATGTAAATGAGATAATAGCTTTTAGATAAACTCTATTAAGAATAGTTATGCTTTAGGAATGTCTATCTAAAATAGTTTCTCCAGATTCTGGTAACTTGAAATTCTAGATTTGTGTAAAATTAAGTGAAGTGATGGAAACTTATTGAATAGCTTGGTCATTCCCAAATAAGATACTGAAACATTAATTACTGAACACTGGCTTCCTCTTACAGAGAAACTAAAGATAACTTGGACTATTAATGAATATGTTTGGTGCCATGTTCTCTAAAAGTAAGCAAATGTTTTTAGAAATTATCATTGGTATTTATGTTCACCAATCTACAAAATGCTATTATAAAGGACAGTTCATGGTTGCTTAAGGAAAGTAAGATGTGTGTTTTCTGTAAAGAAGGCATGAGGAATGGAATTGCATTTTACTAAGGGAAAAGGAGGTAGGTCTGACCTACAGGTGGCTCTTTCTGAATGGGAAAATAAAGTGATGGATAAGGAAAGTGACAAAAGTGTTTGTGGAAAGTGGACCCTGAGAAAAGAGTTTTGTGCGTGGTCAGGATTGACTAAGTTTAAAATACATTTAATGAGTAAATGAATTTTAAAAGTAAGTGGGTGCAAAACTGGCATTTGGCTTTTTTCTCTCTTAAGAGGACAAGATTTCTTAAAATGTTGAACTGCCTTTGATAACAGATTTTAAGTTTCCTTACCTTTTAAGTGATCCATTCTGTATTTGCCTTTAAAGTGTTTTATTTTTACTTTGGCTAAGTGAATAACTATTGTTTCACAGTGATCTGTGATCCTAAATGAGTGAGTGTTCTAAACACTTTGATTTTTTTTGACAAAACTTCCTAAATCAAATTCTAATAAAGTCGTTTTGACCTCTAGCTAACTTTGGGATTCTTCAAAGGGACCCTGAAACATCCCAAAGAGAGTTATAAACTAGGTTTATTTGTACCTTAAGTTACATGGGAAGTATTGTCAAATGAGTAATAAATCTTCTTAGGTTTTAGTGTATGATAAATGCTATTAATATAGATATTTTAAAAATTATATGGAGTTCCTAAAATTCTGACATGTCCCAGTAAAATGTTATCAGTCATAGTTCTAGTTATTATCTTAAAGTGTTTTATGTCACAGCATTAACCAAGTTACTTTGTCAGTTGCATTTCATTGTAAGGAGATTTTTTAAAATAGATCTTTATTGGAGTATAATTGCTTCATAATACTGTGTTAGTTTCTGTTGGACAACAAAGTAAATCAGCCATATGCATACATATATCCCCATATCCCCTCCTTCTTGAACCTCCCTCCCACCTTCCCTATTCTATCCCTCTAGGTTGTCACAAAGCACCAAGCTGATATACCTGTGCTATGCTGCTGCTTTAAACGTGCCTTAAGTCTTTTGTCACTATAGACACTTATGGTTTCACTCTAATGCCTTTGCAAAAATGTTTCCTCTTCAAGAAGGTTTATAGACAGGACTTTTGGATAAATACAAGTTTCTGACTTTCAGACCATAATGCTGAACTGGATAAGACATTTTTTTATTATTTTATTCTCTTATTTTTGTCTGCGTTGGGTGTTTTTGCTGCTCATGGCCTTTTTCCAGTTGTGGTGAGTGGGAGCTACTCTTCATTGCAGTGCACGGGCTTCTCATTGCGGTGACTTCTCTTGTTGTGGAGCATGGGCTGTAGGTGCAAGGGCTTCAGTAGTTGTGGCACTTAGACTCAGTAGTTGTGGTTTGTGGGCTTAGTTGCTCCACGGCATGTGGGAACTTTCTGGACCAGGGCTCAAACCCGTGTCCTCTGCATTGGCAGGCAGATTCTTAACCACTGTGCCACCAGGGAAGTCCCTGAACTGGGTAAGAAATTGAAGAATTCTAATGAAAAACCTGATGGCTTCATAAAGCTGTTAACAAAAAACATTATTTACACAGGACTGAGTGAACTGATGAATATGGTTATAAATTTTATGGTTTCTATCTGAAAAATTACTGGCTTAAATCTGTGTTTTCCAGGTGTAAGGAACATCTTCCCCTCAAGGAAGGTTTACCTTATACATTTGTAAGCAGGATCGAAACATTTATCTTTTCTCTCTATCTGTTCCCTCCAGACGTTGGAAACTCTTAGGTTCCCAGCAACTTTATCAGATAAATTAGGAAGGTTCCCTCACTAACACGTATAGAAAACTCAAGATATTTTGGGGACCTTGAAAAGGGAGGAATTCTCCTAGATCTATTAGGCAAAATCTGTGATAAGCTCTTGGCGTGAATTTCCTAGCCCAAGAGGTATTTTTAATTTAATTTAATTTTATATTTTATTTTATTTTATTTTATTTTATTTTTATTGGAGTAAAATTGTTTTACAATGTTGTGTTAGTTTCTGCTGTACAATGAAATGAATCAACTATATGTATATCTATATCCTCTCCCTCTTGGACCTCCCTCCCACCCCCTGATCCCACCCATCTAGGTAGTCACAGAGCACCGAGCTGAGCTCCTTGTGCTATATAGCAGGTTCCCACTAGTTACCTATTTTACACATGGTAGTGTATTTATGTCAAACCAATCTCCCAATTCATCTCACCCTCCCTTTCCCCCCATGTCCACAAGTATGTTCTCTATGTGTACGTCTCTACTCCTACCCTACAAATAGTTCATCTGTACCATTTTTCTAGATTCCACATATATGCATTAATATACAATATTTGTTTTTCTCTTTCTGGGTTACCTCACCCTGTATGACAGACTCTAGCTCCATCCACATCTCTACAAATGACCCAATTACATTCCTTTTTATGGCTGAGTAACATTTCATTGTATATATGTACAACATCTTCTTTATCCATTCATCTGTCATTGGACATTTAGGTTGTTATCATGTTCTGGCTATTGTAAATAGTGCTGCAATGAGCATTGTGGTTCATGTGCCCTTTTGAATTATAGTTTTCTCAGGGTATATGCCCAGAAGTGGGAGCGCTGGGTCATATGGTAGTTCTATTTTTAGATTTTTAAGGAACCTCCATACTGTTCTCCATAGTGGCTCTATCAATTTACATTCCCACCAACAGTGCAAAAGGGTTCCCTTTTCTCCACACCCTCTCCAGCATTTATTGTTTGTAGATTTTTTGATGATGGCCACTCTGACCGGTGTGAAGTGATACCTCATTTTAGTTTTGATTTGCGTTTCTCTAATAAATAGTGATGTTGAGCATATTTTCATGTGTCTCTTGGCCATCTGTATGTCTTCTTTGGTGAAATGTCTATTTAGGTCTTCCACCTATTTTTTAATTAGGTCATTTGTTTTCTGGTAATGAGCTCCATGAGCTGTTTGTATATTTTTGAGATTAATCCTTTGTCAGTTTCTTCATTTGCAAATATTTTTTCCCATTCTGAGGGTTGTCTTTTCATCTTGTTTATGGTTTCCTTTACTGTGCACAAGGTCTTTTAAAAGTCCAGTCTGAGGGCTTCCCTGGTGGTGCAGTGGTTGAGAGTCCGCCTGCTGATGCAGGGGACACGGGTTCATGCCCCGATCCGGGAAGATCCCACATGCCACGGAGCAGTTGGGCCCATGAGCCATGGCCGCTGAGTCTGTGCGTCCGGAGCCTGTGCTCTGCAATGGGAGAGGCCACAACAGTGAGAGGCCCACGTACCACAAAAAAAAAAAAAAAAGTCCAGTCTGAGACTCCTTATAAAAGTTTCAGCAAGCAAAAATCCTTTATGATCAATCACAGTTATATGAATAATCAGGCCAAGTTTATTGAGACCAGATTTATTTTTCAAACTAAATAGTCTTAATTTGCTTATATTTAGTAGAAATAAGGGTAATTTTAGAGAAAAAAAACGAAGTTTCAGTGAATGTTAAATCCCAGTTTTGTTAATGGAGGTCTGTATTTACAACAATGACTCACTTCTCATATAGTTCCCTGCTGTCATGTTATATTAATGTAAAGTTAAATTGAATTACTAAAAGGGCACTCTAAGTTTGTTCCTGAAGCTTACCTCAGTAATCTATCTTTGGATGAAAATCAGATGTCCCACAACCTGCAACCAAAGGACTATGTATATTGGAAAATACATCATTTAAAGGACTCACTACGACCCAGATGGAAAGGCTCCCACTAGGTACTCTTAACTAGCTCATGTGCAGCAAAACTAAAGAGAATTCACTCTTGGTTTCATATTTCCCACTTAAAAAGGGCTCCTGCACTGGACTGGTCTATAGAGTGGACTGCTGACCTCAAAGTAACGTTAAAATGATGCTCAAACAGAGGAAAGTACACTCACACCAGGATGAGAAGATGACATCAGAACTAGACTTCTTACCAAAGATGCTGGACCTGATTCATATGATGTTTTATAATGTTTTCTTGAATTCTTGGACTTTTGCATATAAATAAAATGTTTCTCTATCATAGACACAACCCTATGCTAGTTTTAAAAATCAATCTAATTGTTGGGTTCGTGGACACTTTCCTGTATCTAGTACTTCTGGATTACCTTGGTGGATTTCTGCACTCCAAGGCTCTAATTGGATGGCCCTTAGGAAATTTATTTTAGAAGAAAGAAAGTTCAGTTTTGTTCAGGCTACTCTCTATATTACTAAATGGGATCCCCACACTTAGACAATTAATAATACCTGCTTTGACACTGATCATAAAAATGAATTTTCCTCTAAAGTTACTCAAGCACAATCTGAGCAACAAGCAATATTTCAGCCAGGGAGTAAAACCTCTCACAATTATGGGATGGCTTTATGTGGTTAACACCAGGCTATGGTCATTTAAGTTTTAAGGCACCTGTTTATCTTGGGAACAATTAAATTATACTAAGGATAACCAGCCTAGTAACTAGGAAATTAGGCTGGGAGCTTTACAGACAGTGCCAATATATCATTTCCCTGAAAGATAAGGATTGGTACAGAACAGACTAAGTCAGACAACCTGAGGATATACTGGTCTGAACCTAATGGAAGTTCTTGGCTTAATTCTTTCTTATGGCTGTAATAATACTACTAGCTATGTTATTTGTATTTTGCCTACTTTACAAGATTGTTTTTTTCTTGTATTACCAAATGTGTGACTGAGCCACCAACAAAAATAATGATGACTAGGTTACTTGAAACAGGTGATCAAATATATAGTTCTGTATGCAATCAATGATTTTTTTTTTTTTTTTTTTTTTTTTTTGCGTTACGCGGGCCTCTCACTGTTGCGGCCTCTCCCGTTGTGGAACACAGGCTCCGGACGCGCAGACTCAGCGGCCATGGCTCACGGGCCCAGACGCTCCACGGCATGTGGGATCTTCCCAGACAGGGGCACGAACCCGTGTCCCCTGCATCGGCAGGCGGGCTCTCAACCACTGCGCCACCAGGGAAGCCCAATCAATGATTTTTATAGTGTAACTCTAGATATGGGAAGATGCAAGAAGAGGGTATCTTTTTCCTGGACCATAACAGACTAGGAATACAGGTGGTCCAGAGACCTTTGTTGATAAGACCTAGCCCAGTAATAGCACATTGAGTGGCATATCCACGAAATCTTCGCCAGACCTAGGAATGAGCCTTCCTAGCACCGTGGGACAAATGGTCATGAAATGTCTCCCAAAGCATGGTCGAATTTATGACCGTGAGGGGGTCCTGTCAACTACAGTTGGCACTTGTCATTGGCACTTGCCATCTACCTCTACAAGGATTAAATTATGTGCTGCTGAAGCTGCTGATTTTCAACATACCCCTGGAAGGAGTTCAGGGTGAAGAACTGAAATGAGGCATTCTGTGCTTTGGGAAAAACTCGCAGAACAGGTCTTCAGATACTTAGATAGTTTTAGGGGCTGCTTTTATGAGCCCAATTCTTGTATCTCCTCATATCTAGAAAAAACACTAAAATCCTTCATGGTGACGTCTGCTTCTCGTGACTAGCAGACCTTCACAATACTAGCAGAAATGTTCTACAAAAAATGTGTGCTTGATTGCATGTATTTCCCCTTCACCAAAGTCACATATATACTGACCTTCCCCCCCTACCTCTTTGGAACAGTTTCTCAGAGCTCTCTGAAATGTTGTCTCCCTGGATGCAGTTCTCATTTTGCCCCAAATAAAACTTACCTCATAACTCTCACATTGTGCATTTTTTTAAGTCGACAATTCCCTTCCTGAATCTCCTTTACCAAGCTGATGCACCTGCTCTCCCAGCTGCTGTGAATGTTGGTCACTAATGCTCACAGAAACTTTCTTCTCTAGAAAATTGTCCTCAGCCAAATGGCAGCTGCCTTTCCTGGGAGGTTGTATTCCCTATCCCAGTAATTGGTGTTATCAATGACTGATGGGCATAAAAATAAAAATGGCCAACTTTCTTGCTTTTGGTCTTTTCTCTGTGTAGTACAACTTATGCTCCAGAGCTCCTATGGAGATTAGGTTAAAGCTAGACTCCAGCTGAGACACATATTGGGCAAGCCTCTTTCCTTGCCCTGTCCTGCTTCCTTCATGCTCTTTCTTCTGAAGGCACTGACTTAAAAAATATCACATGGACTTGAATATTTGTCTTTGGCGTTTCTTCTAGGGAATCTAGCCTTAGGTAGAAATTAAACTAAGTTAAAAATGCTTGTGTACAGTATTTTTGACTATAGAGAATATACAGGAAACTACTAGTATCTGTCATTTTTCATTATAAGGGAGAATTCAGTATAAAGTGAATATAATGTAATTCATCAGTATTTGTATAATACAAGATCAAGGGAACTTCATTAAATAATTTCCTTTCTGAAACATTTCCTTTTAGAAAATATTTACTGAGTGCTGGATAAACTTGATAACAGATACATGGATAATTTTAAAACATCATTCTACTTAAAGCATATTTTAAAACATTATTGGACCAGGATAAAGTATAGGTATTTTTTAAAAAATAGAGGTGCTTGGATCCTTAAGGGCCTACAAGTCAGAATAGTAGGGAGTGGGTTCTAGGAATCTCTCTATAAAATAATAGCATTTTACCTACCATCCTGTCAGGGAAGAAGGAATTTTCTTTGTTCTTCTATGTTCTTCTGGATAACATAATTAAATTGACATGAGATGGATTAACAGGAGAAAATCAAACAAAGTTTAATAACATGTATATGTGAGAGAGACCCAGAAAAACTGAGTAACTCACCAAAATAGCTAAAGCCCTCATCTTAAATACCATCTTCAACTAAAGACAAAAAAGGATGTTGGGGGTAGGAGTTTGGGGCCCCAAAATGTAGGAAGGAAACTGACAGGGAGATAGAAAAGTAAATGTTTGGTAAATAAATATCTGCTAAGCTAAGCAGAGACAATGGGACACAGAGAAGAATTTTAACAAACAGATTTTGCTAGGTTCCTCACTGTCTACCATACCTACTTCATATTATAGTTATCTATGGTAATACTTCCCTTCCTGGAATATGTCCTCTATCTACACTCTTTTAGACAGTTAGAGAGAAAGTCAGAGTTTCTTCCTGAGACTTTTAGGCCTTGATTGTTTTTAGCTCAAAATAATCTGCATGCCAAAAAGACATTTTTTTGGAGGCAAGTTTCACTTCCCTACACTATCAAAAATACAAAATACAAAAAATAATTGCTTTGATAAATGTAATCACATTTTCATGAACAACAATAATCTTTTATACAGATAAATCTTTTATCATAACCTTAAGAGTAGTATAGATGATGCATGTAATGTACCCTGAAATGAACCTGGGGAAAAAATATGTGTGAGTGTGTGTGTATGGAGATGAAGGAAGGAGAGAGAAAATAATAAAGTAGCCAAATGGGGTTAAATGTTAACAGTGGATGAAACTGAATAATGAGTATATGGACGTTACTTGCACCATTTTTATTTCTGACACATTGTGTTAGCTGAATAAGTAAAACAGTTTTTTAAAATAATAAGTGATATAATATGCTCCATGATAGAGAAATGGTGTGGTATAATGAAAAAATATATCCAGTTTCTGTTCCTATGGAATTTCTGGCACAAAACCCGTAGAACCATTAGAATTTCCTGAATGATAGGAGTTCTTTTTATGTTAATGAAGTAAAAAGGTAAGCCACTAGATAGTTTCAGGGTGAGGAATGGACACCATAAAGACCAAGTATATGATTAGAACTTTGAAATTTTGGATGAAGCTGATATCCAAAGAGAGGAGGGTGTGCTGGAGATTGAATTCAATCACTTAGTCAATGATTTAATTAATCATGCTTACATGCCCAATACAAACTCTAGACACAAGACTTGGTAGAATTTCCAGGTTGGTGAACACACTGACATACAGGGAGGGTGATATGCACTGACTCCACAGAGAGAGGGCATAAAGGCTTTATGTCTGGGACACTTCAGATCTTGTTTTATGTGTAGCCTTTATAATAATACTGAACTAGAAAGTATAGTGCTTTGAGTGAGTTCTGTCAGTTATTTTAGTGAATTGTTGAACCTGAAGGAGTTGTGGGAATTCTCTAATTTATAGCTGGTCTGTTGGCTCTTAGAATTGAGGCTGGCATTTGAAATGAAAGCAGTCTTGTGGGAACACTTAAACCTATGGAGTTTGATGCTAATTCTGGTCTTGGGTGACCTCGGCTTGCAGCAGCTTGAAGCAGGATTTTGGTTCCCTGGCCAGAGACTGAAGTCAGGCCATGGCAAAGAGAGTGCTGAATCCTAGCCACTAGACCACTACAGCCACTGATGAGGCCCTGGACTGTTGGATTTGTAGAAATGAATTTCTACAAAGTGACAGAAAGTAGTGAAACAAGTAAAGTGTTTATTAGGAGGAAAAAGAGTATGTGTGAGTAGACTCTCATGGGTGGGCTCAGAGAGAGAGTCACCCCTGTGTGGTAGTTTGAGTCACTTATATGGGGTATTTCTTCCAGGCTTCCTCTGGCTAATCATCTTGCTTTATCTGGCTCTGAGTCTGTATTTGGTTTATCTCAGAGTCCTACCATGTGTGCACATGCATCTCTTAGCCAAGATGAATTCTGGTGAAAAGGCCTATGGGTAGGTTGACATAATGTACTATGGGGTGGTACCCCCTCCCTTTTTGACCTCTGAGGAGACTTTCTTCATGTGCGTAGTCAGGAAGGTATTCTTGATCCAAAGAATATCTCTTATGTGGGCAGGGTTCAGCTCCTCCTCGCTCCTGGTATTATCTTTATCTTGGAGTATCTGTCCACAGGGGACAAACTCCAGCTGCTCAGCCAGGGGCCCATCTATCTCCTGCCTCAAATCCCCCCTGAGAGACATAGACCCCAATAAATCTTTATTGGGAAGAGGAAGAGTGAAGGCCTGTCTTCTGTAATTTCTTCAGGCCGGCATGGGGCTGGTAGACCCTACCTAGCTGGGGTCATGGAGCTCTCACCCTGTTTCATTAAGGGGCCCAGGGTGACTTCCACTGTTATTTCAACAGGATCTCTTCCAAGGACTGGCTGGAATCTCTGCATCACAGTCATCTTGTCTAGGAAACCGTTGTGTCATTAGAAAGGACAAACTAAGTAAGTAGATTAAGAAGGCAGGGACCAAAGATCAAAAAAAGAATTATTGTAACCAGGGGCCCAAACAGGAGTAAGAACCAGGCCATGTTTGGTAGCAACTTTGATCCTGGTTCAGATAGAGTTAGAACTTGGGTTACCCTGTCCAAAAGAATGGAGCCATTTGGCATGGTCATATATATTTTTGATGTCCTCTTCTATTAGCCCAGTGTGATTGATGTAGGTGTAACAAACACAGTTAGAAGTAGTTGGAGGTGTGCCAACTTGAATGTTAATAGACAAAATAGATCTCATTTCTTTTCAGGGGAATAAGCATGAAACCCAGTCTGGACCTTGTACTTTGGGGAAATCACACCCATAGTGTTACCTAATATTACCTTGCATGTCTGAAACATAGGTACTCCATTTTCATTTTTAATTTTAATTTTCTCCTTAATAGCCAAAGCCGATGTCACCATTAATGTTATTGTTTCTCTAGGTATGAGAAGATGCAAGAATTTTGGCTCACAAAATCTCTTAAAAGTATCTAACTATCTGAAGACCTATTCTGCCAGTTTTTCCCAGTGCACAGAGTGAGTACCTTATTCCTGATCTCCACACTGAACCTCTTTTAGTGGGTGTTAAAAGTCAGCAGCTGCAGCAGCTCATGATTTAATCTTTGTAGAGGTAGATGGCAAGTGCAAATTTCCAGTCAGGATGGCCTATTCATGGTCATAAATTCGACCATGGTTTGGGGAGTATTTCATGACCATTTTGTCCCATGGTGCTAGGAATGCTTATTCTCAGGTCTGGTAAAGATTTCACTGATAAGCCACTCAATGTGCTATGACTGAACTAGGCCTTGTTAACAGTAGCCAAAAGTCTCTGGACCACCTGTCTTACTAGTCCCTTATGGTCCAGAAAATTATCCCCTCTTGTTGCTTCTTCCCATATCTAGGGTTATACTATTACAATCATTGATCTCATATGGATCTACATAATATCACAATTTTGTCAGAGGCTCAGTCACACATTTGGTAATGTAAGAAACAACAATTTTCCGAAACAGGCAATATAGAAAATAATATAGCTAGCAGTATTAGTAAGTTCATAAATAAGAATTTAGGTCAAGAAATTTCATCAGGTGCCATCCAGCATATCCCAGGTCATTTGACTTAGTCTGTTCTGTACCAGTCCTTATCTTTAAGGGAAATTATATACTGGCATTGTCCACAAGGCTTTCAGCTCAGTCTCCTAGTGTTACTAGACTGATTATCCTTTTTTGTTTGTTTGTTTGTTTTTTGCAGTACGTGGGCCTCTCACTGTTGTGGCCTCTCCCGTTGCGGAGCACAGGCTCCGGACGTGCAGGCTCAGCAGCCATGGCTCATGGGCCCAGCCGCTCTGTGGCATGTGGGATCTTCCCGGACCGGGGTACGAACCCGCGTCCCCTGCATTGGCAGGCGGACTCTCAACCACTGCACCACCAGGGAAGCCCCTGATTATCCTTAATATGATTTAATTGTTCCCAACATAGTGGAACCTTTAAATTTAAATTACCATAGTCTGGTGTTAACTACATAAATCCATCCCATAATTGTAGGAGGTTTTATTCCTTGGCTGAAATTTTGCTTGTTGCTCTGATTGAGCTTGAATGAAAGAGGAAAATTCATATTTATGGCCAGGGTCAGAGCAGGTGTTGTTAATTGGCCAGGTGAGGGGAATCCCACCTAGTAATATCAATACTGGCCTAAACAGGACTATAATTTGTTTTTTCTAGAATAAATTTCCTAAGGGTGAACTAATTAGAGCCTTGGAGTGGAGAAGTTAAAAAAAAGGTAACCCAGAAGTACTAGACACAAGCAATTGGCCATAAACCCAACAATTGGATTGATTTTTAAAACTAGCATAGGATGGTGCCCACAATAGGAAAACATCTGATTCATATTCAAGAATCCAAGTTAAGAAAAAAATTATAAATGATCATATGAGTCAGGTCGAGGATCTTGGGCTAGCTGTCTACTTCTGATGTCATCTTTTTCTTGTCCTAGTAGGAGTGTAGTTTCTCCTCTGTTTGGGCATTGTTTTAAGGTGATTTTGAAGTCAGCTGTCCTCTCTATAGGCCAGTCCAAAGCAGGGATCTTTTGTGAATGGAAATTAAACTGTGTCAATTCCCTAGTTTCACTGTGAGTGAGCAGTTAAGAGTATCTGTTAAGGCTCTTTCCATCTAGGTTGGAGATAGTGCTTTAAATTATGTCTTTTCTGGTATGCATAATCCCCAGGTTGTAGGTCATGGGGCATCTGATCTTCATCCAAATGTAGATCACCAAGATAAGCTTCAGGAACAAACATAGAGTGTCCTTTTAATAATTCAATTAAATTTTACATTAATATAACATGACAGCAAGGAACTATCTGGGAAGTGAGCCTTAGTAAATACAAACCTCCATTAACAAAACTGGAATTTAATATTCACTGAAACATAATATTTTTTCTCTCTAAAATTAATCTCATTTCTACCAAATATAACCAAATTAAGACTAATTTGTTTGCAAAATATGTCTAGTCTCAGTAAACTTGGCCTGATGTTTTATATAACTATAATTGATCATATAGACTTTTTTTTTTTTTTTGGATTTGCTGAAACTTTTTTAAGGAGTCTCAGACTGAACTTTTAAAAGACCTCTTGAGAATAGGAGAGTCATGCCAAAGGCTTATCACAGATTTTCCCTTACAGATTTAGGTGAATTCGTCCCTTTTCGAGGTCCACAAAATACCTTCAGCTTCCTTCACCTGTTAAGAGGTAGTCTTCATAATTTACCTCATAAAGATGCTGGGAACCAAAGAGTTTCCAGTCTCTGGAGGGAGCAGATAGAGAGAAAAGATAAATGTTTCAATCCTGCTGACAAAAGTATAGTTTACTAAATTACTGTTAAGTCATAATTTGTTTGAGGAGAAGGTTTTCCTTATACCTGGAAAACAGATTCAAACCAGTAATTTTTCAGATAGAAATCATAAAAATTATAACAATATTCACCAACTCAGTCATTTTGTTAAATTTTTATGAAGTCATTCATCAGGTTTTTCATTAGAAATTTCAATATCTTATCCAGTTCAGCATTATTGTTTGAAAGTCAGAAACTTGTATTTATCCAAAAATCCTTTCTATAAATCTTCTTGAAGAGGAAGCATTTTTACAAATGTATCAGAGTGAAACCATAAGTGTCTGTGAATGACAAAAAAATTAAGAAGGTATGTTAAAAAACCTGATTACAATGCAATTGACAAAGTAACTTGGTTAACGTTGTGACATACAAAACTTTAAGACAATAACTAGAATTATAACTGATAACATTTAACCAGGACATACCAGAATTTTAGGAACTCCATATAATTTCTAGAATATCTATATTAATAACATTTACCATACAATATAACCTAACAAAATTCATTACTCATTTGACAATACTTTCTATGTAATTTAACATACCAAATGAACATAATTAGTTCAATATCTCATTTTGGGATGTTTCAGGGGCTCTTTGAAGCATCCCAAAGTTAGTTAGAAGTCAAAATGCCTTCACTAGAATTTGACTTAGGAAGTTTTAGCAAAAAATTATCAAGAAAAGTGTTTAGAACATTTAGTTAGATAGGATCACAGGTCACTGTGAAACAATATTCACTTAGCCAAGTGACAATAAAAAATTTCAAAGACAAATATAGAACAGATTACTTAAAAGGCCACAACACTAGAATTTCAAGTTACTAGAATCTGGAGAGACTACTTTAGATAGACATTCCTAAAATGTAACTATTCCTATAGAGTTTACCTAAAATCTCTTATCTCATTTACATTTAATTTACTTGTAAGAATTTTTATCATACCAAGTTATTAATTTATTTGCTGTAAATTTGCAACAGATATAATAAGATCTTATTTAACTTCTATTAAACCTAGGTACAATAAAGGTATTATACTTAATGTTGATGGCATGTCTATATTAATTAGATCAACAAGTTTATACATTAATACCAGGCATTGGTTTAATACTAAATATTTCTCAGTTCACATGAACCTGAAATTAATTCTGGTCAGTTACCTACTATATTTTTCAGAATTTATATTTGTGTGTAATTTCCTTTAGGCCAATTAAGTAGAGCTCATTGACAAATTAATTTTGATAACACTATCTGAAGGTAAAAACAAAGATAATGCACACATAAACATATAGACAGACACAAGGAGAGATCTCATGGCTTCATTTCCTAAACTTAGTCATGAATCAGATATCACAGTATAAAACTTCATATTTGTAAATAACAGTTGGAATAAGAAAAGAGTTAAAAGGTTTCTTCCTCTTTTTTATTTTTTTTTCCCCTCAGTACTCAGGAATTAGAGATGGTCTAGATAAGATAAGGGTTCCTGAGACCCCTGGTCTCAGGGCACAGGGAGGGAAAATCAAGTTTTTCTAGTAGGACTTTTTGTTCTCTCAGGTTCAGAATTCAGAAAAAAAAAAAAAACGTATTTTAACAAGCTAGCTTTCTCTGATTGTACATGCAAAAAAAGAACAGGTTTTGCATTTTCAAAAAAAACATTACTAAGAGGCACATGAAGGAGATTCAGAACATCCTTTGAATTTCCTTTGAATTCTGTTGCTTAATGGAATTTTGAACCGCCTCTACTCTCCCATTGATCCCTGACCAGATGTCTCTGGTCGACCGAGTTCCTCACATGAGGGGTCCCCAGAAGGGGGGATATTGGATGCACTGCCAGTGCATTACCATGACTGTCCTTGAAGGGAATCTGTTGTCTATGACAGTGCATAGGTTGCCAAGGTCTGGAGTAAAGGGGGAACTCCTAGAGGAACTGGAGTTGGCTGCAATGGAAAGTGCCATGGGGGTCAGGACATGAAGACAAATAGGTGGGAGTATTCCCATAGGGGATTTCGGACACAGAGTAAGGTGGGAGATTAAACAGCAGAAGAACCCCTAGTCTGTTGCCCTGTTTGTTTGGCAGCTAAGGTAAAATTGAAGAGGACCTAAGGTTTAGGTGAAAAAGAAATCTTGCCTCGTGAGTAAATTAGGAAAGAAAATCTCAGGAAAAAAGTGAAGAGCAGTTGTGCACGTTGGTGGGGTGGTGTGTGTATCGGCGGGCAACTCTGGGTGAAAGACACTGGAAGACAGCGGGGCCTAGGAGATGAAATTTTTCCACCCCTAGGAAATAAAGTGTGCTGTGTAACAGGGTACAGTTTGTTGGAAATAGCAGCAGACACCAAGCTATGACTCCCAGCGTGTTGCTCACAATGTTGCTGAGGATACACACCTTGGGTGCTGGACATGCTGAGGGTTGTGGTTTAGGCAGAGCAAAAGATAGAGGGAGAGAGGAGAGAGAATAAACCCTTGGGCTCCTTCACGGTTGGAAATCACATTTCCACCAGGTCCCAAAGGACAGTGTCAGCTGTCACACAAGCATTATTTGAATCTGCACAGCCTCGGGATACCAGCTGCCACCCTGAATTTGAGGGAACCATAATGCACATAATGCAGTGAGTGGATTGAGTTTATGCCTTGTGGGTCTTGAAGAGAAAGCAAAGCAGGGAGCAAGAGAAAGAGGGCAAGAGAGAAAGTCAGGGACCTCAAGCTGCACCCAGGCAAAGCCTGCGGTTTACCTTGAATTCCTGGGTTTCAGCACCAAAATGATTTCAGGTGGCTTCAGTCTGCAGCAGGTTGAAGCAAGAATTCAGTTCTTCATCCAAAGATTGAAGTCAGACGTGTCAATGAGAGCACTGAATCCTAGCCACTAGAGCACGATGGCCAGTGACACAGCCTGTCAGATTTATAGAAATGAATTTCCACAAAGAGACAGAAAGTAGTGAAACAAGTAAAGTATTTATTAGGAGGAATAACAGTACAGTAAAGCTCCTACATATGAATGCGTTCCATTGGAGAGCACGTTCATAAGTCCAATTTGTTTGTAAGTCCAACAAAATTAGCCTAGATACCCAACTAACACAGTTGGCTATATAGTACTGTACTGTAATAGGTTTATAATACTTTCCCCACAAATTATACATAAAAAACAAACAAACACAAAAAATAAAGAAACATTTTTAATCTTACAGTACAGTATCTTGAAAAGTACAGTAGTAGAGTACAACAGCTGGCATACAGGGGCTGGCATCGAGTGAACAGGCAAGAAGAGTCACTGATTGGAGGAGGGAGAGGAGGTGGGAGATGGTAGAGCTGAAGGATCATCAGCAATAGAGATGGAGGGCAAGCTTCAATTTCACTCACACCTGATGTTGATGGCACAGGTTCTGGTTCCTTGCTGGATTCAATTATATCTACACTCTTGAAAAAAATGACCCAGTGATGTCTGGGTAGTAGCTCTTTTTTTCTCATCATAAATGACATCCTGGGCTTGAAGTAAATATACTGTACTACTGTACTCTATACAGTACTGTACAGTAAAGTACACAAAAGCACAACCACTTGTAGAGGATGCATGCATATGACAATATTTGCCAGACATGTGAATTAACTTATGTGATTGGACATGCAAATGCATGTTCACCTCTTTAAAATTTGAAATTTGAAGGTTCGTATGTAAGGAACTTACTGTATGTGTGAGTAGACATACACGGGTGAGATCAGAGAGAGACTCGTGGCTTTGTATAAGTTTGAATCACTTATACAGGGAATTTCATCTGGGTTTCCTTTGGCCAATCATCTTGCTTGGTCTGGCTATGAGTCTGTATTTGGTTTACCTCAGTGTCCTCCTCTGTGTGTGTGTGTGCATCTCTTAGCCAAGATGGATTCTAGTAAAGAGGACTATGGGGTAGGTTGATGTCACCTACTATGGGGTGGCATGCCCTCCCTTTTTAACCTCTGAGGAACCTTTGTGCACTTGTGTAGTTGGGAAAGTCTCCTTGACCTCAAGAGTGAGAAATATGTGGTCTCTCTCTCTTTATTTTTTTTAATATGAACACATTTATATGAAATGTCAAGAAAAAGCAAATCCATGGAGACAGAATGTAGATTAGTAATTGCTCAGGGATGGGGAAGGAGAAAAAAAGGGTATGGTGTTTCTATTTGAGGTAATGGAAATGTTTTAGATATAGTGGTGACAGTGGTAAAACATTGTGAGTATACACTATAAAGTGGTTAACATAGTGAATTTTATGTAAATTTTATATCAATAAAATCGTAAAAATATTAAAATATACCATTTTATTTAACCCTTCATCAAAAAAAGTTTAGGAAAGCTTTCTTTTTTTTAACATATTTATTGGAGTATAATTGCTTTACAATGGTGTGTTAGTTTCTGCTTTATAACAAAGTGAATCAGTTATACATATACATATGTTCCCATATCTCTTCCCTCTTGCATCTCCCTCCCTCCCACCCTGCCTATCCCACCACTCTAGGTGGTCACAAACCACCTAGCTGATCTCCCTGTGCTACGCGGCTGCTTCCCACTAGCTATCTATTTTATGTGTGGTAGTGTATATATGTCCATGGCACTCCCTCACTTTGTCACAGCTTACCCTTCTCCCTCTGCATATCCTCAAGTCCACGCTCTAGTAGGTCTGTGTCTTTATTCCCATCTTACCCCTAGGTACTTCATGACATTTTTTTTCATAGATTCCATATTTATGTGTTAGCATAATGTAATTGTTTTTCTCTTTCTGACTTACTTCACTCTGTATGACAGACTCTAGGTCCATCCACCTCATGACAAATAACTCAATTTTGTTTCTTTTTATGGCTAAGTAATATTTCATTGTATATATGTGCCACATCTTCTTTATCCATTCATCTGTTGATGGACACTTAGGTGACTTCCATGTCCTGGCTATTGTAAAGAGAGCTGCAATGAACATTTTGGTACATGACTATTTTTGAATTATGGTTTTCTCAGGGTATATGCCCAGTGGTGGGATTGCTGGGTTGTATGATAGTTCTATTTGTAGTTTTTAAAGGAACCTCGATAGTGACTGTACCAATTTACATTCCCACCAACAGTGCAAGAGGGTTCCCTTTTCTCCACACCCTCTCCAGCATTTATTGTTTCCAGATTTTTTGATGACGGCCATTCTGACAGGTGTGAAATGATATCTCATTGTAGTTTTGATTTACATTTCTCTAATGATTAATGATGTTGAGCATTCTTTCATGTTTTTGTTGGCAGTCTGTATATCTTCTTTGGAGAAATGTCTATTTAGGTCTTCAGCCCATTTTTGGAATGGGTTGTTTTTTTTTTGTTATTGAGCTGCATGAGCTGCTTGTAAATTTTGGGGATTAATCCTTTGTCAGTTGCTTCATTTGCAAATATTTTCTCCCATTCTGAGCATTGTCTTTTGGTCTTGTTTATGGTTTCCTTTGCTGTGCAAAAGCTTTGAAGTTTCATTAGGTCCCACTTGTTTATTTTTGTTTTTATTTCCATTTCTCTAGGAGATGGGTCAAAAAGGATCTTGCTGTGATTTATGTCATAGAGTGTTCTGCCTATGTTTTCCTCTAAGAGTTTGATAGTTTCTGGCCTTACATTCAGATCTTTAATCAATTTTGAGTTTATTTTTGTGTACGATGTTAGGAAGTGTTCTAATTACATACTTTTACATGTACCTGTCCAGTTTCCCCAGCACCACTTATTGAAGAGGCTGTCTTTTCTCCACTGTATATTCTTGCATCCTTTATCAAAGATAAGGTGACCATATGTGTGTGGGTTTATCTCTGGGCTTTCTATCCTGTTCCATTGATCTGTATTTCTGTTTTGTGTCAGTACTGTACTGTCTTGATTACTGTAGCTTTGCAGTATAGTCTAAAGTCAGGCTGCCTGATTCCTCCAGCTCCGTTTTTCGTTCTCAAGATTGCTTTGGCTATTCGGGGTCTTTTGTTTTTCCAAACAAATTTTGAAATTTTTTGTTCTAGTTCTGTGAAAAATGCCAGTGGTAGTTTGATAGAGATTGCATTGAATCTGTAGATTGCTTTGGGTAGTAGGGTTATTTTCATAGTGTTGATTCTTCCAATCCAAGAACATGTTATATCTCTCCATCTATTTGTATCATCTTTAATTTCTTCATCAGTGTCTTATAATTTTCTGCATACAGGTCTTTTGTCTCCTTAGGTAGGTTTATTCCTAGATATTTTATTCTTTTTGTTGCAGTGATAAATGGGAGTGTTTTCTTAATTTCACCCTCAGATATTTCATCATTAGTGTATAAGAATGCCAGAAATTTCTGTGATTAATTTTGTATCCTCCTACTTTACCAAATTCATTGATTAGCTCTAGTAGTTTTCTGATAGCATCTCTAGGATTCTCTATGTATAGTGTCATATCATCTGCAAACAGTGACAGCTTTACTTCTTCTTTTCCGATTTGGATTCTTTTTATTTATTTTTCTTCTCTGATTGCTCTGGCTAAATCTTCCATAACTATATTGAATAAGTGTGGTGAGAGTGGGCAAACTTGTCTTGTTCCTGATCTTAGTGGAAATGGTTTTAGTTTTTCACCATTGAGGACAATGTTGGCTATGGGTTGGTAATATATATTGCCTTTATTATGCTGAGGAAAGTTCCCTCTATGCCTACTTTCTGCAGGGTTTTTATCATAAATCGCTTTTGAATTTTGTCGAAAGCTTTCTCTGCATCTATTGAGATGATCATATGGTTTTTCTCCTTCAATATGTTAATATGGTGTGTCACGTTGATTGATTTGCATATATTGAAGAATGCTTGCATTCCTCAACTAAACCCCACTTGATCATGGTGTATGATCCTTTTAATGTGCTCTTGGATTCTGTTTGCTAGTATTTTGTTGAGGATATTGGCATCTATGTTCTTCAGTGATATTGGCCTGGAGTTTTATTTGTGACATCTTTGTCTGGTTTTGGTATCAGGGTGATGGTGGCTTTGTAGAATGAGTTTGGGAGTGTTCCTCCCTCTGCTATATTTTGGAAGAGTTTGAGGATAGGTGTTAGCTCTTCTCTAAATGTTTGATAGAATTCGCCTGTGAAGCTGTCTGGCTTTTGTTTGTTGGAAGATTTTTAATCACAGTTTCAATTTCAGTGCTTGTGATTGGTCTGTTCACATTTTGTATTTCTACCTGGTTCAGTCTCAGCAGGTTGTGCATTTCTAAGAATTTGTCCATTGTTTCCAGGTTGTCCATTTATTTGGAATAGAGTTGTTTGTAGTAATCTCTCATAATTCTTTGTATTTTTGCAGTGTCAGTTGTTACTTCTTTTTCATTTCTAATCCTATTGATTTGAGTCCTCTCCCTTTTTTTCTTGATAAGTCTGGCTAATGGTTTCTCAATTTTGTGTATCTGCTCAAAGAACCAGGTTTTAGGTTTATTGATCTTTGCTATGATTTCTTTGATTACTTTTTCATTTATTTCTGATATGATCCTTATGATTTCTTTCCTTCTGCTAACATTGGAGGGTTTTTGTTCTTATTTCTCTAATTGCTTTAGATGCAAGGTTAGGTTGTTTATTTCAGATGTTTCCTTTTTCTTAAGGTAGGATTGTATTGCTATAAACTTCCCCCTTAGAACTGCTTTTGCTGCATCCCATACGTTTTGGGTCATCATGTCTCCATTGTCATTTGTTTCTAGGTATTTTTTTGATTTTCTCTTTGATTTCTTCAGTGATCACTTCGTTATTAAGTAGTGTATTGTTTAGCCTCCATGTATTTGTATTTTTTACAGACCTTTTCCAGTAATTGATATCTAGTCTCACAGCATTGTGGTCAGAAAAGATATTTGGTATGATTTCAATTTTCTGAAATTTACAAAGGCTTAATTTATGTCCCAAGATATGATTTATCCTGGAGAATGTTCCATGAGCACTTGAGAAAAATGTGTATTCTGTTGTTTTTGGATGGAATATCCTATAAATATCAATTAAGCCCATCTTGTTTAATGTATCATTTAAAGTCTATTTTGGGAGAACCCTGGGAAGATGGCAGAAGAGTAAGATGTGGAGATCACCTTCCTCCCCACAGATACATCAGAAATTCATCTACACGTGGAACAACTCATACAGAACACCTACTGAACACTGACAGAAGACCTCAGACCCCCCAAAAGGCAAGAAACTCCCCACATAACTGGATAGGGCAAAAGAAAAAAGAATAAACAGAGACAAAAGGATAGGGATGGGATCTGCACCAGTGGAAGGGAGCCGTGAAGGAGGAAAGGTTTCCACACATTACAAGCCCCTTCACGGGCAGAGACTGCAGGTGGCGGAGGGGGAAAGCTACGGAGTAGCGGAGGAGAGCACAGCAACAGGGGTGTGGAGGGCAAAGCAGAGAGATTCCGGCACAGAGGATTGGTGCCCTCAGGCACACACCAGCCCGAGAGGCTTGCCTGCTCAGCCGCCGGGGCGGGCGGGGCTGGGAGCTGAGGATCGGGTATCGGCTTTCAGTCAGAGCACAGGGAAAGGACTGGGGCTGGCGGCAGGAAGAGAGCCTGAAGGGTTTAGTGCACCACGGCTAGCCCGGAGGGGGTCCGAGGAAAGGGTCTGGAGCTGCCGAGGAGGCAAGAGGCTTTTTCTTCCCTTTTGTTTCCTGGTGCGCGAGGAGAGGGCATTAAGAGGGCTGCTTGGGGAAGCGCTGGAGACGGGCGTGAGCCGCGGCTAAAGGCGTGGACCCCAGAGACGGGCGTGGGACGCTGGGGCTGCTGCCGCTGCCACAGCCGTGGGGCCTGTGTGCAAGTGTGAGTCACTGTCCGCCCCGCCTTCCGGGGGGCCTGTGCACCCCGCCACTGCTAGGGTCCCGGAAACAGGGGACGACTTTCCCAGGAAAGCGCACGGAGTGCCTAAGGCTGGTGCAACGTCACGCTGGCCTATGCCGCCACAGGCCCGCCCCACACTGCGTGCCCCTCCCTCCCCTCTGCCTGAGTGAGCCAGAGCCCCCGCATCAGCGGCTCCTTTAAACCCGTCCTGTCTGAGCGAATAATGGACGCCATCCGGCGACCTATGCACAAAGGCAGGGCCAGGTCCAAGCCTGAGAACCGGGAGCTCTGAGAGCAGAGAAGAGACAAGGAAATCTCTCTGTGCAGCCTCGGAGGCAGCGGAATAAAGCTCCACGGTCCACTTGATGTGCCCTGCGTCTGTGGAGTGCATGAATGGACAGCGAATCATCCCAAATTGAGGAAGTGGACTTTGAGGACAAGATTTAAGACTTTCCCCCCTTTTCCTCTTTTTACAACGAATTATCCCAAATTAAGGAGATGGACTTAGCAAGATTTCAGACTTCTCGCCCTTTTCCTCTTTTTACAACAAAGTATCCCAAATTGACGAGGTGGACTTGGAGAGCAAGATTTTTGATTTTTCCCCCTGCTCTCTTTTTGTGAATGTGTATGTGTATTCTTCTGTGTAAGATTCTCTCTTTATAGCTTTGCTTCCACCATATGTCCAAGGGTTCTATCTGTCCGTTTTTTTTTTCAATAATTACTTTTTAATTTTAATAATGCTACTATATTTCATACATTATTCTACTTTACTTTACCTGCCCTTTCTTTTTTTCCTAACTTCCCTTCCTCCCTCCCTCCCTCCGCCCCTCATTTCCTTCTTTCTCTCTTTCTTTCTTTTCCTCCCTCCCTCCCTCCCTTCTTTCTTTCACTCTTCTTTTTCTTTCCTTCCTCCCTCCCTCCCTCCCTCCTGTCTTTCTTTACTTCCTCCCTCCCTCCCACCCCTCTTCCTTTCACTTGTTTCTTTCCTTCATCCCTCCTGTCTTTCTTTCTTTCTTCCCTTCCTCCCTCCTTCCCACCCTTCTTCCATTCACTCTTCCTTTTTCTTTCATTCCTCCCTCTCTCCTCCTTTCTTTCTTTCTTTCTTTCCATCCTTCCTCCCTCCCTCCCTCCTTTCTTTCTTTCTTCCTTCCTTCCTTCCCTTCCATCTTCCTTTCTTTCTCTCTCTCTTTCTTTCTTCTACTAATTCTTTCTTTCTACATTTTCTCCCTTTTATTCTGAGCCGGGTAGATGAAAGGCTCTTGGTGCTGCAGCCAGGAGTCAGTGCTGTGCCTCTGAAGTGGGAGAGCCAACTTCAGGACACGGAGCCACAAGACACCTCCCAGCTCCACATAATATCAAGCAGCGAAAATCTCCCAGAGATCTCCATCTCAACACCAGCACCCAGCTTCAGTCAACGACCAGCAAACCACAGTGCTGGTCACCCTATGCCAAGCAACTAGTAAGGCAGGAACACAACCCCACCCATTAACAGCAAGGCTGCCTAAAAACATGATAAGGCCACAGGCACCCCATAACACACCACCAGACGTGGACCTGTCCACCAAAAAGACAAGATCGAGTCTCAACCACCAGAACACAGGCAATAGTCCCCCCACCAGGAAGCCTACACAACCTACTGAAACAACCTTAGCCACTGGGGAGAGACACCAAAAACAACAGGAACTACGAATCTGCAGTCTGCAAAAAGGAGACCCCAAACACAGTAACATAAGCAAAATGAGAAGACAGGAAAACACACAGCAGGTGAAGGAGCAAGATAAAAACCTACCAGACCTAACAAATGAAGAGGTAATAGGCAGTCTACCTGAAAAAGAATTCAGAATAATGATAGTAAAGCTGATCCAAGATTCAATTTCCAAGATCCAAACTCTTGGAAATAGAATAGACAAAATGCAAAAAACAGTTAACAAGGATCTAAAAGAACTAAAGATGAATCAAGCATCGATTAAAAACACAATAAATGAAATGAAAAATACTCTAGATGGGATCAATAGCAGAATAACTGAGGCAGAAGAACGGATAAGTGAGGTGGAAGATAAAATAGAGGAAATAACTGATGCAGAGCAAAATAAAGAAAAAAGAATGAAAAGAACAGAGGACAGTCTCAGAGATCTCTGGGACAACATTAAACACACCAACATACGAATTATAGGGGTTCCAGAAGAAGAAGAGAAAAAGAAAGGGACCGAGAAAATATTTGAAGAGATTATAGTTGAAAACTTCCCTAATATGGGAAAGGAAATAGTTAATCAAGTCCAGGAGGCACAGAGAGTCCCATACAGAATAAATCCAAGGAGAAATACGCCAAGACACATATTAATCAAACTGTCAAAAATTAAACACAAAGAAATCATATTAAAAGCAGCAAGGGAAAAACAACAAATACACACAAGGGAATCCCCATCAGGTTAACAGCTGATCTCTCAGCAGAAACACTACAAGCTAGAAGGGAGTGGCAGGACATAATTAAAGTGATGAAGGAGAGAAACCTGCCACCAAGATTACTCTACCCAGCAAGGATCTCATTCAATTTGATGGAGAATTTAAAAGCTTTACAGACAAGCAAAAGCTGAGAGAGTTCATCACCACCAAACAAGCTTTACAACAAATGCTAAAGGAACTTGTGTAGGCAAGAAACACAACAGAAGGAATATACCTACAATAACGAACCCAAAGCAATTAAGGAAATGGGAATAGGAACATACATATCAATAATTACCTTAAATGTAAATGGACTAAATGCTCACACCAAAAGGCACAGATTGGTTGAATGGATACAAAAACAAGACCCATACATATGCTGTCTACAAGAGATCCACTTCAGACCTAGAGACACATACAGACTGAAAGTAAGGGGATGGAAAAAGATATTCCATGCAAATGGAAATCAAAAGAAAGCTGGAGTAGCAATTCTTATATCAGACAAAATAGACTTTAAAATAAAGACTATTAGAAGAGACAAAGAAGGACACTACATAATGATAAAGGGATTGATCCAAGAAGAAGATACAACAATTGTAAATATATATGCACCCATCATAGGTGCACCTCAATACATAAGGCAAATACTAAGAGCCATAAAAGGGGAAATCGACAGTAACACAATCATAGTAGGGGACTTTATCACCCCACTTTCACCAATGGACAGATCATCCAAAATGAAAGTAAATAAGGAAACACAAGCTTTAAATGATACATTAAACAAGATGGACTTAATTGATATTTATAGGACATTCCATCCAAAAACAACAGAATACACATTTTTCTCATGTGCTCATGGAACATTCTCCAGGATAGATCATATCCTTGGTCACAAATCAAGCCTTGGTAAATTTAAGAAAATTGAAATTGTATCAAGTATCTTTTCCGACCACAATGCTATGAGACTAGACATCAATTACAGGAAAAGATCGGTAAAAAATACAAACACATGGAGGCTAAACAATACACTACTCAATAATGAAGTGATCACTGACGAAATCAAAGAGGAAATTTAAAAATACCTAGAAACAAATGACAATGGAGACACGACGTCCCAAAACCTATGGGACACAGCAAAAGCAGTTCTAAGAGGGAAGTTTATAGCAATACAATCCCACCTTAAGAAACAGGAAACATCTCGAGCAAACAACCTGACCCTGCACCTAAAGCAATTAGAGAAAGAAGAACAAAATACCCCCAAAGCTAGCAGAAGGAAAGAAATCATAAAGATCAGATCAGAAATAAATGAAAAAGAAATGAAGGAAACGATAGCAAAGATCAATCAAACTAAAAGCTGGTTCTTTGAGAAGATAAACAAAATAGGCATACCATTAGCCAGACTCATCAAGAAAAAAATGGAGAAGACTCAAATCAATAGAATTAGAAATGAAAAAGGAGAAGTAACAACTGACACTGCAGAAATACAAAAGATCATGAGAGATTACTACAAGCAACTCTATGCCAATAAAATGGACAACCTGGAAGAAATGGACAAATTCTTAGAAATGCACAACCTGCCAAGACTGAATCAGGAAGAAATAGAAAATATGAATAGACCAATCACAAGCACTGAAATTGAAACTGTGATTAAAAATCTTCCAACAAACAAAAGCCCAGGACCAGATGGCTTCACAGGCGAATTCTATCAAACATTTAGAGAAGAGCTAACACCCATCCTTCTCAAACCCTTCCAAACAATTTCAGAGGAAGGAACACTCCCAAACTCATTCTATGAGGCCACTATCACCTTGATACCAAAGCCAGGCAAGGATGTCACAAAGAAAGAAAACTACAGACCAATATCTCTGATGAACATACATGCAAAAATCCTCAACAAAATACTAGAAAACAGAATCCAACAGCACATTAAAAGGATCATACACCCTGATCAAGTGGGGTTTAGTCCAGGAATGCAAGGATTCTTCAATATACACAAATCAATCAATGTGATACACCATATTAACAAGTTGAAGGAGAAAAACCATATGATCATCTCAATAGATACAGAGAAAGCTTTTGACAAATTTCAACACCCATTTATGATAAAAACCATGCAGAAAGTAAGCATAGAGGGAACTTTCCTCAACATAATAAAGGCCATATATGACAAACCCACAGCCAATATTGTCCTCAATGGTGAAAAACTAAAACCATTTCCACTAAGATCAGGAACAAGACAAGGCTGCCCACTCTTACCACTCTTATTCAAATTAGTTTTGGAAGTTTTAGCCACAGCAATCAGAGAAGAAAAGGAAATAAAAGGAATCCAAATTGGAAAAGAAGAATAAAGCTGTCACTGTTTGCAGATGACATGATACTATACCTAGAGAATCCTAAAGATGCTACCAGAAAACTACTAGAGCTAATCAATGAATTTGGTAAAGTAGCAGGATACAAAATTAATGCACAGAAATATCTGGCATTCCTGTACACTAATGATGAAAAATCTGATAATGAAATCAAGAAATCACTCCCATTTACCATTGCAAGATACAGAATAAAATATGTAGAAATAAACCTACCTAAGGAGACAAAAGATCTGTATGCAGAAAATTATAAGACACTGATGAAAGAAATTAAAGATGATACAAATAGATGGAGAGATATACCATGCTCCTGGATTGGAAGAATCAACATTGTGAAAATGATTCTACTACCCAAAGTAATCTACAGATTCAATGCAATCCCTATCAAACTACCACTGGCATTTTTCACAGAACTAGAACAAAAAATTTCAAAATTTGTTTGGAAAATCAAAAGACCCCGAATAGCCAAAGCAATCTTGAGAATGAAAAACGGAGCTGGAGGAATCAGGCTCTCTGACTTCAGACTATACTACAAAGCTACAGTAATCAAGACAGTGTGGTCCTGGCACAAAAACAGAAAGATAGATCAATGGAACAGGATAGAAAGCCCAAAGATAAACCCACGCACATATGGTCAACTTATCTTTGATAAAGGAGGCAGGAATGTACAGTGGAGAAAGGACAGCCTCTTCAATAAGTGGTGCTGGGAAAACTGGACAGGGACATGTAAAAGTATGAGATTAGATCATTCCCTAACACCATACACAAAAATAAGCTCAAAATGGATTAAAGACCTAAATGTAAGGCCAGACACTATCAAACTCTTAGAGGAAAACATAGGCAGAACACTCTATGACATAAATCACAGCAAGATCCTTTTGGATCCACCTCCTAGAGAAATGGAAATAAAAACAAAGATAAACAAATGGGACCTAATGAAACTTCAAAGCTTTTGCACAGCAAAGGAAACCATAAACAAGACCAAAAGACAACCCTCAGAATGGGAGAAAATATTTGCAAATGAAGCAACGGACAAAGGATTAATCTCCAAAATCTATAAACAGCTCATGCAGCTCAATAGCAAAAAAACAAACAACCCAATCCAAAAATGGGCAGAAGACTTAAATAGGCATTTCTCCAAAGAAGATATACAGACTGCCAACAAACACATGAAAGAATGCTCAACATCATTAATCATTAGAGAAATGTAAATCAAAACTACAATGAGATATCATCTCACACCAGTCAGAATGGCCATCATCAAGAAATCTAGAAACAATAAATGCTGGAGAGGGTGTGGAGAAAAGGGAACACTCTTGCACTGCTGGTGGGAATGTGAATTGGTACAGCCACTATGGAGAACAGTATGGAGGTTCTTTAAAAAATGAAAAATAGAACTACCATATGACCCAGCAATCCCACTACTAGGCATATACCCTGAGAAAACCATAATTCAAAAAGAGACATGTACCAAAATGTTCATTGCAGCTCTATTCACAATAGCCCGGAGCTGGAAACAACCTAAGTGTCCATCATCGGATGAATGGATAAAGAAGATGTGGCACATATATACAATGGAATATTACTCAGCCATAAAAAGAAACGAAACTGAGCTATTTGTAATGAGGTGGATTGACCTAGAGTCTGTCATACAGAGTGAAGTAAGTCAGAAAGAGGAAGACAAATACCGTATGCTAACACATATATATGGAATTAAAAAAAGATGTCATGAAGAACCTAGGGGTAAAACGGGAATAAAGACACAGACCTAATTGAGAATGGACCTGAGGATATGGGGAGGGGGAAGGGTAAGCTGTGACAAAGCGAAAGAGAGGCATGGACATATATACACTACCAAACGTAAGGTATATAGATAGTGGGAAGCAGCCGCAGAGCACAGGGAGATCAGCTCGGTGCTTTGTGACTGCCTGGAGGGGTGGGATGGGGAGGGTGCGAGGGAGGGAGATGCATGAGGGAAGGGATGTGGCAACAGATGTATATGTATGACTGATTCACTTTGTTATAAAGCAGAAACTAATAAAAAATATAAATAAATTATATATATATATATATATATATATATATATATATATATATAAATAAATAAAAGGGAAAAAAATAAAGTCTATTTTGTTTAATGTATCATCTTGGGTTTCCTTATTTATTTTCATTTTGGATGATCTGTCCATTGGTGAAAGTGTGGTGTTAAAGTCCCCTACTATGATTGTGTTACTGTCAGTTTCCCCTTTTATTGTTGTTAGTATTTGCCTTATGTATTGAGATGCTCCTATGTTGGGTGCTTAAATATTTACAATGGTTATATTTTCTTCTTGGATGAATCCCTTTATCATTGTGTAGTGTCCTTCTTTGTCTCTCCTAATAGTCTTTATTTTAAAGTCTATTTTGACTGATATGAGAATTGCTACTCCAGCTTTCTTTTGATTTCCATTTGCATGGAATATCTTTTTTTATCCCCTCACTTTCAGCCTGTATGTGTCCCTAGGTCTAAAGTGGGTCTCTTGTAGACAGCATATATATGTTTCTTGTTTTTGTATCCAGTCAGCCACTCTGTGTCTTTTGGTGGGAGCAGTTAGTCCATTTTCATTTAAGATAATTATCAATATGTATGTTCCTATTACTAGTTTCTTAATTGTTTTGGGTTTGTTATTGTAGGTCTTTTCCTTCTCTTGTGTTTGTTGCCTAGAGAAGTTCCTTTAGCATTTGTTGTAAAGCTGGCTTGGTGGTGCTGAACTCTCTCAACTGTTGCTTGTGTTTAAAGCTTTTAAATTCTCCATCAAATCTGAATGAGATCCTTGCTGTGTAGAGTAATCTTGGTTGTAAGTTTTTCTCCTTCATCACTTTAAATATGTGTTGCCACTCTCTTCTGTCTTGCAGAGTTTCTGCTGAAGGATCAGCTGTTAACCTTATGGGGATTCCCTTTTGTGTTATTTGTTGTTTTCTCCTTGCTGCTTTTAATACTTTTTTCTTTGTATTTAATTTTTATTAGTTTGATTAATATGTGTCTTGGTGTGTTTCTTCTTGGATTTATCCTGTATGGACTCTCTATGCTTCCTTGACTTGATTAACTATTTCCTTTCCCATATTATGGAGGTTTTCAACTATAATCTCTTCAAATATTTTCTCAACCTCTTTCTTTTTCTCTTCTTCTTCTGGCACCCTTATAATTCGTATATAGGTGCCTTTCATGTTGTCCTAGAGGTCTCTGAGACTGTCCTTAGATCTTTTCATTCTTTTTTCTTTCTTTTTTTTTTTTTTTTTTTGTGGTACATGGGCCTCTCACTGTTGTGGCTTCTCCCATTGTGGAGCACAGGCTCCAAATGCACAGCCTCAGCGGACATGGCACACTGGCCCAGCTGCTCCGTGGCATGTGGTATCCTCCCGGACTGGGGCATGAACCCGTGTCCCCTGCATCAGCAGGTGGACTCTCAACCACTGCGCCACCAGGGAAACCCCATTCTTTTTCTTTATTCTGCTCTGCAGTAGTTATTTCCACTATTTTGTCTTCCAGGTCACTTACCCATTCTTCTGCCTCAGTTATTTTCTTATTGATCCCTTCTAGAGTATTTTTCATTTCATTTATTGTGTTTTTAATCATTTCTTGTTTCCTCTTTCATTCTTCTACGTCCTTGTTAAATGTTTCTTGCATTTTGTCTCTTCTATTTCCAAGATTTTGCATCATCTTTACTATCATTATTCTGAATTCTTTTTCAGGTAGACTGCCTACTTCCTCTTCATTTGTTAGCTCTGGTGGGTTTTTATCTTGTTCCTTCATCTGCTGTGTGTTTTTCTGTCTTCTCATTTTGCTTATCTTACTGTGTTTGGGGTCTCCTTTTTGCAGGCTGCAGGTTCGTAGTTCCTGTAGTTTCTGGTGTCTGTCCCCAGTGGCTAAAATTGGTTCAGTGGGTTTTGTAGTCTTTCTCGTAGAAGGGAGTAGGGCCTGTGTTCTGCTGGATGAGGCTGGATCTTGTCTTTCTGGTGGGCAGGTCCACCTCTGGTGGTGTGTTTTGTGGTGTCGGTGGTCTTATTATGATTTTAGGCAGGCTCTCTGCTAATGGGTGGGGTTGTGTTTCTGTCTTGGTAGTTTTGTGTCATAGGGTGTCCAGCACTGTAGTTTGCTGGTCGTTGAGTGAAGCTGGGTCTTGGTGTTGAGATGGAGATCTCTGTGAGATTTTCTCCATTTGATATTACATGGAGCTGGGAGGTCTCTTGTGGACCAGTGTCCTGAATTTGGCTCTCCCAGCTCAGAGGCAGAGCAGTGACTCCTGGCTGGAGCAACAAGAACCTTTCATCCATGCAGCTCAGAATAAAAGTGAGATAAAGTAGAAAAAAAGGAAGAAAGAAAGAGGATAAAATAAAATATAATAAAGTAAGATAAAATAAAGTTATTAAAATAAAAAAATAATTATTATGTTTAAAATGTTTAAAAAAGTAAAAATACAAAACACAAAAACGGATGGACAGAACCCTAGGACAAATGGTGAAAGCAAAGCTTTACAGACAAAATCTCACACAGAAGCATACACATACACACTCACAAAAAGAGGAAAAGGGGAAAAAATATATATCGTGCTCTCAAAATCCACCTCCTCAGTTTCGGGTGATTCATTGTCTATTCAGGTATTCCACAGATGCAGGGTACATCAAGTTGATTATGGAGATTTAATCCGGTGCTCCTGAGGCTGCTGGGAGAAATTTCCTTTTCTCTTCTTTGTTCACACAGCTTCTGGCGTTCAGCTTTGGATTTGGCCCCGCCTCTGTGTGTAGGTCGCCTGAGGGCGTCTGTTGTTCATTAAGACAGGACGGGGTTCATTGAGCAGCTGATTCGGGGGCTCTGGCTCACTCAGGCTGGAGGGAGGGAGGAGTATGGATGTGGGACGAGCCTGCGGTGGCAGAGGCCTGCATGACATTGCATCAGCCTGAGTCGTGCCATGCGTTCTCCCAGGGAAGTTGTCCCTGGATCACAGGACCCTGGCAGTTGCGGGCTGCACAGGCTCCCGGGAGGGGAGGTGTGTAAAGTGACCTGTGCTCGCACACAGGCTTCTTCGTGATGGCAGCAGCAGCCCCAGTGTCCCACACCCATCTCCGGGGTCTGCACTTTTACCCGCGGCTCGCGCCCGTCTCTGGAGCTCCTTTAAGCAGCCCTCTTTATCCCCTCTCCTCATGCACCAGGAAACAAAGAGGGAAGAAAAAGTCTCTTGCCTCTTTGGCACGTCCAGAGGTTTTCCCGGACACCCTCCCTGCTCGCCGTGGTGCCCTAACCCCTTCAGGCTGTGTTCACACCACCAACCCCAGTCCTCTCCGAAGCCTCAGCTCTCAGACACCGCCCGCCCCGCGGGTCAGCAGACAAGCCTCTTGGGCTGGTGAGTGCTTGTCGGCACCGATCTTCTGTGCGGGAATCTCTCTACTTTGCCCTCTGCACCCGTGTTGCTGCACTCTCCTCCATGTCTCTGAAGCTTCCTCCTTCTGCCACCTTCAGTCTCCACCCGCGAAAGGGCTTCCTAGTGTGTGGAAACCTTTCCTCCTTCACAGCTCACTCCCACTGGTGCAGGTCCCATCCCAGTTCTTTTGTCTCTTTGTTTTCTTTTTTCTTTTGTGCTACCGAGGTATGTGGGGAGTTCCTTCCCTTTTGGGAGGTCTGAGGTCTTCTGCCAGTGTTCAGTGGGTGTTCTATAGGAGCGGTTCCACATGTAGATGAATTTCTGATGTATCTGTGTGGAGGAAGGTGATCTCCGTGTCTTACTCTTCTGCCATCTTCCTCAACTCCCTATGTGGTCTCTTTATCCTTTATCTGGGCAGGGCTCAGCTCCTCCTTGCTCCTGGTGTTATCTTTATCTTGGACTATCTGTCCACAGGAGATAAACTCCAGCTGCTCAGCCTGGGGCCCAACTATCTCTTCACTCAATTCTGGGTAGTGAGAAATCAGAATTAAATTGCAGGTCACCAAATTGGAATTGGAGAATTGTTGTCAGAGCATTGTTGGTGTTGATTTTTTTCAAATAAATAACGAATGTACCAAATATCCTCCTCACTCAGTGGCCTCCAGGGGTTTCACCTCATGCTATTGGATCCCTCTGTTACTTCCACTTATGGTCTCTGATTCTGGAAAGCATGATCAATGCATCTTTTAGAAATAAATGGTTCTTGTATAAGCTTGTTATAATTATAGATTGATAATTAATTATAGTTTCAGAATATCCCTTTTGCTAAAAATGACTAGTAGTATATTGGTAGAAATACCTGAAAATCTGTTCTTTCTTGAGTGTGGAATAGATAGAGAGGTGTAGCAAGAAATAAAACTAGAAAGAGTGGATAGAGTTAAAAAGCACAAAGGAAGTCCAACGAGCAGTAGAGTGTTTTGGACTTTATTCAATAGAAAACAAGGAGTCTCCATGTGTTCTTACATGGGGCAGACATTATCTGACTTGTGATTTAAGAAGATAAATTGGGTCACCTTGTGAAGGAAAGATTTTAGAGAAGAGATAACAGAGAAGTCAGGAATCCATTGCCACAATTACCCATGTGAGAGACAATGAGGACCTGAACATGAGCTGTGGAATTGGCACTGAATACACAGGACACCATGACTGTCTGGATGTGGGGAAGGTAACAGAATCTAAAATGATGCTTTTTTCTGGAGAAGTTTAAGGATTCATGTTCATGAGTACTAAAGATAGCATAGATTTGGAGAGAGCCCAAAGGATGATGGTGACTTTCTGGAGCTTTAGAGCACTTGGACATAGCATAAACACTACAATAAGGTCAGTTTTGATGTGGAAAGATGAGAAATACAGCAAAGAAGCAAAAGTTGCATTTTCTTTTCCAAATATTCATATATAATCTCCTGTCACTCTGCAATTAAAACTATCTAGTAATGACATTCTATATTGTGGGAGAATATTTGAATTCCCAATGTCTTTATATGAGTACTATTTTATTTTAATGAATGTTATTAACCTTCATTGGGTATGACTTGGGGGATGTCATGTGGAGTCTTTAATGGGACTCTTCTATGTCTAGAACATATATTTATATACATTCACCAATTATTCCTAGTTGAAACAACACATTTCATTATACAGTCTGTAGACTGGTCACTATATCATCTTAGAGTTAATTGGTGTCATTTTGGAAATACATATGCATAAATGTAGACACCAATTGTGTTGACATTTTTTCCTTCTTCAGAAATTCATGTCTTGCTAATGGACAATTTCAGGACTAAAATTTAAAAAGGACTTTTGGTATCACCTATTTTATTATTTGATCTTTAGGTAAGCTCTCTTAGATTATTTTCATTTTTAAGCTGGCAATATAATTTATTGTTTTTTTATTTTTATAATTTTTTCAGGGTTGTTAAATGACATTTATGACTGCTCTACATTGCAGGAAGCAGTAGGGTGTGTTTAGGGTTCAGGATCCAGTGACACCCACTTGGTTCAAAATCCTGCCTCCACCACCTAAGATGTGTTATCACAGGCAACTTGCTTAAATCTCTGAACCCCACTTCCTTGTTATAAAATAGGGATACCCTAGAGATGATCCACAGCCAGGTTAGGGCTCACAGGCCAGTATCTGTTCCAAGGAGTCCGTACCTCTTCTTGCTGTTTGTCTGAAGTGTTGAAACTATGACTCTTGGATATGGCTGCTACCCCACCTCACAGGGCAGCTGCGGGAAGCAGTGTTAAGTCACTCTGCATGCTGTGCTCTCACCACACCAGCAGGTATTCTCCCCCTTCATGCAGGAAGGTCTGGAATTAGGTAGTTATAAAGCCCTGCATCACCACCTCCTAACTACATCCAACCTTTCCCAGCTAGCTTAGAAGATGGTCATCACAGGGGAGGCAAGGCAATTTAAAAAAAAATATCAAAACTGAGGAGAGACCTCTCTTTCTGCTCTTCTGAAGACTTCTCTCCTGCACAGGGAGGTCCTGCAGGTATAGATAACACCCTGCTTCAAGATATCTACTCCCCTTTGAAGAAGCCATCACCCACGAAGGAGGCAGGGTAGGAAAGGGTTCGATGTTCAGTTTCCTTTAGTGACCCCCATTCTCCCTAAAGGGCAGGTGCAGGCAGCTAGGCAATGGCAAGAGACGTTCATTTGAAGAATTTGCCCTGATTGAAGGCTTTGCTTGCATGCTGGAAGACCCCATCCCAGGAGAAATATTCTTGAACCAGCGGCTGGGTATCCTCGCTGCTGGGATCCAGTTTCTGCCATGTGTATGACTCATAATCCACCTGCCAATCTGGACTCAGGGGAAAGGCAAGCTCCTGGTCTCAGAAGACCCAGACTCCAGAAATGGAGCTGCTATTTTTGGTTCCAAAGAGAATGACACTGGCAAAGGCATTCTTTCTCAGTTTGTCCAATCACTGGAACATTCCATGGATGAAGTTGCAGCTTATGAATGTCTGGGTGAGTTCTTCAGGGAAGCGGTAGTCGGAGTACCACAGGGACCAGCCATTTTTGTCAAAGTGCTCCCAAAAGTACGGCAGCACCACGGAGAGTGTGTCCTCGTTGGAGTACTTGCACTTAAATTCATCCAACACAAAGTTACTCTTGGGCAGGTGAGCAAAGGGATCCTTGTCCTTCTGCTCAGCACCCAGTGCCTGCTCACATTCATCCAGCTCCTCCTCAATAGCAGGGGCAGCTGTCTTCTTCTCCTCTTTCCGCTCGGCCTGGGGCTTCTGCTTCTCTTCTCAAGAAGCTTTCTCTTTCTGTGAGGTGTCCTTTTTAGGCTGGCTCTCTGCAAACTTTTTAGCATCAAACTGGGCTATTTTTTTCAGTTTCACCTCCCCGAAGACAGCCCAGAACTGGGGCTGGTTAATGCAGGTGAGGAGCCAGTGGTTTGTATTAGGAAAGGACTGGCAGAAAGAAGGCTCCAGAACCTGTTTATAAAGCCACAACAGGGTGCAGACAACTATAATGTCAGCCATTGTCACACGTTCGCCCACAAGAAAAGTCCTTGTCTTCAAGTGAGCATCCAGCAGCCCCATAATTTGCCTCACCACCTCCTTTGCATTCTCTGTGACCTGCTTGTTGTGGTGCATGATGCCCAAGGTGGAGAACACCCAGATTCTGGCTGGGGGAACTATGTCACTATCAGCAAAGCTCACCCACTGCACCACCTGGGCTGCTGCTTCAAGAGTACTTCTCCGCAACTCCTCATTGCTCACATAGTAGCCAATGGCATTGCTCTCAAACACACAGAATCCATCATCACCCTCAAAGGCTGGAACCTTGCCAGCAGGAAATTTACTGAGAAATTCGGGGGTGCATTTGGTTTGGCCAAAATAGAAGTGGGGTGGTGCAGAGAGCACACGGACCTGAGCCCCACTGTACTGAGCATCAGTGAGGGCCTTGAAGGCCCTCCAGTTTTCAGGATATGTGCACAAGGTCCAAGCCGCCATGGTGATTCTGCAGAGAAAGGGGCTAATTTATTGTTATAGTACCATGTGATCATTTTAAGCTGGGTACCTTATAAAAGTGATGCCTAAGGCTCTTAGAGGGAAGGCAAGCATGAAGATTTTATCAATAATGTGAAGATTCATTAAGTCAATTGAACAAAATTATCCCATTGCTTAAACAACCCTATGATTTTTGAAGCACCCGCTCAATCTTTATTCAGCTTACTTAATACATTAAGTCTCTTTTAAAATATTTCATATACTAGCTGGAATAAGAAAACATTCTCTTAAAAGTTTTTTTATTTTATCTCAAGAATTAATATAAGTACATTATTATGATGATAGATAATTCTACTTAGAACTATTATCTTCTCTTATTTACAATACTAACATTTCCATAAACTAGCAACAGGGAGAGCTAATATCCCTGGGATTTTTCAACCCTCATTACACGACTGGAACACATTTCTTTGGAAAAAAAAAAAACCGACATTCTCAGATGACTATTACCCACTGTGATAAACTATTTCTTACTCTGCCATTATTGGCATAAGAGTTAATGAAAAGCCTCTTGTTACTTTACAAGTACAAATCTTTTTTTAAATTTTATATTTTTATGGAAGTAGAGTCAAGTTAAAATGTTTCAGGTATACAGCAGAGTGATTCAGTTATATATATATATATATATATATATATATATATATATATATATATGATACTGAATATAGTTCCCTGTGCTATACAGTAGGTCCTTGTTGTTTCTCTATTTTATATATAGTAATGTGTATCTGTTAATCCCAAATTTCAATTTTATCCCTCACCCCCTTTCCCCTTTGGTAACCATAATTTTGTTTTCTATGTCTAGGACATTTTAAAATATTCATTCAGAAAATAGTTATTATTACTATGTGAAAGACTATGGATTAGGGACTAGGAATACAACAATAAAGACAAATGTTTGTGCCTCATGGTTTTCATTCTAGTGACGGATAAGATTATGTCTAAGTGGGTTTTTTCTTTCTTGGCCACACACTTAGATACTGACATTTGAATATCTAAATTTTAGCATCTCATGTTGTTTTGTTTGCTCTATTATGCATCTCGGATTGGTTTGTGTGTTTTGTCTTTAGGGAGTTGGTAACAACTTAGTGGTAAAAAGTGCAAGGTTAGGGCCTTATTGCCTAGGTCTGTGTCCTGCTCAGCTACTTTCTAGTTGTGCTGTATTGAACAAGTTTTCTTTATCATTATAAGCTTCCCAGGAATAGCAGTAGGGACAACTATGCCATAGGTTTAAAAGAGACACTTGTAAAGCACTTAGCAGAGTGACAGGCACATTCATTAACCATTATTTCTTAAGATTAACTATTAATTTTGAGGCCAAATATTTTCATTAATACATATTTTTCATATCCTATAACAATTAGAATGGTGTTGTGTTCACAGAGAGGCAATAATAAATTCCTTGGAAAAAAAGTAATAAGAGCAGCTTTGATAAAGAAAAGCAGGGGAGAATACATAGGCTCTAAGCAATTCCATCAGGGGAAGTGATAAATGCAGGGGAGGGGGAAGCTGAAAACAAAGGTCTCAAGGTAAAGCCATACTCCATAGTTAGCTACTTTTACCATCTATTAATGGCCAGTCTTAAGGGGGAGGATTCAAGAGAAATTTTTTTTAAACAATATTCTCCTCAGAATTGAAACTCTGTATCTATGGTTCTCCCTTTCCCTGGAGGAAGTTAGATAAGAGGATACAGAGAAAGGGTCCTCTTTGAAAAGTCTTCTCTTCCTTGAAATGAGTTTTCAGACCCAGTAGCACAATGTGTTGGAGAGGCAAGGGAATTGTGGCCCATCAACTGCAAAGATGTCTTCCTGCTCTGCTTTACTAAGAAGCCAGATGCCTGGGAATGACTGCTTTCATCTCCTGACATCTCCAGAAGGTTTGATGTGTTACTGTGGGGGACAATAATCCATTTTGTCTGTGATGAAAGAGTTCTGAGCCCAGCTGTATCAGACACAAAGAGGAGTGATTCTTTCCTTCGAATGTTGGGGTCTCACCTAGTGTGAGAAACCTCGATGGGATTGTAACTTTGGGGAGATGTGACAATGATAGCATAGCCCTGGTTGCTGGGTCTGAGTGATGCATAATTCTTGCAGTCAGCAAAATCCTCAGCCAAGAACAGAGAATCCTTTTTGTACCGAGTTTCTCTTTTCTTCACACTCTTCTCTTTAGAGAATTCTGAGTTGAATTGGGCGGATGGAGATTTTGCTGTTTATCACATCAGACAGCCTTCTCTCTAGACACAATTCTTCTGGGAGTTTCACTGATTTTAGATGGAAGTCTACATGTGCCACATCCATATTGGGGCTGAAGAATTTAGAAATGTAATCAGGAGTCATCACTATTTGGAAAATGTCTTTGTCTTTGCTTGTTAGTTTAGCTTTTGCTGTGGGTTTTCTCAGTCTGGAGCTGGTCCAAGCAAATATGCTTTTACTAGCACCCTTCATGACAAGCTGAGATGCTGTTAACAGTATGATTTCAACCTGAGAGTAGATAGAGTCCCAGACTGTGAGCTGATTGAAATCTCTCTCCTCAAGTACTGGAGGGGAACTCATCTTTTATTAAACCAGACAGCACCCATTATGTCATGTCCTGGTAAGGTGTCATTGGCATGGTAATAGGAGATAAATATCCCGCTACACCTCAGCTCAAACTCACCCAGTGATTCATGAAGCACCATTACATTAAGGCAACTCAAAGTGGCTCATATAAAAAATTCTTCTTAAATCTCACCTATCTGAATGCAAATTTGGAAAAGCAAATGGAATAATATAAAATAATTCAGTAAATTTATCACGAAAAATGTATTTATACCAATGTGTAAAGTTTGCTGCTAAAATATGAACAAGATGGTAAAATAAAAAACAGAAGGTTTGTCAATGTATCAAACAGGTACAAAAGGATTTAGATATGGATAGGGGGCTCTGTGTGTAATTTATAGTGTCTTTTTATTGATGGCATTTATGTTTGTTCATGTTTAGAGCAAAGCCTTTTTCATTTCCAGAAGCAGCTTGAAAATGACAAATGGTATTTGTGAAAGGGTAAGAAACAGATATTTTTATAGGGTGAGGGAACAAACTGATGTATAGTTTATATATAGTTTACAGTTTATATAATGCTTAATAAGACATGAATCTGTCACTTTATATTAAGTACATCCTAGTGATCTAGTAACATGTTAATTCACCTGGAAGAATTAAAAAACAGAACCCCCGACCTGCAGGTACATACACTGTAAACACATTTTCTTGAAAAAATGCCATAGAGGAAGAGCAGTATAAATTAAAACACTTAGCTATATATCATTCAAATTATATTTGTGATTCGTAGAAGTATGGTGTGTAGTAATTTAGGAAACTGTGGATAATCTAAAATGAGGGATCATTTTTAGGAGAAATAGGGGAAGAGGGCATGGAGTGTAACATGGGGGCTAGGGTAGCACCGTGGCTCATGTACAGCTGTCAGTTTGGGCCACTAATGAGAGAGATAGGAAGTAAGGGGGTGGGAACAGAGACTTAGAGAGAGCTTGAAAGATTAAAAGAGAAGCATAGAATACATGTGCCAGGCAATCAGGAGACATCATTGCACTGAGAATATAACTGCAGGCACTGATTAGGTCAAAGGCTCCACACTGCCTTTCCATGTATTGGTGAATTTTGCACTCAGGTTTACAAGACCTGAGTTTACAAGCTTTCTCTTTAGAGCATTTGCTACTTTGCACTTCCCAGGATGCTTGAAATCTTGCCTAGTCACCACTAATCGTTCATTCATCACTTGCTGTATTCAGTTTTCCCAGATCCTGATGCTCTATCAACCTATCTGATTTCCAAAAGACTACAGATCTATTGGAGCATTAGAAGTTGGGCTTCAATGGGGCTTCTGATCATGTCTTCATTCCTCCCTCCTCAACAAACAAAATTAGGCTTGGAAGAACTCCCTTTGCTTTTCATTCATTTGCATGGTAATAAAACAAAACAAAACCAATGGAGTAGGGATCTATCATTTTGATCTGCTTGTATCCCAGGGAGCTTTGTTAAACTACTTTTATCGCTCACTATTGGAAGCAGCCAATTGAGTGTGGAACAATCTCTGCAGCCTGCTACTGATCTTGCTAACATGGAGGTAGGTGTAGTTAGTGGAAAGATATATGGCTATAGATGCAGAAGATCCCACTGTACTCATACCCTGGATCTGCCTGAGGGAAACTCTTTTGGGGGCCTGACTCCTGTTATCAGGGTGAAATAAAACAACCTCTATAAAATATGTTGTAGTAACAAAAAGCTAAACATTCACTTATTAATAAATAAAATCATATTTTCAGGCAAATACACAATGAAATGTCTCCCTATCATTCATGCTTAGCTTTGGGGATACCACGGTAAAAAGGATTGATATGGTTCTCCCTCTTGTGGAGTTCCCAACCTAGTAAATTAGGGGTTTGGAGGATGAGAAAAATGTCATTGAACTAGGAAGAAAGAAGAGAAACATGAGAGATGCTAGGCTAAAAATCATACGATTATGTACCTTAACTAAACTGTAGACATAATCTCCTATACATGAAATAAAATGCAGCAAGACCTAAATTTTTTTGTTCATGATCTGTTTCCTTTTCCCTATTACCAACCCTGGTCATAACATACAAGATCAGCTGAAATTCTGGCACTATCTGTTCCTTGTAATGTCCCAGGCTAGATAAATGTACCACCCTTAGAAACTCCAATTTGTTCTTCTGGCATCACAGGAATATGCTTAGGTTTTTGGATCAGAAAAAAAAAAAAATTGCAGAGACTATCAGGGAACAAAGAAACAGAAGAAATTAAGGCCAAAAAAAAAAAGAAAGAAAGAAAGAAAAGAAAGGAAAAGAAAAAAATGAGAAAGAAAAAAACAGCAAAAAGGAAGAAAGAAAAAGAAAGAAAGAATGGGGCTGGAGAAAAAAAAGTGTTAAAATCTTGTCATTCTTGCTTACTTCCCAGTCTTTATTTATTTATTTATTTTTCACTATATTACAGTCACCAATGCATGGAAAGGCAGTGTGGAGCCTTTGACCTAATCAGTGCCTGCAGTTATATTCTCAGTGCAATGATGTCTCATTATAAAATGTTATACATTATAAAATGTTATAACTCAGGAGCACAGATCTTCCCTGTCCTCTGAGTTCTCTACTTCCCAAATCTCCACAAGTTCACCAACCTGGAAACTCTCTGAACCTTATCATTCTGGGGTTCTATGGAGGCTTCAGTACAATGGGCATGACTGACTAAATCACTGGCCATTAGTGACTGTGTCAACCTCCAGCCCCTCTCCCCTCTCCAGGAATCAGGGGGTGGGACTGAAGGGAAGTAGAAAGATCTTAGAGGAACAGATTCAAGTTACTGGGCAAAGAACACCTCTGACTGGATATTTTAGTAAAATCCTCTGGTGACTGTCTAGAAGATGAGCCAGAGATATTTGGGGGGTATCAAGGCAATGCCAGCCTCACAGAATAAGTTAGGAAGTGTTCTTTCTCCTGAATTTTTTTTGCATGACTTTGAGAAGGATTGGTGTTACTTCTTCTTTAAATGTCGTATGATTCACCTGTGAATCAATTTGCCAGCTATCAATTTGTTCCAGAGCTCTTTTTGTAAAGAGGTTTTTGATTACTGATCCAACCACCTTACTAGTTATGAGTCTATTCAGATTTTCTATTTATTTGTGATTCAGCCTTGGGAGGTTTTATACTTTTAGGGATTTGTCCATTTTATCTAGGTTATCCAATTTGTTACAGTACAATTTTTCATAACCCTTTTTATCTCTGTACCATCAGTAATAATGCTCCCATGTTCATTTCTGATTTTAATAATTTGTCTTCCCTTTTCTTTAGTCATTCCAGCTAATGATTTGTCAACATTGTTAATTTTTCCAAAGAACCAATTTTGGGTTTTGTTGATTTTCTCTATTGGTTTTCTACTCTCTATTTTGTCTCTGCTTTAATCTTTATTATTTGCTTCTTTCTGCTAGTATTAGATTTAGTTCATTCTTCTTTTACTAGTTCCCTAAGTTTCATGAAGTTAGGTTGTTGATTTGAGAGTTTTAAGAACGTGTTTATAGCTATAAATTTCTCCTTAGCACTGCTTTGCTGTTTCCCATGTTTGGTGTATTGTGCTTCATTTTCCTTCATCTCTAAGTATTTTCTAATTTCCCTCGTGCTTTCTTCTTTGACACAGTGGTTCTTTAAAATGGTTTAATTTCCACAAATTTGTGAATTTTCCACTTTTTCTCCTGTTGCTGGTTTCTTTTTCTTTTTTATAACAAATTCTTTCTTTTTAAAGATTTTTTTTGATGTGGATCATTTTTTTAAAGTCTTTATTGAATTTGTTACAATATTGCTTCTGTTTTGTTTTGATTTTGAGGCCCTGAGGCACTTGGGATCTTAGCTCCCTGACCAGGGATTGAACCCACACCCCCTGCATTGGAAGGTGAAGTTCTTTTTTTTTTGAATTAATTTTTTAAAATTTATTTTATTTTTATTTATTTACTTTTTGGCTATGTTGTGTCTTCATTGCTGCAAGAGGGTTTTCCCTTGTTGTGGTGAGTAGAGGCTACTCTTCATTGTGGTGCATGGGCTTCTCATTGCATTGGCTTCTCTTGTTGCAGAGCATGGGTTCTAGGCATGCGAGCTTCAATAGTTGTGGTGCACAGGCTTAGTTGCTCCACAGCATGTGGGATCTTCCCAGACCAGGGCTTGAACCCATGCCCCTTGCATTGGCAGACAAATTCTTATCCATTTTACTACCAGGGAAGTCCAGAAAGTGAAGTCTTAAACACTGGACTGCCAGGGAAGTCTCACTGTTTCTGATATCTATTAACCCATTGTAGTTGGAGAAGATACTTTGTATGATAACAATCTTTTAAAATCTACTGAGACAAATTGTGACCTAACACATGGTCTGTCCTGGAGAAGGTCTCACATGCATTTGAGAAGAACATGTGTTCTGTTGTTGGGAAGGGTTCTGTGTGTGTCTGTTAGATCTAATTGGTTTATTGTGTTGTTCAGTATTGTGTCCTCTACCTCCTCATTTCTATTGTCTGGTTGTTTATCCATCATTGAGAGTTGAATATTGAAGTCTCCAACTATTATGTAGAACTATTTTCCCCTTCAGTTCTGTCCACATTTGCTTGTCTTTAGGTATGTAAATGTTTATGATTTTACCTTCTTGCCCTATTGAACCCCTTATTAACATATAATGTCCTTCTATGTCTCTTGTAAACTTTTCTGGTTTAAAGTCTATTTTGTCTGATATTAGTACAGGCACCCCTGCTTTCTTTTGGTTACTATTTGCATGGACTATCTTTTTCTATCTATGTTCAACTTTTTTTGTCTTTGGATCTGAAGTGAGTCCCTTATAGGTAGCAAATATTTGCATCATATGTTTTTATCTGGGAATGTCTTAATTTCTCCCTCCTTTTTGAAGGACAGTTTTGCTAGATATAAGATTCTTGGTTGACAGCTTCTTTCCTTCAACACTTTGAATACATCAACCCAAGCCATCTGATCTCCAAGGTTCCTGATGAGAAATCTGCTAATGAACTTCCTGGCAAATCATCCTGGATGTTAATAATATACATTATCATGTCTTATGCAACAGAAAATTTTTCTACAGTGTCCTGATATCAGTTAAGTTGTAACATCTTTTTGAGACCAGAGTTTAAGGAAAAGGAATTGAATATTTCAAGTGTAGATATTATGAGGTCTTTAAAATTCCTACAGATTTTCAAACTAGAAATGAAAAGGTCACTGAAGCATACTACAGATTTAAATGTCTAACAAAGTAAATACCAATCTGTAATAACACACATAAAGAAAAATCTCTTTGGGATCATTTTTTTCCAAGCATAAAGGGGTCTTGAGACCAAAAAATGAAATTAAAAAAAAAAAAAAAAGCAAAACACTGTGGTTTATTCCCAGCCATGATTGGTCCATTTCTTTCTCTGACCTCATAAGGTGCCATTAAGTCCCTGATTGGGCCTAGGTTTTTTGTCCTTAGAGTCCAGGAAGATGCTTTTTGTGACCTGATGTCCTTGGACTCACAGTGAGCTTGTGTTTTCTCCTTGTTTTTGCCATCTTGTTTTCTTTATTTTTTTCTCTACTTTTTTTTTATTTTTCTCATTTTCTTTTGCTTTTCATTTTACTTATTTTTCTTTGTCCTGTTTTCTCATTTTTCTTTATTTTTGTCTTTTTATCATTTTTTAAAAAAAATTTTCTTCTCAATTTTTTTTTGTTTTTCCCACTTTTTTCTTTCTGCTTTCTTTTATTTCTTTGTTCTTTTCCTCATTTTATCTTATTTTTTCCCCTAATATTGCTAGTATTAATACAGTTAGTATAGTCAGTATTGTTGGTATAGTTAGCATAGTTGGTATAGTTAATATTGTTTATTAGCATAGTTAGTATAGTTAGCATTGTTAATATAGATTTTTAATATTAACACTGTTAGTATATTTAGTACACTTACCATACTTAGCATTGCTAGGTAGTGCTGTCAGTTGGTGTAGTTAGCAGGCCACCATGATGCAGGGCCCCAAGGCCATCTCTGTTGATGAGGAGGTTCATATTGACAACTATGAGATACTCCACACCATTGGTGAAGGTAACATTTCCAAGGTGAAGCTGGCCTGACACATTCTGACTGGGACAGAGGTAGCCATCAAGGTCATTAAGAAAAGTCAGCAGAGCTCCACCAGCCTCCTGAGACTTTTCTGGTATGTCCACATTATGAAGGCTCTGAATCACCCCTATACTGTACAGCTATTGGAGGTGACTGACACTGAGGAAACGTTGTTCCTGGACATGGAGTACCTCAGTTGGGGGAACATGTCTAGCTAGGTACAGGACCATGGCCGCATGACAGAGGAAGAGGCCTGAGACACATTCTGGCAGCTGATTTCTGCTCTGCAGCACTACCACCAGATGGGCATCATGCACCAGGACCTGAAGCCAGGGAGCCTCCCCTTTGATGCCAAGATGAACATGAAAATTACAGACTTTGACCTCAGCAATGAGTTTAATTAGTGTGACAAGCTTGATATCTTCTGTGACAGCCCCATTCATGCTGCCACAGAACTCTTCCTGGGCCAGAACTATGCTAACCCCATGGTGGACGAGAGGTGACTGGGTCCCTACCCTTTGGAGGAGAGAACTTTTGGAAGCTGGGCAGCAAACCTTGAAAGGGCAACATTATATCCCCTTTTATTTCTCCTTAGAGATAGAATATCTCTTGAAAACATTGATGACCCTCAACCCCAGGAACAGAGGCACTTTAAGTGATTAAATGAGGCATTCATGGGTGAACATGGGCCAGTAGGAGCCACTCAGTCTGTACAGTGAGCTGTCTTGTGACAAGAGTTCCTGGGATTGGGGTGGAGCCAGGTTCACCATTCAGGAACAGGCAGGAGGCATGACAGCATGAGCTCCAAGGAATCCAAGGTTGGGTCTGCACCATCACTATGAGGCTCTTCCCTTTCACTAACCTCAACAGCCACAGGGTTGAGCCTCCCCAAGGCCTGAGGTGTCTGTCTGTGAAGAGTGAACCTCTTAACCCCACATGGCTGGAACAGGGAGAAAATGAGTGGCTTCAGGAAGACCAGGAGTCAGGGCAGAAGGCCAGAGAGCCTGCCAATTCCCCACTCAACCTGGAGGTGAGGACTGCCATCCCCATCCCAGTACCCGCAGTGAGGGCCTGGGGCATCCCCCTTCATCGGCAGCACCAGTAGCAGGACTGGAGCTCAAGAAGGAACCAGCTGCTCTCAGGATGTGTCCAACTCTGGAAATTCCTCCCATGCTGGGGAGCCTGATAGAGTGTCCCCAGCTGCTCCCTCTGACCACAGCCAGAAACAGCAGGGGGTGTCTGGGAGATTCTGGAACTTTATTTTAAAACACCTATGTTGCAGGCTGCCCAGCAAGAAGTGTCAAAATAAAGTGAGCCCAATGTAATACCGAATGGATGGCCAAAGCAGGAAGGTCAGGCCGTGCTCCCTGAGACTTGGTCCAGTGGATGATGGGAGTGTTCTCAGCACATCCATGGCCTTCAGAAGCATCATATCCAAAACATGGCCAGCTCAGAGGATGGTTTGGAGTCGCCTGGAGGACGAGAGTAGAGGCCACCCTGACTGCAGGTCTGTCCCCTCAGTCCTCACCTAGGTGAAACTTAAGAGACTGAACTGCATCTCCTGGGGAACTTTCCCTCACTCTGTCTTCCATGTTAGTGGAGGAGAGGGATAGCTCTTGTCAGCTACTTTGTGCTTCCAATTCTTGTCAATAAACTTGATGCTCCAGAAAGATGTATCACAAACACTTTGTTTTGCATCCTCCCTTCACAAAATTGGGGCTATGCATTTTCCAGTTTGGGAAGTGTGTAGTCATGCAGTACTTGGAGATAATGAGAACTAAATGGAAAAATGACATAAGAGAATTATCACGATGACTCCCAATGGCAACAATTGCTGCATTGCAGGGCAGAAATGCAGAAAGTGTGTATTACCTTCTGGCACTAACATTACCAAACATTTCCATAAGGTCCAAGGGGAACTTTTGGTCCCTGCGACCCGTGTTAATTATAAGAAATGCCATAAAATTATTCTATAGTTTACCCTGAGCTTAACTAGTATTAAAGAAGTAAGGATTTCAGGTGTCTTTAGAAAGAAATTGCCACAGATACATCATTTCATTAATTGAAGGGCTCTTTATAAACTTGATCCTGGATACCTCTTTGCCCTGGGTTGTTTACTTTATTAAAAAAAGTATTACCTAACTGCACTGTATACTTGAAATTTGCTGAAAGAGTAGAGCTTAAGTGTTCTTGCTACACACACAAAATGATAACTTTTTGTGGTGGATATGTTAATTGTTTTTACTAAATCATTTCCCAATGTATATTTATATCAAAACATCATGTTGCACACCTTCAATATATATAATTTTTATTAATAAATACAATTCTCATTGAAAGATAAAAAAAATATGACTGCGAGGTCTGTAATAGGATAACAATGTCCCATGAACCAACCTGTGTGTTGTGTGGTCACTTTCCTGTGCAGCTGAGTTTCTGATCATGTAGGATTTGGGCTTTGCTCTCCTCTTTCCCCATGGGGAGGGGCCCCAACATGTGGATTTGACTACAGGAATTGGAGAGCAGGCATCCGTACAGTAAGAAGCTGGAGTGTTGCGAGTGAGGCTGGGGAGTGGGGTGTTGGATGAGCACCACTTGCTTCCAGACCACCTTCACTGGTGCACTGTGCTCTCTGTCTCCAAACTTAACCATCCCCCAGTTCAGGGCTGGAAAACAGTTAGGCCTGATGACAGAACACTGTGCTCATGAGACCATCTCCTGTTCTGTAAGCCTTGGGCCTAGACTGGCTGGCTGGGCCATGGCTGCTTCTGGTTGCCCTCATTAATCCAAGCACAGTCCCACAGGGAGGGCTGTGGGTTTTGTTCTAAAGAGAAGGGGGTCCATGAGCAGGGAGTGACATAGTCACCTTCCATTGGATGAGGCATCTCTGGCTTCAGGTGCCCAGTGAGCTAGTCCCAGAGGAGGGAGATGGGACACCACGCATGACCTCACCACATGAGGAAGCACAGGAGGAGGTGGAGGATCAGGGAGCTGTGAACGAACGGAAGACTTTATCGTGTTTCATCACTGCCTGGACCATTCTTGTCTGTGGCCTACAGCGTCCACACACCCAGCACACATTCACTGTGGTCCTAACTGTGCGCTGGGCAGCTTTTAGACACCAGGCACAGAAGGGAGTGAAGCATTCTGAAGGAACAGACAGCATGAATAAGTCCACAGACAGAAGGGTCTGGCAGCGTTGTACTTGGAGCTCAACGATATCAGCAGGACTTGTCTCTCCCAACCTCTTGGCTCTGCTTACTGGTGTCATCCTCACTCAGGTCGCTGTACCTTTATGAGAGCAAGATGGCCACCCTGTCACAGGCTGAGGTCATGTCTCTTCTGCTCCAAACAGAAATCTTACTTCCCTGTCTTTATAAGCTCATGTTAATGTTTTTATTCTTTTTGTTTTTGTTATAGTCTCTACCAGTACCACAAAATACAGCTTTCAGTCATATTCAGTTATAATTTTGATTATGGTTAGTAAAAACAGAAACTGATTTGAGTTAAATTAAGCTAATACTAAAAATAATAATAGGGATTTATTCTGATCTACAAGGTTGGCACACAGAATGAAAAGGCAGAATATAGCTGGGTTCAGGAGAATAAAAGCAGAAAATGTAAAGCTATCATAACTCCCTTTTTGACTCCTGATCTGCCTTTCCCAGCATATCTGCTCTTTTTTAGTTCTCCCTGCATGGCAGCTCTCTGTTGCAAATGTGGTTTCTAGGATGAAGATGCTGAAATAGTTAGGATGCAAGATGTTTATCAGCAATCATCATAAAGGAAAGCAGGAGAAAATAGAATTGGGTAGAGAAAAAATTCAAATTCAAAGCAGGAAAAAACAGAATTGGGTAGAGGTACGCCTGACCAGGGCTCTACCAAGTTGGCAGAGATCTGGAGTGAGTATTACCTATCAGGGCTATGCCCTGTCAGGCTGAAGTGAGGGCAACATTTTACCCCCTCTTGGCAGACATAGGACTTGGGCTGCCCTAGAAGAGGTGAGAAGGAGCTGTCTGCTGACCACACTTCTCAAAACTGGCAGCAAGTCTTTCCTTAAAGGGATCTGAGTGTCACGTCTTCATGTTCACCACACTCTGACTTTCTTGAACTCATGTAAAAGTGGTCATTTCACCATGGCTGAGTTTCTTTCACATGCTGTCCAGAAAATACATTTTAGAAGACAAAAATTTCCCTTTACCACTTGTGTATTCCCTATAGGAGCCTGAGCAATTAGAAAGTAGACATTCAGAGCACCACACCATCAATGCAAAAAGTACTACACTTTTTTTTAACATCTTTATTAGAGTATAATTGCTTTACAATAGTGTGTTAGTTTCTGCTTTATAACAAGTTAGCCATATATATATATATATATATATATATATATATATATATATATATATATATATATATATATACATATCCCCATATCTCCTCCCTCTTGCATCTCCCTCAGACCCTCCCTATCCCACCCCTCTAGGTGGTCACAAAGCACGGAGCTGATCTCCCTGTGCTGTGTGGCTGCTTCCCACTAGCTAGCTATTTTACATTTAGTAATGTATATATGTCCATGCCACTCTCTCACTTAGTAAGCTCTAGTAAAATTCTTGATTAGTTTCTGAGGAAGACAGACATAGAAAAAATTAGGAAGTTTTAAAATTGGGAGGGACAGAAAGAAAGGATTCTAGTGAGAAGAAACAATAGAACAGAGTACTGAGGAACTTTATGGAACTTATTTTCCTAGAGAACATTAAAGGGGGGAAATAATAATTTGCTTTAAAAAATATGTACAAGAGTTAACGTTGGCAACTTCAGTTTCTGCCTTAGTTATATTAACGATTATATGTGTGACATTGTTCAAGGCACTTAGATTTTCTGAGATCCTGTTTTTTAATCTGTTAAACAAGAGGTTGGGATGAGATGTCTCATGAAATCTATAAGAACATAGATAGTTACATACTGGGTCATGCTGGATGTTTTATCCATTTATCACTGAAAACTAGATGTCTTCCTCAGGGTTACTTGTTTTTCTCTTAATTTAGGACTTCTCTAATTATAAACTGAAGTCTTATAGGGTAAATCAATAAAGAATGAACAGAACGAAGAGGAAAGAACATGGAGAAGACAAGATGAAGTAAGCCAATATGGCTGACTTGGATAATTATTACAATAGAAACATTTTTTTTTGAAGCCTTGGATTTTACAATAGATAAACTTGAGTTGGAATTCATCTTCTTCCATTGATTAGCTCAGTTACTGTGAATAGGCCACTTAAACCCTCTGAATCATTTCCCATACCATTAATAAGAGGTATGTATAATATCTAACATATGCACCTCAAGGTAATGCTGTAAGGTTATAATCAGTAGTATATGGGGAACAGTGCCTTGTAAAGTGTAAAGATTTATACATGCTTTAATGTGGTTATAATTTCTTCATCTTAGATAGTTAATAGATTTGGTATTTTAAAAAAGCTTAATCATGAGCAGGTCAAAGTGGGTGAATTTATAAGACCACTTTTCATGATGGTGTGGAAATCTGGGATAATTTGAGGCATTAAAAAATTGAGCAAGAGGTAGGGATGCTATGAAAATGTAAGGGTGGAATGGATAAACTATGGCTTCCAATATTTCTGAGATTTGGAATGTTATCTGACTTGACATGTCATCTCTGTCCCAAGCCTGTCATTTTTTACTATCTATTGACAGATATTTTTTTCCCTCAAGATAAAGTAAAATTTCAAGAGATAATTGAAGTAAAATTTAGCTCTTAAAGAAATAAAGCCAACCATAAAATGAAAGACTTATTCAAACCATAAACTTCATTGAAGCCTATCATTTCAATTAAAGCTCATTCTAAACATCTATGATGATCTCATATTTTTCTTAGGCACCAAGATTTTTCATGGAGCAGACATAAAGTCAGTAATAAATAAATAGTTTTGTGATTAATGGAAAAGTTGTAAAATCATCATTTTTAGTCACTGTAGTTTATATATAAGAAATCATACAATAATGGTAAATGATAATAATGTTTATAATCTCCTAACCTCTTACTTGCTCTATACTGACCAATTTTGTTTCATGATAGTAAAACTGTGTATAAATAAAATTGATATAAATAAATACTCATGAGCATGCTTTCCTAAGGAAATACTTTGTAAAACTAAGAATAATTTTGTGAAGTAAAGGATTGGTTCATAGTTATGTAGATTTGAATAATCAACATATGGGGGTTTCAGAAATTAATTTTATCTCAGTTCCTATTGATATACAATCACTTAAAGCTGGCAATTATATTTGAAATTACTTTGTCTAACCCCTTTTTATTTTTCTGGAGGATAAATCTGAAGCACTGGTAAGTGAAGAGATCTGCCAAAAGTTCACAGCTCTTTATTAAGAGAGCTTGAGCCTGAGTTCATTCTTCTGATACCAAGACTAGTGAAAAAGACACTGACTCTAGCCCTCCAAGCTCTCAGCATGAGCAGTCATTTCCAAAGTGTTCTGGATTCACCAACATTTATAATTTTTCTCCCTAGAAATCATCTTCTGAGTTCTTGGTCCTCCAATATTTGTGCCAGTGTAAGACATTCTTATTGGGTACATGTAACTCCAGTGACAGACTACAAGAATCATAGTAAAAGGAGACCTTAGAAGTCATTTATTATTACTCTTTATTCCATGCATGACGCCTTCAGAGTGGCCATATAAACCCTGATGAAACACCTCCAAAGACAGAAACTTACTGCTTTATGTATCATTGTAGGCAGTTTTAAGCATTGGTTGGTCATCTGTTTAAAACCATAATATTCTGTTTCAAATTTGAAGATATTTGAGGCAGTCATTTTTCTTCTTACCTGTTCTCTTTTTCAGGTAAACATAAAACATTAAGCCATGCACTGACACATTATTGTGTCTACTAAAGATCTTTATCTAAAACTTGAATAGGTCATTCACTCATGAGAACTTAAAAATGCATAGCATCAAGGAATAGAAAAATAAATTTATAAATAGTTCTATCATAATGAACTCATAGTCCAGTTGAGGGAAAAGTTAGGTAACTAAATACTTGCAAAAATCTTATTTAACCACAATATAAGTTATGCAATGCAACTTAGGAACATAAATGATTGAGAGAATGTGCCTAGAAAATGGGGAGAGGTAGAATTTCCAAGATGCATCGACATTGTTGTACTTGTGTAATTAACTCAAGGACCAGAAACAGAAGTAACAATAAAGATCACTTCCAATTTGCTGATTTTAGAGATGGAGACATTGAATCTTAGAGAAGTGACTTCTCCAATATTCTGTAGATTTGATGAGAAACTGGGGCTTTTAACATGCTCATAAAGACCCAAAGGGAATTCAGTGAGCAACGAGGTGTGGAAGGGCATTTTAGATCAAGGAACAGCCATTTTGAGACTTGGAGGTAAGACACTTCAGGAGTTGTCAGAGTTGCAGTAAGCAATTCAACATGGTGAGGCCATTGTAGCACCAGGGAGGAAAAAAACAGAGAAAAATCACTATTAGTAAAAATAAAATTTAAAAATCTCCAATGTTTTGTTGTTGTTGTTGTTGTTATCCAGTTCCAATCTTTCCCAACCTCTACCATCAGAGAGTTCTTTCCTCTGTTAAACCTCTTTCATTTGTTATCATCAATTAGAATTATACAAAAGAAATGGATATAACTGTTCATTAATTATTGCTCTAGCTCAAACAAATGGCTCTTCAAATTCACATTACCGCTTTCCTAATTTACATGTAAAGAATTAGGGGAGTAGATTTCTAGTTACCACTTTCTTGGTTTTCCTTTTATCTTGAAGCAAGAACAATTGGGTTAAGACATTGCAGAAACTTCCTCATCTCTTCTTCAGCCCTATTATATGGTTTCCCTTTGTTTTTATCCATCTACTTTTCTACATGACATGACAGAACTATTCACTTCACATAGTCATCCCCTCTGCAGGGTTTGTTTCTTGTCCACTTGTTCTGACATTATGGAAATGAACCTCAGATGTGACGATCGAGAAGGCAGGCCTGTATAAATCTCCACCATTAGAATTATTGGCATATGTATAGCTGATGTTCAATAGAAAATAAATAAATGCTACCCTCTACTGTTTTTCATTTGTAAATATGAGTGAATTCAGGAAGAATACAAGTAAAATCCTGTCTGCTTAAAAACAAAATAACTATATGAAGCCTTAAAAGCCTATAATTTACCTAGCAGCATACTCTCAAAATAACCAAAACAAAAATATAATCTGTTTAAAAACCATGAGCATTACAGACTTTTAGCTTCAAATTATACTTTCCATTAAAGAGGGAAGAAATCACTTGGATGTGTTGTAGAGATAAACAACAAATGTGTGTTTGTGCATCCCCTGAAAGATTTGAGGTCACGGTGCCCTATAAGTCACTATGAGGAAGAACAGATTCTCTCACAGAAAATGGAAATGTTGACTTCTGAGCAGACAGTTGCATAGTCAGCCATAGAAAATGACATGGATTCGGATGGGAGTGTCTTGAACATGAATCAAATTTCATTATGGCAACATGAAAAAATCTTCAAGTGATATTGTGAAATAATAGAAGTTAGATATTTAGATACCCTGGAAGGAAAAATCTCTTTGTGGATCACTTCTCCCTTCTCCTCTGGAACCACAGCTTACCACCGACTACACGAAACTGCAACACACAACCACACCCACAGGACATAGCAGTACGAATTTTGGACAGTAAATTGATGAGACGACCCCCCTCCTTCCGGTCTCTAATATTAAGCACCGAGGCTTATGACTATCTTCTAAGGACATTCTAAATAACACTCTATAAAATTTGAAAATTAGAGTTTTTCTTTTAAACATCTTTATTGGAGTAAAATTTCTTTACAATGGTGTGTTAGTTTCTGCTTTTTAACAAAGTGAATCAGCTATACATATACATATTTCCCCATATCTCTTCCCTTTTGCATCTCCCTCTCTCCCACCCTCCCTATTCCACCCCACTAGGTGGTCAAAAAGCACTGAGCTGATTTTCCTGTGCTATGCGGCTGCTTTCCACTAGCTATCTATTTTACATTTGGTAGTATATATAAGTCCATGCCACTCTCTCACTTTGTCCCAACTTACCCTTCCCTCTCCCCATGTCCTCAAGTCCATTCTCTAGTAGGTCTGCATCTTTATTCCCATCCTGCCCCTAGGTTCTTCATAACCATTTTTTAAAATTCCATATATATGTGTTAGCATACAGTATTTGTTTTTCTCTTTCTGAATTACTTCACTCTGTATGACAGACTCTAGGTCAATCCACCTCACTTCACTACAAATAACTCAATTTCTTTTCTTTGAATGGTTGAGTAATATTCCATTGTATATATGTGTCACATTTTCTTTACCCATTCATCGGTTGATGGACACTTAGGTTGCTTCCACATCCTAGATATTGTAAATGTAGCTGCAATGAATATTGTGGTACATGACTCTTTTTGAATTATGGTTTTCTCAGGGTATATGCCCAGTAGTAGGATTTCTGGGTCGTCTGGTAGTTCTATTTTTAGTTTTCTTAAGGCAGCTCCATACTGTTCTCCATAGTGGCTGTATCAATTTACATTCCCACCAACAGTGCAAGAGGGTTCCCTCTTCTCCACACCCTCTACAACATTTATTTTTTGTAGATTTTTTGATGATGGCCATTCTGACTGGTGTGAGGTGTTACATCATTGTAGTTTTGATTTGCATTTCTCTAATGATTAGTGATGTTAAGCATCCTTTCATGTGTTTGTTGGCAATCTGTATATTTTTTTTTTTTAGTTTCTGCTTTATAACAAAGTGAATCAGTCATACATATACATCTGTTCCCACATCCCTTCCCTCATGCATGTCCCTCCCTCGCACCCTCCCCATCCCACCCCTCCAGGCAGTCACAAAGCACCGAGCTGATCTCCCTGTGCTCTGCGGCTGCTTCCCACTATCTATATACCTTACGTTTGGTAGTGTATATATGTCCATGCCTCTCTTTCGCTTTGTCACAGCTTACCCTTCCCCCTCCCCATATCCTCAGGTCCATTCTCAATTAGGTCTGTGTCTTTATTCCCGTTTTACCCCTAGGTTCTTCATGACATTTTTTTTAAATTCCATATATATGTGTTAGCATACGGTATTTGTCTTTCTCTTTCTGACTTACTTCACTCTGTATGACAGACTCTAGGTCTATCCACCTCATTACAAATAGCTCAGTTTCATTTCTTTTTATGGCTGAGTAATATTCCATTGTATATATGTGCCACATCTTCTTTATCCATTCATCCGATGATGGACACTTAGGTTGTTTCCAGCTCCGGGCTATTGTGAATAGAGCTGCAATGAATATTTTGGTACATGTCTCTTTTTAAATTATGGTTTTCTCAGGGTATATGCTTAGTAGTGGGATTGCTGGATCATATGGTAGTTCTATTTTTAGCTTTTTAAGGAACGTCCATACTGTTCTCCATAGTGGCTGTACCAATTCACATTCCCACCAGCAGTGCAAGAGTGTTCCCTTTTCTCCACACCCTCTCCAGCATTTATTGTTTCTAGATTTCTTGATGATGGCCATTCTGACTGGTGTGAGATGATATCTCATTGTAGTTTTGATTTACATTTCTCTAATGATTAATGATGTTGAGCATTCTTTCATGTGTTTGTTGGCAGTCTGTATATCTTCTTTGGAGAAATGCCTATTTAAGTCTTCTGCCCATTTTTGGATTGGGTTGTTTGTTTTTTTGCTATTGAGCTGCATGAGCTGTTTATAAATTTTGGAGACTAATCCTTTGTCTGTTGCTTCATTTGCAAATATTTTTTTCCCATTCTGAGGGTTGTCTTTTGGTCTTGTTTATGGTTTCCTTTGCTGTGCAAAAGCTTTGAAGTTTCATTAGGTCCCATTTGTTTATCTTTGTTTTTATTTCCATTTCTCTAGGAGGTGGGTCCAAAAGGATCTTGCTGTGATTTATGTCATAGAGTGTTCTGCCTATGTTTTCCTCTAAGAGTTTGATAGTGTCTGGCCTTACGTTTAGGTCTTTAATCCATTTTGAGCTTATTTTTGTGTATGGTGTTATGGAATGATCTAATCTCATACTTTTACATGTCCCTGTCCAGTTTTCCCAGCACCACTTATTGAAGAGGCTGTCCTTTCTCCACTGTACATTCCTGCCTCCTTTATCAAAGATAAGTTGACCATATGTGTGTGGGTTTATCTCTGGGCTTTCTATCCTGTTCCATTGATCTATCTTTCTGTTTTTGTGCCAGTACCACACTGTCTTGATTACTGTAGCTTTGTAGTATAGTCTGAAGTCAGGGAGCCTGATTCCTCCAGCTCCGTTTTTCATTCTCAAGATTGCTTTGGCTATTCGGGGTCTTTTGATTCTCCAAACAAATTTTGAAATTTTTTGTACTAGTTCTGTGAAAAATGCCAGTGGTAGTTTGATAGGGATTGCATTGAATCTGTAGATTGCTTTGGGTAGTAGAGTCATTTTCACAATATTGATTCTTCCAATCCAGGAGCATGGTATATCTCTCCATCTATTTGTATCATCTTTAATTTCTTTCATCAATGTCTTATAATTTTTTGCCTACACGTCTTTTGTCTCCTTAGGTAGGTTTATTCCTAGATATTTTATTCTTTTTGTTGTAATGGTAAATGGGAGTGTTTTCTTGATTTCATTTTCAGATTTTTCATCATTAGTGTACAGGAATGCCTGAGATTTCTGTGCATTAATTTTGTATGCTGCTACTTTACCAAATTCATTGATTAGCTCGAGTAGTTTTCTGGTACCATCTTTGGGAATCTTTATGTATAGTATCATGTCATCTGCAAACAGTGACAGTTTACTTCTTCTTTTCCAATTTGGATTCCTTTTATTTCCTTTTCTTCTCTGATTGCTGTGGCTAAAACTTCCAAAACTAGGTTGAATAAGAGTGGTGAGAGTGGGCAGGTTTGTCTTGTTCCTGATCTTAGTGGAAATGGTTTCAGTTTTTCACCATTGAGGACAATGTTTGCTGTGGGTTTGTCATATATGGTCTTTATTATGTTGAGGAAAGTTCCCCCATGCCTACTTTCTGCAGGGTTTTTATTATAAATGGTGTTGAATTTTGTCGAAAGCTTTCTCTGCATCTATTGAGATGATCATATGGTTTTTCTCCTTCAATTTGTTAACATGGTGTATCACGTTGATTGATTTGCGTATATTGAAGAATCCTTGCATTCCTGGAATAAACCCCACTTGATCATGGTGTATGATCCTTTTAATGTGCTGTTGGATTCTGTTTGCTAGTATTTTGTTGAGGATTTTTGCATCTATGTTCATCAGAGATATTGGCCTGTAGTTTTCTTTCTTTGTGACAACCTTGTCTGGTTTTGGTATCAAGGTGATGGTGGCCTCATAGAATGAGTTTGGGAGTGTTCCTTCCTCTGATATTGTTTGGAAGAGTTTGAGAAGGATGGGTGTTAGCTCTTCTCTAAATATTTGATAGAATTCACCTGTGAAGCCATCTGGTCCTGGGCTTTTGTTTGATGGAAGATTTTTAATCACAGTTTCAATTTCAGTGCTTGTGATTGGTCTATTCATATTTTCTATTTCTTCCTGATTCAGTCTTGGCAGATTGTGCATTTCTAAGAATTTGTCCATTTCTTCCAGGTTGTCCATTTTATTGGCACAGAGTTGCTTGTAGTAATCTCTCATGATCTTTTGTATTTCTGCAGTGTCAGTTGTTACTTCTCCTTTTTCATTTCTAATTCTATTGATTTCAGTCTTCTCCCTTTTTTTCTTCATGAGTCTGGCTAATGGTTTGTCATTTTTTTTTTATCTTCTCAAAGAACCAGCTTTTAGTTTGATTGATCTTTGCTATCGTTTCCTTCATTTCTTTTTCATTTATTTCTGATCTGATCTTTATGATTTCTTTCCTTCTGCTAGCTTTAGGGATTTTTTGTTCTTCTTTCTCTAATTGCTTTAGGTGCAGGGTCAGGTTGTTTGCTCGAGATGTTTCCTGTTTCTTAAGGTGGGTTTGTATTGCTATAAACTTCCCCCTTAGCACTGCTTTTGCTGCGTCCCATAGGTTTTGGGTCATCGTGTCTCCATTGTCATTTGTTTCTAGGTATTTTTTAATTTCCTCTTTGATTTCTTCAGTGATCACTTCGTTATTGAGTAGTGTATTGTTTAGCCTCCATGTGTTTGTATTTTTTACAGATCTTTTCCTGTCATTGATGTCTAGGCTCATAACATTGTGGTCAGAAAAGATACCTGATACAATTTCAATTTTCTTAAATTTACCTAGGCTTGATTTGTGACCCAAGATATGATCTATCCTGGAGAATGTTCCATGAGCACTTGAGCAAAATGTGTATTCTGTTGTTTTTGAATGGAATGTCCTATAAATATCAATTAAGTCCATCTTGTTTAATGTATCATTTAAAGCTTGTGTTTCCTTATTTATTTTCATTTTGGATGATCTGTCCATTGGTGAAAGTGGGGTGTTAAAGTCCCCTACTATGATTGTGTTACTGTCGATTTCCCCTTTTATGGCTGTTAGTATTTGCCTTATGTATTGAGGTGCTCCTATGTTCTGTGCATAAATATTTACAATTGTTATATCTTCTTGGATCGATCCCTTTATCATTATGTAATGTCCTTCTTTGTCTCTTCTAATAGTCTTTATTTTAAAGTCTATTTTGTCTGATATAAGAATTGCTACTCCAGCTTTCTTTTGATTTCCATTTGCATGGAATATCTGTTTCCATCCCCTTACTTTCAATCTGAATGTGTCTCTAGGTCTGAAGTGGGTCTCTTGTAGAGAGCATATATATGGGTCTTGTTTTTGTATCCATTCAGTCAATCTGTGTCTTTTCTTGGGAGCATTTAGTCCATTTACATTTAAGGTAATTATTGATATGTATGTTCCTATTCCCATTTCCGTAATTGCTTTGTGTTCGTTATTGTAGGTATATTCCTTCTGTTGTGTATCTTGCCTAGAGAAGTTCCTTTAGCATTTGTTGTAAAGCTGGTTTGGTGGTGTTGAACTCTCTCAGCTTTTGCTTGTCTGTAAATGTTTTAATTTCTCCATCAAATTGAATGAGATCCTTGCTGGGTAGAGTAATCTTGTTTGCAGGTTTCTCTCCTTCATCACTTTAATTATGTCCTGCCACTCCCTTCTGGCTTGTAGTGTTTCTGCTGAGAGATCAGCTGTTAACCTGATGGGGATTCCCTTGTGTGTTATTTGTTGTTTTTCCCTTGCTGCTTTTAATATGAATTTTTTGTGTTTAATTTTTGACAGTTTGATTAATATGTGTCTTGGCATATTTCTCCTTGGATTTATTCTGTATGGGATTCTCTGTGCCTCCTGGACTTGATTAACTATTTCCTTTCCCATATTAGGGAAGTTTTCAACTATAATCTCTTCAAATATTTTCTCAGTCCCTTTCTTTTTCTCTTCTTCTTCTGGAACCCCTATAATTCGAATGTTGGTGTGTTTAATGTTGTCCCAGAGGTTTCTGAGACTGTCCTCTGTTCTTTTCATTCTCTTTTCTTTACTTTGCTCTGCATCAGTTATTTCCTCTATTTTATCTTCCACCTCACTTATCCGTTCTTCTGCCTCAGTTATTCTGCTATTGATCCCATCTAGAGTATTTTTCATTTCATTTATTGTGTTTTTAATTGATGCTTGATTCATCTTCAGTTCTTCTAGGTTCTTTTTAACTGTTTCTTTCATTTTGTCTATTCTATTTCCAAGATTTTGGATCTTGGAAATTGAATCTTGGATCAGCTTTACTATCATTATTCTGAATTCATTTTCAGGTAGACTGCCTATTACCTCTTCATTTGTTAGGTCTGGTAGGTTTTTATCTTGCTCCTTCACCTGCTGTGTGTTTTCCTGTCTTCTCATTTTGCTTATGTTACTGTGTTTGGGGTCTCCTTTTTGCAGGCTGCAGATTCGTAGTTCCTGTTGTTTTTGGTGTCTCTCCCCAGTGGCTAAGGTTGTTTCAGTAGGTTGTGTAGGCTTCCTGCTGGGGGGGACTATTGCCTGTGTTCTGGTGGTTGAGGCTCGATGTTGTCTTTTTGGTGGACAGGTCCACGTCTGGTGGTGTGTTTTGGGGTGCCTGTGGCCTTATTATGTTTTTAGGCAGCCTCGCTATAAGTGGGTGGGTTTGTGTTCCTGCCTTACTAGTTGCTTGGCATAGGGTGACCAGCACTGTGGTTTGCTGGTCGTTGACTGAAGCTGGGTGCTGGTGTTGAGATGGAGATCTCTGGGAGATTTTCGCTGCTTGATATTATGTGGAGCTGGGAGGTGTCTTGTGGCTCCGTGTCCTGAAGTTGGCTCTCCCACTTCAGAGGCACAGCACTGACTCCTGGCTGCAGCACCAAGAGCCTTTCATCTACCCGGCTCAGAATAAAAGTGAGAAAAATTAGAAAGAAAGAATTAGTAGAAGAAAGAAAGAGAGAGAGAAAGAAAGGAAGAAGGAAAGAAAGGAAGGAAGGAAGGAACGAAGAAAGAAAGAAAGGAGGGAGGGAGGAAGGATGGAAAGAAAGAAAGAAAGAAAGGAGGGAGAGAGGGAGGAATGAAAGAAACAGGAAGAGTGAATGGAAGAAGGGAGGGAAGGAGGGAGGAAGGAAAGAAAGAAAGAAAGACAGGAGGGAGGGAGGGAGGGAAGAAGGAAAGAAAAAGAAAGTGAAAGGAAGAGTGGTGGGAGGGAGGGAGGAAGGAAAGAAAGACAGGAGGGAGGGAGGGAGGGAGGAAGGAAAGAAAAAGAAAGAGTGAAAGGAAGCAGGGAGGGAGGAAGGAATGAAAAAGAAAGTGAAAGGAATAGTGGTGGGAGGGAGGGATGAAGGAAAGAAAGACAGGAGGGAGGGAGGAAGGAAAGAAAGAGAGAAAGAAGGAAAGGAGGGGCAGAGGGAATGAGGGTGGGAGGAAGGGAAGGTAGAAAAAAAGAAAGAGCAGGTAAAGTAAAATAGAATAAAGTATGAAATATAGTAGCATTATTAAATTTTTTTTTTTTTGCGGTATGCGGGCCTCTCACTGTTGTGGCCTCTCCCGTTGCGGAGCACAGGCTCCGGATGCACAGGCCCAGTGGCCATGGCTCACGGGCCCAGCTGCTCCGCGGCATATGGGATCCTCCCAGACCGGGGCATGAACCCGTATCCCCTGCATCGGCAGGCGGACTCTCAACCACTGCGCCACCAGGGAGGCCCGCATTATTAAAATTTAAAAGTAATTATTAAAAAAAAAAAAACGGACCGATAGAACCCTGGGACATATGGTGGAAGCAAAGCTATACAGAGAGGATCTTACACAGAAGAATACACATACACGTTCACAAAAAGAGAGCATGGGGAAAAATCAAAAATCTTGCTCTCCAAGTCCACCTCCTCAATTTGGGTTACTTCGTTGTAAAAAGAGGAAAAGGGCGAGAAATCTGAAATCTTGCTAAGTCCACCTCCTTAATTTGGGATAATTCGTTGTAAAAAGAGGAAAAGGGCGTGAAAGTCTTAAATCTTGTCCTCAAAGTCCACTTCCTCATTTTGGGATGATTCACTGTCTATTCATGCACTCCACAGACGCAGGGCCCATCAAGTGGACCGTGGAGCTTTAATCCGCTGCCTCCGAGGCTGCACAGAGAGATTTCCCTGTCTTTTCTCTGCTCTCCAGCTCCCGGGTCTCAGCCTTAGACCAGCCCCACCTCTGCGCGTAGGTCGCTGAAGGGCGTCCGTTCTTCGCTTAGACAGGACGGGTTTAAAGGAGCCACTGATGTGGGGACTCTGGCTCACTCAGGCAGAGGGGAGGGAGGGGTGCACAGAGTGGGGTGGGCCTGCGGCAGCAGAGGCTGGCGTGACGTTGCACCAGACCGAGGCGCTCCATTCGCTTCCCGGGAAAGCCGTCCCCGGGTTCCGGGTCCCCGGCAGTGGCGGGGTGCACAGGGCCCCCAGAAGGCGGGGCGGACAGTGAACCACGCTCGAACACAGGCCCTGTGGCCGTGGCAGCAGCAGCAGCCCCAGCGTCCCACGCCCGTCTCCGGGGTCCGCACCCTTAGCCGAGGCTCACGCCTGTCTCTAGCACTTCCCCAAGCAGCCCTCTTAATGCCCTCTCCTCGAGCACCAGGAAACAAAAGGGAAGAAAAAGTCTCTTGCCTCTTCGGCAGCTCCAGACCCTTTCCCTGGACTCCCTCCGGACTAGCCGTGATGCACTAACCCCCTCAGGCTCTCTTCCTGCCGCCAGCCCCAGTCCTCTCCCTGTGCTCCGACTGAAAGCCGATACCCGAGCCTCAGCTCCCAGCCCCGCCCACCCAGGCGGCCGAGCAGACAAGCCTCTCGGGCTGGTGTGTGCCTGAGGGCACCGATCCTCTGTGCCGGAATCTCTCTGCTTTGCCCTCCACACCCCTGTTGCTGTGCTCTCCTCCGCTACTCCGAAGCTTTCCCCCTCCGCCACCTGCAGTCTCTGCCCGTGAAGGGGCTTGTAGTGTGTGGAAACCTTTCCTCCTTCACGGCTCCCTCCCACTGGTGCAGGTCCCATCCCTATCCTTTTGTCTCTGTTTATTCTTTTTTCTTTTGCCCTATCCAGGTATGTGGGGAGTTTCTTGCCTTTTGGGGGGTCTGAGGTCTTCTGTCAGCGTTCAGTAGGTGTTCTGTAGGAATTGTTCCACGTGTAGATTAATTTCTGATGTATCTGTGGGGAGGAAGGTGATCTCCGCATCTTACTCTTCTGCCATCTTCCCAGGGTCCCTCTGTATATCTTCTTTGGAGAAATGTCTATTTACGTCTTCTGCCCATTTTTGTATTGGTTTGTTTGTTTCTTTGATATTGAGCTACATGAGATGCTTGTAAATTTTGGACGTTAATCCTTTGTCAGTTTCTTCATTTGTAAATATTTTCTCCCATTCTAAGGGTTGTCTTTTCATCTTGTTTATGGTTTCATTTTCTGTGCTAAAGCTTTGAAGTTTCATTAGGTCCCATTTGTTTATTTTTGTTTTTATTTCCATTTCTCTAGGAGGTGGGTAAAAAAGGATCTTCCTGTGACTTATGTCAATTAGTGTTCTTCCTATGATTTCCTCTAAGAGTTTTATAGTGTCTGGCCTTACATTTAGGTCTTTAATACATTTTGAGTTTATTTTTGTGTATGGTGTTAGGGAGTGTTCTAATTTCATTCATTTACATATAGCTGTCCAGTTTTCCCAGCACCACTTATTGAAGAGGCTGTCTTTTCTCCACTGTGTATTCTTGTATCCTTTATCAAAGATAAGGTGACCGTATGTGCATGACTTTATCTCTGGGCTTTCTGTCCTGTCCCATTGATCTATATTTCTGTTTTTCTACCAGTTACCATACTGTCTTGATTACTGTAGCTTTGTAGAATAATCTGAAGTCAGGGAGCCTGATTCGTTTTTCTTTCTCAAGATTGCTTTTGCTATTTGGGATCCAGCTCCATTTTTCTTTCTGAAGATTGCTTTGTCTATTTGGATTCTTTTGTGTTTCCATACAAATTTTGATATTTTTTTGTTCTATTTCTGTGAAATATGCCACTGGTAGTTTGATAGGGATTGCACTGAATCTGTAGATTGCTTTGGTTTGTATAGTCATTATCACAGTGCTGATTGTTACAATCCAAGAACATGGTATATCTCTCCATCTGTTTGTATCATCTTCAATTTCTTTCATCAGTGTCTTATAATTTTCTGCCCACAGGTCTTTTGTCTCCTTAGGGAGGTTTCTTCCTAGGTATTTTATTCTTTTTGTTGCAGTGGTTATGGTAGTGTTTCCTTAATTTTTCTCTCAGATTTTTCATCATTAGCATATATAAATGTAAAAGATTTCTGTGCATTAAGTAAATATCCTGCTACTTTACCCAAAACATTGATTAGCTCTAGTAGATTTCTGGTAGCATCTTTAGGATTCTCTATGTATAGTATCATGTCATCTGCAAACAGTGACAACTTTACTTCTTCTTTTCTGATTTGGATTCCTTTTATTTCTTTTTCTTCTCTGATTGCTGTGGTGAAAACTTCCAAAACAATTTTGAATAATAGTGGTGAGAGTGGGCAACCTTGTCTTTTCCCTGATCTTAGTGGAAATGGTTTCAGTTTTTCACTGTTGAGAATGATGTTGGCTGCAGGTTTGTCATATATGAGCTTTAATATGTTGAGATAAGTTCCCTTTTTGCTTACTTTCTGGAGTGCTTTTATCATAATTCAGTGTTGAATTTTGTCGAAAGCTTGTTCTGCATCTATTGAGATGATCATATGGTTTTTATTATTCAATTGTTTAATATGGTGTATCACATTGATTGACTTGCGTATATTGAAGAATCCTTGTATTCCTGGGATAAACCCCACTTGATCATGGTCTATGATCCTTTTAATGTGCTGTTGGATTCTTTTTGCTTGTATTTTGTTGAGGATTTTAAAATCAATGTTCATCAGTGATATCAGTCTGTAGTTTTTTTTTCTTTGTGACATCTTTCTCTGGTTTAGGTATCAGAGTTATGGTGGCCTTGTAGAATGAGTTTGGGAGTGTTCCTCCCTCTGCTATATTTTGGAAGAGTTTGAGAAGGATAGGCATTAGCTCTTCTCTAAATGTTTGATATAATTCACCTTTGAAGCCATTTGGTTTTGGGCTTTTGTTTGTTGGAATATTTTTAATCACAGTGTCAATTTCAGTGCTTGTGATTGGTCTGTTCATATTTTCTAATTCTTCCTGGTTCAGTCTCAGAAGGTTGTACATTTCTAAGAATTTGTCCATTTCTTCCAGGTTGTCCATTTTATTGGCCTATCATTGCTTGTAGTAGTCTCTCATGATCCTTTTTATTTCTGCAGTGTCAGTTGTTACTTCTCCTTTTCCATTTCAAATTCTATTGATTTGAGTCTTCTCCCTTTTTTTCTTGATAAGTCTGGCTAATGGTTTCTCAATTTCGTTTATCTTCTCAAAGAACCAGCTTTTAATTTTATTGATCTTTGCTATCGTTTCCTTCATATCATTTTCATTTATTTCTGATCTCATCGTATGATTTCTTTCCTTCTGTTAACTTTGGGGTTGTTCTGTTCTTCTTTCTCTAATTGCCTGAGGTGTAAGGTTACATTGTTTATTTGAGCTGTTTCTTGTTGCTTAAGCTAGGATTGTGTTGCTCTAAACTTCCCTCTTAGAGCTGCTTTTGCTGCCTCAGATAGGTTTTGGGACGTCGTGTTCTCATTGTCATTTGTTTCTACATATTTTTTGATTTCCTCTTTGATTTCTTCAGTGATCTCTTGGTATTATGTAGGGTATTGTTTAGCCTCCATGTGTTTGCATTTTTTACAGATTTTTCTGTGTAATTGATGTCTAGTCTCATAGCGTTGTGGTCAGAAAAGATACTTGATACAGTTTCAATATTCTTAAATTTATCAAGGCTTGTTTTGTGACCTAAGAGATGATCTATCCTGGAGAGTGTTCCATGAGCCCTGGAGAAGAATGTGTATTCTGTTGTTTTTCATTGGAGTGTCCTATAAATATCAATTAAGTCCATCTTTTTTAATGCATCATTTAAAGCTTATGTTTCCTTATTTATTTTCATTTTGGATGATCTGTCCATTGATGAAAGTGGGGTGTTAATGTCCCCTACTATGATTATGTTACTGTCAGTTTCCCCTTTTATGGCTTTAGCATTTGTCTTATGTATTGAGGTGCTCCTATGTTGGGTGCATAAATATTTACAATTGTTATAACTTCTTCTTGGATCAATCCCTTGATCATTATGTAGTCTCATTTTTTGTCTCTTGTACTAATCTTTATTTTAAAATCTCTTTTGTCTGATTTGAGAATTGCTACTTCAGCTTTCTTTTGATTTCCATTTGCATGGAATGTCTTTTCATATCCCCTCACTTTCTATCTGTATGTGTCCCTAGGTCTGAAATGGGTCTCTTTTAGACAGCATATATACGGGTCTTGTTTCTGTATCCATTCAGCCTGTCTATATCTTTTGGTTGGAGCATTTAATCCATTTACATTTAAGGTAATTATCAATGTGTATGTTCCTATTACCAGTTTCTTAATTGCTTTGGGTTTGTTATTGTAGGTCTTTTCCTCCTCTTGTGTTTCCTGCCTAGAAAACTTCCTGTAGCATTTTTCATAAAGCTGGTGTTCTGATGCTAAATTCTCTTAGCTTTTGCTTGTCTGTAAAGTTTTTAATTTCTCTGTCAAATCTGAATGAAATCCTTTCTTGGTAGATTGATCTTGGTTGTAGCTTTTTCCCTTTCATCATTTTAAATATGTCCTGCCACTCCCTTCTGGCTTGCAGAGTTTCTGCTGAAATATCAGCTGTTAAGCTCATGGGGATTCCCTTGTATGTTTTTGTTGTTTTTCCCTTGCTGCTTTTAATATTTTGTCTTTGCATTTAACTTTTGATAGTTTGATTAATATGTGTCTTGATGTGTTTCTCCTTGGATTTATCCAGTATGGGACTCTCTGTGCTTTCTGGACTTGATTTACTATTTCATTTCCCATATTAGGGAAGTTTTCAACTATAATCTCTTCAAATATTTTCACAGTCCCTTTGTTTTTTTTCTTCTTCTGGGACCCCTATAATTCGAATGTCAGCGCACTTAATGTTATCCCAGTGGTCTCTGAGACTGTCCTCAATTCTTTTAATTTTTTTTTCTTTATTTTGCTCTGCAGTAGTTATTTCCACTATTTTATCTTCCAGATCTCTTATCTTTTATTCTGCCGCAGTTATTCTGCTATTGATTCCTTCTAGAGGATATTTAATTTCATTTATTTTTTTTTCATCATTGTTTGTTTGCTTTTTATTTCTTCTAGGTCCTTGGTAAATTTGTTTTGTATTTTCTCGACGCTATTTTCAAGATTTTCAATCACATTTACTGTCATTACTCTGAATTCTTTTTCAGGAAGACTGCCTATTTCCTGTTCATTTCTTTGGTCTGCTGGGTTTTTATCTTGCTCCTTCATCTGCTGTGTATTTCTCTGTCTTCTTATTTTGCTTCACTTACTGTGTTTGCGGTCTCCTTTTTGCAGGCTGCAGGTTCATATTTCCCGTTGTTTGTAGTGTCTGCCCCCAGTGGCTAAGTTTGGTCCTGTGGTTTGTGTATGCTTACTGGTGGAGGAGACTAGTGCCTGTGTTCTGGTGGATGAGGCTGAATCTTGTCTTTTTGGTGGGTAAGTCCACATCTGGTGGTGTGTTTTGGGGTGTCTGTGAACTTATGATTTTAGGCAGCCTCTCTGCTAATGAGTGGGGCTGTGATCCTGTCTTGCTAGTTTTTTGGCATAGGGTGTCCAGCACTGTAGCTTGCTGGTCGTTAAGTGGAGCTGGGTCTTGGCCTTGAGATGGAGACCTCTGAGAGTTTTTTTACCATTTGATATTATGTGGAGCTGTGAGGTCTCTGGTGGACCAATGTCCTGAACTCGGCTCTCCCATCTCAGGCGCACAGGTCTGACACCTGGCTGTAGCACCAAGACCCTGTCCTCCACACATTTCAGAATAAAAGGGAGAAAAAAAGAAAGAAAAATAATAATTAAAGTATAAAAAATAAAATTAATTATTAAAAATTAAAAAATAATTAAAAAGAAAGAAAGAAAGAACAACCAAAACAAAAAACAAAACTACCAATGGTAACAGGTGCTAAAACCTGTACTACAACAACAAAAACGGACTAGACAGAACCCTAGGACAAATGGTAAAAGGAAAGCTATACAGACAAAATCACACACAGAAACATACACATACACAGTTAATTAAAAAGAGAAAACGGAAAAAAATTATATATGTCATTGCTCCCAAATTCCACCGCCTCAATTTTGGGATGATTTGTTGTCTATTCAGGTATTCCACGGGTGCAGTGTACATCAAGTTGATGGTGGAGATTTAATCCATTTATCCTGAGGCTGCTGGGAGAGATTTCCCTTTCTCTTCTTAGTTTTCACAGATCCTGGGGTTCAACTTTGGATTTGACCCCACCTCTGCATGGAGGTTGCCTGAGGGCATTTGTTCATGTCTCAGACAGGACGGGTTTAAAGGCGCAGCTGATTTGGGTGCACTGGCTCACTCAGCCCGGGGGTTGGGAGGGGTACAGAATGTGGTGCAAGCCTGTGGTGGCAGAGGCCGGCATGATGCTACACCAGCCTGAGGCACACCGTGTGTTCTTCCTGGGAAGTTGCGCCTGGATCACAGGACACTGGCAGTGGCTGGCTCCACAGACTCTCAGGAGATGAGGTATGGATAGTGACCTGTGCTTGCACACAGGCTTCTTGGTGGCTGCAGCAGCAGCCTTAGCATCTAATGCCCATCTCTGGTGTCCATGCTGATAGCTGCAACTTGTGCCCATCTCTGGAGCTTGTTTAGGTCTCGCTCTGAATACCCTTTCCTTGTGCACAGTGAAACAAAGGGGCAAGAAAAAGACTCTTGCCTCTTCAGCAGTTCCAGACATTTTCCCGGACTCCCTCCTGGCTAGCTGTGGTGCACTAGCCCCCTTCAGGCTGTGTTCACACAGCCAACCCCCGTCCTCTCCCTGGGCTCTGACCTCCAAAATGAAGCTTCAGCAGCCAGCCCCCATCTGCCCTGGTGGGTGAGCAGAGAAGCCTCTCAGGATAGTAAGTGTTGGTTGGCACCGATCCTCTGTGCATGAACCTCTCCACTTTGTCCTCTGAACCCCTGTTACTGTGTTCTCCTCTGTGGCTCTGAAGCTTTCCCCCACCAGATGCACACCACCGTCTCCACCAGTGAAAGGACTTCCTAGTGTGTGGAAACATTTCCTCCTTCCACTGCTCCCTCTCACTGGTACAGGTCCCATCCCTATTCTTTTGTCTCTCTTTTTTCTTTTTTCTTTTGCCCTACCCAGGTACGTGGGGAGTTTCTTGCCTTTTGTGGAGTCTGAGGTCTTCTGCCAGCGTTCTGTAGGTGTTCTGTAGGAGTTGTTCCACATGTAGATGTATTTCTGATGTATCTGTGGGGAAGAAGGTGATCTCCACGTTTTACTCTTCTGCCATCTTGAAGATCTCCTTGGAAAATAGATTTTTTTAATTAATTTATTTATTGGTTAAACCAAGCTCTCATCATGTGCTGCAACTCTTGATCTAGAAGAACTTACAGACTACACAAGGAGACAGACATGCAAACAAACACTGAAGAAATCAGCAGAGTTGTAAATGCAGCCATTTGGTTTTATTCCAGGAGATACAGACACAGAAGTAAGGGGAATCTCTTCAGAGAGTTCACATTTTGCTTTTGAGTTCTCAGTCTTCCCATTTTTCTGTCCTTATGCCCTGCTGGCATTCTCCTTTTCACCATATCCCCACTGCCTGTCAATTGCCCCCATCTCCAATACCACTTCCCTCAGAATCTCAAAATCTGATTTCTAATCTATTCACACTGAGATATAAATGTGGAAGGGTGGACTTGGGGGATGGGGTATATAAAACTCTATTTGTATAATTTCAGATATAATCTAATGGACAAAAAGTATGTTTGTGTAAGGAATATAGTGAGGAGAGGGAGAAGCAGGCATCAGGCCCTTGTTTAGGACCCTATACAATGTGTAAAGCTAGTACTGGAAACACACATCATGTGGTTATTTGTAACTGGGGCAAGCACTAATGGCAGTATAAACCTTTGCTCTGTCCACACATGCTGATTCAAAACTCCATGTTCCTCTTTCCTGAGGAATGTGAGCAGTATGTAAAAAGTAGCTTGCATACACTCAAGAATAAATCACATCTGATGTCACCTGCCATTTACTGCTATGTTTTTTCTCCAGTGTTTCAGCTTCTTCCTGCTGTGTAGCTTGGTGTCTTATGGATTTTCTGTGCTTTCAGTTTTTTTGGAAGCTGGTGTTGCTTCCTGTAGGTTATCCTCTGGTTGGAGGTTATCCCATTAGGATCTATGAAAGAGATATCACAAATTACTTTCCTCTGTTCAGATGCAATAACCATAATTTGCAAATCAAAACATGGGGACTAACAAAAACTTTTCTTCAAGTAAGTGTTGCATTCATATTCTTACACTTTTATAGCAAATAATTCACATTTACTTATATGTTTACTTTATTAACTACTAATACAGTTATACTAATATAGTGATCATTGAAATAATTATTTTAATCAATTACTGTGGTTTGATACTTATATCTTGTTGAAAACTCAGTTTGAACAATAAGCATTTTTTAAGAGGAATGGTTCAGTTTGATTCTAGTTGTCAATATATTGGAATTTTCAGGACATTTCTATGATATATGAGGAAAACACATAAGGATATATGAAAATGACATAAATAAAAAGCTCCTTTGCCCTCTAATTCTCTACAGGAAGAATGATTTCAATAGAATTATGATCATTTTATTGTTTTGTTTTATGTTAATTTATTTTAGGTTAGGAAATGAAACTCTTTTGCATTCCTGCTGGTATGAAACTCTAGTCAGGCAGATGTCTGCTTAATTAAACAACAGCAAAACATTCTGAAAAGCTAATCATAGTAGTTTTGTTTAATTTTTTGGTTTTTACACTGGTTCATGTGGTTTTTAATACTTCATACATAGCTTCTGATATCCATATACTTCTCAACAACCAGGTTGTGTAATTGGGGAAAGTGGAAAGAGATAGGGGGTGTACACATAATTTCAGGGTGTAGAAGTCTAGCAAGACTTACTATGACAATTATGATCATATTTTGAGTTCTCTTTTTTCTCTGTTGGAATACAGCACTCATTTGCTGCACCAATGACTCCATTATTTCCTACACCCTTTATATTCCCAACCATATCTTCTCTTTCAGGTCCCTTGTCCTTTATACTACAGTGAAATGAAAGTTAAGCAGGCTGACTTCTTGGAACATGTCTCAGTACATGTCTCCTTCCTTCATTTGAATTTCTTAGTGTTGTTTTTATTACAAATATTTTCCTATACTTCTTAACTAGTGTCTTCAAACCCGTAGATAGAACATAGAAACAATTCAGGCAATACTGATATTGCATGCAAAATTCTGGGTGTGTACATTTTTAGGCATCTTTCTTGGAGGAGGTTTGTTAATACTTGATAAATTCTCTAAAAACTACTCATAAAAGGTTACAAATCTCTTTGTTATATTTTCTAGGCTTATATTTTAAATAATTAATATAACTTGATCAGCTCATTTTTCTTTACACAGAATCTCTAAATGTCCACATTCTTTAACATCTCACAATGAAATTTAAATTAATTAAGCTGAGTTCAAAGGCCTCAAAGATATAACTTTTTTTCTATTAGAGTCATATATGAGTATCTATATATTTTTTTTAAATCTATTGAGCAATGAGGAAATGATAGTATTTCAACAAATGGAGCTGAATCAATTTGTTAACCATATCCAAATAAATGAAATTAGATGCTTAACTCATGTCATATACAAAAATTAACTCAAAATGGAATACAGATCAAAGTTTGAGGGCTAAAATTCTACTGTTTCTAGAAAGAAACAGGAAAATTATATAGGGGGAAATATTTTAATAGACACTTTTCAAAGAAGATCTATAGGTGCAAAATATGCACATGAAAAGATGTTCCAAATCTTTAGTCACTATATACAAATTAAAACCACAACTTGATATATTATATTCTCACTAGAATGATAAAAATAAAAAAATACTGATGATATTAAGTGTTGGGGAAAATATGGAGCAATTTAGACATTCTTATACTGCTGGTGGGAATGTAAAATGGTTTAACTCCTTTGGAAAAGTTTTACAATTTCTTACAAGTTAAACATACACCTTCAGTATGACCCAGCCATTTCATTCCTAGGTACTTGCTCAAGAGAAAAGAAAGCATATACAAGAATATTCATAATAACTCTATTTATAATATCTCTAAACTGGAAGCAATTCAAATGTTTATCAACAGGTGAATGGATAAAAAAAATCCATAAAATGGAATACTACTTGATAATATAAAGTAATGAAACTTTGACATATGCAGTGATGGGCTGGATTTGGCTAGAACTGGCTCATGAGATCTGATTGTGTTCATCTATTCCCACCTTTGAAATCAGTGACCTCATGTTAGTAGCTTGAAATCAGTCATAGGGGTAAATATTACACCATGTAAATCAGTGAGTGCTACAAATCAGTCCCCTTGCCCACTGCCACCAGAAAGCTGATTGTTAAATATTTACCAGAATGTAAATTAATACATGTAAAAATGTGAATGAAAATAAAAGTCATTACGATGTATGCAAGAAAACAGACCATAAGGAAGCATGATTTTATTTATATGAAATTCTAGGAAATGCAAACTGATCTATAGATCTGGAAAACATATCACTTGTTGTCTAGGGACTGGAGGAGGAATGAATTACAAAGGGCTATGAGGAAACTTTTGGAGTCAATGTATATATTCATTGATGGTGATTTTGCTTTCACAGGTGTGTACATATATCAAAAACTCATCAAATTGTACTTTATTGTGTGCAATTTATTGAATGTCAACTATATCTCAATAATGATGAAAAATCCACTGGAGCACCAAATTATCTACTTCTTATTGCTAGATTATACTTTATTGATCACCGCAGCATTTTTTGTTAACTCTGTATTTTCTTCTGGATTTTTGTCTCCCTTTCCTTACTTTTCCTCTATGCTCATATAAAGTCTTCTGTGCAAACTTGCTTCATCACAAAATGGACATCTGACACTAGATACATGAGATAAATAGCAGTTTATTGGTCACATACTGTGAAGTATATTAGTCACATGAGTTGTGAAGTCCAAGGATAAGGAGACTGCATGCTGCACAGAGAAACACAGGGGTTGCATTCAGGAACAGAGTGAATAACTATTGGCGGTGGGAGGCAGATTTTGTAGTATCAAGAGAGTGAGATGACACTTGGTTCCTAAGGAAGGATGTGATTTACTTATTTAAATAATTTTATGAGCTGCAGGAACTGAAACCATGTCCTCAGGGATAAGCAGGAACTATTCCTGATTCTCTTCATTAAAAGGATTGTTTGGTTAGGGAACTTTATCCATAGGAGTAGAGTCATGAGAGAACTTATGTTCAGGCCATTCAAGATTCTCCTGGTTTTGGAGGTCAATGCAGCACATAATAGTGGACCTTAATTTAATCTAATTTAATTTTTTTAATTTAATTTTTTTATTTTTTTTTCATTCTTTTACAAATTATTTTCCAATTTAGGTTATTACAGAATATTGAGCAGAGTTCCCTGTGCTATACACTAGGTCCTTGTTGGTTATCTATTTTAAATATCCCCCTATTTAAATATCTATTTTAAATAAGTAGTGTGTACATGTCAATCCCAAACTCCCAAGAGTTTGCATGGACCTAGAAATTATCATACTAAGTGAAGTAAGTGAGACAGAGAAAGACAAATATGATATGATATCACTTATATGAGGAATCTTTAAGAAAAATAATACAAATGAACTTATCTACAAAACAGAAACAGACTCTCAGACTTAGAGAATGAACTTATGTTTACTGGGGGGAAGAGCAGTGGGGAGGGATAGACTGAGAGTTTGGGACTGACCTGTACACACTATTTTATTTATTTTTTAAAAAATTTTGTATTGGATTATAGTTGATTTAAAATGTTGTGGACTTTAATTTTAGATGTTACACCACAGTTATGTGTCCCAAACAGTGAATATCATAATCATCACTAATATTTATTGGCCAGTTCCTATTTGTTAGGAATCTGTTCTAAAAGTATTACAAGTATTATGTCTTTTAATTAAAAAAAAAACATTTGATGTAGAAACCATAAGAAACCATTTTAAACACACAAAAAAACTGAGACATAGAAAAGTTACCTGATTTTCTCAATTCAGTTAGTAAATATTAGAACCAGAATTTGAACCCCAACTTACCCAATGCCAAAGTCCTTGGAAAACGCATGATGCAGCATAATAGAAAGAAAGTATTAGTCAGTGATTTATGTTTCAGTTAAATCCAGAACAGATATATTATGAATAAAATACCAAATATGCTTACAATTTTAAGACAAATTCAAGTGACTTTATACCCAGAGGGAGTTACTTTGGACTCTGATCCTAGATCCTGATCCCAGCAAAAAGAGGGAAAAGGGGCTTCCCTGGTGGCGCAGTGGTTGAGAGCCTGCCTGCTGATGCAGGGGACACGGGTTCATGCCCCGGTCCAGGAAGATCCCACATGCCGCAGAGCGGCTGGACCCATGAGCGATGGCCACTGAGCCTGTACGTCCGGAGCCTGTGCTCTGCAATGGGAGAGGCCACAAGAGTGAGAGGCCCACATACCACACACACAAAAAGGAAAAAACAGTAAAGGTTTATGAAGACAGGTGGGCACAAGTTCAGAGAGGCAAACCACAACTTTAAAATGTGAGTCTATGTTCTTTCACCTAGGATATATCATGTTTGGAAATAAGATTTTACAAAAATACCTAATAAAAATATGAAATTAAGTGAACTAAAAATTCCAGGATATAAATGAGTTAATTTTTTTGTTTGCATGCAACATCACCCAAGATGGAGTCAGGCTTTACCTGCTAGAGATATGAAGTCAATCATTAGACATTGATATTACACAAAAAGTCATAGACATAAAGGTAGACAGACAAAACATAGACATCAAGAAAGATGACATGGGACATGTTTCCATCTCTGGGGTAACTGATGACGTTCCTGGTGATCTTCACAATTTCACTCTAAAATTAGAGACAGAAGTTAAATTGCAGTGGGTTAACATAAAATGAGAGATGAGGGAGAGGAGAAATTTAAAGCTACTTTGTTAAGAAGAGGTTAATATAGTAAAGGTGGAAGAATGAAGTTAATTATAAGATCTCTACAGGACTTTTAAGTATGGTAGATGTTTAAACATATTTTAGGCAAAGGGAGAAAGAAATTGAAGCTTCCAAAGAGAAAGTGTAGTTAAAAGAAAAAGTGTTTCAATTTTAGTCTATGCTGAACAAGAAAAAAAAAAGGAGTGAAAATTAAAATCTAAAGGACTTTTACACGGAAGAAAAAAGTGTGGTGATGGCCTTAAAGTACTGATAAGATAGCAGAAGAGCTGGTGTGGGAGTAAGGTCGGGGGTAGAAACAATAAAAACCTGAGAACAGATACTGGAAGCTTAGAGACTAAGATTTTGGAGATAAAGAAATTCTCAGCGGAGTTGGCTATTATTTCTAGGAGTCCAAAACCATTGTTTTCTTTCTCTGCCTATGTTAAAAATTATATAAATCACTTTCTGTCATTTCTGTAATACACAGTTGCCTCCTGGCATACTACACCAGAGAACCTTTGGACTGGCATTGTCTTCTAATTATAACATACCTGGGACTAAATATGAAAATATGGATCTGGATTAAAATGAGAGTATGACTTGTTGGATATTACAAAATAAAATCCATTATTTTTTCAGGCTTTATTCTCATGTCTTAAATTCCAATGTCTTTTACTGATTTTGAAATTGAGTGCTAGGCACTGTGCTAAATACAGAAATTTTAAGTCAGAGTGAGAACAATAATAACTCCTGTTCTTATGGACTAAATTTATTTCCAAATGCATCACACTTTGAAATTGGGTTCAGAAACAGGAAGGCCTAGAGTAATGCTACTCAAAATGTGGTCCATGAATCTACATCAATTCAGGAACTGTTTGATACCTGTGGACAATGAGTAGTGAAATTGAGAGTGAGCATGTAAAAATGCTTGGATCAATTTATAAAATTATATTTATGTCGGTGAAATATAATAATTAAAAATAAGGGACTCAATTGCATTTTATATATCATTGTTGTGTTTGTATTTCATTTTCCTACACGTTTATTTTTACTTTTTTTCTAAAAGTAGCACCTATAACACATTAAGAGAACAAATAAGGCAGGCCTTCACCACAGGTAAGGTAGTTTAAGAAGCACTACCTTTTCAACACTCTCAGTCAGATTTTTGGTAAGAAATGCTTTGCACTTCAGGTTTGCAGGGCTTATATTCTTGCTACCACTTCCATACTTCGCATAATAAAAGTCCTCACCATAATGCCGTGGATTCTGTATTCACACATCAAGGCCATTGACTTATGTAGAAGCCTCTGAGTAATAATACCAATATAAAATGAAATTTTAGAGGGCAATTTTTTTAAACTCCAGAAAATATTCCATTTTTGTAGTTAATTTCACTATCAATTCAAAAATAAACTTACAATTAACGCCTAAGTTAAATTACTTAGATATATATCAACTTTCAGGCTTAATTTTGAATATGTTATGTTATCTGTGGTTATGGTAGATGAGTCTATTAAACACTTCCTTTATAAGGCATATGAGTGCAAGTAAAGTGATTCCAAAATGTGTAATTAAACACTGGTAAGTATAAATGTATTTGAATTGGATTACTCTGAAGAAATTATCATGCAAAGAATTTTTAATATTTATTCTTATTTCTTTGAATGCACTGCTTTCACTGTTCGAATGAATAATACTACCTTTTAGTTTTTGAAATTTTATGGGATAATTTAGTCAAAAAGTCAGGTTTCAATTCTCTCAGACAGATAATGCACTCAGACAATGAAAGTATAAGTGAATTAACTTCAGGCAAAATGTTATATGAAAACTCAATAAAGCTAACACTTGATGCTGAAATGAAAAGCAGGCACAGGACACAACAATAAAAACAATGCCTGGTTGGAATTGTGGCCAATATGATGAAATAGAAGACCCTGACATCACCTCATCTCATGGGCATACCAAAATTACAGCTATTTACAGAGCAACTATTGATGAGAAAGACCCAAATATAGCAGAAAAGATCTTCTACAACTAAAGATATAAAGAAGGCACCATGATTAGATGAGTAGGAGGGACAGAAATGTAGTATAGATATCCCCAAGTGGACAAGCCACAAATAAGAAGATAGCTACAATTGCAGAGGTTTTTCTCAAGAAGCATGGGTCTGAGCTCTACATTGGCCTGCCCAGCCCAGGGGTCCTGCACTAGGAAGATGAGCCCCTAGAATATTTGACTTTGAAGGCTAGTGGTGCTTATTTTCAAGAGAGGCAGAAAGCTGTAAGAAATAGAATGCTACTATTAAAGGGTAAACACAAAACCTCACACACTCCAGCACCCAGGATTGAGGCAATAATTTGAATGGAGCCTGGGTCAGACCCACCTGCTGATCTTGGAGAGCCTTCTGGGGACATAGAGACTGGTAGCAACCATCTTGGGAGCTTATTCTGCAATGAGGACAGATGTGCTGGGAAGCAGCACTTTGGAATGCTCCCTCTAGCTTATTAGCACTGGGCCTGAGACCCACACATCAACCTGTCAACACTAGTACTGTGATACTGCAGGAGAAGCAACAAGCCAGTCAGGGACACAGCCTCACCCAATAGCAGGCTGGCTGCCTTAAGACACCCTAAGCCCACAGTTATCCTGGAACATGGCCCTGTCCATCAGCGGACCCAGGATACAGCCCTGCACACCAGTGTGCTGGCACTAGCTCAAGGACCTGCAGAGCCCTACAGCTGGGGACCCCCGGACCCTCTTCATTCACCAGAGAGCTGGCAGTAACCCTGGAACCAACCTCACCCATCAGTGGGCAGGCACCATACTCAGGACACCCTGCGCCCTGGGTCTGCTCATCAGTGGGCCAACACACCAACACTGGGACAGCCAGAGCCCTGCTGCAAGAGACATTGGGACCAGGCTTCACCCACCAGTGAACCAGCATTAGCCCCGGGACCCCCTGGGCCTTGGCCACACACACCAGTGGACCAACACCAGCTCCAGACACTTGAGCCATGCAGCCAGAGAACCTAGGACTTGGTTGGTTCCTAGCTGGCACTAGCTCCAGGGACTATCCTCACCCACTATAGGTGGACATCAACCACAGGATGCCCTGAACTTTGGGCTTGCCCACCATCAGGCCAATATTAGCTCTGGGAAAATTTGGGAATCCTCACCTGGCCACTCTGGGGTCCAGCCTTATCCAACAGAGGGCTGACACTTGATTCAGAACACCACAGGCCCTGCAGCCACTGAATCAGGATCCTGTCTTGCCCACCAGTAGGCTGTCATGAGTCCCAGGACCCACAGGACCCTGAAGCCAGAGACCCAGGTACCTGGATCCTCCCACCAGTGGGCTAGCATTAAATGGAGTCCCCTGTGTACCCTGGACCCATCTACCAGCAGTCCAACAGAAGGTCTGAGACAATTTGGCCCTCTCAGCCAGGTGTGTTGAGATCCAGTCCCACTCACCAGCAGGCTGACATGAAAAGTAATCAACAGTAAATTAGAAGACACAAAGGAAAGGATCAGGGAGCTGGAAGACAGAGTAGAAGAAATCACTGAAGCTGGACAGAAAGAAGAAAAGAAAGAAATGAGGACAGTTAAAGAGACATTTGGGACAACATCAGGTGTAGTAACATTCACACTATAGGGTTCCTGGAAGGAGGAGAGAGAGAGAGAGAAAGGAACAGAGAACATATTTTAAGACATATAAGCTGAAAATTTCCCTATCCTGGGAGAGGAAACAGACACCGAGCTCTAGGAATAACAGAGATTCCCAAACAGAATCAACTCAAAGAGAACCACACCAAAACACATGGTAATTAAAATGACAAAAAATAAAGTTAAAGAAGGAATGAAGCAGCAAGGGGAAAACAAGGTAAAAACTAGGAAACTCCCAAAAGGCTATCTGCTGACTTTTCAGGAGAAACTTTGCAAGGCATAAGTGAGTGGACTATTTAAAGTGACAAAAGGAAAGGAACAAACTTACAATCAAGAATACTCTACCTGGAAACAGTATCATTCAGATTTGAAGGAGAGATCAAAAGTTTTAGAGACAAGTAAAAGCTAAGAGTTTAGCACCAGCCCACCAGTTGTGTAAGAAATGTTAAAGGGCCTCCTCTAAATACAAAAGAGAAGTCCACAACTGGAAATATAAAAATTAAAGGGGAAAAATCTCATTGGTAAAACCAATTATACAGTGAAAGTAGTCTGCATGTAAACCTCATGGTAACCACAAACCAAAAATCTATAATAGATAAACACACAAAAGGGGGAAGGAATCCAAACATGACACTAAAGATAGTCAGCAACCACAGGGAAGAGAGCAAAAGAAGAAGAAACAAAACAGAACCACAAAAAGAACAGGGAAATAATTTAAAAATGACAATAAATACATACCTGTCAAAAACTACTATAAATGTAGATGAACTAAATGCTTTAATCAAAGAGAGTGGCAGAATAGATTTTTAAAAAAGACCTATATATATGTTCTCTACAAGAGAGTCACGTGAGATTTAAAGACACACAGTAACTGAAAATGAGGGGATGAAAAAAGTTATTTCATGAAAATGGAAATAAAAGTACATTTGGAGTGTCTATACTTATATCAGATAGACTTTAAAACAAAGACTGTAACAAGAGACAAGGACATTACATAACGATGTAGGGATCAGTCCAAGAAGAATATAACAATTGAAAATATATATGTACCCAACATAGGAGAACATAAAGGTATAAAGCAAATATTCACAGATAAAAAGAAAGACATTGACAATAATACTAGGGAATTTGAACACCCCACTGATATCTAAGGGCAGATAATGTAGACAGAAATCAACAAGGAAACACTGGCTTTAAAAATCACATTACAAGGGCCTCCCTGGTGGTGCAGTGGTTGGGAGTCCGCCTGCCGATGCAGGGGATACGGGTTCGTGCCCCGGTCTGGGAGGATCCCATATGCCGCGGAGCGGCTGGGCCCGTGAGCCGTGGCCGCTGGGCCTGCACATCCGGAGCCTGTGCTCCGCAACGGGAGAGGCCACAACAGTGAGAGGCCCGCATACCGCAAAAAGGAAAAAAAAAAAATCACATTACAAAAGATGGACTTAATAGATATATAAAGAACAGCCCATCCCAAAGCAGAGAGAATACACATTCTTTTCAAGTGAACAAGGAACATATTCCAGGATAGATCACATGCAAGGCCAGAAAACAAGTCTCAGTAAATTTCAGAAAACTGAAATAATATCAAGTATCTTTTCTGACCACAATGCTATGAGTCTAGAAATCAAACACACACACATACAAAAAGACTGCAGAAAACCATAAATATGTGGAAGCTGTATACTGCTAAACAACCAAATGGTCAATTAAGAAATCAAAGAGAGAATCAAAAAATACCTGGAGACAAATGAAAACACATTAATCCAAAATCAATAGTTCCGCTCTTCCTAGCACTGCCTACAGAGATGGCAACCATCACCTACTCAGCATGATGGCTGCCCTCAGACCCCTCGGGTAGCCCAAGACCATCAGAAAGAGGACCAAGAAGTTTATCCAGCACCAGTGAGACCAATATGTCAAAATTAAGTGTAACTGGTAGAAACCCAGAGGCAGTGAAAACAGGGTGTGCAGGAGATTCAAGTGTCAGATCTTGATGCTCCACATCTGTTATAAGAGCAACAAGAAAATAAAGCATGTGTTCTTCTGGAAGTTCCTTGTCTACAATGTCAACAAGATTGAAGTGCTTCTAAGGTGCAAAAAATCTTACTGTGCTGAGATTGTTCACAACGTCTCCTCCAAGAACTGCAAAACCACTGTGGAAAAAGCAGCCCAGGTGGCCATCAGAGTCACCAATCCCAATGCCAGCCTGCATAACAAAGAAAATGAATAGATAGCTCATGTGCACATTGTGTTTGTGTTAATAAAACCACGAAACTCAGAAAAAAATCAATGGGATGGAGACTTCCAGGGAAGATGGTGGAAGAGTAAGACATGGATATCATCTTCCTCCCTACAGATACACCAGAAATACAGCTACACATGGAACAACTCCTACAGAAGACATATTGAATGCTGGCAGAAGACCTCAGACCACCCAAAAGGCAAGAAACTCCCCACATACCTGGGTAGGGCAAAGCAGAGAGATTCCCGCACAGAGGATTGGTGCCAACCAGCACGCACCAGCCAGAGAGGCCTGTCTGCTCGCCCACTGGGGTGGGCGTTGCTGGGAGCTGAGGCTCGGGCTTCAGTCGGAGCACAGAGAGAGGACTGGGGCTGGCAGCGTGAACACAGACTGAAGGGGCTAATGCACCACAGCTAGCCGGGAGGGAGTCTGGGAAAAAGTCTGGACCTGCCGAAGAGGCAAGAGACTTTTTCTTCCCTCTTTGTTTCCTGGTGCGCAAGGTGAGGGGATTAAGAGGGCTGCTTAAAGGAGCTCCAGAGACGGGCATGAGCTGTGGCTGAAAGTGCAGACCCCAGAAACGGGCGTGGGAAGCTGGGGATGCTGCCATCAACACGAGGCCTGTGTGCGAGTGCAGGTCACTGTCCATGCCCCACTTCTGGGATGTCTGTGCAGCCCATCACAGCCGGGGTCCCGGGATCCAGGGATGGCTTCCCTGGGAGAACGCAAGGCACGCCTCAGGCTGGTGCAATGTCACGCCGGCCTCTGCTGTTGCAGGATCGCCCTGCACTCCTGCTCCTACCTCCCCCATGGCCTGAGTGAGCCAGAGTGCCCAAAGCGGAAGCTCCTTTAACCCTGTCTTGTCTGAGCAAAGAACAGACACACTCCTGTGTCCTACATGGAGAGGCAGGGCCAAATCCAAAGCTGAGACCCGGGAGCTGTGAGAACAAAGAAGAGAAAGGGAAATCTCTTGCAGCAGCCTCAGAAGCAGTGGAATAAAGCTCCACAATCACCTTGATGTACCCTGCAACTATGGAATACAGGAATAGACAACGAATCATCCCAAATTGAGGAGCCAGGAATCAGTGCTGTGCCTCTGAGGTGCGAGAGCCAACTTCAGGACACTGGTCCACAACAGACCTCCCAGTTCCACATAATATCAAATGGCAAAAATCTTCCAGAGATCTCCATCTCAACACCAACACCCAGCTTCACTCAACGACCAGCAAGCTACAGTGATGGACGCCCTTTGCCAAACAAGTAGCAAGACAGGAAAACAATGCTTCCCATTAGCAGAGAAGATCCCTAAAATCATAAAAAGTCCACAGACACCCCAAAGCATACCACCACACGTGGACCTGCCCACCAGAAAGACAAGATCCAGCCTCATCCAGCAGAACGCAGGCACTAGTCCCATCCACCAGGAAGCCTACAGAACCCACTGAACCAACTTTAGCCACTGGGGACAGACACCAAAAACAGTGGGAACTACGAACCTGCAGCCTGCAAAAAGGAGACCCCAAACACAATAACATAAGCAAAATGAGAAGACAGAAAAACACAAGCAGGAGAAAGAGCAAGATAAAAACCCACCAGACCTAACAAATGAAGAGGAAATAGGCAGTATACTTGAAAAAGAATTCAGAATAATGAGAGTAAAGATGATCCAAAATCTTGGAAATAGAATAGACAAACTGCAAGAAACAGTTAACAAGGACCTAGAAGAACTAAAGATGAATCAAGCAATGATTAAAAACACAATAAATGAAATGAAAAATACTCTAGATGGGATCAATGGCAGAATAACTGAGGCAGAAGAACGGATAATTGAGGTGGAAGATAAAATAGTGGAAATAACTACTGCAGAGCACAAGAAAGATAAAAGAATGAAAAGGACTGAGGACAGTCTCAGAGACTTCTGGGACACATTAAATGCACCAACATTCGAATTAGAGGGGTTCCAGAAGAAGAAGAGAAAAAGAAAGGGACTGAGAAAATATTTGAAGAGATTATAGTTGAACACTTCCCTAATATGGGAAAGGAAGTAGTCAGTCAAGTCCAGGAGGCACAGAGAGTCCCATACAGGACAAATCCAAGGAGAAATACGCCAAGACACATATTAATCAAACTGTCAAAAACTAAATACAGGGAAAACATATTAAAAGCAGCAAGGGAAAAACAACAAATAACACACAAGGGAATCCCCATAAGGTTAACAGCTGATCTTTCAGCAGAAACTCTGCAAGACAGAAGGACTGGCAGGACATATTTAAAGTGATGAAGGAGAGAAACCTGCAAACAAGATTACTCTACCCAGCAAGGATCTCATTCAGATTTGATGGAGAAATTAAAACGTTTACAGACAAGCAAAAGCTGAGAGAGTTCAGCACCACCAAACCAGCTTTACAACAAATGCTAAAGGAACTTCTCTAGGCAAGAAACACAACAGAAGGAAAAGACCTACAATAACGAACCCAAAACAATTAAGAAAATAGGAAAAGGAGCATACATATTGATAATTACCATAAATGTAAATGGACTAACTGCTCCCACCAAAAGACACAGATTGGCTGAATGGATACAAAAACAAGACCCATATATATGCTGTCTACAAGAGACCCACTTCAGACCTAGAGACACATACAGACTGAAAGTAAGGGGATGGAAAAAGATATTCCATGCAAATGGGAAACAAAAGAAAGCTGGAGTAGCAATTCTCATATCAGACAAAATAGACTTTAAAATAAAGACTACTAAAAGAGACAAAGAAGGACACTACATAATGATCAAGGGATCGATCCAAGAAGAAGATATAACAATTGTAAATATGTATGCACCCAACATAGGAGCACCTCAATACAAAAGGCAAATACTAACAGCCATAAAAGGGGAAATTGACAGTAACACATTCATAGTGTGGGACTTTAACACCCCATTTTCACCAATGGACAGATCATCCAAAATGAAAATAAATAAGGAAACACAAGTTTTAAATGATACATTAAAGAAGATGGACTTAATTGATATTTATAGGACATTCCATTCAAAAACAACAGAATACACATTTTTCTCAAGTGCTCATGGAACATTCTCCAGGATAGATCATATCTTGGGTCACAAATCAAGCCTTGGCAAATTTAAGAAAATTGAAATTGTATCAAGTATCTTTTCCGACCACAATGCTATGAGACTAGATATCAATTACAGGAAAAGATCGGTAAAAAATACAAACACATGGAGGTTAAACAATACCCTACTTAATAACGAAGTGATCGCTGAAGAAATCAAAGAGGAAATTAAAAAATATCTAGAAACAAATGACAACTGGAGACACGAGGACCCAAAACCTATGGAATGCAGCAAAAGCAGTTCTAAGAGGGAAGTTTATAGCAATACAATCCCACCTTAAGAAACAGGAAACATCTCAAATAAACAATCTAACCTTGCACCTAAAGCAATTAGGGAAAGAACAAAACCACCCCAAAGTTAGCAGAAGGAAAGAACTCATAAAAATCAGATCAGAAATAAATGAAAAAGAAATGAAGGAAACAATAGCAAAGATCAATAAAACTAAAAGCTGGTTCTTTGAGAAGATAAACAAAATTGAGAAACCATTAGCCAGACTCATCAAGAAAAAAGCGAGAAGACTCAAATCAATAGAATTAGAAATGAAAAAGGAGAAGGAACAACTGACACTGCAGAAATACAAAAGATCACGAGAGATTACTACAAGCAACTCTGTGTCAATAAAATGGACAACCTGGAAGAAATGGACAAATTCTTAGAAATGCACAATCTGCCAAGACTGAATCAGGAAGAAATAGAAAATATGAACAGACTAATCACAAGCACTGAAATTGAAACTGTGATATAAAATCTTCCAAAAAACAAAAGCCCAGGACCAGATGGCTTCACAGGCGAATTCTATCAAACATTTAGAGAAGAGCTAACACCTATCTTTCTCAAACTCTTCCAAAATATAGCAGAGGGAGGAACACTCCCAAACTCATTCTACGAGGCCACCATCACCTTGATACCAAAACCAGACAAGGATGTCACAAAGAAAGAAAACTACAGGCCAGTATCACTGATGAACATAGATACAAAAATCCTCAACAAAATACTAGCAAACAGAATCCAACAGCACATTAAAAGGATCATACACCATGATCAAGTGGGGTTTATTCCAGGAATGCAAGGATTCTTCAATATACGCAAATCAATCAACGTGATGCACCATATTAAAAAATTGAAGGAAAAAAAACCATATGATCATCTCAATAGATGCAGAGAAATCTTTTGACAAAATTAAACACCCATTTATGATAAAAACCCTGCAGAAAGTAAGCATAGAGGGAACTTTCCTCAACATAATAAAGGCCATATATGACAAATCCACAGCCAACATTGTCCTCAATGGTGAAAAACTGAAGCCATTTCCACTAACAGCAGGGAAAAGACAAGGCTGCCCACTCTCACCACTCTTATTCAACATAGTTTTGGAAGTTTTAGCCACAGCAATCAGAGAAGAAAAGGAAATAAAAGGAATCCAAATTGGAAAAGAAGAAGTAAAGCTGTCACTGTTTGCAGATGACATGATACTATACATAGAGAATCCTAAAGATGCTACAAGAAAAGTACTAGAGCTCATCAGTGAATTTAGTAAAGTAGCAGAATACAAAATTAATGCACAGAAATCTCTGGCATTCCTATACACTAATGATGAAAAATCTGAAAGTGAAATCAAGAAAACACTCCCTTTTACCATTGCAACAAAAAGAATAAAATATCTAGGAGTAAACCTACCTAAGGAGACAAAAGACCTGTATGCAGAAAATTATAAGACACTGATGAAAGAAATTAAAGATGATACAAATAAATGGAGAGATATACCATGTTCTTGGATTGGGAGAATCAACATTGTGAAAATGACTCTACTACCCAAAGCAATCTACAGATTCAATGCAATCCCTATCAAACTACCACTGGCATGTTTCACAGAACTAGAACAAAAAATTGCACAATTTGTATGGAAACACAAAAGAACCCGAATAGCTAAAACAATCTTGAGAACGAAAAATGGAGCTGGAGGAATCAGGCTCCCTGACTTCAGTCTATACTACAAAGCTACAGTAATCAAGACAGTATGGTACTGGCACAAAAACAGAAAGATAGATCAATGGAACAGGATAGAAAGCCCAGAGATATACCCATGCATATATGGTCACCTTATCTTTGATAAAGGAGGCAGGAATGTACAGTGGAGAAAGGACTGTCTCTTCAATAAGTGGTGCTGCAAAAACTGGACAGGGACGTGTAAAAGTATGAGATTAGATCACTCCCTAACACCATACACAAAAATAAGCTCAAAATGGATTAAAGACATAAATGTAAGGCCAGACACTATCAAACTCTTAGAGGAAAACATAGGCAGAACACTCTATGACATAAATCACAGCAAGATCCCGTTTATACCACCTTCTAGAGAAATGGAAATAAAGACAAAAATAAACACATGAGACCTAATGAAACTTAAAAGCTTTTGCACAGCAAAGGAAACCATAAACGAGACCAAAAGACAACCCTCAGAATGGGAGAAAATATTTGCAAATGAAGCAACTGACAAAGGATTAATCTCCAAAATTTATAAGCAGCTCATGCAGCTCAATAGCAAAAAAACAAACAGCCCAATCCAAAAATGGGCAGAAGACCTAAATAGACATTTCTCCACAGAAGATATACAGACTGCCAACAAACACATGGAATGATGCTCAACATCTTTAATCATTAGAGAAATGCAAATCAAACTACAATGAGATATCATCTCACACCAGTCAGAATGGCCATCATCAAGAAATCTAGAAACAATAAATGCTGGAGAGGGTGTGGAAAAAAGAGTACACTCTTGTACTGCTGGTCGGAATGTGAATTGGTACAGCCACTATGGAGAACAGTATGGTAGTTCCTTAAAAAACTACAAATAGAACTACCATATGACCCAGCAATCCCACTACTGAGCATATACCCTGAGAAAAGCATCATTCAAAAAGAGACATGTACCAAAATGTTCATAGCAGCCCTATTCACAATAGCCCAGAGATGGAAACAACCTAAGTGTCCATCATCAGATGTATGGATAAAGAAGATGCGACACATATATACAATGGAATATTACTCAGCCATAAAAAGAAATGAAATTGACCTATTTGTAATGAGGTGAATGGACCTAGAGTCTGTCATACAGAGTGAAGTAAGTCAGAAAGAGAAAGACAAATACTGTATGCTGACACATATATATGGAATTTAAGAAAAAAATGTCCTGAAGAACATAGGCGTAAGACAGGAATAAAGACACAGACCTAGTAGAGAATGGACTTGAGGATATGGGGAGGGGGAAGGGTAAGCTGTGACAAAGTGAAAGAGCAGGATGGACATATATACACTACTAAATGGAAGATAGATAGCTAGTGGGAAGCAGCCGCATAGCACAGGGAGATCCGCTCTGTGCTTTGTGAGTGCCTGGAGGGGTGGGATATGGAGTGTGGGAGGGAGACACAAGAGTGAGGGGATATGGGAACATATGTATATGTATAACTGATTCATTTTGTTATAAAGCAGAAACTAACACACCATTATTAAACATTTATACTCCAATTAAGATGTAAAAAAAAATCAGTGGGATGAGGAAGAATGGTTCTAAGAGGGAAGTTATAGCTATGCAGGCCTACCTCAAGAAACAAGAACAATTTCAAATAAACAATCTAAAATTACACCTAAAAGAACTAGAAAAATAAGAATCAACAAAACCCAAAGTTAGTGGAAAGAAATAATGAAATCAGAGCAGAAATATAAAAAATAGACTAAAAACAAAGAAAGAAAAAAGAAAAGATCAATGAAACTAAAAGCTAATCCTTTGAAAAAATAATCAAAATTGGTAAATGTTAGCCAGAATCATGAAGGAAAAAAGAGAGAGGACCCAAATCAAAAATGTGAAAAGGCAGAATTTACAGCTGACACCACACAGATATACAAAGGGTTACAAGAGATTACTACAAACAATTATATGCCAATTAAACAAACAATTATATGCCAATTAAATGGACAACTTAAAAGAAATGGACAATTTCCTAGAAATTTACAAAATCCCAAGACTGAAATAGGAAGAAATAGAAAATATGAAGAGACCGATTATCAGTAATGAATTGAATCAGTAATTTAAAACCTTCCAACAAATAAAGGTTGAAGAGGAATGACTTCTACCAAACATTTGAAGAAATGTTAACACCTATCTTTCTCAAATTGTTCCAAAAAATTTTAGAGGAGAGAATGGTTCCAGGCTTTTTCTAGGAGAACTGCATCACCCTGACACCAAAACCAGACAAGGTTATCACAGAAAAAGAAAATTGCAGGCCAATATCATTAATGAATATAGATGCAAAAATCCTCAACAAAATAGTAGTCAATTGAATTCAGCTATACGTTACAAGGATCATACATCTTGACCAAGTAGGATTTTCCCAGATATACAAGGATGGTTCAGTTTCCACAAATCAATTAATGTGATACACCACATTAACAAATTAAAGAATAAAAATCATATGATCATCATAATAGATGCTTTGACAAAATTCAATATCCACTTGTGATAAAATTCTCCACAAAGCGGTACACAGGGAATATACCTCAACATAATAAAGGGCATGTATGACAAGCCTTCAGCAAACACTATACTCAACAATTAAAAGATGAAAGCATTTCTTCTAAGATCAGGAATAAGACAAGGATGCCCACTCTCACCACTTTTATTCAAACTAGTATTGGAGATCCTAGCCATGACCATCAGCAGAAAAGAAATTAAAAGAATCCAAGTTGGAAAGGAAGAAATAAAGCTGTCACTGTTTGCTGATGACATGGAAATAGCATTATGACATGCTATTAATGGAAAATCCTAAAGACATCACTAAAAAATTACTAGAACTCATCAGTAAATTGAGAAAGGACCAGGACACAAAATCAACATATAAAAATCTGTTGCATTTTTGTACACTAATGAGAAAGAGAAATAAGAAAACAATCCCATTTGCAATCACATCAAAAAAAATAACATACCTAGGAATAAGTCTAACTAAGGAGGTAAAAGACATGTACTCTGAAAAGTGTGAGACACTGATGAAAGAACTTAAAGACTACACCAATGGAAAGATATAGTGTGTTCATTTATTTGAAGAATTAACACTGTTAAAATGATCATTCTACCCAAGGCAACCTACAGATTCACTTCAATCCTTATCAAAATACCAATTACATTTTTCACAGAACTAGAATAAATAATTCTAAAATTTATATGGAAACACAAAATACCCTGAATCACCAAAGCAATCTTGAGAAAGATGAACAAAGCTGGAGGTATCATGTTCCCTGATTCCAGACTCTACTACAGCTATGGTCATCACACAACATTTGTTTGGCACTAGCACAAAAACACACACATAAATGAATGGTTCAAAATAGAGAGCCAAAAAATAAAGCAATGTTTATACAGGCTATCAATTCTATGAGAAACTAGGCAAAAATATCCAATGGGGAAAAGATAGCCTCTTTAATAAATGATGCTGAGAATACTGGACAGGTACATGCAAAAGAATCAAACTTTACCACTTTCTCACACCATATACAAAAATCAACTAAACAATGATTAAAAACTTAAATGTAAGACCCGAACTCGTTAATCTCAAAGAAGAAAATATAGGCAATATGCTCTTTGACATCAGTCCTAGTAATATTTTTTTGTATATGTCTCCTTAACCATGAGAACTAAAAGCAAAAATAAACAAATGGGACTGCATAAAACTAAAGAGCTTTTATTCATCAAAGGAACTATCTATAAAACAGTAAGGTCAACTACAGTATGGGATGAGATATTTGCAAATGATATCTGGCATTGTCTTAATGTCCAAATCATACAAAGAACTCATATAACTCAACTTCAAAAACAAGCAACCTGATTAAACAATGGAGAGAGGATATGAATGTATGTTTTTCCAAAGAATATATACAGATTGGCCAACAGGGGCCTGGCAAGAAGTCAACATCACTAATTATCAAGGAAATGCAAATCAAAACCACAATGAGATAACAGGTGCTATCATCAGAAAAGCTATCATCAAAAAGACAACTGTGTTGGCCAGGATGTTTAGAAAAGAGAACACTTGTGCACTGTCGGTGGGAATGTAAATTGATGCAGCCACTATGGAAAATAGTATGGAGGTTCCTAAGAAAACCTATAAATGGAATGACCACAGGATCCAGCAACTCCACTCCTTGATATTTACCTGAAGAAAACAAAAACTCTAATTCAAATAGATATATGTATCCCAATGTTCATTGCAACATTACCTACAATAACCAAGATATGGATGCAACCAAAGTGCAATAGATGAATTGGCAAAGAAGACTGTGTATGTATGCAATAGAATATTACTCAGCCATGAAAAAGAACAAAATCTTGCCATTTAAAACAACATAGATGTACCTAGAGGGTACTATGCCAAGTGAATTGTCAAACAGAGAAAGAAAAATAATTTATGGTTTCATTTATATGTAGAATGTTAGAAATAAACCAACATAACAAAGCAAAAGCAGATCACAGATTCAGAGAAAAATTAGATGCTTGCCAGAGGGGAGGGGTGGGAGGAGGAGAGAAATATGTGAGAGATATTAAGAGGTACAAACTTCCAGTTGTAAAATAAGTGTCATGGGTATGTAATGTATAGTGTGGGAAATATAATCAACAATTATGTAATATCTTTTCATGGTGATATATGGTAAATAGGATCACCTTTTGATCATTCTGAAATGTATAGAAATATTGAATCACTATTTTGTGTTCCAGGAAATAACATAGTGTTGTAGGTCAATTATACTTCAAAAACTGACAGATAAACTCATAGAAATTAGGGATCAGATTTTTGGTTACCAGAGGCAGTGTGTTGGGAGAGGGAGAGTTGGATACAGGCAGCAGAAAGTTACAAACTTTTAGTTATCAAATAAATAAGTATAGGGATGTAATTCACACTATGATAAATATAATTAACACTACTGTACATTATATATGAAAAGAGAGTAAATCCTGAGCTTTCATCACAAGAAGATACTTTTCTCTATTTTTAAAATCTTGTATCTTTAAGAGATGATGAATGTTCACTAAATTTATTGTGGTAATTATTTCACAATGTATATAATTTAAATCATTATGCTGTACACTGAAACTTACACAATGCTGTATATCAATTATATATAAATAAAACTGGAAGAAAAAAATCATAAAAAAGAAAGGTACCCAGAAATGCAAATTCTCTGCCACATGACCATATGTTTCAGAGATTGTGTAGAACTCCTAATCATTTTCTTTAAGGCTTTGATCACAGTTAAATACAAATTTACTTGGGTAAGATCATTTAACAGACTAACTAGGTGTCTATAATTTTAGAGATGGAAGTTGCTATAGAATTCTCACTTTGCTATCCTCTCTTTCCTTTCCTTTCCTCTCCCTTCTGCTGAGTTTCTCTCTTCTCATTTCTTACTCTATTTTCCCCCACACCCCCTTTCCTTTCTTCTTTGGTGTTCTAGGATGTGTTCACAATTTAAAATCTGTACATATAAGCCAGTAAGAACATATTTGAAATTTTAAAATTTCACAAGAAAAATGTTTTTGTAGGTGCTTTTCCTAGTAAAGGGGTCAGCATAAGTAATAAAATTTACTTCAGAGCTATATGCCATTTTTTAAAAAGAAAAATGATCTTCTTGGTAATGGAAAGTAAAATCTGGAGTAGTTTTCAAGGAAGAAAAATATGGTTCAAAGATTAGTAATACATAATAAGTTAACATAACTTAAATGTTTCATGAGCAATCTGAGAGTAGAGTTTCAAGAGCCAGACCTCAAGTAGGAAAGAAGGTGGGAAAAAATTTCTACAAAGAGAGGGACTAGGTCACTGTTACATGACAGCAGTGGATGTCTAGTCACTATTGTCAGTGACTGACAGTATTCAGTGCAAAAAATCCTTGTGTCGATCATGGACAAGAACATTAGGAACACTTCAAAAGGGTAATGTTTCTCTTATAGTATGTCTTGCCTGAAGCATAAAAATTTACATTTGGATTTAATTCCAACTGTTTCTAACCTGCTGAAGCTAATATTGGAAAGTGAAATTTGACCCTAGGACACCAAACCATTACTGAAACTAACTGAATATTTTCCTGACTAGGGAAAAAATAAATTATTTTAACCAACTGTATACAGGCCTATGGACTCATTCTATCTTCTCCAATGTGCTAGCTTTCAGTGCTAATTAGCATAATGACCATGAGCTCCTTTTCAGTCTGCAAGATACCTGAGCTTTCTCTTCACCAAAATATACAGTGAATCTAATAACAGTGTATATTTCCTTTGCTTGACACAGCTGTGTAATTTTTAGCTTTGTTGGCATTTGTATTATTTGGCAGGCTTACAGCTAATACTTAATTTGAAAACGTTTTTTACTGTCCTCTATTTCCCTTTCTCATCTCCAAACTTTAGCTAAAAGTCCAGTATACAAAAGAGTATTTCCTTAGTAGTGTTTTTGGAAATGTCTCCTAAAATCCCACTTTTATTCTCTTCTACCTGTAAGAGTTCTCCTTAGTCTTCCATCAATCTGACCCTTGAACTAGTCATGCAGTTCTATCTCTTATTCCCATGATAATAAACTTCAATTACTCCTGCTTAAAGGATAAAATTCAAACCCCCAGAGTTTCATTAAAGAGTTGCCAAATCTGGTTCTACAACATGTTTCCAGTCATATTTATTTCTAGTCTTCTGAATTTATGTATTGTTGGTTTCTTTAAAATCTATTATTATTTGAATCTGCCCAACTTAATTACTTCCTTATTTCTTCAAGTTCCATCTTTCATCTAGAATATCACTTTTGCCTCTTCAAACCCTACTGATGTTTAAGGACCTGATTAAAGTCCTTCAATATCCAAAAGGCCTTTGAGAGCTTGCCTCTAGTTATTGCTCAAATTCCCTGAAGTCCTAGTTTTCATTATATATGCCATTTATGTGGTGACTAAGTAAGTACTATCTGATAGTCTCTTTTGACTGTGATTCTGTATTGTAATTTAGCTTTCCACTGGCTTTTAGCAAACTTGATAGGGACAAAGTACAGGGACAAAGTAGGTGACTAATTCCACTAGGAGACTGTAAGTAAAGAAAAAAATGGGAGACCCCTGTAAGTTAATGATTACTCAAGAAAGCAGCTTTGCTTAACCACAAAACCAAGCAGGCTTGCTTAGCAAAAAAACATGCCACAGAAGCATGAGACATGCCTCAAAACAATAAAACAATGGTAGCATGAGGCCCACATCCTACCCAGTGAGCTCAGTAAGTTAATGATTCCTAGGACATGCTCCTCTGCTTGCACTAAAAGCAAAAATATAAGGAAAAGGTGACATTATACTAAAACCTGAGATAATTTACCATTTTTAGCATATGTTATCACCGTTTTGCTCATTTCCATTGCACCATGACAGTCCTGGCTTGTCCATGTAGGGACAAGAAAACTCCTCAGCCCAACATGGAGGAGGAACTGATGATGGAAGTGTGACATTTACTCAAGAATGAAGAAGAAGGTGTGTTTTCCCCCTCCCCACCAAATTTTATGCATTAACCCTCTATAAAATTTTCCTTTGATTATAAAACTGTAGCTCACTAAGTTCTCGGGGCATGGCACACTCTCACCCAGCCACTAATAAGCCTCAAAATCATCCTATTCTAATAAATCACTTATCTATTACTTTGCCTCTCACTGAATTCTTTCTGTGTTGAGACATAAAGAACCGGAACTCCTTGGAGCCCCCCAAAACATCACCTAGTGCAGTGCCCCCCAACCCTTTTTGTCAACAGGGACTGGTTTTGTGGAAAACAATTTTTCCATGGGCAGACGGGGGAAGGAGGATAGTTCAGGCAGTAATGCAAGCAATGGTGGGTGATGGGAAGTGGCAGACAAAGCTTCACTTGCTCACCCACCACTCATCTCCTGCTGTGTGGCCCAGTTCCTAATGGGCCACAGACCAGTCCCGGTCCACAGTCTGGGGGTTGGGGACCCCTGATATAGCAACTTCAAATTCATGTCACATGAACTTCTTTTCTTTTATGCATCTGTGTATTTTCCTCAGTAACTAAAGTATTTTCCTCAGTCCAACTGTTGAATTTAGTAAAGATTGTTGAGCACCTATGATAAAGCAGACATCATTCTAGGCTCAGGGTGTACCACAATCAGGATGTACAAATGTGGTTATATATAATCTGTGAAGTTAAGGAGCTTAAAACCACAAATACTTATTTCTCACTGAAGCAACCTGGTTATCATAAGTTGTCTAGGCATCCTATGCACCCCCAGATGCAGGCTTCCAGAGTAAACACTTTCTGGAACATAGCTGTACCTTAGCATAGAGAAAGAAAGGATTGTAAGTCTCACACTGACTCAATGTTTTCCATATGGAAGTGTCATGCAGCACTTCTGCTCACATTTTTACTGGTAAAACAAGTCACATGTTCAAACCTTATATCAAGGGTGTAAGGAAGTGCAATCCTACCATATGCCCATGAATGGAACTTGAAATATTTAGTACTGTGGGCAGACAGCATGCAATAGAGACATATGTGTCACACGCTACTTCAACATAAGAAAAACACAACTTCACATGGTAAACAATTAACTATTAATATCTGTTATAAATTTTACACATAGTAGTGGGTACTATTGAAATATACCCTATGTATTCATTTGACTGCATTTATGTATTCTGTATATTTTCCTACTTCTAACGATTGAATGCTTATTAGATAATACTTGATAATAGTGAAGGATGACTGCATAATAATCGCAGCTTGTTCCTTCATCATATGCTCAAAATAGTTAAGCTTCAGAGTTAAGAACTAGTCAAAGCTGAATGAAAATAAGAAACACTCAATTTAATTATTTCATGGTCTAGTCTCTGGAAAGAAGAACTAGTTAAAGCAGATAAAATAATTTAGAACTAAGAATAATCTTATACTTGTTTTTAAAGTTTACTTAAAAGATGTGAATTTGTTTAGAAAATATGCTACCTGAAACAGAGGCTTGGGGCAATGTTGTTTGTTATTCAAAATAATGTAAAATACATTAATTGCATTAACCCCTCATAAAATTCATAGTCTTTGGGCACATCCTCTCACCTGAGTGCCTGTTGGAAGAGGAACCTTGCCATCTGCATTTTATTGCCTGTCCATCTTGTTCCATAAAAAGTAATCCTGTAAAATGCATCTGCATTAGAGAGAGAAAAAGGCAACAGAAAACCTCCAATAAAAACAGAACCTGCAGGTGTTGCTTTCTCCATATACATATTTGCTCTGTAAATCCAGTCTTACCTTGTAAAGTTAATGAGACTCCTCCAAGCATTTGAAATGACTATAAAGTGGAACTCACATAACTAGAGAAATAAATGGAGGTTAACCTTACTTACCTATTATAATTCCTATGTTAACAGTCTCATAAAAGCTTGGGTTAAGTGAAAAGAAATATTAAATATTAAACATTCTATTGCATATATTTTGGGGCTACTGAGAACTGGACAGTACAATTAGGTCACCAAATGTAAGGTCCTTGTGAAGATGAAGAAAAAGTGGTACCTCCAGAAGTAATATAAGGTGATGGGAAAAACATAAAAGCATTAGACAGGGGTTCAATAGCAGGATAAATGAGGAGAGGAGCAAGAAATGGAAAAAGGAAGAGAGAGAGAGGATAAGAGAGAGATGAAGAGAGAGAATGTGCATGATCAGATGCTACATTTGTAGTGAAGGACCAGAACTATAATTGATAACTAAAGGCACCTACCTTTCCCTCTGAGGTGTGTGTGTGTGTGTGTGTGTGTGTGTGTGTGTGTTAGGCACTAAACTATGTTTTAATGAAGTATATCATACATTCACTATGGACACAAAACCTAAGCATACAACTCAATGCATTTTATTTATTTTTTATTTTAAAATTAATTTTTATTGGAGTATAGATGCTTTACAATGTTGTGTTAGCTTCTGCTGTGCAGAAAAGTGACTCAGCTATACGTATACATATAGCCTCTCTTTTATAGATTTCCTTCCCATTTAAGTCACCACAGAGAACTGAATAAAGTTCCCTGTGCTATACAGTAGGTTCTCATTAGTTCTCTATTTTGTACTTAGTAATGTATATATGTCAATCCCAATCTCCCAATCATCCCATCCCCTTCTTTCCCCCTTGGTAACCATAAGTTTGTTTTCTACATCTGTGACTCTAATTCTGCTTTGAGGATAAGTTCATCTGTATCATTTTTGTACATTCCACATATACTAAATGTTACATGATATTTGTTTTTCTCTTTCTGACTTACTTGACTCTGTATGACAGTCTCTAGGTCCATCCACATCTCTGCAAATGGCACTATTTTGTTCCTTTTTATGGCTGAGTAATATTCCATTGTATATATGTACCACAGCTTCTTTATCCATTCCTTTGTCAGTGGACATTTAGATTGCTTCCTTGTTCTGGCTCTTGTAAATAGTGCTGCAATGAACATCAGTGTGCATTCAGTGCATTTTTACAAAGTTAAACCACCTATGTAACCACCACCCAAATAAAGAGTCAGAGCATTTCCAGAGCCTGAAAAACTCCCTATTTTATTGCCTCCAAGATTCACTACACCCTCCCATATTCTTTTATTATTATTATTTTTTATACAGCAGGCTTTTATTAGTTATCTATTTTATACATATTAGTGTATATCTGTCAATCCCAATCTCCCAATTCATCCCACTACCACCACCACCCTCCACTTTCCCCCATTGTTGTCCATACATTTGTTCTGTACATCTGTGTCTCTATTTCTGCCTTGCAAACTGGGTCATCTTTACCATTTTTTCTAGATTCCACATATATTCATTAATATAAGACATTTGCTTTTCTCTTTCTGACTTACTTCACTCTGTATGACAGTCTCTAGATCCATCCACATCTCTACAAATGACACAGTTTCATTCCTTTTCATGGCTGAGTAATATTCAATTGTATATATGTACCACATCTTCATTATCTATTCATCTGTCAGTAGGCATTTAGGTTGCTTCCATGGCCTGGCTATTGTAAATACTGCTGCAATGAACATTAAGGTGCATGTGTCTTTTTGAATTATGGTTTTCTCTGGGTGTATCTCCAGTAGTAGAATTGCTAGGTCATATGGTAATTCTATTTTTAGCTTTTTAAGGAACCTCGATACTGTTTTCAATAGTGGCTGTACCAATTTATATTCCCACCAACAGTCCAAGAAGGTTCCTCTTTCTCCACATGTTCTCCAGCATTTGTTGTTTATAGGTTTTCTGATTATGCCCATTCTAACAGGTGTGAGGTGATAACTCATTGTAGTTTTTATTTGCATTTTTCTAATAATTAGTGATGTTGAACATCCTTTCATGTGTTTCCTGATAATCTGTATATTTTCTTTGGAAAAATGTCTATTTAGGTCTTCAGCCCATTTTTGGATTTGGTTGTTTGTTTTCTTGATATTGACCTGCATGAGCTGCTTGTAAACTTTGGAGATTAATCCTTTGCCAGTTGCTTCATTTACAAATATTTTCTCCCATTGTGAGCGCTGTCTTTTCACCATGTTTATGGTTTCCTTTGCTGTGCAAAAGCTTTTAAGTTCCATTAGGTCCCATTTCTTTATTTTTGTTTTTATTTCCATTACTCTAGGAGGTGGGTCAAAAAATATCTTGCTGTGATTTATGTCAATTAGTTTTCTTCCCATGTGTTCCTCTCAGAGTTTTATAGTGTGTAGTCTTACATTTAGGTCTTTAATCCATTTTGAGTTTACTTTTGTGTGTGGTGTTAGGGAGTGTTCTAATTTCATTCTTTTACATGTACCTGTCCAGTTTTCCCAGCACCACTTACTAAAGAGACTGTCTTTTCTCCATTGTATATCCTTGTCTCCTTTGTCATAGATTAGGTGGCCACAGGTGTGTGTGTTTATATCTGGGCTTTCTATCCTGTTGCATTGATCTATATTTTTGTTTTGTGTCGGTACCATATTGTCTTGATTACTGTAGCTTTGTAGTATAGTCTGAAGTCAGGGAGTCTGATTCCTCCAGCTCCATTTTCTTCCCTCAAAACTACTTTGGCTATTTGGGCTCTTCTGTGTCTCCATACACATTTTGAAATTTTTTGTTCTAGTTCTGTGAAAAATGCCATTGGTAATTTGATAAGGATTGCATTGAATCTGTAGATTGATTTGTGTAGTATACTCATTTTCACAATATTGATTCTTCCAATCCAAGAACATGGTATATCTCTCCATCTGTTTGTGTCATCTTTGATTTCTTTCATCAGTCCTATAGTTTTCTGAGTACAGGTTTTTTACCTCCTTATGTAGGTTTAATCCTAGGTATTTTATCCTTTTTGTTGCAATGGTAAATGGGAGTGCTTCCTTAATTTCACTTTCTGATCTTTCATTGTTAGTGTATAGTAATGCAAGAGATTTCTGTGCATTAATTTTGTATCCTGCTACTTTACCAAATTTATTGATTAGCTCTAGAAGTTTTCTGGTGGCATCTTTAGGGTTCTTTATGTATAGTATCATGTCTTCTTCAGTGACAGTTTTACTTCTATTCCAATTTGTATTCTTTTTATTTCTTTCTCTTCTCTGATTGCCATGGCTAGGACTTCCAAAACTATGTTGAATAATAGTGGTGAGAGTGGACATCCTTGCCTTGTTTATGATCTCAGTGCTAATGCTTTCAGTGTTTCACTTTTATGAATGATGTTTGCTGTGGTTTTGTCATATATGGCCTTTATTATGTTGAAGTAGGTTCTCTCTATGCCCACTTTCTGAAGAGTTTTTTTTTATCATAAATGGGTGTTTAATTTGTCAAAATATTTTTCTGCATCTAGTAAGAATATCTTTTTTTTTTTTTTTTGTGGTACGTGGGCCTCTCACTGCTGTGGCCTCTCCCGTTGCGGAGCACAGGCTCCAGATGTGCAGGCTCAGCGGCCATGGCTCACAAGCCCAGCTGCTCCATGGCATGTGGGATCTTCCCGGACCAGGGCATGAACCTGTGTTCCCTACATCGGCAGGCAGACTCTCAACCACTGTGCCACCAGGGAAGCCCTCATATGTATTTTATTCTTCAGTTTGTTAATATGGTGTATCACATTCATTGATTTGTATATATTGAAGAATCCTTTCATTCCTGGGATAAATCCCACTTGATCATGGTGTATGATCCTTTTAATGTGTTGTTGGATTTTGTTTGGCAGTATTTTGTTGAAGACTTTTGTATCTATATTCATCAGTGATATTGGTCTGTAATTGTCTTTTTTTGTAGTATCTCTTTCTGGTTTTGGTATCAGGGTGATGGTGGTCTCATAGAATGAGCTTGGGAGTGTTCCTTCCACTGCATCATTTTGGAAGAGTTTGAGAAGAATGGGTTTTAGCTCTTCTCTAAATGTTTGATAGAATTCACCTGTTGAGCCATCTGGTCCTGGACTTTTGTTTGTTGGAAGACTTTTAATCACAGTTTCAATTTCATTACTTGTGTTTTGTCTGTTCATTTTTTCTTTTCTCCATTGTATAGCCTTGCCTCCTTTGTCATAGATTAGGTGACTATATTTTGTAGTTCTTCTTGCTTCTGCTGTCTGCCCTCTTGTCCCCTCCCATATTCTGTAGTCATATTCTGACTTCTATCTTCACAGAGTGGTTTTGGCTTATTTGAAATTTTATAAATGGAATTACATGAAATGCATTCTTTTTATACCTGGTTTCTTTACCTCAATGGTATATTTTTGAGACTCATTCATGCTTTTTTTGTGTAGTTATCGTTTGTTCTTTTCTATTGTTCTATCTTATTCTGTTCTATGACTATATCACAATTTATTCATTCTATCATCGATTACTTTAGGGTTGGTTCTAGTTTGAGGCTATTATGAATTCTGCTGCTGCTAATCTTCTTAGTATGTCTTTTGCACATATGCAACATTCTTTTTGGGTATTTACCAAGTATTGAAGTTTGGGGAGCATAAGGTGTTCTCAGCATCAGAGGATATTGCCAAGCAGTTTTCTGTATAGCTCTACCAATTTATACTCTGGTCAGCAGTGTATAAAAATTAGAAATTCTACGTATTCTCATTAATACTGGATATTGTCACTGTACTTATATATGTATTTTAATTTTGCTATTCTGTTGATTATATATTGTATTTCATTGTGATTTTCATTTGCATTTCTAAAATGACTACTGAATTTGAACACTGTTCAGAAGTCTATCACATTTCAGTATTTTGTTTTGGGAGGTACCCATTCAGTTCAGCCATATTTGAGGCTTTGTCTGTGTTTTTATTATTCATTTGTGGGCATTCTTCATGTATTCTGGATACAAATTGTTTGTCAGGTAAGTATAACAAATATCTTCTCCCACACCATACTTTCCCTTTCTCTCTCTTATACAGTATCCTCAAATGAATAGATGGTTCTTAATTTTTAATGAAGCCCAATTCATTGATCTTTTTACTTGATTTTGATGATTTCTCATAAATTTAAGAAATCTTTGCTCATCTAAATATTATGACAGGGGTTTTCCTGGTTGTGCAGTGGTTGAGAGTCTGCCTGACAATGCAGGGGACACAGGTTCATGCCCCAGTCCGGGAAGATCCCACATGCCATGGAGTGGCTGGGCCCGTGAGCCATGGCCGCTGAGCCTGCGTGTCCGGAGCCTGTGCTCCACAACAGGAGAGGCCACAACAGTGATAGGCCTGCGTACCGCAAAAAAAAAAAATATATATATATATATAAATAAATAAATAAATAAATAAATATTATGACAGACTATATGGCAATTTAGGCACAATATTGCTTTACTTTCACCTTTAGTTTTGCAATTTACTTAAAATTACTTTTGTTTTTGGTAAGAGGAAAAGATCAATGTTTAGAAACTTTTTTCCATACAGATATGTACTTGATGCAGCACTATTTCCTGAAAAGACCATAATTTCTCTCCTCCCATTCCCTCCTTCTGCACTGGTGTGGTGCCTTTCTCATCAGGTGATCCTGTATGTGTAGCTCTGTTTCTGGGATCTCTTTTCTGTCCCATCAATTCATTTAGTTATCTTTACATAATTACCAGGCTGTTTTAATAATATAACTTTATAATATGCCCTGCTAGTATAAATTCTCCATCTTTGTTCTGTTTCTTCTTTGATGTTTTTGCCCCTTTTAGAATTAGATTGTCAATTTCCACATGCCAAAATAAATGACTGCTGGAGTTTTTATTAGGATTGGGTTAAATCTTTGGATCAATTTAGAAGAGATTGAAATATTTACACGATTGAATCTTCCAATACATGAACATGTTCTACTTCTCCATTTATTGAGGTCTTCTTTAATTTCTCTTGGTAATTTTTGTAATTTTCAGAGTAGAGATATACACACTTATTATTAGATTAATCCTAAGTATTTGATGCTATTATGAATGGTTTTTTAAATTTCATTTCCACTTGCTTGTTGCCACTATATCAAAATACAATTGAAGTGTTTATATTGATATGCTACCCCAAATCTTAACTAATGGCACCTATTAATTCCAGTCATTTATTTTTGAATTCTTCTGTATGTTCTACCTATACAGGTATGTTGTCTACTTCTGAGTTCATTTTTTTTCTTTCTTTATTGTACTTATTAGGGCCTTTAGGATACTTTTGAACTGAATTGATGATAGCAGACATTTAAATTTTGTTCCTTATCTCTGGGATAAACATTCAACTAGTCTCAATAATTTTGTAGATAATATTTTTTATCAGATTAAGAATGTTTTTTTTCTATTTTTAATTTGTTAAGAGGTTTTGGGATATTTTAGGTTTTTTTAAATAATGATTAGGTATTGAAGTTGATTAAAAATTTGAATGTATTGAGATGATTATATTATTATTATGTTAATGTGATAATTTACATTGACCAACTTTTTTTTTTTTGACTAACTTGTTTTAGAAAATGGATTGACATTTTAAAATTGAAATTGGGATTATTCAGATTTTCTAGTTGGTTCTTGTATCAGATTTTTAAAGTTATGTTTTCTCTGAGCAATTTTTAATTTTACCTAAAATTTCATATTTATTGACATATCAGTATTTATATTCTACTCTTATTATCTATTGATATTTTAAGTATGTGTAGTGATATAAACTTTTTGAGACTCTTGTACCTTGTTTTTGATTTAATAGATTTTTTGTTCTCATGTATATTTTTCTTCTACTTTTATTTGTGCTTCATTTGCAATATTTTAAAAAAGTTTCTTTATGAGGAACCTTATAACTTTACAAATAGGTCTTTAAGGCAATAATTTCTCTGAAAGTACTTCATTAACTGCATGCCACAAATTTTGATATATTGTTTTCTTTAGTAATTATTTAACATATTTTCTTATTTTACTTTTTTATTGACCATTAGAATATTCGGAAATAAGTTTTCTTAAAAATTTTGAAAATTTAAGTATTTTAATGTTCAAACTTTTGTTTTTATTTTCTATTTTCATTCATTACAATCAGTGAAGATATTCTCTATGTTTTCATTTGTTTTATACTTTATTTGCTTTATGATCCAGCATATTATCCATTATTGTAAAATTTGCATGGTTATTAAAAATGTGTTCTACATTTTTTGTGACCTATCTAGATCATTTTGATAATAGTATTTTTCAATTTCTCTATCTACCTACTGATTCCTTGTCAGTTTGTCTATCAGTTTGTAAAGACAGTTGTTTTCAAACCTCTGGCTCTGACTTAGGCTTTTCTTTTTATCCCTTTATTTCTGCTTTTATTTTATATTTTGGTAGCATATAAATTTATGTTAGTTATAACTTTCCCTCGAATTAGCAGCTTTTATTATTATTAAATGCTCCTCTTTATCTCTAGTAATAAATCTTACCTTAAAGTCTATTTAGTCAATGAATTTATATACACAAGTTTCAGTTACTATATGCATGTTATATCATATCTCTTTGATATTTTGAATTTTAACTTTTTGTGTCATTTTATTTTAGATGTAATTCTCCAGAGGATCAAATATTGTTTCCTTTATTGTCTATTACTTGGCTTATTTATTTTTATTGTCTGATAATCTTTGCATTTTAATTGGAATATTTATTTATTTTTAATTTAATTATAGTTAAATTTACAATGTTGTGTTAGTTTCAAGTGTACAGAAAAGTGATTCAGTTATACACACACACACACACATATATATATGTGTGTATAAATATATGCACACACAGACACACATATATATATATATATATTCTTTTTGAGATTCTTTTTCATTATGAGTTATTACAAGATATTGAGTATAGTTCCCTGTGCTATACAGTAGGTTCTTGTAGTTTACTTATTTTATATATAGTAGTGTGTATATGTTAAACCCAAATACCTAATTTATCTCTCTTTCCATCCCCTTTGGTAATTGCTATGTAAATAAGTTTATTTCTATCATTTTTTTAAAATTCTACATATAAGTCATCTCATATGATATTTGTTTTTCTCTTAATAATCTCTAAGTCCATTCATGTTGCTACCAATGGCATTATTTCATTCCTTTTTTATGGTTGAGTAATATTCCATTGCATATATGTACCACATCTCCTTTATCCATTCCTCTGTTGATAGACATTTGAATTGTTTCCATATCTTGGTTATTGTAAATAGTGTTGCAATGAACATTGGAGTGCCTGTATTTTTTTCAAATTATAGTTTTCTCTGGATATACAGCCAGGAGTGGGATTGCTGGATCACAAGGTCATTCTATTTTTAGTTTTTAAAGAAATCTCCATACTCATCTCCATAGTGGTTGTACCAATTTACATTCCCACCAACAGTGTAGGAGGGTTTCCTTTGCTCCACACCCACTCCAACATTTATTGTTTTTAGACTTTTTTTTTAACATCTTTATTGGAGTATAATTGCTTTACAATGGTGTGTTAGTTTCTGCTTTATAACAAAGTGAATTAGTTATACATATACATATGTTCCCATATCTCTTTCCTCTTGCATCTCCCTCCCTCCCACCCTCCCTATCCCACTCCTCTAGGTGGTCACAAACCACCTAGCTGATCTCCATGTGCTATGTGACTACTTCCCACTAGCTACCTATTTTATGTTTGGTAGTGTATATATGTCCATGTCACTCTCTCACTTTGTCACAGCTTACCCTTCCCCCTCCCCATATCCTCAAGTCCATGCCATTCTGACCAGTGTGAGGTGATACCTCACTGTAGTTTTGATTAACATTTCTCTAATAATTAGCAATGTTGAGCATTTGTTCATGTGCCTGTTGGCCATCTGTATGTCTTCTTTGCAGGAATGTCTATTTAGGTTATCTGTCCATTTTTTGATTGGGTTATTTGGTTTTTTTTTTTTTTTTTTTTTTTTTTTGCTGTACGCGGGCCTCTCACTGTTGTGGCCTCTCCCGTTGCGGAGCATAGGCTCCGGACGCACAGGCTCAGCGGCCATGGCTCACGGGCCCAGCCGCTCCGCGGCACATGGGATCCTCCCAGACCGGGGCACGAACCCGTATCCCCTGCATCGGCAGGCGGACTCTCAACCACTGCGCCACCAGGGAGGCCCCGGGTTTTTTTTTTTTATATTGAGCTGCATGAACTGTGTGTAAATGTTGGAGATTAATTCCTTTTCATTCTCTTCATTTGCAAATATTTTCTCCCATTCTATGGGCTGTCTTTTCATTTTGTTTATGGCTTCCTTTGCTGTGCAAACACTTTTAAGTTTAATTAGGTCCCACTTGTTTATTTTTGTTTTTATTTTCATACTCTAGGAGACGGATCCAAATACATATTGCTGTGATTTATGTCAAAGAGTGTTCTGCCTAAGTTTTACTCTAAGAGTTTTATAGTATCTGGCCTTACTTTTATGTATATGATCCATTTTGAGTTTATTTTTGTATATGGTGTTAGAGAATGTTCTAATTTCATTCTTCTACATGTAGCTGTCCAGTTTTCCCAGCACCACTTATTGAAGAGACTCATTTCTCTATTGTATGCTCTTGCCTCCTTTGCTATAGATTAATTGCCCATAGGTGGATGGGTTTATTTCTGGACTTTCTATCCTGATCCATTGATCTATATATCTGTTTTTGTATCAGTACCACACAGTTTTGTACTGTAGCTTTGTAATATAGTCTGAAGTCAGGGAGCCTGATTCCTCCGAGTTTTTCTTTCTCAATATTGCTTTGGCTACTCAGTATCTTTTTTGTTTCCATACATATTGTAAAAAAAATTGTCCTGGTTTTGAGAAAATGCCATTTGTGATTTGATAGGTATTGCATTGAATCTCTAGATTGCTTTGGGTAATATAGTCATTTTGACAATATTGATTCTTCCAATCCAAGAACATGGTATATGCCTCCATATGTTTGTGTCATTTTTTATCTCTTTCATCAGCATCTTATAGTTTTTTTGAGTATTTGTCTTTTGCTTCCTTAAGTACGTTTATTCCTAGGTACTTTATTATTTTTGATACCATGGTAAATGGAATTGTTACCTTAATTTCTTTTTCTGCTCTTTCATTTTTAAGGTATGGGAATGCAAGAAATATGTATATTAATTATGTATCCTGCAAATTTACCCAAATTCATCAATGAGCTCTTGTAGTTTTCTGGTAGTGTCTTTAGAATTTTCTGTGTATAGTATAATGTCATCTGCAAACAGTGACAGTTTTACTTCTTTCAAATTTGAATTCCTTTTATTTCTTTTTCTTCTCTGATTGCCATGGCTAGAACTTCCAAATCTATGTTGAATAAAAGTGTTGAGAGTGGACATCTTTGTCTTGTTCCTCATCTTGGAGGAAATGCCTTCAGTTTTTCACCATTGAGAATGATGTTAGCTGTGCATTTGTCATATATGGACTTTATCATGTTGAGGTAGGTTCCCTCTATGCTCACTTTCTGGAGAGTATTTATCACCAATGGGTGTTGAATTTTGTCAAAAGCTTTTTCTGCATCTTTTGATTTATGGTCCTTTTAATGTATTGTTGGATTCAGTTTGCTAGTATTTTGTTGAGGATTTTTGTATCTATGTTCAACAGTGATATTGACCTATAATTTTATTTTTTTGTAGTATCTTTACCTGGTTTTGGTATAAAGGTGATAGTGGCCTCATAGAATGAACTTGGGAGTGTTCCTTCTTCTGCAATTTTTTGGAATAGTTTCAGAAGGATAGGTGTTAATTCTTCTCTAAATCTTCAGTAGAATTTATTGAGAAGCCATTTGTCCTTGACTTTCATTTGCTGGGAGTTTTTAAATTACTGATTCAATTTCATTACTGGTAATTGATCTGTTCATATTTTCTATTTCTTTCTAGTTCGGTCTTGGGAGGTTGTACATTTTTAAGAATTTACCCATTTCTTCTAGATTGTCCATTTTATTGGCATATAGTTGCTTGTAGTAGTCTCTGATGGTCCTTTGCATTTCTGTGGTGTCTGGTGTACTTTCTCTTTTTTCATTTCTAATTTTATTGATTGAGCCCTCTCCTTTTTGTTTTCTTGATGAGTCTTGATAAAGGTTTATCAATTGTGTTTATCTTTCCAAAGAACAACTTTTAGCTTTTAATTTCTAGGAGTTTAAGAAAAATAAATTTAGTGCTTTATTTCACTGAAATTATTTTTTTATTGCCAGGTGACATTCCCCAGATGATTTTAAGGTTTATATTTTTCATCTCACTATAATCCACTGTCATCCTGTTTTGTATTCTGAACTCATAGAAACTGATATCTATATTTGGCAGTGCATAATCTGCTATAAGGATCATCAGTTTTATGTCTATTTTATATTAATATATTTCATATTTATTCATTTAATATGTATCAGAAACATTTAATGTGTCCATGTGTTATAAACATATTGTATGTCTCATCATGCCTACTGTAACATCAGACACCTAATAAGTGCTGGGATGATTGAATGGTTTGTGCAGCTTGCTGGGTTCACACATTATTGACTTACACACTAGGGAGTAATGAAATAGGAAATGCTGAGGTAAGATTTCACAATTCTTTGGGGATACCATAGACAGAAAGTTGAAGAGACCTTAAAGAAAAAGACTGTAGACTTATTTTGTTAATTAAAATACTCTACACTAAAAAAAGTCAATTTGTGAACTGAGAAAAATTTATAAGAAAAATAATCATAAGTATCCTCTCTATATAAAGAAATATAAATCTTTTAAAAATAAATGTAGGCACTATTCTACATCTGTGAAATACAACAATAAATAAAAAAGATAAATTGAACTTAGAGTCTAGTTGGGGGAATAGACAGAATGCATTAAATATAAGTTAATTCTAAGAGGTTCCTGTCTTCTGAATGTGATCTGGACCTGTTTAAACTACACTATTTGCTCAGTAAATAAAAAATTTTATGTACTTTATGCTATGTTATATACACACACACACACATGCACACAAGAAAATACTTTGAAACCCCTGATGAGGCTACAGTGGAAAGTGCTAAGCAACTTCAGGTGCCTCCGGGGTATACCTTGCAGGATACAGAATAATAAGTTAGGACTGTACAGTACAACAGCATTGTTTGAAACAAGGCCCTTATTTTTCCAGACAGGGAGACTTTAATTAATGTAGGGGATCAGAAGAGAGAGGTGAGTGTTATTTTGTTGGAGAAAGATAGAAAATTACTATCTTATTCCTTTTTAAAGACCACTAACCATAAATAATGATAGATGCTCATTACAGTTATATTGAGTCATTTTTTAACTCCTTGAAAAATGGCAATCTACAAATGGTATACTTACTAAGTTTCAGTTAACCAAACTCTAAAGTTTGTGGATAGATGAGTGATGAAGATACTTTTTGGCCTCAACCTGTTTAGTTCAGGAACGATGACACACAAAACCTCCACCAAAGCAAAAACTCTTTTGACCCAAAGGTGGAATTTCAAGTTTAAATAAAATGATGCCATTTTTGTTATGCTATGGCAACATTTTACTAAATCAGTACAATCTGAAGAGTCTATAATAACAGGCTGGCTGGGAATACTTCACTGTAGCTATCCCAAGTGAAAGCAGATAAAGGCAAGATCTGCCTCAGTCTAAAATAACCATTTCAAGAGTGTAGGATTCAACTCTATGATATTTCTAAGGTGGTAATGTGGAATCTTTTTATAAAATGATTGATTGGTATTTCAAAGCAAATTTATTTTCTTGAAGTCTGAGCAAAGTGCTTGAGGCTTTTCACAAGTACAGCATATGAAATATTAATACTTTTCTCAGTAACTCTACATTTTACTCCAGTCAGGTGCAGAAAAAGTTAATTTTAGAGGAATCAGTCAAGGTTTACAAAGACAAGAAGATGATTTTTTAATACATATTTAGATTTATTCAAAGTCCTCTCCTCACTGCTGGGTGAAATAGTTAAATGCTAACATATCTTTCATATAAGCATCATATTCAGTTGTAAAGCCCCCTAGCAAAGCTCAGAGTCCAGAAATGCTCCAATTTTGTCAACTTTTATAACTATGATAATATTTTCATGGGGAAAGGAAATACTATGGCTCTACTTTCTGTTTGGTAAACACACATTTCTGAGGTAAACCACCAAAGCTTCTCAAGGTATGGATGTTTCTTACAAAAGGGCACATTGAGATTTTTATAGCAATGTTTATCAAACTGCAGGTTGGAATGACTCATTAGATTGAGATTCAGTGACCCATTCAGTGACCCATGACCCACTAGAGGACCATGAAATCAACTTTGTGAATTATTTTGCTTTTTTATTGCAAGGTAATGGACTAGGATGGAATGAAATAGAAGATAACACAAAGGATAGAATAGAATGGAATAGAATAGAATAAAATAGATCAGAATTAGTCACATGTGCAGAGGTCACATGATATAGATATATGTTTTGGGGGGGAAGAAATATAGATTTCCTAACTGTGCTCAGGTGACAAGTGTTTATTAAAAGATAATGGATACAAGTTATGAACAAGTTTACTGCTGGATATTCCAAGACACAGTACTATATTATTTCTTATTTCTTTATATTTATGTTTAAATGAAGTATAATTGATTTACAATATTATATTAGTTTCAGATGTACAACATATTGATTTGATATTTTTATAAATTAAAATATTTTAAATAAAATATTTTTAATAAAATATTTTATTAATATATATTAACTCCATTTAATGTTATTACAAAATAATATATATTTCCCAGTACTGTATAATATATCCTTGTTGCTTATTTATTTTATATGCAGTAGTTTGTTTTTCTTCATCCCATACCTCTATCTCTCCCCTCTCCACTTCCCCTTATTTATTTTATACATAGAAGTTTGTACCTCTTAATCTCCTATCCTTAACTTGACTTTCCTCCCTTCCCTCTCCCCACTGGTAACAATTAGTTTGTTTTCTATGTCTGTGAGTATGTTTCTGTTTTTTTATATACATTTGTTTGTTTTATTATTTTTTTTTTAGATTCCACATATAAGAAGTGATAACATACCGTATTTGTCTTTCTCTGACTTATTTCACTAAGCATAATACTGTCTAAGTACACTCACATTGATGCAAATGGCAGAATTTCATTCTTTTCTATGGCTGAATAATATTCCATTATGAATATAAATAAGATGTGGTATATATCTTTATTCGTTTATCTGTTGATGGGCACCTAGATGGCATCCATATCTTGGGTACTGTACATAAGACTGCTATGAACATTGGGATGCATGTATATTTTGAATTAGTGTTTCTGTTTTCTTTGGATACATAGACCCAGCAGTGGAATTGCTGGATCGTATGGTAGCTCTATTTTTAGTATCTTGAGGAAACTCCATACTGTTTTCCATACAGGCTGTACCAAACAACAATCCCATCCACAGTGTACTAGGATTCCCTTTTCTCCACATCCCTAACAACATTTATATACCTTTTGTTGATAACCATTTTGATACGTGTGAGGTGATATTCTGCTTTTGATTTGCATTTCACTAATGATTAGTGATGTTGAGCATTTTTACATGTGCCTGTTGGCCATCTGTATATCTTCTTTGGAAAGAATGTCTATTCAGGTCTTCTGCCTGTTTTAATTGGGTTGTTTCTTTTTCTGATATTGAGTTATGTGATCTGTTTATATTTTGGATATTAACTCCTTATTGGTTACATCATTTGAAAATACTTTCTCTCATTCAGTAGGTTTTCTTTGTATTTTGTCAACAGTTTCCTTTGCTATGCAAAGACATATTGCTATTTCAAATGACAAGATAGAAATAAGTGATTATGAAAAATGCTAAGCAGGGCCAAGTCCCTCCATTTAACAAATAAGCACTGAAATAGTTGTCACATTCCAGGTCCTCTACTGGTTTTGGAGCTACAAAGATAAAAGATCTAATACCCTCTCTTTAAGGGTTAAATGAATATTTAATATTCGAATATTCAACATATTTGAATATTCACTAAATAGGTTGCATCTTTTTGATCAAAATTTATTTGTAAATTATTAATTCTTATCTAATGTGTAAACACAAGTATTTAATTATATATGTTAATATATTTAAAGATAAGACTATAAAACACTGTAATTTCTAATTATGGGAAATCCCTTAAAATTGACATTTTTACACCTTATTTTATACATTCTAGATGTAACGGCATTCTGTAAATGCTGCCAATTTGAATACTGTACTGTCCCCATTTACTAGATTTTTATGTGATAGAGAGGTCTCCTGTCATGAAGACCACATAGCCTTCACACTAACTTTTGATATCCAGCAGATGTGGTTCAAATCTCTTGCTTATGGATTTGCATCTATCCAAATATTTATTAAGTTGACATATTGATATTGAAGGATTTTTTCTGAGAAATCAGGTTATAAAGAGAAACACAGAAGATTCAGAATTTTGCACAAATTTTCTGAAACTCTTTTCTATATGGTCCCATACTGCTTCAAGAATTAGATTTGTGTCAGTACCATACTGTCTGGATTACTGTAGCTTTGTAATATAGTCTGAACTCTGGGAGCCTGATTCCTCCAGTTCTATTTTTCTTTCTCAAATTTGCTTTGTCTATTTGGGGTCTTTTGTGTTTCCATACAAATTGTGAAATTTTTTGTTCTAGTTCTGTGAAAAATGCCATTGGTAGTTTGATAGAGATTGCATTGAATCTGTAGATTGCTTTGGGTAGTAGAGTTATTTTCATAGTGTTCATTCTTCCAATCCAAGAACATGGTATATCTCTTCATCTGTTTGTATCATTCTTAGTTTTTTTCATCAGTGTCTTATAGATTTCTGCATACAGGTCTTCTGTCTCCTTAGGTAGGTTTATTCCTAGGTATTTTATTATTTTTATTGCAATGGTAAATGGGAGTGTTTCCTTAATTTCTAGATCAATGGAACAGGATAGAAAACCCAGAGATAAACTCATGCACATATGGTCACCTTATTTTTGATAAAGGAGGCCAGATTATACAATGGAGAAAAGAGAGCCTCTTCAATAAGTGGTGCTGGGAAAACTGGACAGCTACATGTAAATGAATGAAATTAGAACAATCCCTAACACCATACAAAAAAATGAACTCAAAACGTATTAAAGACCTAAATGTAAGTCCAGACACTATAAAATTCTTAGAGAAAAACATAAAAAGAACACTCTATGACATAAATCACAGCAAGATTCTTTTTGAATCACCTCCTAGAGAAATGGAAATAAAAACAAAAATAAAGAAATGGGACCTAATAAAACTTTATAGCTTTTGCACAGCAAAGGAAACCATAAACAAAATGAAAAGACAGCCCTCACATTGGGAGAAAATATTTGTAAATGAAGCAACTGACAAAGGCTTAATCTCCAAAATTTACAAGCAGCTCATACAGCTCAATATCAGAAAAACAAACAACCCAATCCATAAATGGGCAGAAGACCTAAATAGACATTTCTCCAAAGAAGATATATAGATTGCCAACAAACACATGAAAGAATGGTCAATGTCATTAATCATTAGAGAAATGCAAATCAAAACTACAGTGAGGTATCACCTCACACCAGTCAGAATGGCCAACAGCAAAAAATCTAGAAACAATAAATTCTGGAGAGGGTGTGGAGAAAAGGGAACACTCTTTCACTGTTGGTGGGAATGTAACTTGATACAGCCACTATGGAGATCAGTATGGAGGTTCCTTAAAAAGCTAAAAATAGAACTACTATATGACCCAGCAACCCCACTACTGGGCATATACTCTGAGAAAACCATAATTCAAAAAGAGTCATGTACCACAATGTTCATTGCAGCTCTATTTACAATAGCCAGGACATGGAAGCAATCTAAGTGTCTATCGACAGATGAATGGATAAAGAAGATGTGGCATAGATATACAATGTAGTATTATTCAGCCAAAGAAAGAAATGAAATTGAGTTATTTGTAGTGAGGTGGATGGATCTAGAGACTGTCATACAGAGTGAAGTAAGTCTGAAAGAGAAAAACAAATATCATATGCTAACACATATATGGAGTCTAAAAAAAAAAAAAGTTCTGAAGAACCCAGGGACAGGACAGGAATAAAGACGCAGTTGTAGAGAATGGACTTGAGGGCATGGGGAGGGGGAAGTGTAAGCCAGGACAAAGTGAGAGAGTGGCATGTGCTTATATATATATATTACCAAATGTAAAATAGATAACTAGTGGGAAGCAGTCACGTAGCACAGGGAGATCAGCTCAGTGCTTTGTGACCACCTAGAGGGGTGGAATAGGGAGGGTGGGAGGGAGACGACAGAGGGAGGAGATATGGGGATATAGGTATATATATAGCTGATTCACTTTATTATTGAGCAGAAACTAACACACCATTGTAAAGCAATTATACTCCAATAAAGACGTTAAAAAAATTAGATTTGTAGAGAATGGCTTGTGCATCATTTGCCACTATACTGGCTCAAAGTGAGCTTTTCCTACCTGAAGGGACATAGGAACAATGGAAATTCAAGCCTCTGTACTTTGGTATTGTACAGAATATATATTTAAAATAATAAAGAGGGGCTTCCCTGGTGGCACAGTGGTTAAGGATCCACCTGCCAATATAGGAGACACGAGTTTGAGCCCTCGTCCTGGAAGATCCCACATGTCATGGAGCACCTAAGCCCCGGTCCACAACTACTGAAGCACAGACACCTAGAGCCCGTGCTCCAAAAGAAGAGAAGCCACCACAATGAGGAGCCTGAACACAGCAACAAAGCATAGACCCCACTTGCTGCAACTAGAGAAAGCCCACACGTAGCAACGAAGATCCAACACAGCCAAAAATAAATAAAATAAAATAAGTAAATTTATAAAAAATAAAATAAAATAATAAAGAAAAATTAAAAATGAAAGTTTTAAAAATTAAAAGGAAATTTCACTTACCTAATAGTAAATTCAACTTCCTACATATGATGTCACCATCTTCTCGTTGTGTCTTCATATCACCTTCTTCTTTTTAGCTCTCTGTGTCCAATTTTCTTTTTATAAAGACACTAGTGAAATTGGTAAGGCCCACCATAATTACCTAAATTTATTTTATTTTATTTTCTGTACCAATGCATATATTTAAGCAGATGAGTACATCATGTGTTCCCAGTTTCCTCATTTACACAATTTCTCTCAGTATATACTTTCCAGCTACCATATGAGCTAAAAAATTTTGCTCAATTATTTACATCTTTTATACATAGTATGTCTCTGAGTTTTGTTTTGTTTTGTTTTGTTTTACTACATAATTACCTAATTTTAACTTTATTGCCTCAGTAAAGACACTATCTCCAAATATGAGCATATTCTGAGGTACACAGATTTAGGACTCCGACATATGAATTTTGTGAAGGACATAATTCAGCCCATGACAATGCTTAATGACTCTATATACCATAAGAAACAGCTACTATGTCAATTTTACAAATGAGGAAACCAGTACTAAGAAGTTAGATGAATGATCCAAATTCACTCAACCAGTACAGGTCAATCCAGGTTTTGAATCTGGGTATCCTGTGTCTAATTAGGCATTCTTCCTAGTTCTGAATTATCTGTTCTATAAAGCACTCCAGAATTGGCTCTGCATCACATTTTTAATTTTACCTCTTACTTACTTGCTACATAAGGCATTCTTGCCCTCAGTCCTTTGCAAATCTCCTATCTTCACCTCTATCTCTGCCTGTCAAGATTTTATATATCTATGAAGTTTTTACCTCAAATATCAACTATTTTATAACTTAAAACACCTGGTAAGATTTTTTAAAATCTCAATGTCCTGTCTACCATCCATGGCAATTAAGTCAATATCTTTGGGGAAGAGACCAGAAAAGAGTATGTATTTATTAGAGCTCCCAGATGATTCTAATGTGCAGCCAAAATTGAGAACCATAGACTTAAAATCTTGTCTCATTCATAATCAGCTGATCGTTACCAACCCTTTTCCCTGTTAAATTTTTATATTGGAACTAAAGATATCCATTAAGCAAAAACAGAATGCAAATATAAGTCCATATTTTAAGATTATCCTTTATAATATTTTCTGGCTTATTCTTTCATTTTCAAGACAAACAATGCACACATATTAAAATTTACCACTTAATTACCCATGTATATTATATATCTCTTATATTAAAAACAATATTATAATGGACTAAAACTCTATGGCTGTCATGCATCAGAGTATATTCCCAAGAATACCAGATGGGAACATTTCATTCTGATTTGCTTTATATCTTTTATTACAATGGCCTTTACTTGTTTGGTACCACAGAAGTATTTTCATATTGATATAACTGTTGATACCATCCCCATCAACACCCTCCTCCTCATCATCATCATTAATCACTTCCTAGCTATTGAAATCAGGAAATCATTGCTTCTCACTTTGGTTATTGCAGTAACTTTCTGCCTCATCACTTGCTTCTTTTCCATTCTCTAATCTTTCTTACACTTTGCTTCACAGGTAGTTCCCTACAGATTTTCTTACGTTAGTCCCCCATTGAAAGAACTTCAGTGGCTCCATATACACATAGAAACATGTTAACACCTGGCATTTAATACTTGGCATTCAAATTCCTGTCAAATATGGCTTCTATGTGAAATTTGCAGTATTTGCTCCCATAATATACCCCCTTGTAACTTATGGTCTCTGGAGACCCAGTCATCTTTCCCTCAATATATCCCAAACATGTTCTGCTAATTCCAGTGTCTGCCTGGGAAAATCCTAAAGTTTCCTTAAAATCAGATTATATCTATTCCATCAAAAAACCTATACATAATCACCCCAATGGAATTAGTGTCCATTTATCATGTTTCTTTAGCACTTCTCTGGTTCTCCTAATGCAGGACCATGGATGGGATTTAAAGGTTCATTAGTAGAATTTAAATTATTTTCACAATTTTGTGTGTATATGCATTTCCCAACTGTACATTTTTCATCAACATCTTACTAATTCTATGACCCCAAGAGTGAGTAAGACCCAATGATCTATGAGATAATTTACTTAACTGTATTTTCATTCAGACTATAGTATCCTAGACAATAAGGTCTGAGTCTTAGTTATCTTTGTAGTGACCTCAGAATTTGGCTTAAAGTGTAAGCATGATCTGGGAGCAAATAGAAACTGAGTTAGTTCATAAAATATTGTGGACATTTATTTATATTATGTGGCTAAAATATTATGTAACTCTCTTTAGCTGGTTAGACTATACATGTACAAGAATGAGGTAGCCAGGCCAAGTGAGCAATATCATAAAGGATTTTTTAAAGAAATACTAAGTTCAGGAAACTTGGAGACTTCTTTCCAGGAACAAGCAAGTGACATATGAAAATCATAGTGGAATTCATCATCAAAAGTGTAAGAATTCCTAAGGAGAAATACAACTCTGCTGGGTGAGAAGAAATATGATAGTATTTTATTTTCCTTTCTGTATCTCTCTAACACCTTATCCAGTTCCTTGAGGTAATTGGTACTTAATATAAGTTTATGGATTACATGATTAAATAAGTAAATGAGAAATACCCATGTGGCTGAGACATATACATATAGTGGAGGTACTTTGTTGAAACAGGTGAGATTATCTCATCTGTCCTAGAAAGGGCTATGCTTTAGTAAAAAAAAAAAAAAAAAAAAAAAAAAAAAGGAAAGAAAAGAAAAGAAAAGACACATTTGTAAATGATTTTCCTTTACACCCCCAGTTCATAAGAATCAGTGAATTCTTTTTACAGACCATGTATTATTGCAGTGAAAATGCTGAAACAAAAATAAGTAATATCGGGCTTCCCTGGTGGTGCAGTGGTTGAGAGTCCGCCTGCCGATGCAGGGGACACGGGTTCGTGCCCCAGTCTGGGAAGATCCCACATGCCGCGGAGCAGCTGGGCCCGTGAGCCATGGCCGCTGAGCCTGTGCGTCCGGAGCCTGTGCTCCGCAACGGGAGAGGCCACAGCAGTGAGAGGCCCGCATACCGGAAAAAAAAAAAAAATAAGTAATATCCCAGATGTATTAGTGGCTGAAGTTCAGCTCCATTTGACACCAATTTATCAATGTTATATTACTGGTGGTTTATAGCATAGGTGGTAATTGTGGGGATAAAGTCAGACAAGGGTGTGAGAAATTACTTTTAAATCAATTCTTAATGCCTAACCGTCAGCACTTTTGTGACCTTCTTCTAATTCTTTCAACATTCTTCAATTGATAAAGCAAAAGAAGAATGATGTTAGCTTAAAGTTCCCACAACAATTTGGGGGGTTAACCTAATATTTGAATAGGTAAAAGTGAATCTTATGACAATGATTGGTATCCAGGATTACTGCTTACCGTTACTAATATTTCTAAATGGAAACAATAAAACAGTACAATTTACAGAGAATTTTGAATTGGAGTTTTGAGAACTGCAGTCTTCCCCACCAATAGACACCATTATGAAGGAAAGAGAGCATAAAATATACCAAAGTTAAAAAGTGTGTGTTACACATTTCTTTTCCTTCAAATGTGCACATTGTTCCCAGTGTTTGGTTGCCCATAGGCTTATCACCACTGTAGGAGAAATGAATCCAGAATCCCACCAGGAGGAGAAGCCTGCTAAAGCGTGTTCTAAAGAGGAGCAAAAACAATCTGGATTCTTAGTTTGGTGTGATGTGTCTTAGTTTCAGAACAGCCAGATAATGCACCAAATGTACTAGCACATTTCATACAGAGACAGAGTTGGAAAGTTTCATATAGCCACAGGGAAATCCTAGTGGTAGCAACCATCTGATTAGAGGTACAGCAGGATGATGGCTCACAGCAGGGCTTGTCACATTAGCTTATGATAGGCCAGAAAACTCTGTTGTTCAAGTAGTCTGCACTTGATCATTCTAAACGAGGTAAGCCCTACTCAGATCCAGTGCCTGTTAATAACTATCATCATTCTACCACTTCAGATGTTTGAGATGAGTATTTCCTCTAATTTTCAGCAGGATAAGTAAATATTTGTTCCTAGTCCTTTTATAATTATTTTGAGATGCAGTATATAAAAATTGTTGTTGTTGTTGTTGTTAAGGTATTTTGTGTTTGATTTTTTTCTACTCAAATTTGCCATAAAATCAAAATTTATTTTAAGTACAGATGTACTATAGGAATCTTTAGTGCTACAGGGAAAGCATATCACAGCTAGGTAAAGGCAGTGGTTCTCCAACATGAGCATGCATCGGAAGCTCCTGGAGACAACTTGTGAAAACAAACATTATTGGACCCCACCACCAGTGTGTCTGATTCACTGGGTTTGGAGTAGGGCCTAGAGTAGGAACAGGTGATCCTGATCCTGCTTGTCCAGGGACCACACTTTTGAGAACCACTGACATAAGGGAGTATGGATCATAATTAGAGAAGGTGGTAAAATTATGAGGAAACTCATGCCATTTCTAAGGTATCATGTTACTTTTTTATGTGAAGCTCATGATGCTGTCCATGAACATGCTGGGCTTTGGTGTTTTTGTTCATCTATGTGTGTTTAACTTCCAAGAGTGGAATAGGTTTTTTCCATGTAGCCACTGTCTTCATCCACCCTCTTCCTGCAAGTGGCAGTGGTTGAGGATCATCTAAAACTGCTTTGCAAGACACTGATTCAGGCCAGTTTGGGGAAATAAGAACTTAGTAAATAAAATTTTCCATTCAAGATGATATAAAATATTAATGTTTTATCCTCCTACATTTTAAAAGGGAATAGTCTTTTCCTGTTTCTCCTTTTCTTTCTTTTATTTTTACATTTGGATTTTCAAGTTCAGCACAAAAGAAGTTCTTCATTGCCTTTCCTAAGCATTTGTCCATAGGCAGCACTCTGTGAAATATATTCCTAGGTCATGGTCTTATGGTAAATAACAGAAGGACTTAAATTCTAGGATAGACAGGTGACTAACAAAACACACACACACACACACATGCATGCACACACACAGACACAGAGTCTTTGAAAATCACCTTCAAAGAGAAGAACAGAAATCTAATCTGTTCATTTAATGCTTAAGTAAATATAACTCTGTTTTTCAACTCACCTTTAATTAGCATGTTCTTTTGGGGAAGACACCACTTCTCTTGGTTAAATCTTATGTCCTGTCACTTGCATGACTCTAGAGACTGAATTCAAGTTAGCATCTCAAGCCCTTGAAACTTACCACTACTTAGTTATGGATATGTCAAGTTAGGGTAAAATTACAATGACTATATACTTTCATAGCCTACTCCTGAAGAAATGTAGTACTGTTTACTTCCTTTGTCTTCAGACTCTACTTTCTGAAAATACTAAAAAAATTACAGCATACACCTGCATAAACAACCAAATATATTTTTCCTGAAATAGATTATTTCTTACTTGTTCCATCTAAACTTCTTTTTGACAGAGAAAGTCTTTTCCCTTGTTTGTTTGGTTTCATTAGCTGATCTAGGATAAATTTAAACTTATCCCCCACTAGTAAGATGTGATTCACATTTGCTTATTATGCATAGATAATAATATGTAAATCTCAGTTTATAACAAAAGTGTGTTCTTTAACAAAACAGCATCGTCAAAGAACACATTACTAACACAGGAAATTTGGGCAAGCTTTTAGTTTTTTCTTGTAACTAATTCACATTTTAGAGATTTAAAGTGGTGAATTATAAAATTAGGATTATCCAACTTGACATGTATATTATGCATGTTAAATAATTACATTTTTACTTATAACATAGTATTCCAATTGAAAGGTTGTAGGCCCAGGAGAATTTTTTTTATATTTAAAAACTTCCTTTTTTATTTGTCAAGAGCCAAAAATTTAGCAAGTATGAATGTATTAATAGATTGGTATCAAGAATTAACATAATTTAAAGTGTGGAAAGTCTTTGGGTAATTGTGATGAGATAGATCTCTGGGTCGTAGTGGACTAACAACTAAACATGATTCATTTGTGTAGGAAAACTCCAAAAGGATGTACGTAAAATGTTAACAGTGGTTTTGTTGTGGTTTGGTTTATTTTTCTGGGTAACAGAATTATTTTTTCTTCCAATTCCCTTTACCTGCCTGTATTTGATAGGTATAATGTAGTGAATACATGTTGCACATGTTGCATTTGTAATATTTTTAAAGGAAAATCAGTTATTAAAATATCTTGATGATGAAGATTATTGAGCATGACATTGTAATTTTACTTTTACTGAAATTGTTAGTATAGAAATTTTGGAGGATTTTTGCTTTGGTGGTCAAAGTATAACTTTCTTCCAGAAAGTAAGAATGGCAGAACTTTTTTGCAGGTATGATATCTATGGCCCTATTATTAAAAGAGACACATATTATGTGTCCATTAACTTATTAGTTTATTAACCTTAGATTTATTACTTTTTGGTCAAGCTATGTTTAAAAGATATCAAAGAACTATTAATAGCTGATAATTAGCTCCTTGAATTGGCAGGATTCTAGAGTATTCTGTAGATATATTTTAAACTTCTTCCTGACTCTTATTTCTAAATTAGGGTGAATAAGGCATGTTTGTATAGATGGTAATACATTTATGACAGTAATCTTTTTACTTTCCATACTCATCTATCTTTTCATACCTGTGCTTTCATTTCTCCACTCCCATTGCCCTACTTCTCTTGGTTGAGGACAATAATTATAGCCTCCTTACTAGCCACTCCCCACCCTCACCACTCCGTTTTTTCTCCTTTTCAATCACATTGATGCCATGTTAAACTTATTAAAGGATGAATTTCTAGCTTAGATTTCAAACTACTCTATGAATTACCTCCTTAAATGCTTTCAAATTAATTACTCCTAAATCTCTCTCATGAACTGTATACTCTATCTGAAATTAACTATTCATCTTTTCCCATACATCCCCCCACATCTGCATCTGTGTACATAAAGCAAAGTGCTTTGCACAAGCTGGCCCAGAGAAGGTGCTCAGAAAATGCTCTCGTTTCTATCTCTTTAGTTGTCCATATTCTCTCTATACTTACCATGATCAAAAGTCCTGAGAGGGCTTTCTTGGTGGCGCAGGTGTTGAGAGTCTGCCTGCCGATGCAGGGGATACGGGTTCGTGCCCCCATCCGGGAAGATCCCACATGCCATGGAGGGGCTGGGCCTGTGAGCCATGGCTGCTAAGCCTGCGCGTCCGGAGCCTGTGCTCCACAATGGGAGAGGTCACAACAGTGAGAGGCCCACTTACCGCCAAAAAAAAAAAAAAAAAAAAAGTCCTGAGAAAAATGCCACTGCATTTAGGGAAACTTCCCTAAAGTATCCTAACTGGAATTCATCTGTCCCCTTTTTTGATGGTCATAGAACTTGGTGGTATTATTCATAACTCTTATATTTTATATCCTGTGGCATAGCAATTTCTGTATTTCTCTTTATTGAACTGAATGTCCCTTAAATTCATATGGTCTCAGTATCACCAATATTGCCTAATATATACTTCCACATAGTAGTTGCTCAATAAATACCTGTTTAATTAAGGAATAAAACCTGTAGTCTCTTGGAAATCCTAAGTGGGTTCCCTTATTAAATGAAACAGTAATCCTTTTCCTGACATTTTCTTGTCAAAATTGAAAGATCATTCTTCTGAAACTGTGGTCTCAGGAAAGGTAATTTAAAACTTATCACCAGGGCTTCCCTGGTGGCACAATGGTTGAGAGTCCGCCTGCCGATGCAGGGGATGCGTGTTCCTGCCCCGGTCCTGGAGGATCCCATATGCCACAGAGCGGCTGGGCCTGTGAATCATCGCCGCTAAGCCTGCATGTCCAGAGCCAGTGCTCCACAATGGGAGAAGCCACAATGGTGAGAGGCCCGCGTACCACAAAAAATAATAATAATAATAATAAAATTTAAAAAAAAACGTATCACCAAAAACTAAAATTCTGACTTTAGGGGAAAAAGTTCTGTTTTAGTTCTATATATACAAATATGTGTACCCAAATATTAACAACCTTTTCCATATTCTGTATATAATGACCACTCTGAAGGGTCCTAGTCTGGCAGAAAGAGAAGTGAGAGGCAACTCAGATGTATATTTCAGGGAAATATACCCAAAAGTTTAACTTCCTTGGACTGTTGTAGAAGGCCTTCAGAATATGCTAAAATATTCCTTTCCCAGAAAGATAATTTTAACAGTGATTCTACCTGCCAATACTTCTTCTCATTCACTTCCAAAAATGAGTTGGTAAGATGTTTGGGGAAGTACTGATCAAATTTCCTCAGAAGGATTTTTACTGTGAACGTAAGTGTTCTAACTTTTATATTCAAATAATTTTAGTTTCTTGGCTGTCACCTATGTATGAACAAGTCTTTATTTTAAAAAATATTTTGGCAAAATAATACTTTATCTTTTAAAAAAATATTATGGCCATTAAAGCCAAAATTTCCTATTGGATTATAATCAGCAAAAGTTTTATGTTCCTTAGGGAAATTATATCATTGATTAATAACTATTTACTATTTTGTATTGTTCTGCAAATCCCCACCCCCTTCTTCCACATTGAAACTTACCTGCCATGACTCGTTGTCCTAAAATCTTGGTTTGGAAACATAAAGCAATGTAAATTAGTCTTGTATTGTTTCCCTAGTGAAACACTGGGCCACTTCTTTATAATCACTAGGGTCTTTATATTATAAGCAAAACTCTAAGAACTGGGCTTATAAAAACCCAGACCTATACAATTTCTAGAAGTAGAGATTGTGAATCTGTAATTTAATAAGCTCCAGAGATTTATTCATGCCAAACCTTGAGAACTGCAGGTTTAATGGGTTAGTTCTCTTGAAGAATAGTGACATTTTAAAAACTATTTTAAAATGACCAATTTCTATTTTTTGAGGTAATGTAAAATTAGTATGTAAGTTTCAGGTGTACAACATTATACTTAGACATCTGTATACATTATAAAGTGATCCAACTTTTAAAGGCAGTGCTAACTAATGTTACAAATATTAGCTCAAGCTACGACTATTCTGAAGGAGTCCTGCATTAGTTTTCAGGGGCTGACTTGTTCCTTACAAATACTAGCCACCATCTCCATTGCTAGGATGGCTGCTTTTGTGCTCCAGCCATGTGAGACTCCTTTTATAAGGAGAAATCAGGAGTTTGGAGATAAAGATAAAAATTTGAATATTCTTTGGTTGTAGAAAAACAGTTGGAGCTGGAAAGTCTGCTTGCTCCTTGGTAGTAATTAACAGTGGAAGACAAGTAGGTAGAAATAAAGAAGAAATGGGAAGAGTAAAATAAAAGGCACAAGATCACATTTGCTTATACCATTTTATTTGGTTACTTCAAATGGTTTCAATTACACAATTTAATTCTTCACTCATTAAAGCTACTTTTTTTGTTGTTTTTTACAGCAACGTTGCATGTTCTTAAATCAACAAAACAATAAACTGGTGGTATTTCCTTCAGGGATCTCTGAGTACAATGAAAAGGCAAGGAAGCTATGTACAATTTGGATAATTAACATTGATCTTCCATGCCTTAATGTAAAGAGAAGTTTATGCCATTTTGCTTAGGTGGGAAAAGAGTAATTTTCAGGTTCTAGCATAAAGAAAATGATGACCTAAATCTGAACAAATTAACAGAGAATCTCTGATCATTGTTGCCAGCAACTCATTGCATGCCATCACACTGATATGTATTGGGCATGTGTTAAGAGTCATGAACAGCAATGGTCAATAAAGATACTACAGTAAATAGGTAAACAGTTCACAAGTTACCAAGCAAATAAATTTTACAAGTTGCAACAGTAATAAATAGGAAACAAACAGGTATAAACAGTGATAACAGTGAAAACTAATTCAGAGATTGTGGTCAGAAAAGATCTTTTCTGACAAGGTCTGCTTTAAACAGTGGAGAGTAGATTATATACTTTGTTGTTCTTATATAACTATGTGTTCTTAAATTAGCATGCACATTTTATATACTTTTTTACTTGTATATGATTTGTTTCAGAAATAACAAGTTGATACAATGGTTAAAATTTTCCAGGCATTCTTTACTGTTGTCATTTAAAACCCAAAGCACATAACATGATATATAGAAATGGCTCTTTTTGATGAGCGCTCTAATTTCTCCTCCACTATGTAATTGTTCATACCCTTCCCCCATGTCATAGTGACCACTTGCATTTCCCAACTGTATTATTTTATGACTGTGTGCATTTGTAGGTCTTTTAACTTTATGTGGAGGGGTGGCCCTACCTTATCCTGGTCACCCCTATCCTAGGCTTTCTAGCTAACTTGTATTTGTTCCATAATCCTCAGGTAAAATGTCTCCTTCTTTTTGCCTCCCTCTTTTTTATTAGATTTGTTGATTCCCATAGTATCTCATACAAATCTCTACTTATCAGTTTTTTTTTGCATATATTATGTTCAATTGCTGCTTTTCTTTTTTGCTTCTCCTACAAAAATGTGACTTCTTGAAAAGAACTATTGTCCATTCTTTGGATTGCCAGCATAATCCACAGTAATTGGCTTAGGGTAGTTCTCCAATAAATGTCAGGTAAATGAAGTTAGGAATTAATTGACTACACAATTGCTATTTAATTCCTGTTTTCTCATGTCACATCAGACTGTGGTTAAAAATAAGAAACACTTCTGAGAAGATGGGATATTTCCATATTCCTCATGCTAAGTACAACCCAAAATTCTGGACCTTCAATACAAAACAAACACAAGAAGATGCTGAAAGGTGGAGAGCAGTTGACATGGTGATAAGTTCCCTTGGTTTTCTTTTTGTTGCATATATACTGTACTTGGAACTGAAGGAGCCAGCAACCTGGAAACAGAAACAGGCACAGACAAATAAAGCCCCTTAAAAATCCAGCTCTCTTTAGAGAAAGAACAAGGAAAGCAGCAGCTTAGCAAGACAGAAAACTTTTAGATAAAAATTTGGATAAAATTTTATTTTAGGTAAATAATGATATTACTTCAGCCAAACTCAACCCCCTAAATTGTGACCCCGACTCTAGCAAAAGCTGAGTGAGGAACTAAGTCTTCCATTCTTGTCACCCTATACCAAAATCCCTAGATCCCTGTTGGAACACTATCAGAGAAGGCCAACTCAGGCACCTGGGTTTTCATTCTCATTAGCCAGCAATGGGTCCCCCTTGAACAATGCCAGTGGACACAATGTCAAGTATCTAGACTTTGATTCCCATCCATCAGTAACAAGGTGGCCCTCATCTACCAAACTGGAGTGGTGCCATCCCTCACCCACCCTGCTGAGGAGGTACCAAAGGAGGCCTAGTGGAGGGTCAGGATTTTCTACTTCCCAATGGTAAAAGGTCATGTCTTCCATGGTGTCAGGGGAGGTGAAGTGGAGAGCAATAAGGAGGTCTTCCTACTCCTCATAGCCAAGGCAGTACCATTGGAAGCCTAGTGGGATCCAGAACTCCCACAGCCATAAAAGAGTGATGAGGGTTCTTCCTCAGCTGTGTGTCAAAAAAGGTGTTGGAATGGAAAACCTTTGCTGGGGCAATGCTATGAAAAGCCAACTAAAACCAAAGTTTTAATAAGAACCAGGATCTCCTCACATAATACCCAAAATGTCCATCTTTTAAATGAAAAGCCTTTATTTTGCTAAAAAACAGGAATATCTCTAACTGAATGCAAAAAAAAGACAGTCTAAATTATTTTTTAAAAAAATTCAGGTAAGTCACAGGAAGATGGGAAAAAAATAGAGATAAAAAGCAGACAGAAAAAAACTGAAAACAAAAAGTAAAATGGCAAATTTACTTATATTAAACATAAATAGCCTAAATATACCAATTAAAGGAGGTACAAACTACTATGGATAATATAAATAATGGTATATTGTACAATTATTGTACAATGGCATATTGTACAGCACAGGGAATACAGGTATTTTATAATAACTATAAATGGAGTATAATCTTTAAAATTGTGAATCACTATGTTGTACACCTGAAACTTACATAATATTGTAAATAAACTACACCTCAATATACAAAAGATAGAGGTTGACAGAGTGTATTAAACATATCACCCACACATATTCTGTTTATAAGAAACATACCAATGCAATGTTATAAGCAGATCAAAAGTAAAATATGTATCTCAAGTAAATTTCAATTAAAAAAGCCAGAATGTTTATATTAGTATCAGATAAAGTAGACTTCAGAGCAAATAAAATTACTACAGACAGAGATGTACGTTATACAATGATATGTGTTAATATACTAAGAAGACTTTACAATTTTGAATGTACATACCCTCAAATAGAACTGCAAAATATGTGAGCAAAAACTGCTAGAACTGAAAGGAGATATAGAAAGATCAACAATTATAGTTGGAAACATCAATATCCCTTTTTCATCAGTTGATAAAATGAGACAGAAAATCCACAAGGATCTAGAAGAACTCAACAACACCATCAATCAACAGTATCTCATTGACATTTATAGAACACTTCATCCAACAACAGCAGACTATACATTTTTTTTCAAGTGCCTATGGAATAATATATACCAAATTTGACCATATATTGGGTTATAAAATAAATCTCAATAATATTAAAAGATTGAAATTATATAGATTGTGTCCTCCAACTATACTGATATAAAACAAATATCTGTAACAGAAAAATAATAAAAAATATTTTAATACTTGAAAAATAAACAGCAGACTTCTAAATAATCATGAGCCAAAGAGGAAACTTCAAGGGAAATAAAAAAAATACATTGAACTGAATTGAAAATGAAAATTGAACATATCAAAATTTGTGAGAGACAGCTAAAGCAATACTGAGAAGAAAATTACAACACTAAATGAATCATTTGAAAAAAGGAATGCCCCAAATGGATAATCTAACCTCCCACCTCAAGAACTTAGAAAAATAAGACCAAAAGAAAGGGAATAAATATCAATGAAATTAAAAAATAAAATCATAGAAAAAATCAATAAAACAAAGGCTATTTCATGAAATGATGAATACAATTGATAAACTTCTAGGAAGTCTGACAAAGAAAAAAAATCTACCACAACTACCAATAGGCAATTTGAATAGTCATATAAATACTAAGGAACTTGGTTTTACAGTTTAAAAACTCCCTCCAAAGAGAAATATCTAGACTGAAATGGTTTCAATGGAGAATTCAACCAAACATTTAAAATACCATAAGAAGAATTAGCATCTAATATGTAAATAGAATTGGATGGGACACCTCTCAATTTATTTTATGAAACTAAGATTACACTGATACCAAACCCAGGTGAGGATTGTACAAAAAATGAAAACTAAAGAACAATATTCCTGATTTGGGGCAAGATGACGAAGTAGGAGGACCCTGAGCTCACCTTCTCTCATGGGTGCACCAAAATTACAATGGTTTACAGAATAACTATCAAGAGAAAAACCTGAAGACTAGCAGAAAAGATTTTCCACAACTAAAGATATAAAGAAGGAACAATGAGATGGGTAGGAGGGGAGGAGAAGCAGTAGCATCAAGACCCACATCCCTTGGTAGGCAATCCACAAATGGGAGAATAATCACAATTGCAGAGGTTTTCTCCAAATAGTAAGGGGTCCAATCCCCACATTGTGATCCACAGGCCAGGAGTCTTGCACAGGGAAGCCAAGCTACCAAAATAATTGGTTTTGAAGGCCAGCAGGGTTTGTGTATGGGAGGCCTGGAGGACTGTAGGAAACAAAGTGTCTGCTCTTAAAGGGCACACACAAAATCTTACACACTCAGTGCAAAGGCAGCAATATGAAAGGAGCCTGGGTCAGACCCACTTGCTGATTTTGGAGATTCCTCCCACAGAGGCAGGAGGCAATTGACATTCCTCCAAGGAATTTTTGTGATCTTATTCTACCACAAGGACACTGGTACTAACAAGTGCTATATTGGAGTCCTCCCTTTAAACTGTTAGTGGTGAGACCTGGTCCTGCCCAACAGCCAGTAGGCACCAGTTCTAGGTTTCCCTCAGGCTGAGTAGCCAACTTCATGGGGACAAAGTCCCATCTACCAGTGGGCCAGCACTAACCTGGGATCCTGGACCCTTCAGCCAGTCATGCTGGAACAAGGCTCCAGTGACCAGCAGGCTTGCACCAGCCCCCAGAAACCCCCAGGCACTGGATCCACAGCCAGCTGCCCTGAGACCTGGCTCCACCTATAAGCAGGCAGGCACCAGCCCCAGGATATCCTGGCCAAACTGCCAGCCATTTCAGGAAGGAGCACTACCTAATACCAGGATGGTATCAGCCTGGAGACTCCATGGGCCATGCAGCCAGCCATGTCAGGACCAGACCTTGCTCACCTGCAGCCAGCAGCCTCTGAAAAGTCAGGACCTGGCAGCCAACAGAGCTAAGGCCAGCCCTTCCTACCAGCATTCCCACAGAAGTTGGCCCCAGTAAAACATAAGGTCCCACTCAGTCCACTTAGGGTGCACCCCTAAGCATACAGCTATGGTGGTCAGAGGGGAGTGTGCTGCTGGACCCCACAGGAAGTCTTCTACTTAAGATCACTTCTCCAAGATCTGGAAATGTAACCAACCAACCTAACACATACAAATAAACACAGAGAATTAGACAAAATAAGGTGACAAAGGAATATGTTTCAAATGAAGGAAAAGGATAAAAATGCCATAAGAAGGACTATTCGAGGTGGAAATAAGCAGTCTACTCAATAAAGATTTCAACACAATAATCATAAAGATGTTCAATGCATTTGGGGGAACACAATAAGAAGTTTAACAAGAGCTAAAAATATATAGAAGAACCACACAGAACCTGAAAAATAAAAGAACTGAAAATTTTAAAATACACTATAAGGAATTAACAGTAGATTAGATGATACAGAGGAATGGATAAGTAAAGTGGAAGACAGTAGTGGAAATCACTCAAACTGAACAGAAAAAAGAATAAAGAATTCTTAAAAATGCGGACAATTTAAGAGACCTCTGAGACAATATCAAGAGTACTAACATTTGCATTATAGGGATCCCAGAAGAAGAAGAGAGAAAGAAAGAGACAGAGAACTTATTTGAAAGGATAATAGCTGAAAACTTCCCTAACCTGGGAAAGGAAACAACATCCAGGTCCAGGAAGCACAGAAGGTCCCAAACAAAATAAACTCAAAGGGGTCCACACCAAGACCTATTATAATTAAAATGGCAAAAATTAAAGGAAAACAAAATTTTAAAAACAGCAAAAGAAAAGCAATTAGTTACATACAAGGGAATCCCCATAAGACTTTTGGCTAACTTTTTAACAGAATCTTACAGGCTGGAAGAGAGTGGCATTATATATTCAAAGTGTTGAAAGGAAAAAACCTACAATGAAAAATACCTACCCAGCAAGGTTATCATTCAGAAGTAAAGACAGATAAAGAGTTTTATAGACAAGCAAAGCTAAAAGAGTTCAGCACCACCAAATCAGCTTTTACAAGAAATGTTAAAAGGACTTCTCCAAGTAAAAAGGAAAAGGCCACAACTAGAAGTATAAAAAATATGAAGGAGACTCACTTCAGATATAAAAAACTGAAAGTGAGGGGATGGAAAAAGGTATTCTTTTCAAATGGCAAAATATTTTCAACATCATTTGCCATTAGGTAAATGAAAATTAACACAACAATAAGATATCACTACACACCTATCAAAATGACTAAAATGACTAATCATAACACCACTGAATGCCAGTGAGGATGCTGTGAAAGTGAATCACATTTACTTGGGAATATAAAATTACACACCACTCTGGAAAACAGTTTGGCAGTTTTTAAAATAAATTGAGCATGTACCTATTATAAAATCCATTGCCCACTGATAGCCATGATGAAAGCACCAGCATGAAATAATTTCTCATTTCTCACCTAATCCCAGTGGAAAATGTTCCACCTTCATGCTTTTTCCAAGACAAGCTGATAATTTTGCCAAATAGGAAAAAAAAAAAAAAAAAAAAAAGGTCTTCTCCATTATATCACCTGGTCTTTCATTGTCCTAAAAAGCAGTATTGCCTTGTCCTATAAAGTTATAGAGATTTTAAGGTTTCCTTTAATTGTTATTATAATTTTTAATGTACTAAATCCCTACTACCACCCAAGTAAATTCTCAACAGGATTTCAAGGGCTTTCTGCTACACAATAACCCAAGTTTTACATTACACTGCTCCCAGAATGGCCAATTCTGCCACTCTTCCTTTTTCTTTGATCAAGGCCTATGCTCTCTAGCAGCTCTATCCTTGGGTTTCCTTTCATAATCTATGTGGGAATGTGAAACCAGCCCTGACCACATGCCATGACCAATAAGAACCAGGGTAAACATGCTTTTGCCTCCAGTTTGTATTGCCTTATACAAAGTGGCCATGCCACAGAAAATTGCCACTATATATAAAGGACTAAGCTTGTTCCTTTGTGATACACTCTTGAATTTTACTCCATCAAGGAGCAAGGAGTTTCTGTTTACTTCTGACAAGTATAAAACCAAGACTGGATGGCAGCAGCATTAATTACTAAGTAACCAATACCCAGAATTACCTTTTAGAAATGGGAACTTCCATTCTAAAACTGTCTAAAATATATTAATAAACTATATTAATTATCAAAGATAGCAAGAAACAGAAAGCAAGATATTGCTTACCAGATGAAAATTTATAATATTTCAATTATAACAAGCTATTGAACATATAAATGCAATGAACCTTGTAATGCATATGAATTATTTTCCTGCCATGGGTAACAGTATCACAGCCTCTCCACTTGGTAGAGTAAATAGCATCCCATTTATTAATAAAGGCTGTCAATGAAATGCTAAAAGGCTGCTGGAGTGCATGCACACACAGCACTCATCAACAGTATATTGGTCTTCTAGGTCATTTCCTTTTTCACCCACTACCTCTTCATCATGTTTCAATGTCAGTGGCATCTTTGTGAGAACTTCCTGTTTTTTCCTTCCTAACTTCAGCTAATAATTAGACAATGACTATTATGAACTTGGGGAATCCAATTGATCCTTAAGTTACTTTCTATTACTCTGATATCAGCCCTCCTTGCTCCTTTAATCATAAAATACATCAACAATTTCAGTCCACTTGCCATGAAGATCAACTTTCTGAGAATTTTTGTGAGAACTGGATATATGTCTTTTCAATAATTTAATGTATTTTAGTATATGTGACTCATTATTTTTTCCTAATTATTTTTAACATTTTAAATTCATTTTCTGTTATATGACAATATATGATAATTTCTCACTTGCTGTTTCTTGTGTCCTTGGTAATTAATATACTGTATTAATATGCTTTGGACAGGTTCAGAATGGCAAGGAGAATGCATGACAATGGTGAAGAATTGCTACAGTAACAAAAGGGTGTGAAGGGTGGCAGGATATGCCACCAAAATATATCATTTTGGCATCAGGATTATTTTGAGCTAAAAATATTTAAAAAACATTGGATGCACCAAGGGTATTCTAAGCATATTCCCTTTTCTTCCTAAAAACATTAGCTTAAACTCCGATGTGAAAGATAAAAGTATTATTCTTCTATGAGGAGTCACAGCTGACAGAATTCTGTACAAACATGTTGTTAAAATAATTCTTACCTTCTTTTAGCCTCACCACACAGTTAAGTTACTTTTCCACATTGCTTCTCTTTGTTCAACCTAATATAAAATAATCAAAGTTTTGCTATGTCATTGAATCATTTCCTTATGAAGGCTCCCATGTCACATGAAAATTATATAATTTTTTCTCCTGTAAATGTCTCATATCAATTTAATTCTCAGGCCAGCTGCAAAACCCTAAATTTTGCCTCCCCTACATGTATAGAGAGAAAAATATTATATCCTCCTATACACTTCCCAGAGGACACCATATTACATACAATAAAGCCAATGTTTTATTTCTTCCACCACAAAGCCTTTGTTTATACTTTTATTATTCCCAATATAATATCTGGCATAGATGGAGCTAGTTTTAGACTATAGCCTATACCCTTCTCTTGAAGAAAAATGTTATGAAGCTAACCCCACCCTCAAATATTGGGTGTCTCTCTAGGTGTGTGTCAGGGGTGTTACTCATTAGCTTGTAGACCTGCACAATCACCATTGTTGTAGCCTACCCCACACCTACTAAATTTCAATCTCTTGTGTGGACCCCAGCAATCCTTGTTTTAAGTCTCTTCAGGTGATTCTTATGCACCCAAAAGTTTGATAAGTCCCTCTTTGATTGCACTTTGTATCATTGACTCCATCAGGAAATATTTATTGAGCACTTTCCAAATCAAGGAGCTCTTCTGAGTGGATCAGATATGAATCATCTTTTGAGAGACTACACAATCTAATAAAGATGACAACTAATGTAAATAAGGCTACAATACGGTTGAAGTGGATATTATCATAAGAGATTCAAAGTATCATGCATAAGATAGAGATTCTTAAAATTAAAATGCTTTGTAAAATATTATAGAAAAGTGAGATTATAGCAGAACTTTGATGGATGTTTGAATATGGAATTACAGATGATGAAGATGGAAAGGCCAGTGGTATGGAAGAAAGAGAACACAAAAGTACAAGGTGGGACCATATGACAAGAGCATATGCTAGCAAGTGACTGAGAGAAGCATAAGGTGTGTAAATGCTTATGGTTGGAAATAGGAATTTGAAGAGTAACTAGGGCCATTTCAGAGAGGGTTTTGAAAGAAAGTCTACTACATGTTTACTCTAAGTTATTTTTCTATATTTTCAAGTGAGTCTCAGGAAAAAAAGCTCTCAGTGCATGTATTACAAAATTCCATAAAGACTTGACATCTTTGTATCTATGGCTCCTAGTATGGCTCCTAAGAGACTATAAAAGCTCAATATTTATATTGTTGAGTAAATAAGCCCATCTTTATTTAGAAAGTTAAATATTTATAGCCTCCAAATAAGCTAACAACAAACAGAAGTTCTAACTTTGTATATGGCTTCACACATCCAGCTGAAATCTGACTCCCAAGAGAAATTTAGATGATCAACTGTGTCCAAATAGTAGATAGGCCATATAGCAAAATAAGGAGTTTGTCTAAATATCAATTACTGTCCTTATCTGATTTATAAAAGAATAAATGATAAAATGTTTTTGAGAAATAAGAAAAAATGTCACCATATGTTTTCATGCTTTCACAAGTCTAAAATCTGATTCTATTTGATCTCTTGTTGCTAAAAGGTAATTATAATTTTGGCAAAATTCTAAATCTTCAGACAAGAAGACAAGGTTATAAGTTTTTCTAGGCCAGAGATCATGCTTATTCATCAATGTGTCTCTCACAGTGTCTTGCACATAATATGTGATCAATAAATAAATGTTTCCTTTAATTAAATAACCACCCAGAGAAAAGCTTGGGACAGCCAGATTCTAGGAGGTTTTAAAGACATTCTAAGAGACCCCAAATAGCCAAAGCAATACTGAGAAAGAAAAACAGAGCTGGAGGAATCAGGTTCCCTGATTTCAGACTATACTACAAAGCTACATTAATGAAAACAGTATGGCACTTGCACAAAAATAGACACATGGATCAATGCAACAGGATAGAAAGCCCAGAAATAAACCCATGCACCTATGGCCAAATAATCTGAGAAAGGAGGCAAGAATATACAATGGAGAAAAGACAGTCTTTTCAATAAGTGGTGCTGGGAAAACTGGACAGCTACATGTAAAAGAATGAAATTAGAAATTCTCTAACACCATACACAAAAAATAAACTCAAAATGGATTAAAGACCTAAATGTAAGACTGGATATTATAAAACTCTTAGAGGAAAACAAAGGCAGAACACCCTTTGACATAAATCACAGCAATATCTATTTGGATCCATCTCCTAGAGTAATGAAAATAAAAACACAAATGAATGAGACCTCATTAAACTTAAAAGCTTTGCACAGCAAAGGAAACGATAAACAAAACAAAAAGACAACCTACAGAATGGGAGAAAATGTTCGCAAATGGTGCAAATGACAAGAGATTAATTTCCAAAATATACAAAGATCTCATGCAGCTCAATATCAAAAACAACAAACAACACAATCAAAAATGGGAGGATGATCTAAATAGATATTTCTCCAAAGAAGACATACAGATGGCCAACAGGCACGTGAAAAAAAAGCTCAACATCACTAATTATTAGAGAAATGCAAATCAAAACTACAATGAGGTATCACCCCACACCGGTCAGAACTGTCATCATCAAAAAAATGTACAAATAAATGCTGGAGAGGGTGTGGAGGAAAAGGAACACTGTTGGTGGGAATGTAAATTGATACAGGCACTATGGAGAACAGTATGGATGTTCCTTAAAAAACTAAAAATAGAGCTACTATATGATCCAACAATCACACTCCTGAGCACATATCCACAGAAAACTGTAATTCAAAAATATACAGACACCCCATGTTCACTATATATATCTGACTCACTGTGCTATATACCTGAAAGTAACACAGCATTGGAAATCAACTATACTTCAATAAAAAAAGAGTTTAAAATACATTATAAAGTAATAATAAACTAAATGAATAAATAATAAATAAAAATTTCTGAGTTACAAAAGTTTATATTTGCAATGGTAGATAGAGGTGGGGAGTCACTATGGAGGAAACATACACAGTCACCTGTGCTGGGAAGTCAGAGTGTCAGCAGACTGACCCATGCCTATCTATAATCATAATTTTATTATTGTTCTGGGATTTGGACAGCAAATGGAGATATTTATGAAGCCTTATTTTGTGAATACAATACCTCCTCCTTAAATGAACCAGAATGGTGCAGTTATGGTCATTTTCTTCCCAGAAAGGGGTCGAATTATGCTTAGAGCTCCAAGAGAGAAACTAACAATGTAATGGGACAGATCTGCTTCTTTTCTTCTTTCCCAACCTGTGCCTCAGCAATATAGCAAAGTTTGTGACAATTAACCCTATGTGAGTCTCTTTCTTTTTGCAGAAGAAATAGAAATAGAAGTAATGACTGACTTACACACTTTTTTGTTGTGAAGAATAAGAAATGAGTAGTCACCTCTGCCTGTAAAGCTGCTAGCAGGCAAATCTGTTTCATAAAATAGGGCTCGGATTTCATAGTCTTAAAAAGAAAATAATATTTTAGGGCAAAGTGAACAAGTTCTTTCCCTCATCCACTTCTCTTTTTTTCCTCTTCTCTTCCAAAAATGAGTGACAGCTCTATTAAATATCTCCTTGCCTAACCAGGAAGACAAACAGTTTATCACAGAGATTGCTTATCCCAACAGACATTACACCTTTGTCTACCAGCCTGGATGTGCTGTCTGTGGGATTGAGGAAGGTAACTTGTTAGAATCTGAGTCCTTTCCTATATTCTGAACACAGATTCAGAATCTTATTTCCTATGGTGGAGCTAACCAACTCCAGAGGCTCATAATATTTCTTGAGGTCTCTGCAGTAAGCATGAAGAGTAAAAACTGTCATTTTGAATTGCTTATAGGCTGTTATTTAAAGCAGTGTGTCCTTTTAATGCTTTGAAAACAACTTGAATGTAGTAGCATATGAGAACACTATGAGTTTCTTAGAATTGAAACACCCTTTTCCCTAATAATATTCCATATTACAATTTCAAAATATAAAACACCATCCCTAAGTCCTTATTATATGCCAAAGAAAACGTTAATCAATTACATTCATTCTCTTTCTCTCTCTCTCTCTCTCCCTCTCTCTAAGTTTTTCAGGACATCCTTTACATGTCATATCTCATTAACCATTACCTCTCTACCACCCCATCCCCCAAACTACTACCACCACCCAGAATATAAGCTCCAAGACAGCAAGGTTTTTTGTCTGATTTGTTGACATCTGCTTCCTCAATGCTTAAGACCAAGCCCAGCAATAAAAGGGTTTTGAATAAATTATTCTCATGTTACTAATAATGACCAGACAGGTTTTATCCTACACAAAATCACAGAGTCACATGGAGCTGAATTCCATTCTGTGCTTGGAAGAGGTATTCCTCAGCCTGAGGAAGAAAAATGTTCCTTTTTATAATACTCAAAAAGACACCCTAGGTGCCAGCAGGCCATGCACAGGAGACTCTGAGCTGAAGTGATTAGCTCAGTATTCTAGCACTGAAGAACTGTGGAACTGGGGAAATAATGAGTTCTGACTGACTCCAGACATGTTCTCCCCATTATATCAAAAGGGAAGTGTTCACTTTTTAGCTAATGGTCTATACCCAGTTCAGAGGTATATGGCGGTGAGGGCGGAAGCATTACTCTGAAAAATTAATTGGAGCTGTGAAGTGTCTCCGGACACACACAAACACACACACAAATGCACACTTTGTACACAATTTTTAAGGTTCAAAAGAAGACCTGAAACAAAGATTAAGAATCCTTGTTTTAGTCATTATTCTTATATAGTCATTACTGTTGTCTGCTGTGAGCTAATTAGGAAATTGTATTAGAACACCTCCCATTTCTAATAAACATGTGTACTTGATTGTTTATGTAAACTGTAAAAATAACTTTAATTTTTCTCACCAGCTACAGAAGCCTTATGGTCAGTATTATACTGTTCTGTACCACCCTTGTCCCCTGAGCAACAATTGGTACTCATACACTCTCACAATAAGCACTGAAAAGTACATTTGTCAAGGACAGATTTTATCAGAGCATTGATAATTTAAAAAAAATATATTGGTGTATAGTTGATTTACAATATTAGGTTGGTTTCAGATGTACAGTATATTGATTCAGTTATACATATACACATATTCATTATTTTTCAGATTCTTTTCCTATATAGATTATTACAGAATATTGAGTAGAGTTCCCTGTGCTATAGAGTAGGTCTTTGTTGATTATCGATTTTATATGTAGTAGTGAGTATGTTAATCCCAAGCTCCTAATTTTTCTCTTCCCCCCACCTTTCCCTTTTGGTAACCTTAAATTTGTTTCCAAAATCTGTTAATCTGGTGAAATGTGTCTTTAATCCATTTGGAGTTTATCTTTGTGTATGGTGTTAGGTAGTGTTCTATTTACATTCTTTTACATGTAGCTGTCCAGTTTTCCCAACACCACATATTGAAGAGAGTGTCTTTTCTCTATTGTGTGTTCTTGCCTCCTTTGTCATAAATTAGGCGACCAAATGTGCATGAGGTTATCTTTGGTTTTTCTATTCTGTACCATTGATTTATATTTCTGCTTTTGTGCCAATACCATACTGTCTTAATTACTATAGCTTTGTAGTATAGTTTGAAGTTCAGGAGCATGATTCCTCCAGCTCCACTTATTCCCCCTCAAGATTGCTTTGGTTATTCAGGGACTTTTGTGTTTCCATACAAATTGTAAAAAATTTTGTTCTAATTCTGTGAAGAATGCTATTGGTAGTTTGACAGGGATTACGTTGAATCTGTAGATTGCCTTGGGTAGCATAGTCATTTTGACAATACTGATTCTTCCAATCCAAGAACATGGAATATTTTTCCATCTGTTTGTATCAACTTTGATTTCTTTCATCATTATTTTATAGTTTTCTGGATATAGGTATTTTGCCTCCTGAGTTAGGTTTATTCCTAGGTATTTTATTCTTTTTGTTGTGATGGTAAATGTGATTGTTTTTTTAATTTCTCTTTCTGATTTTTAGTTTTTAGTGTATAGGAATGCCAGAGATTTCTTTGCATTAACTTTGTATACTGTAACCGTACCAAATTCGTTGATTAGCTCTAGTAGCTTTCTGTTGGCATCTTTAGGATTTTCTACGTATAGTATCATGTCATATGCAAACAGTGACAGTTTTACTTCTTATTTTCCCATTTGTATTCCTTTTATTTCTTTTTCTTCTCTGATTACCATGGCTAGGACTTCCAAAACTATGTTGAATAAGAGTGGTGAGAGTGGACATCTAAATTGATAACTAATAAGAACCTACTGTATAGAACAGGGAACTCTACTCAATACTCTGTAATGGCCTATATGGGAAAATAATCTAAAAAAAGAGTGGATATATGTATATGTATAACTGATTCACTTTGCTGTACACCTGAAACTAACACAACACTGTAAATCAACTATACTCTAATAAACATTTTTAAAAAAATCTGTGGGTCTATTTCTGTTTGTACATAAGTTCATTCATATCATTTTTATAAATTAGATTCCACATATGGGTGATATCATATGATATTTGTCATTCTCTGTCTGACTTACTGCACTTAGTATGGTAATCTCTAGGTCCATCCACATTTCTGCAATTATTTCATTCTTTTTATGGTTAAGTAATATTCCATTTATATATGTACCACATCTCCTTTATCCATTCATCTGTCAATGGACATTTAGGTTGCTTCCATATCTTGGCTATTACAAATAGTGCTGCAATGAATATCGGGGTGCAGGCATCTCTTTGAATTATAGTTTTCTCTGGATATACAGCTAAGAGTGGGATTGCTGGATCATAAGGTCGTTCTATTTTTAGCTTTTTAAAGGAATCTACATACTGATGTCCACAGTGATTGCACCAATTTACATTCCCATCAACAGCTAAGAGGGCTCCGTTTTCTCCACACCCTCTCCAGCATTTATTGTTTGCAGATTTTTTTGATGATGGCCACTCTGACCAGTGTGAGGTGATAATTCATTGTAGTTTTGATTTGCATTTCTCTGAGAATTAGTGATATTGAGCATCTTTTCAAGTGCGTTTTGGACATCTGTATGTTTTCTTTGGAGAAATATCTATTTAGTTCTTCAGCACATTTTTTTGGTGGTTTTTTTTGTTTGTTTGTTTGTTTTTGACATAGAGCTGCGTGAGCTTTTTGTATATTTTGGACATTAATCCCTTGTCAGTCTCTTCATCTGCAAATATTTTCTCCCTTTCTGTGGGTTGTCTTCTTTTTTTGTTTATGGTTTCCTTTGTTATGCAAAAGCTTTTAAGTTTAATGAAGTCCCATTTGTTTATTTTTGTTTTTATTTTCATTACTCTAAGGGGTAGACCACAAAATTTATTGCTGCAATTTACATCAAAGAGTGTTCTGCCTATGCTTTACTCTAAGTGTTTTAATAGGGTCGGCCCTTACATTTAAGTCTTTGATCCATTTTACGTTTTTTTTGTGTGTGTGCAAGGTGTTAGAGAATGTTCTAATTTCATTCTTTTGAATGTAGCTGTACAGTTTTCCAAGCACCACTTATTGAAGAGGCTGTCTTTTCTGCATTGTATATTCTTGCCTCCTCTGTCACATGTTAATTGGCCATAGGTGTGTGTGTTTATTTCTGGGCTATCTATCCTGTTCTATTGATCTATATTTCTGTTTTTGGACAGTACTATACTGTTTTGATGACTGTAGCTTCATGGCCTGATTCCTCCAGCTCCGTTTTTCTTTCTCAGGTTTGCTTTGGCTATTCAGGGTCTTTTGTGTTTCCATACAAATTTTAATTTTCTTTTTTTTTTCTAATTCTGTGAAAAATGCCATTGGTAATTTGATAAGGATTGCATTGAATCTGTAGATTGCCTTGGGTAATATAGTCATTTTGACAATATTGATTCTTCCAATCCAAGAACATGGCATATCTTTCTATCTCTTTGTGAAATCTTCAGTTTCTTTTATCAGCATCTTATAATTTTCTGAGCACAGGTCTTTTCTTCCTAGGTATTTTAATCCTTTTGTTGCAATGGTAAACGGGATTGTTTCCTTAATTTCTCTTTCTGATCTTTTGTTGTTATTCTATAGTAATCCAAGAGATTTCTGTATATTAATTTTATATTCTGCAACTTTACCAAATTCATTGATGAGCTCCAGTAGTTTTCTGGTAGCATCTTTAGGATTTTCTATGTGTAGTATCATGTCATCTGCAAACAGTGACAGTTTTACTTCTTTCCAGCATGAATTCCTTTTATTTCTTTTTCTTCTCTGATTGTAATGAGTAGGACTTCCAAAATTAGGTTGAATGAAAGAGGTGACAATGGATATCTATGTCTTGTTTCTGAACTTAGAGGCAATGCTTTCAGCTTTTCACCTTTGAGAATGATGTTTGTTGTAGTTTTGTCATATATGGCCTTTATTATGTTGAGGTATGTTCCCTGTATTCCCATTTTCTGGAGAGATGTTATCAGAAATATGTGTTGAATTTTGTCAAAAGTTTTTTCTGCATCTATTGAGGTGATCATTTGGTTTTTATTCTTCAGCTTTTTAATGTGGTGTATTACATTGATTGATTTTCAGATATTGAAGAATCCTTGCATCCCTGGGATAAATCCTAATTGATCATGTTGTATGATCCTTTTAATGTATTGTTGGATTCAGATTGATAGTGTTTTTGTTGAGGACTTTTGTATCTATGGTCATCTGTGAGATTGGCCTGTAATTTTCTTTTTTTGTGGTATCTTTACCTGGTTTTGGTATCAAGGTGATTGTGGCCTCATAGAAAGAGCTTGAGAGGTCTTCCTTCCTCTGCAATTTTTTGGATGAGTTTCAGAAGGATAGCTGTTAACTCTTTCTAAATGTTTGCTAGAATTCACCTGAGAAATCTTTTGGTTCTGGACTTTTGTTTGTTGGGAGTTTTTGAATCACTCTTTCAATTTCAGTACTTGTGACTGGTCTGTTCATATTTTATATTTCTTCCTGGGTCAGTCTTGGATGGTTGTACCTTTCTAGGAATTTGTCCACTTCTTCTAGGTTGTCCAATTTATTGGCATATAGTTGTTTGTAGTAATCTCTTATGATCCTTTGTATTTCCGTGGTGTCTGTTGTAACTTCTCCTTTTTATTTCTAATTTTATTGATTTGATCCCTCTCCCCTCCTTTTTTTTGTTTGTTTTTTGTGATGAGTCTGACTAAAGGTTTATCAATTTTGTTTATCTTTTCAAAGAACTAGATTTTAGTTTCATTGATCTTTTTCTGTGTCTCTATTTCATTTGTGTCTGCTCTAATCTTTATGAGTTTTTTCCTTCTATTAACTTTGGGGTTTGTTTTTTCTTCTTTCTCTGGTTGCTTTAGGTGTAAAGTTAGGTTGCTTATTTGAGATTTTTCTTATTTCCCGAGGTAAGGTCGTATTGCTATAAACTTACCCCTTAGAACTGCCTTTGCTATGTTCCCGAAGTTTGGGGTCATCGTGTTTTCATTTTCTTTTGTCTCTAGGTAATTTTTGATTTCCTCTTTAATTTCTTCAGTGATCCATTTGTTATTTAGCAACATATAGTTTAGCATCCACGTTTTTTTCTTTTTAAATTTTTTTTCCTGTAATTGATTTCTAATCTCATAGTATACTGGTCAGAAAAGATGCCTGATACAATATCAATGTTCTTAAATTCACCAGAGCTTGATTTGTGACCCAAGGTGTGCTCTATCCTGGAAAATGTTCCATGTGTAGTTGAGAAGAAAGTGTATTCTGCTGCTTTTGGATGGAATGTCCTATAAATATCAATTAAGTCTATCTGGTCTATTGTGTCATTTAAGGCCTGTGTTTCCTTATTGATTGTCTGTCTGAATGATCTGTCCATTGATGGAAGTGAGGTATTAAAGTCCCCCACTATTATTGTGCTACTGTCAGTTTCTCATTTTATAGATGTTAGTATTTGTTTTATATGATGAGGTGCTCCTATGTTGGGTGCATATATACTTACAATTGTTATGTATTCTTCTTGGATTGATCTCTTGATCATTATGTAGTGTCCTTCCTTGTCTCTTGTAACAGTCTTTATTTTAAAGTCTATCTTTCCCGATATGAGTACTGTTACTCCAGCTTTCTTTTGATTTTAATTTGCATGGCATAATTGTTTTCATCCCTTCACTTTCTGTCTGTGGGTAGACAGCCTATATATGGGTCTTGTTTTTGTATCCATTCAGCCGTCTTTGTCTTTTGGTTGGAGCAATTAATCTATTTACATTTAAGGTAATTATTAATATGTATGTTCCTCTTGCCATTTTGTTAATTGTTTTGGATTTGTTTTTGTAGGTCTTTTTTCTTCCTTTCCCCTTTTGTTCACCTCTCTTGTGACTTGATGACTATCTTAGTGTTGTGTTTGGATTGTTTTTTTCTTTTTTGTATTTGTATCTATTGTAGACTTTTTGTTGGAACTCCCATGAGGTTTTGATATAGCAGTCTGTATATATACAAGTTGCTGGTCTCTTAATTGCCAATGCATTTCCATTATCCTGCATTTATACTCTCCTCTTCTCATGATTGCTGGTTTTGATATCATATGTATGTGGATGATTTCCTGCCTTTACTTTTTATTTGCCTTACCAGTGAGCTTTCCCATTCATAATTTTCTTGTTTCGAGTTGTAGCCTTTTCTTTGCCACCTAGAGAAGTTTCTTTAGGATTTGTTGTAAAGCTGGTTTGCTGGGGCTGAAATCTCTCAGTTTTGGCTTGTCTGTAAGTCTTTTGCTTTCTCCATCAAAACTGAATACGATTTTTACTGAATATTCTTGTTTGTAGGCTTCCCCCTTTCATCCATTTAAATATATTGTGCCACTTCCTCTGGCCTGCAGAGTTTCTGCTGAATAATCAGCTAATAACCTTATGGAGATTCCCTTGTATGTTATTTGCTTGCCTTTCCCTTGTCACTTTTAATATTTTTTCTTTGTCTTTAATTTTTGTCAGTTTGATTAGTATGGGTATCCATGTGTTTCTCCTTAGATTTATCTTGTATGGGACTGTATGCACCTCATGGACTTGAGTGAGTGTTTCCTTTTTCATGTTAGGGAAGTTTTCAGCTATAATCTCTTCAAATATTTTCTCGGGTCTTTTCTCTCTCTCTCTCCTCCTTCTGGGACCACTATAATGTGAATATTGGTGCATTTGATATTGTCCCAATGGTCTCTGGAACTGTTCTCCTTTATTTCCATTCTTTATTAGTATTATTATTATTCTGTTCAAGGACAGTGATTTCCACCACTCCATCTTCCAGCTCACTTATCCATTCTTCTGCTTCATTTATTCTGCTATTGATTCCTTCTAACATATTTTTCATTTCAGTTATTGTATTGTTCATCTCTGTTTGTTTAAATCTTCTAGAGACCATTGTTAATTTTTAAGGAGCCTCTCTTTTGGTCTGAAAAGGCTTAGACATGATAGCACTATTCTGACAGTTAGTTCCAAAAATAGATAACCCAGTGAGATTCATTTATTATAAAATTGAGGGTATACACATAATTTTAATTTTAAAATTTAGTTTTAAATCTAGTAGAAAATTTTGGTATTTGAAAGTCTATTCATGAATGCATTATCTCTTAGGATTGAACATTCTGATTTTATTACTAGTAATCTAAATTAATAAAATTATAACAAAAATTTTATTTTATTTTTTTAATTAATATTATTTTTTTTTTGGTGGTACGTGGGCCTCTCACTGTTGTGGCCTCTCCCATTGTGGAACACAGGCTCCGGTTGTGCAGGCTCAGTAGCCATGGCTCACAGGCACAGCCGCTCCACAGCATGTGGGATCTTCCTGGACTGGGGCATGAAGCCATGTCCCCTACATCGGCAGGCGGACTCTCAACCACTGCAGCACCAGGGAAGTCCATAACAAAAATTTTAAATATCAGAATACATTTATGAGCTGAACTTATAATCTTAAAACTTGGCTTGCTGACCTAATAATTGGTTAGAAGTACACCTAGGCAAGAATCCTACTTTTGATCTAAAAGGAAAATAAGGATATTTGCTACAGAACTTCATTGAAAAAACCTGTCCCAAATGGTAAAATATATCACTAAGAAAATTATTGCTTAAAATCCCACTGGAATTTTATGCAATATTTTTTAAAACTAGTTGATATAACATATGCAGAATCTAAATAGAAATGGTACAAATGAACTTATTTACAAAACAGAAACAGACTCACAGACTTAGGGAACTAACTTATGGTTACCAGGGAGGAAGGGAAGGAATAGTTTGGGAACTTGGGATTGACATGTACAGACTGATATATTTAAAACTGATAACCAACAAGGACCTACTGCATAGCACAGAAAACTCTGCTCAATGTTATGTGGAAAGCTAGATGGGAAGGGAGTTTGGGGGAGAATGTATACATGTTTTTGTATGGCAGAGCCACTTTGTTGTGTACCTGAAACTAATAATACAATGTTAATCAGCTCTACTCCAGTATAAAATAAAAAGTTAAATAAAACACCTAGTTGTTCATTCAAAAAGAGAATTATAGTATGATCTTCTTCCTAGACAAATTTTTGTTTGAATCAAGATAAGTGATTAGTTTCACAATGGCATTTCCTAGGTAGTTTCATTATACTCACATGTAAAGACCATTTCCTGGACAGTAGTTACTTAACTTGCTTTTATTTTAAGTTGTTCGTGGATTTTTCAACACTTATTTAAATCTCTTCAATGCAAAATTTTAATATAGCACATAAATAAAATGAGAATAAGGGCTTTAGCAAAGTGTTTTCTACTAACTGGAATAATTATGCATTTTTGCTCATTTGTTTATCTAAATCCTGATTGCACTCCCACCCTGTGTTGTGACACAGTAACATATCTCAATGTATGCCTACTTTGTGTTAAAAATTAAGGTATTTTAAAAACAAAAATCTGGGTTTTGTTCTTAAATAAAAAGCCCTGTAATTACAGTTTACAATACAAACTGTAATTAGGGACAAAGCCTGCTGTGGTTTTCTTAGTATAGTGATAGATAAACATTATAATAATTGGGTTGGCCAAAAAGTTCATTTGGGATTTTCTCTAAGATGTAATGGAAAAACCTGTACAAACTTTCTGGCCAACCCTATACATTGTTGGCTCCTAAATAAAGTTTAATAAGTACTATCATCAAAAGATGGTTCTCGAGGGATTACTGGGAAGATGGCAGAGGAGTAAGATGTGGAGATCACCTTCCTCCCCACAGATACACAAGAAATTCATCTACACGTGGAACAGCTCCTGCCAAACACATACTGAACGCTGGCAGAAGACCTCAGACCCCCCAAAAGGCAAGAAACTCCCCACATACCTGGGTAGGGCAAAAGAAAAAAGAATAAACAGAGACAAAAGGATGGGGATGGGACCTGCAACAGTGGGAGGGAGCCGTGAAGGAAGAAAGGTTTCCACACCCTAGGAAGCCCCTTCGAGGGCGGAGACTGGGGTTGGCAGAGGAGGAAAGCTACGGAGTAGTGGAGGAGAGCTCAGCAACAGGGGTGTGGAGGACAAAGTGGAGAGATTCCCGCACAGAGGATCAGTGCCAACTGGCACTCACAAGCCTAAGAGGCTTGTCTGCTTGGCTGCTGGAATAGTCAGGGCTGGGAGCTGGGTCAGAGTGCAGGGAGAGGACTGGGTTTGGTGGCGTGAACACAGCCTGAAGGGGTTAGTGCAGGCTAGCCGGGAGGGAGTCCGGGAATACATCTGGACCTGCCAAAGAGGCAAGAGACTTTTTCTTCCCTCTTTGTTTCCTGGTACGTGAGGAGAGGGGATAAAAAGCGCTGCTTAAAGGAGCTCCAGAGACGAGCGTGAGCCACAGCTATAAGCGTGGAGCCCAGAGACTGGCCTGGGATGCTGGGGCTGCTGTTGCCTCCGCCAAGAGGCCTGTGTGTGAGCGCAGGTCACTGTCCATGTCCCGTTTCTGGGGAGGCTGTGCAGCCCCCCACTGCTGGGGTCCCGGGATCCAGGGACGATTTCCCCGGGAGAGCGCTCGGTGTGCCTTGGGTTGGTGCAACATCACGTCAGCCTCTGCCATCGCAGGCTCACCCCGCACTCCGTGCCCTTCCCTCCTCCCGGCCTGAGTGAGCCAGAGTGCCTGAAGCAGCAGCTCCTTTAACCATGTCCGGTCTGAGCAAAGAGCAGATGCCCTCCAGTAATCTACATGCAGAGGCGGAGGCAAATCCAAAGCTGTGACCCGGGAGATGTGAGAATAATGAAGGGAAAGGGAAATATCTCTAAGCAGCCTCAGAAGCAGCAGATTAAAGCTCCACAATCAACTTGATGGACCCAGCATCTGTGGAATACCTGAATAGACAATGAATAATCCCAAATTGAGGAGGTGGACTTTGAGAACAAGATATTTGATTTTTTCCTCTGTTTGTGTGTATGTTTGTGCTTCTGTGTGAGATTTTCGCTATACAACTTTGCTTTCACCGTTTGTCCTAGGGTTCTATACCTCCGTTTTTTTGTTGTTTGTTTTGTTTTTTGAATTATTAAAAATTTTTTTTAATAATTATTTTTATTTTAATGTTTTATTTTATCTTTATTTTACTTTATATTCTTTCTTTCTTTCTTTCTTTCTTTCTTTCTTTCTTTCTTTCTTTCCTCCCTTCTTTCTTTCCTCCCTTCCCTCCTTTAGACAACGAATCATCCCACATGGAGGAGGTGGACTTTGAGACCTAGATTTCTGACTTTTCCCCCTTTTCCTCTTTTTGTGAATGTGTATGTGTATGCTTCTGTGTGAGATTTTTGTCTGTATAGCGTTGCTTCCACCATTTGTCCCAGGGTTCCATCTGTCCGTTTTTGTTTTCTTAATTTTATTTCTTAATAATTATTTTTATTTTAATAACTTTATTATATTTTATCATACTTTATTCTATTCCACTTCATCTTCTCTCTTTTTTCTACCTTCCATCCTTCCTCCCTCCCCCTCCCTCCCTACCTCCTTTCTTTCTTTCTTTCTTTCTTTCCTTCTTTCTTTCTTTCTACTTCTATTAATTTTTCTTTCTACATTTTCTAGCTTTTATTCAGAGCCATGTGGATGAAAGGCTCTTGGTGCTGCAGCCAGGAGTCAGTGCTGTGCCTCTCAGGTGGGAGAGCAAACTTCATGACACTGGTCCACAAGAGAACTCCCAGTTCCACTTAATATCAAACAGCGAAAATCTCCCAGAGATCTCCATCTCAACACCACCACACAGCTTCACTCAACGACCAGCAAGCTACAGTGTTGGACACCCTATGACAAACAACAACCAAGACAGGAACACAACCACAACCATTAGCAGAGAGGCTGCCTAAAATCATAATAAGTCCGCAGACACCCCAAAACACAACACCAGACATGCACCTGTCCACTAGAAAGACAACATCCAGTCTCATCCAGCAGAGCACAGGCACTAGTGCCATCCACCAGGAAGCATACACAACCCACTGAACCAACCTTAGCCACTATGGACAGACACCAAAAACAACGGGAACTAGGAACCTGCGGCCTGCAAAAAGGAGACACCAAACACAGTAAGATAAGCAAAATGAGAAGACAGAAAAACACACAGCAGGTGAAGGAGCAAGATAAAAACCCACCAGACCTAACAAATGAAGGGGAAATAAGCAGTCTACCTGAAAAAGAATTCAGAATAATGATAGTAAAGATGATCCAAAATCTTGGAAATAGAATAGAAAAAATGCAAGAAACAGATAACAAGGACTTAGAAGAACTAAAGATGAATCAAACAATGATAAGCAACACAATAAATGAAATTAAAAAAACTCTACATGGGATCAATAGCAGAATAACTGAGGCAGAAGAAGGGATAAGTGAAGTGGAAGACAAAATAGTGGAAATAACTGCTGCAGAGCAAAATAAAGAAAAAAGAATGAAAAGAAATGAGGACAGTCTCAGAGACCTCTGGGACAACATTAAATGCACCAACATTCGAATTATAGGGTTTCCAGAAGAAGAAGAGAAAAACGGACTGAGAAAATATTTGAAGACATTATAGGTGAAACGTTCCCCAATATGGGAAAGGAAATAGTTAATCAAGTCTAGGAGGCACAGAGAGTGCCATACAGAATAAATCCAAGGAGAAATACGCCAAGACACATATTAATCAAACTGTCAAAAATTGAACACAAAGAAAACATATTAAAAGCAGCAAGGCAAAAACAACAAATAACACACAAGGGAATCCCCATAATGTTAACAGCTGATCTTTCAGCAGAAACTCTACAAGTCAGAAAGGAGTGGCAGAACATATTTAAAGTGATGAAGGAGAAAAACCTACAAGCAAGATTACTCTATCCAGCAAAGATCTCATTCAGATATGATGGAGAAATTAAAAACTTTACAGAGAAGCAAAGGCTGAGAGTGTTCAGTACCACCAAACCAGCTTTACGACAATTGCTAAAGGAACTTCTGTAGGCAAGAAACACAACAGAAGGAAAAGACCCACAATGACAAAGCCAAAACAATTAAGAAAATGGGAATAGGAACATACATATTGATAATTACCTTAAATGTAAATGGACTAAATGCTTCCACCATAAGACACAGATTGGCTGAATGGATACAAAAACAAGACCCATATATATGCTGTCTACAAGAGACCCACTTCAGACCTAGAGACGCATACAGACTGAAAGTAAGGGGATGGAAAAAGATATTCCATGCAAATGGAAATAAAAAGAAAGCTAGAATAGCAATTCTCATATCAGAAAAAATAGACTTTAAAAAAAAGACTATTAGAAGAGACAAAGAAGGACACTACATAATGATCAAAGGATCAATCCAAGAAGAATATATAACAATTGTAAATATTTATGCACCCAACATAGGAGCACCTCAATACATAAGGCAAATACTAACAGCCATAAAAGGGGAAATCGACAGTAACACATTCATGGTAGGTGACTTTAACACACCACTTTCACCAATGGACAGATCATCCAAAATGAAAATAAATAAGGAAACACAAGCTTTAAATGATATATTATACAAGATGGTCTTAATTGATATTTATAGGACATTCTATTCAAAAACAACAAAATAAACATTTTTCTCAAGTGTTCATGAAACATTCTCCATGATAGATCATATCTTGGGTCACAAACCAAGTCTTGGTAAATTTAAGAAAATTGAAATTGTATCAAGTATCTTTTCTGACTACCATGCTATGAGACTAGATATTAATTACAGGAAAAGATCTGTAAAAAATACAAACACATGTAGGCTAAACAATACACTACTTAATAATGAAGTGATCACTAAAGAAATCAAAGAGGAAATCAAAAAATACCTAGAGGCAAATGGCAATGGAGACACGACAACCCGAAACCTATGGGATGTACCAAAAGCAGTTCTAAGAGGGAAGTTTATAGCAATAAAATCCCACCTTAAGAAACAAGAAACATCTCGAGTAAACAACCTGATCTTGCACCTAAGGCAAATAGAGAAAGAAGACCAAAAAACCCCCAAAGTTAGCAGAAGGAAAGAAATCATAACAATCAGATCAGAAATAAATGAAAAAGAAATGAAGGAAATGATAGCAAATATCAATAAAACTAAAAGCTGCTTCTTTGAGAAGATAAACAAAGTGGATAAACCATTAGACACACTCATCAAGAAAAAAAGGGAGAAGACTCAAATCAATAGAATTAGAAATGAAAAAGGAGAAGTGACAAGTGACACTGCAGAAGTACAAAAGATCATGAGAGATTACTACAAGCAACCAAATGTCAATAGAATGGACAACTTGGAAGAAATGGATGAATTCTTAGAAATGCACAACCTACCAAGACTGAATAAGGAAAAAAATGGAAAATATGAACAGACCAAAGACAAGCACTGAAATTGAAACTGTGATTAAAAACCTTCCAACAAACAAAAGCCCAGAACCAGATGGCTTCACAGGCGAATTCTACCAATCATTTAGAGAAGAGATAACACCTATACTTCTCAAACTCTTCCAAAATATAGCAGAGGGAGGAACACTCCCAAACACATTCTACGAAACCACCATTACCTTGTTAGGAAAACCAGACAAGGATATCACAAAGAAAGAAAACTACAGGCCAATATCACTGATGAACATAGATACAAAAATCCTCAAAAAAATACTAGCAAACAGAATCCAACAGCACATTAAAAGGCTCATACACCATGATCAAATGGGGTTTATTCCAGGAATGCAAGGATTCTTCAATATATGTAAATCAATCAACGTGATACACCATATTAACAAATTGAAGGAGAAAAAACATATGATCATCTCAGTAGATGCAGAGAAAGCTTTCAACAAAATTCAACATCCATTTATGATAAAAACCCTGCAGAATGTAGGCATAGAGGGAACTTTCCTCAACATAATAAAGGCCATATATGACAAACCCACAGCCAGCATCATTCTCCATGGTGAAAAACTGAAACCATTTCCAGTAAGATCAGGAACAAGACAAGGTTGCCCACTCTCACCACTCTTATTCAACAAAGTTTTGGAAGTTTTAGCCACAGCAATGAGAGAAGAAAGGTAAATAAAAGGAATCCAAATTGGAAAAGAAGAAGTAAAGCTGTCACTGTTTGCAGATGACATGATACTATACATAGAGAATTCTAAAGATGATACGAGAAAACTAGTAGAGCTAATCAGTGAATTTGATAAAGTAGCAGGAGACAAAATTAATGCAGATAAATCTCTGGCATTCCTTTATACTAATGATGAAAAGTCTGAAAATGAAATCAAGAAAACACTCCCTTTTACCATTGCAACAAAAAGAATAAAATATCTAGAAATAAACCTACGTAAGGAGACAAATACCTGTAGGCAGATAATTATAGGACACTGATGAAAGAAATTAAACATGATACTAATAGACCGAGAGATATACCATGTTCCTTGATTGGAAGACTCAACATTGTGAAAATGACTCTACTGCCCAAAGCAATCTATGGATTCAATGCAATCCTTATCGAACTACCACTGGCATTTTCCACAGAACTAGAACAAAAATTTTCACAATTTGTGTGGAAACACAAAAGACACTGAATAGCCAAAGCAATCTTGAGAACAGAAAATGGAGCTGGAGGAATCAGGCTCCCTGACTTCAGACTATACTACAAAGCTACAGTAATCAAGACCGTATGGTACTGGCTAAAACACAGAAAGATAGATCAATTGAACAGGATAGAAAGCCCAGAGATAAACCCATGCAGATATGATCCCCTTATCTTTGATAAAGGAGGCAGGAATGTACAGTGGAGAAAGGACAGCCTCTTCAATAAGCGGTGCTGGGAAAACTGGACAGGGACATGTAAAAGTATGAGATTAGATCACTCCCTAACACCATACACAAAAATAAGCTCAAAATGGATTAAAGACCTAAATGTAAGGTCAGAAACTCTCAAACTCTTAGAGGAAACCATAGGCAGAACTCTCTATGACATAAATCATAGCAAGTTCCTTTTTGACCCACCTCCTAGAGAAATGGAAATAAAAGCAAAAATAAACAAATGGGACCTAATGAAACTTCAAAGCTTTTGCACAGCAAAGGAAACCATAAACAAGACCAAAAGACAACCCTCAGAATGGGAGAAAATATTTGCACATGAAGTAAGTGACAAAGGATTAATCTCCATAATTTATAAGCAGCACATGCTGCTCAATAGCAAAAAAACAAACAATCCAATCCGTAAATGGGCAGAAGACCTAAATAGACATTTCTCCAAAGAAGATATATGGACTGTTAACAAACACATGAAAGAATGCTCAACATGATTAATCATTAGAGAAATGCAAATCAGAACTACAATGAGATATCATCTCACACTGGTCAGAATGCCCGTCATCAAAAAATCTAGAAACATTAAATGCTGGAGAGAGTGTGGAAAAGAGGGAACACTCTTGCACTGCTGGTGGGAATGTGATTTGGAACAGCCACTATGGAGAACATTATGGAGGTTCCTTCAAAAACTACAAATGGAACTACCATATGACCCAGCAATCCCACTACTGGGCATATACCCTGAGAAAACCATAATTCAAAAATTGTCATGTACCAAAATGTTCATTGCAGCTCTATTTACAATAGCCCTGATATCGAAACAACATCAGATGAATGGGTAAAGAAGATGTGGCACATATATACAGTGGAATATTACTCAGCTATAAAAACCAACGAAATTTATCTATTTGTAATGAGGTGGATAGACCTAGAGTCTGTCATACAGAGTGAAGTAAGCCAGAAAGATAAAGACAAATACTGTATGCTACCACATATATATGGAATTTAAGGGAAAAAAGTCATGAAAAACCTAGGGGTAAAACGGGAATAAAGACACAGACTTACTTGAGAATGGACTTGAGGATATGGGGAGGGAGAATGGTAAGCTGTGAGAAAGCGAAAGGGAGGCATGGACATATATACACTGCCAAATGTAAGGTACATAGTTAGTGGGAAGCAGCCACATAGCCCAGAGAGATCAGCTCGGTGCTTTGTGAACGACTGAAGGGGTGGGATAGGGAGGGTGGGAGGGAGGGAGATGCAAGACGGAAGGGATATGGGAACAGATGTATATGTATAACTGATTCACCTTGTTATAAAGCAGAAACTAATACACCATTTTGAAGCAATTATACTCCAATAATATTGTTAAAAAATGGTTCTCTTTTAGATATGAATAGGTTTTTCTTATAAAAACAATTTTTTTTGCTATTATTAATTATTTGTTGTACAGAGTATATTTAAACCATACTGTATGAAATAAGGGTTTATATTGCCCTGCATCTTTTCGTCCCAAAGAATTCTCCATTTCCACCAAAGTATAATAACTTGGATAACAGAAATCTAGTCAGTTAGAGTGTTAAAGACAAGCATAGGAGGTAACTGATTGGGAAAGCCTGTTGGTCCCTCTCTTTCGCCATCTCATCTCATCTTGTTCTTTGTTAGTGTACTGATTGCTCACTGCCTGATTTATAGGGTGGAATGGTAGCTTGTTTAGACAGAGATGAAATAATCATAAGAACACTCTGCTGAATTATAGTGTAAATAGTCATGAATTTAAAAGTAATATCCAAACAGGTAATTTAATCACAAGTGTGTGGAGACTCTGTCTAAAACTTTTATGTATTCCTTGACTATGGGTTAGAACACCTTTTCCTCCAACAGGCCCTTGAGGATATCATGGGGTCATTGTTTTGCATTTTGCTTTTACAGCAAGATTCCGTATGCTCACTTTTTGTGAATTGAACTCTGACCCACAGTAATGTTTTTCATTGTGTTTGGGATTGAGGGCAGGGGAATACATTGGAATGCATTTACATCCAATCAATATTTATTGCTTATACAATATACAATTATTGCTTATTGCTTACTTATTGCTTACCTTATATGATAAGGTAAAATCTGGTTGCAATTTAAGCTATAAGATACTAGAATCTTCCTAAATTATGGTATATATGCAACTGGAGGAAAAATGAGTAAATGTACAGCCCAAAGGTACAAATTTAGTGTTCCTTTTATAGAACTCAAATGGGACCTCTTAGAAACCACCTGGGGTACAATTGCCCTTTGCCCTTCAATTTCTATACCCACATATAACCACAGCTTTCTAAGCAATATGTAGCACATACATCATTCCACATAGTACAAAACTTCAGCAATATATATATATATATAATTATATATATTATAAAATAATTATATATATATTATATATATTATAATATATGTTATATATATAATTGAAGCCATATATATATATATATATATATATATATATATATATATATATATATATGGCTGCAAGAGAGTAAATTGTACACTCCTTCAGCTAAAAAGCATTTTATCATTGAATTAGTTGATTTGAGCACTGGAAATTCAAATCAGCTACACTCTCCTTATTTGCATGCCAGAAATCAGAGTCCACCCAGAGCCTTCTTGCCCACAGTTGTTTTAGAGACCTACTTTTCTGCTTCTCAGTGCAGAGGTGGGGCCATCTGCACTGCTTGAGGTCTTCTGGTAGGCACATTCATTACTCTGCTGCAGCATTTTTAATTAACTGAGAGTTAGGTAAAGGAATTTTCAGGTATTGAAGCTAGATAGTAGAAAAAAAAGAATCAAAGAAAATGAAGAAAATGAACATTATTATTATTATTAGTTGACTCATATTCTGCAACAATACCTTGGATGCAGAACCAATATTTTGAACCAACCGCCAAGGAGCACAAGATCAATTTCAAAAGAATGAAAACATTTTGCTGTATTATGAGAGAGAACAAATCATCACTGTTATGCAAAGTAGACCAAGCATTATGCTGTAGGGCTTTGTCCATAAAGCATAAGTGTTTGATAATTTCATAAAAGTAAAATATGTTCCCTAAAATAGAGTGCCCTGGAAAGTGTAATGTACCACACAGTTTAGTTTTTTATATATAAATTTATTTATTTATTACTTATTTAGTTAGTTATTTAGTTATTTTTATATTTGGCTGTGTTGGGTCTTCATTGCTATGTGTGCTCTTTCTCTAGTTGCCGCGAGCAGGGTCTACTTTTCATTGTAGTGTACAGGCTTCTCATTGCAGTGGTTTTTCCTGTTGTGGAACACGGGCCCTAGGCACATGGGATTCAGTAGTTGTGGCACGTGGGCTCAGTAGCTGTGGCTCATGGGCTTATTTGCTCCATGGCATGTGGGATCTTCCTGGAACAGGGCTCAAACCCGTGTCTCCTGCATTGGCAGGCAGATTCTTAACCACAGCATCACCAGGGAAGTCCACAGAATTTACTTTTGATTTTGCTAGAGGTGTTTCTAAATAGCTCAATTAAAACAATTGTTTCCACTTGTGATTTAAACTCACATAAGTACAAATCTGTGCATATAATGGCATAATTCAAACCTACATCCATACCTATGTAACTTAGAAGGAATTTCATAATTATCTTTCTTTCTGCATTTTCCAATTCTCTGCGCTATGATCCTCCTTCACAATAGTATTCTCTCCATGGTCCCACTCCTCCAGGTCTTACTCTCACTGAACCTCTGTGATTTTTGCTGCAGTCTTATAAAGAAAATGTCTATTGTTTAGATTTTCTTTAAGCACTAACATAAGTTATTAAAAGGTGAGTGTTGATGGAATTCTAATGAATAAAGATGTAGTTCTTATACTGTATTTATAATCATAATGTTTAAATGCCATAAGTACTATTCATCACAACCACCATTTTTCTTCAGACCTTCACAATGAGTAAACTTGAAAAAAATCTCCATGCCTAGTCTGATATAACCTCTGAGGAAACCAAGTTTCATTTTCCCTTTGATTCTTAAAAAAAAAAAAAAATGGAGTTACTGCTATCAGATTTAATCTGTGTAAGTAATCCCCACTGTTGGTAAGAAAATATTTCATAAAAAGACAAGAATTTTTTAGTTCAACAATTTCAGTCAGTAGTCTTGCCCCATGTATATTCCTGGAATTGACCTGTATTTACTAAACATACTGAGTCAAGTGAATCACTACTTCTTCATGGATTTTTTCTTGAATCTTAACTTCAACACTGGGTTTCACTCCTATAAAAGATTTTCGGGTATTCCTTTTTGCATTTACTACTGCTCTCTAACACTTAGCATCACCTTTATCACTAAACCTACTTCCTTTTATGACTACCCTTGATCCCATTTCCATCACTATTGGGTTAAGTCTACTAGCAACATACATTTAAAATCTTGTTGATTTTCCCATCTTTCTCTGTCACCTACATGACACTGATGCAATTTTTGCTTTATAATATTGCTTGAATGTATATGTTTTGGCCTGTTATCACTGCCTCCACATTGGGGCAAGAAACTCATGCCTCACAAATGGGGAATTACAATAGTTTTCAAAGTATGCTTCTGTCTTCAGTGCTTTCTGGTTGTATAATAGGCAATGAATTTTTATTTCTAGGATTTTTAATATTTTTTAATATTGTAGCTTAACCCATGCTCTCAGTATGGACTACTGCATGGTTTTCTTTCTCCTACCTCCAGGAATAATGTCACAAAAGGACTAAAGAAGAATGAAGATAATATGTTTTTTTCAAATTGAATTTTAAACTAATGGCAGAGGCAGTAGAATTGTAAAAGCTCTTGATCTGTCAGTTCCACAAGAAAGGCTAGTCTGTCCCTCAAAATAATTATGAAGAGAAGATGGCAGAAGAATAAAACACAAAGAAATCCTTCCTTCCCCACAGATACATCAGAAATATATCTACAGGTGGAAATGCTCCTATAGAACACCTACTGAACGCTGGCAGAAGACCTCAGACCTCCCAAAAGGCAAGAGACTCCCCATGTACCTGGGTGGGGCAAAATAAAAAAGAAAAAACAGAGACAAAAGAATAGGGATGGGACCTGCACCAGTGGGAGGGAGCCATGAAGGAGGAAATGTTTTCACACACTAGGAAGCCTCTTCACGGGTGGAGACTGTGGGTGGCTGAGGGGGAAGCTTCAGAGCCACAGAAGAGAGCACAGCAACAGGGGTAGAGAGGGCAAAGTGGAGAGATTGCTGCACAGAGGATCAGTGCCGACCAGGACTCACCAGACTGAGAGGCTTCTCTGCTCACATGCCGGGGTGGGTGGGGGTTGGGATCTGAGGCTCGGGCTTCAGTCGGATCGCAGGGAGAGGACTGGGGTTGGTGGCGTGAACACAGCCTGAAGGGGGCTAGTGCACCACAGTGAGCCAGGAGGGAGTCCAGGAAAATGTCTGGACCTGCCGAAGGGGCAAGAGACATTTTCTTCCCTCTTTGTTCCCTGGTGCACAAGGAGAGGGGATTAAGAGCACTGCTTAAAGGAGCTCCAGAGACAGGCTCTAGCAGCAGCTATCAGCACGGACCCCAGAGATGGCATGAGATGCTAAGCTGCTGCTGCCACCACCAAGAAGCCTGTGTTCAAGCACAGGGCACTATCCACACCTCCAACTCGGGAGCCTGTGCAGCCCGCCACTGCCAGGGTCCAGTGATCCAGGGACAACTTCCCCGGGAGGATGCATGGTGTGCATCAGGCTGGTGCAATGTCACGCCAGCCTCTGCCACCACAGACTCACCCTGCATCCGTATCCCACTCTCCCCCTGGCCTGAGTGACCTAGAGCCTCCGAATCAGCTGCTCCTTTACCCGGTCCTGTCTGAACAAAGAACAGACGCCCTCAGGTGACCTACATGCAGAGGCGAGGCCGAATCCAAAGCTGAACCCAGGGAGCTGTGGGAACAAAGAAGAGAAAGGGAAATCTCTCTCAGCAGCCTCAGCAGAAGTGGATTAAAGCTCCACAATCAACTTGATGTACCCTGCATCTGTGGAATACCTCAATAAACAACAAATCATCCGAAATTGAGGAGATGGACTTTGGGAGCAAGATATATTATTTTTCCCATTTTCCTCTTTTTGTGACTGTGTATGTGTATGCGTCTGTCTGCGATTTTGTCTGTATAGCTTTGCTTTCAGCATTTTTCCAAGGATTCTGTCCATCCATTCTATTTTTTTTAATTTTTAAAATATTTTCATAATAATTATTTTTTTATTTTTTATTTTAATAACTTTATTTTATTTTATCTTACATTATTTGATATTATTTGATTTTATACTCTTTCTTCCTTTCTTTCTACTTTTTCTCCCTTTTATTCTGAGTCGTGTGGATGAAAGGCTTTCGGTGATCCAGCCAGGTGTCAGGTCTGCGCCAGTGAGGTGGGAGAGCCAAATTCAGGACACTGGTCCACAAGAGACCTCCCAGCTCCACATAATATCAAATGGCAAAAATCTCTCAGAGATCTCCATCTCAACACCAAGACCCAGCTTCACTCAACGACCAGCAAGCTACAGTGCTGGACACCCTATGACAAACAACAACCAAGACAGAAACAGCCCCTCCATTAGCAGAGAGGCTGCCTAAAATCATAATAAGTCCACAGACAACCCAAAACACACCACCGTGGACCTGCCCAACAGAAAGACAAGATCCAGCCTCATCACCAGAACACAGGCACTAGTCCCCTCCACCAGGAAGCCTACACAACCCACTGAACCAACCTTAGCCACTGTGGACAGACACCAAAAACAACGGGAAATACGAACCTGCAGCCTACAAAAAGGAGACCCCAAACATGGTAAGATAAGCAAAATGAGAAGACAGAAAAACAAAGCAGATGAGGGAGCAAGGTAAAAACCCACCCGACCTAACAAATGAAAAGGAAATAGGCAGTCTACCTGAAAAAGAATAAAGAATAATGATAGTAAAGATCCAAAATCTTGGAAAGAGAACACAGAGAATGCAAGAAACATTTAACAAGGACGTAGAAGAACTAAAGAGGAAATAAGAAACGATGCACAACAAAATAATTGAAATTAAAAACACTCTAGAAGGTATCAATAGTAGAATAACTGTGGCAGAAGAACGGACAAGTGACCTGGAAGATAAAATAGTGGAAATAACTACTGCAGAGCAGAATAAAGAAAAAAGAATGAAAAGAACTCAGGACAGTCTCAGAGAGCTCTGGGACAACATTAAATGAACCTACATTCGAATTATAGGGGTCCCAGAAGAAGAAGAGAAAAAGAAAGGGACTGAGAAAATATTTGAAGAGATTATAGTTGAAAACACCCCTAATGTGGGAAAGGAAATAGTTAATCATGTTCAGGAAGAACAGAGAGTCCCATACAGGAAAAATCCAAGGAGAAACATGAAAAGACACATATTAATCAAACAATCAAAAATTAAATACAAAGAAAATACTATTAAAAGCAGCAAGGGAAAAACAACAAATAACACACAAGGGAATCCCCATCAGGTTAACAGCTGATATTTCATCAGAAACTCTGCAAGCCAGAAGGCACTGGCAGCACATATTTAAAGTGATGAAGGAGAGAAAACTACAACCAAGATTACGCTATTCAGCAAGGATCTCATTCAGATCTGATGGAGAAATTAAAACCTTTACAGACAAACAAAGGCTGAGAGAGTTCAGCACCACCAAACCAGCTTTACGACAAATGTTAAAGGAACTTCTCTAGGCAAGAAACACAACAGAAGGAAAAGACCTACAATAACAAACCCAAAACAACTAAGAAAATGGGAAGAGGAACAAACTCATTGATAATTACCTTAAATGTAAATAGATTAAAAGCTCCCACCAAAAGACACATACTGGCTGAATGGATACAAAAACAAGACGCATATATTTCCTGTCTACAAGAGACTCACTTCAGACCTAGGGACAGATACAGACTGAAAGTGAGGGGATGGAAAAAGGTATTTCATGCAAATGGAAATCAAAAGAACACTGTAGTAGCAACTGTCATATCAGACAAAATAGACTTTAAAATAAAGATTATTACAAGATACAAAGAAGGACATTACATAATGATCAAGGGATCGATCCAAGAAGAAGATATAACAATTGTAAATATTTATGCACCCAACATAGGAGCACCTCAACATATAAGGCAAATACTAGCAGCCATAAAAGGGGAAATTGATAGAAACACATTCATAGTTGGGGACTTTAACACCCCACATTCACCAATGGACAGATCATCCAAAATGAAAATAAATAAGGAAACACAAGCTTTAAGTGACACATTAAACAAGATGGGCTTAATTGATATTTATAGGACATTCCATCCAAAATCAACAGAATACACATTTTTCACAAGTGCTCATGGAACATTGTCCAGGATAGATCATATCTTGGGTCACAAATCAAGCCTTGGTAAATTTAAGAAAATTGAAATCATATCAAGTATCTTTTCCAATCACAACGCTGTGAGATTAGATATCAATTACTGGAAAAGATCTGAAAAAAAATAAAAACACATGGAGGCTAAGCAATACACTACTTAATAACCAAGAAATCGCTGAAAAAATCAAAGAGGAAATCAAAAAATACCTAGAAACAAATGGCAATGAGAACTCGATGACCCCAAACCTATGCGATGCAGCAAAAGCAGTTCTAAGAGAGAAGTTTATAACAATACAATCCTACCTCAAGAAACAGGAAACATCTCAAATAAACCACCTAACCTTGCACCTAAAGCAATTAGAGAACGAACAACAGAAAAACCCCAAAGTTAGCAGAAGGAAAGAAATCATAAAGATCAGATCAGAAATAAATGACAAAGAAATGAAGGAAACGATAGCAAAGATCAATAAAACTAAAAGCTGGTTCTTTGAGAAGATAAACAAAATGGATAAACCATTAGCCAGACTCATCAAGGAGAAAAGGGAGAAGACTGAAATCAATAGAATTAGAAATGAAAAAGGAGAAGTAACAACTGACACTGCAGAAATACAAAGGATCATGAGAGATTACTACAGCAACTCTATGCAAATAAAATGGACAACCGGGAAGAAGTGGACAAATTTTTAGAAATGCACAACCTGCTGAGACTGAACCAGGAAGAAATATAAAATATGAACAGACCAATCCAAGCACTGAAATTTAAACTGTGATTAAATATTTTCCAACAGAGTTTCCCTGGTGGCGCAGTGGTTGAGAGTGCGCCTGCTGATGCAGGAGACACAGGTTCATGCCCTGGTCTGGGAAGATCCCACATTCCATGGAGCGGCTAGGTCTGTGAGCCATGGCCACTGAGCCTGCACGTCCGGAGCCTGTGCTCTGCAGCAGGAGAGGCCACAACAGTGAGAGGCCCACGTACCACAAAAAAAAGAAAAAAAAAAGAAAAAAAATATTTTCCAACAAACAAAAGCCCAGGACCAGATGGCTTCACAGGTGAATTCTATCAAACATTTAGAGAAGAGCTAACTCTTCCAAAATATAGCAGAGGGAGGAGCACTCCCAAACTCATTCTATGAGTCCACCATCACCCTGATACCAAAACCAGACAAAAATGTCACAAAGAAAGAAAACTTTCTTTCATGTTCTGAGAGGTCCATGTACCACAAAAAAAAAAAAAAAAAAAAAAAAAAAGCGGATTAAAGACCTAAATGTAAGGCCAGACACTATAAAACTCTTAAAGGAAAACATAGGCAGAACACTCTATGACATAAATCACAGCAAAATCCTTTTTGACCCAGCTCCTAGAGAAATGGAAATAAAAACAAAAATAAACAAATGGAACCTAATGAAACTTAAAAGCTTTTGCACAGCAAAGGAAACCATAAACAAGACCAAAAGACAACCCTCAGAATGGGAGAAAATATTAGCAAATGAAGCAACTGAAAAAGGATTAATCACCAAAATTTACAAGCAGAATATGCAGCTCAATACCAAAAAAACAAACAACCCAATCCAAAAATGGGCAGAACACCTAAATAGGCATTTCTCCAAAGAAGATATACAGATTGCCAACAAACACATGAAAGAATGCTCAACATCATTAATCGTTAGAGAAATGCAAATCAAAACTACAATGAGATATCATCTCACACTGGTCAGAATGGCCATCATCAAAAAATCTGAAAACAATAAATGCTGGAGACGGTGTGGAGAAAAGAGAACTCTCTTGCACTGTTGGTGGGAATGTAAATTGATACAGCCACTATGGAGAACAGTATGGAGGTTTCTTCAATATCTAAAAATAGAATTACCATATGACCCAGCAATCCCACTACTGGGCATATACCCTGAGAAAACCATAATTTAAAAAGAGTCATGTACCAAAATGTTCATTGCAGCTCTATTTACAATAGCCAGGACATGGAAGCAACCTACATGTCCATCAACAGATGAATGGATAAAGAAGATGTGGCACATATAGACAATGGAATATTACTCAGCCATAAAAAGAAATGAAATTGAGTTATTTGTAGTGAGGTGGATGGACCTAGAGTCTGTCATACAGAGTGAAGTAAGTCAGAAAGAGAAAAACAAATACTGTATGCTAACACACATATATGGAATCTAAGGAAAAAAAACAAAAAAGTCATGAAGAACCTAGGGGTAAGACGGGAATAAAGACACTGACCTACTAGAGAATGGACTTGAGGATATGGGGAGAGGAAGGGGTAAGCTGTGACGGAGTGGGAGAGTGGCGTTGACACATATACACTATGAAACGTAAAATAGATAGCTAGTGAGAAGCGGCCCCATAGTACAGGGAGATCAGCTATGTGATTTGTGACCTCACAGAGGAGTGGGATAGGGAGGGTGGGAGGGAGGGAGACGCAAGAGGGAGGAGATATGGGAACATGTGTATATGTATGACTGATTCACTTTGTTATAAAGCAGAAACTAACACACCATTGTAAATCAATTATACTCCAATAAAGATGTTAAAAAAATTATGATTCTATGACATGGGAGAAGGGATTGTTGAAGAAGAGAGGATGAATGATTGATAAAGGTTAGTGAAGCTTGTAATGGTAGGTCCTGACCTGAGCAGGAATGTATGGTGTAAGGATGGAATGAAATTTTATTTTTTCATTTATTAAATGAATAATATTATTTAAGCTTTACTTATTATAAGGTCCATACTTTTTCCAATGATCTCCAATACTAGTTCAGCCAGCTTATCAATCAAGTTTATATATATGTATGGGTCTTTTTGGCTTTTATTCCATAGCTGTAGTCTAAATGCTAATCTCATGCTCTACAAACACTTTATCCTATTTGATATGAAAAGTCATATTATTTGGCTGATTTTCTCAATGATTCTTTGTTATTTGCTCCTTATAAATTTCAGAATCTGTTAGATTTTATGAATACAAACAAACACAAGGACCAATTTACGTGAAGTGATAGAACATTAAATCCACAGATTCATAAATTTCTGGTAGCATCTTATACCTCTATTTATTTAAATCTGCTTTAAATTTTTTAATAAAGTGTTATAATTTTGTCCATTTCAGTTTTGTATCTTTGGTTAGATTTATTTGTGGAAATTTATATAACTTATACATTATTAAATGAGAGTTTTAAAGTTACATTTCCTAACTATGTGTTGCTAGTGCATATGCAATTGCTATGTATCTATATATATTTTTTAATGCAATTCTGTTGAACACTCCTATTAGTTATCTTATTTGACCTGTAGATTCTAATTTTATCTGTTATGATTGCTCACAAATATTCCAGTCTCTTCAATCTGGGAACACAATAGGATTGCACTCTTGTACCCGTTTGAAGTTAGGCATATTCTTGATTTGCCTTGGCCAATGAAATAAATAAAAAGTGAGTGGAAATGACACATCATTTCTGGATGGAAAAATGCAATTTCTACGGATCAATTTCAATTTTCATTTCCACTTCCACTGCAAGTGTTATTCTGAAAATCATGTATGAAATCTTTCATCTTAATTGGGTCACCATCAACTGGGGTTCCTGACAAAATGTCAAGAGCATTTCTCTGCTCATTCTTGTTAGACATGAAGTGTGAAGAAAATATGTTTTTGATTTTTAAGCTTCTGAAATTTTGTAGTTCTTTGTTATCAGAAAATAATTCAGCCCATTTTAATTAATACAATCCTACTGAAATTTTACATATAAATTTGTCTCAAGAACAGTAGCAACTTAATGTCTTTCCGTTAAATAATCATATTTCTATAGGTTCTTCTTGCCATAGAGCACTAGCCAGGACCACTAATATATTATTGAATAAACCAGAGTACAGTGTACACTCTTTTTTTGTTCCTAATTATGAGGTAAATACCATTTAGTATGAGGTTTGCTTGGCAATTTTGTAGATACTTTTTATTATAGTAAAAAAAATTTTCTCTTCCATTCCTGGTTTGCTAAAAAGGAGTTCAGCTTTTTTAAAAAAAAATCATCAGTGGTTGTTGAATTTTATCTGATAATTTTTCTACATCTATTGACTTAGAGATACAGTTTTCTCTTTTAATCCTTTAATGTGGTTAATTATATTACTTGATTTTTCTAATGTTAAGCCAAATTTACATTTCTGGGTTTTATTCAACTTTACCATTATTTAAAATGTATAACTAAATTCAGTTCATTAACATTTTGTTTAAATTTTTGTCATTTATTTTCTTGATCAATATTGGTCTTATAATTTTCCTTTCTAATATTTTCCTTGAGAGGTTTAGTTATAGAGATTATAAAATGAGTTGGAAAATATTCCTTATTTATCTAGACCCTGCAGAATTACATTAAAATTGAATGTATTTTTTCTATGTGTATATAATTCATAAATGAATAAATATTCACATAGTGAGGACTGTGCTATACTTTTCTAATCATGAAGGGATATTGAAACTGTTTGGTGGCCAGTGGTATATATAAAATGTATGATTCCTTAGTTTAGCATTTGAGGTTCTCTACAGTCTAGCTCTAGTCTCTTTTTAAAAAAATTTAAGTCTAAGGGAAAATATTATTCTTGATTTCCATTAGCTATATTCATTTTCTTTGTATAAATGTATAGAGTTGATATTTTAAGTTCTTAAGTTCTTAAGAGAACTTGTATGGTGTTTGGTAAAATCTTTCCAGATAGTTCTCTAAGGTCATGTAAATAAGGATTCACCCTTTAAATTCTAATTCCTTTTTAAGGTTTTTTATTGTTCTACCACTCAAACTCCTACAACAGGAGGATGTTTCACCACTCTGCAATTACAATGCACCATATCAAACTTATCCTCTCTCATAATATATGACCTCCTCAGAAGGCTAATAAAATTCATTACAGTCCATTGTTTATAAGGGTAAGAAAATGGAAATTATATTGTAGACACACAATAAATACTTGTGGATTGGATACACTATTGAATGAATGACTATGTCTTCTATATCTTCCATTAAATTGTAAGATTCCTGAAGACAGATTCAATGCAGAGGTGTTCCATACACGTATATTAAACTGAGGAATGCATGGAATAAACCAGTGCTAGAACTGACCCAGCTATTTTTCACCCATTCTATTTTGCTATCCTGTATGTGAAGAATATAAATTCACAAAAAATACGTATTTGAAACGCCTCATAATTTTTTTGTTTTCCTGAAATGGAACTGAATGTGCAGAAGGAGTTAACAGGAGAAGGGATTCCCTAAGGAGGTTTTCTCTAAAAACAGCCTTTTTTTAAAGATTGCCTCAGGGATTATTACACTAAATGCTCATAGTAAAATGCAGAGTAATGTGGCTTCCGTGTGCTCCTCCTGCAGTCAAAAGGACTATGATATTCATGTGTGTGTGCTTGTTTGTGTGTGTGTGTGTGTGTGTGGAACAAGGTAGAATTATAAATAAATATTTACATAATATAATCAAAAGTGACATGTTGTTCCACAGTTAGGGATCATGAGACATGCACAAGACAAAATGTGTGGTATTTTCTTTAATTAAACATTTATAAATTAACAACACAATCAGATATTCTCCAATTAAAAGCTAAGGTTTTAAATAATTAGAGATGACAATGTGTTCTTTGTTCTTTTGTAATCTGTGCATTTCAAGTGTCTATTAGTTATCAAAATGAAAATTTAGACACTACCCTAAAATTGAGTCATCCATGTCTTTTAGAAGACTCAGATGCAGACAAATTTCATGTGTCTGGTTGTGATCCCAGTTATCATTCTGATGTGAGTCTAATCATGTGGAGATTGTCTAGGGCCAAAAGAACAGCAAGGCCAAGTGAGGAGAACCCTTGGGAGGTTTGAGAGAAAACATGATGCAGAAGTACTTGGGCCTCATTTATATTTCAAGCTGATGAATTTGAACTTTATTTAAGAAATGATAGTACTGGAAGGAATAATATCAGTTTGTATTGTTAATTATATGATTTTCAGTATAGTTCCTGGTTATGAGATGCAGTGTTGGGTAGTGGATAAGAATATGGACTTTGCAATTATATTGTGTGGATACATACCCACTTCTACTACCTATAAACTGCATGAACTTTAGCAAGCTTTACAATTTCTTAGTTTCCTCACCTCTAAACAAAGACAATAATAGTTAGTACCTCTTTGGGTGGTTTGGGGAATTAATGGATTAATAAATGTAAAGCACTTATGACAATGCCAGGCATATTGAAGCAGTTTATAATTATTATTATTATTGAGGCATAATATTAAAATAGAATTAACAGTGAGCTCCATACCTGGGGGCAGGGAGGTATTTGGAAAAGCAAAATTTCACCTTAAAGAAAATGACTTGGAATAACTATCAGATATGTTCATTGTATTTACTCTTTGCCACTTTTCTTCTAGTCAAATTGGGACCAAACATAAATCTTGTTAAATAAAAATTTTGGAAAGAAATGTGACTGGTTTATAAAATCTAGAATTTAGATGACTGAGATTTAGAATGGATAAGAAAATGTGACCTTACAGTAGCAACCTCTCCTGAGATATTCTTTATATTTCCTCCTATCAAATAAGTGCAGGAATTATAATATATGCTAAGAGGAGAATGACATTTAAGGAAGAAAGTTTGGGAAATTAACATGATTAAATCTTTGTGAAAGACTCTTTCTTTCTCCCTATCTCTGTCAGCTTTTGTCTTAATTATTGTTCAGCTCTCTTACAATGGCAGGCAACATAGTTTTTCAAATAGGCTCCAAACAGTTTCTGTTAAACTTATGTTACACAGGACTGTGTAACATAAGCAACCAACTGCTTACTAGACTGTTTTATTTCAATATCCCACAGGCAATTCAAACTCCTCAAAGGAGTCTTTCATCTGAATCCATTAAATCAGATACTCATTTTTTGCCTCTTTTTTTAGTGAAGGACACCATTGTTCACCCAGTGACTCAAGTTTATATAAAGCTCTGGTTCATTCTGGTATACTTCTCTTCCATATTTTCCACATATAAGTTTCCTGCATTCTGGGAATTTTGTACCTTTTAGAGCTTTTTATCCACTCCTTTCTATTAATTAACCAGTCACTCCCTTTTGAATTAGGCTTTCGTATTTTGTTAATCTTTTGGTTGCACAATTTCATACTTGTTTATCCTCCAGGCTCACCTCCCTCTGCTTTGCCCCTCTAATTCTTTATGTCATTTCCTTGCATAAAATATAATAATGGCTTCCCATGGATAAAATCAAATTCTTTGGAATTGAACATGTTTGGAATAAGCAGGATTTGGTCCTTGGCTACTTATTGAGCTTTCTGTATCACAATTCCCTAAATATGAAACTCCTAATATACCATGCAGGCTTGAATTTTAGAATGATCTGCTATAACTGATCATGTATATATATTTGATTATTTGAAATCTCTAAATCTATGGTCAGAAAACTACAGCCTGTGGCTAGCATGTGCTTTTGTAAATAAAATTTTATTGGAATAGAGCCATACTTCTTCTTTTACATATAATCTATGGATGACTTCACACTATAAGACAGAGTTGAATAATTGTGATAGACACTAGCTGATCCCTCAAACCTATAATACTTTCAGGCCATATACAGAAAAAGCTTCCCTTGCTCAGGTCTAAATTGTTGTCATAAATAATAAGGAAACTTGATTCAAATCAGGATTTTAGAAGTCAAGATTTATAAGAGGTGTTCTTTTGTTTTGTTGTTGTTTTGTTTTTACTTCATCAACTTCACATAAGTGAATACGTTTTATTAAAAAAAACACTTGGTTAGCATTTATTATAGGCAGAACTTATATTTATTGTGTATTCTTTATCCACAAGAACTAAGATGCTATGTCATCTTCCAAAATTCAATTTTGACCACATTATTCTCTGCTTTGAAAATTCCCATCATTGATGGGCCAGAAATCTGAAAGTCAAACACTTCCCAGCTGGTGGCAGCTATGAGAAAAGGCTTCACAGACCTCCAAACACAGGGACCATAATTTACTGAAAGCCTAAACTGCTGAGCTAATATCCATGGCTGATTTGCACTGAGGCCATGGCTCCCATGGGCTCCTCCAGCCAGTGACTGAGTTCAGCATCTATTCTAAGGCAGACTTTTTCCTACAAAATGTATGTTCCTCGGATGCTTGCTTTGGCTTGAGGATTCTTTGAAGGGCTTGTCAAACATTCTTTAGATTGCATGGTTGTCTAGGATGCTTATACCCAACCTTCCTTTCCTCTTTCCTTCACTCAAAGTCAGACTTGCATCAAGATCTGACAGCTCTGCCAGGTTGCCTGAATTCCTCCTCATTTTTCTCTCACAGGCATTTTCTATTAAATTCTAATATTACTATCTCTACTTGTCTAATCTCTACATCTCAAGACCCTTAGCAATCTTTCCAACTATAACCTTAATTATCCTTTGCCATGTAATTAATATATTCCCCCAAACTTAAAATCTTTTGCACAGTAAAGGAAACCATAAACAAAATGAAAAAACAACATAAGGAAAGGGAGAAAATAATTGCAAATGATGCGACCAACAAGGGATTAATCTCCAAAATATACAAATAGCTCATACAGCACAATATAAAAAAAAACAACAACAACACAATCAAAAAATGGGCAGAAGGTCTGAATAAACATTCATCCAAAGAAGACATACAGATGGCCAACAGACACATGAAAAGATGTGCAACATCATTAATTATTAGAGAAATGCAATTAAAAACTATAATGAAGTATCACCTCACAGCAGTCAGAATGGCCATCAACAAAAATTGTACAACTAATAAATGCTGGAGAAAGTGTGGAGAAAAATAAACCCTTTTACACTATTGGTGGAAAAGTAAATTGGTAGAGCCACTATGGTGAACAGTATGGAGGTTCCCTAAAAAAATAAAAATAGAGTTACCATATGATCCTGTAATCCCACTCCTGGGCATATAGCTGGAGAAAACTGTAATTCAGAACGACATATACACCCCATTGTTCATTACTATTTACAGTAGCCAAGACATGGAAGCAATCTAAGTGCCCATTGACAGATGAATGTATAAAAATGATGCAGTATACATATGAAATGGAATATTACTCAGCTATAAAAAGAATGAAATAATGTCATTTGCAGCAATAAGAATGGACCTAGAGATTATCATACTAAGTGAAGTAAGTCAGACAGAGAAAGACAAATATCATGATATCACTTATATGTGGAATATAAAAAAGAGATATTTATGAACTTATTTACAAAACAGAAAGAGACTCACAGACATAGAAAACAAACTTATGGTTACCAAAGAGGAAAGGGGGGAAGGGAAAAATTAGGAGTTTTGTATTAACATATACATGTTACTGTGTATAAATTAGATGACAAATAAGGACCTACTGTTAAAAACAATAACAAACAAGTAAACAAAAACCACACATATTCCTAGGTTCTGAATATTAGGACAGGGATGTCTTTGGTCACCATTATTCTGCCTACCACAGTATACAAACATCTAAAGAAATAAACTACAGTGGTGTAACCTCACAGGAATGAACCCCATCCATAACATATTAAATGGAAACAATTATCCTCAAAATATTATATATAGGGGCCTCCCTGGTGGCGCAGTGGTTGAGAGTCCGCCTGCCGATGCAGGGGATACGGGTTCGTGCCCCGGTCTGGGAGGATCCCATATGCCGCAGAGCGGCTGGGCCCGTGAGCCATGGCCGCTGAGCCTGTGCATCCGGAGCCTGTGCTCCGCAACGGGAGAGGCCACAACAGTGAGAGGCCCGCGTACAGCAAAAAAAAAAAAAAAAAAAAAAAATATTATATATAACATGACATCCTTCTTATAAAGAGAGAAAAAAAACTTTAAAAATGTATATACTTAAAAAACAATGAAGCATTATAGAAATTGGAGTTTGGGGCACTCTAGTGGTATTGCAAGAAGATGTGGATGGGGAATAGGGACTGGAATGAGGGAGGTGAAATTTTGGAACACCTGCAGTGATGCCTCAGGTACAGCTTACTTTGTCTTATTCACCACATAATTTTTAACAGTATGGATTTTTAAAGCTGATAATTTTTTGTGATATGGAAAATTTTATACATCCCATAGGAAATTTAAATCAATATTGCTGCCCTTTAGGTTAAAAAATACATATATTAAACTTTACATATGTAACTCTACGTGTGAAAACAATTATAAGAAAATAAATGGAAAGGTAGATTAGTGAATTTGAAAGCACTGATCTGGGCTTTCAGAGTCAGGCCATACAGCATCATCTTGCTGAGTGCTCCCATTGCACTGGTTTTCTCAGTGAGATTAATCTGATTTTGGCCTGAGTGAAGTTATAGATAAGGTTATGATTGACTTTGGTTTTCAATTTAGTGTTTTTCCTTTGAACAATCATGCACAGGAGAGTATCTCTATACTGTGGTGTGAAAGGCAGGACTAAATGGGACCATGTGTTAACTTTCTCTTCACAACATCTGAACATAGATTCATCTATGCTAATAAGTATTTCAGAAACTGAGCAGGAAATCATTCGTATGTATAAGAAGAAAGATATTTTGTTCAGAATGGAGATATCAATTCAATTTATTGGTCACTTAAGAGATCTGGGCACCCCAAATTATTTTATAGTGTGTTGTACACATATCATATATCATGCTTTTCAGTAACTTCTCAGATCCATTATCTTATTAGGGCTACCCTGTGATCTTGTATGATGGTTGAAAAAGCATAATTAGTGCCATTATACAGATGAGGATGCTGAGATATGACAAGATTAAATACCTCATATGAGTATAAACCTCATCATCATCTGATGATAGAGCTTATACCAGAATTCAAGTCTTCAAAATCCTAGCTATATTAATTAAATTAATGCTTGTTACAACAAATACCAAAATTCATAATAGTTAACATATTATAGAAGTTCCTCACTTGGATAAAGTCCAAAGTAGGTGCTCCTAATTGGCAGGCAATTTTCTCCAACTGTGAATTAGGGACACAGACTCTACCAGTAGCTTCCAAAGTCATTGTCTTTATCTGCATCAAGCAAGTGTAAGAGTAAGTAATATGGAAGATTTATACAAGCCAGGCCCAGAAGTGGCATGCATCACTTCCACTCACATTACATTTGTAGAATTCAGTTTAATGCCAAGAAAAGTCTGGGAAATGTCATCTAGTTGTGTCCCCAGAAAGAAAAAACTGTTCACAAGTTTAGTGAACAGGTAGTCTATTTTTTCCATATGATCCAAGCACTGTTTTCACTATTCCAAGTTATGACACAGGTTAATTTATATCCATTTCCCACACCAAAGTCATGAAACTCTGAAGACTGAGAAGTTTATTCCCTGTTAGAATCTCTAATAGGCCCAGTGAACATGTTCAATGCATGTTATCAATGTGTTTGTTGACACAGATCTAAAAGGGGTTCTCCAATAAGGAGACAGGGCTTTTATGTTAACCTTACCATGGTTAACATTGCAATGGCCACCTGGATACAGATATAGATAAGCATATCGTTTCTACTCACAACACTCTGACATCAAATGTGTGTGGTATTTTTTTTCACACTAATCAGTTCTCCAACCCTCAATACCAACTGGGTGACCTACGATTCAACTCAATTCTGCCACTAACAACCCAGAGTAAGAGATGCATAGGGTGAAGTATGGTGAAATGGATGTAGGCCTCCATGTCCTCCCCAGGTGGGTCACCCTCCAAGCACCTGGATGTGGTCACCACTCCAGAAGCTTTCCAAACTCTGTTGTTTAGGGTTTTTACAGAAGTTCCATTGCATAGTCATGATCAATTAAATCATTTGTCATTGGTAATGGAATTCATTGTCCTCCCTGGAAGTCTGGAGATAGGGCTGAAAGTTCCAACCCTTTAATAACGTGGTTGGACTTTCTGGTGACCAGCCTGCATCCTGAAGTTATCTAGTAATCCCTCAGCCAAGAGTCATCTCATTAATTTACCAAGGCACTCATCAATCATTCCAAGGATTTTAGGAGCTCTTTGTCAGAAACCAGAGGCAAAGATGAGATTTTTACAACAAAAGATGCTCTTATCATCCCTGTCACTCAGGAAATTCCAAAGGTTTTAGAAGCTTTTTTGCCAGGAACCATAGACAAAGACTAAATATATATCTCAAATTATCAATATATCACAATATCACACACACACCAGTTTTATAGATGCTTTATAGATAACATTAATAAGTTAGTTAATGTAAGATGTCTGAAAATGGAAGAAGTTTCTGCATGATGTTTTGTTTAATAACATTGTCCATTTTATTAACCATATTTTATATGTCAGAACCTGAGTTCCCATACTGAGCAGTAAGGTGAGACAAGAGGGAAATGCAATGACATGCTATATCACACATGGATATGATCTTTTGAAAAATTTTACTCTACTGCAATTATATCATTGGTCTTGCAATTATATCATTGGTCTTGACTTTCTTAAGGTCTGCTTGAATAAATGAATATTCCATGAACTGCTACAGCTATAATTATCTGTAATTCAGGGATGATATATAAAGAAAATAGTAAAGTGTTCTATGATGCTTTTAACCTCTTCATGGAAATTGGATTATCAGTGGATTAGATAAAGAACCCGTGTAATGTTTCTTGTAAAATCAGAGTCTGATCAAATTTCCTGCAACTGGCAGAGGTCACATATAGGATTCTGCTCTCCAACCTTAGTTCCTGAGAGCACAGCATACACCAGCCCATGTACACAACCCACTCATCATTCTGTACTGCCTCTAGGAGTATTCTGGGTATCTTCTCAGCAACCTCTGTTTGTTCTTCTCTTTCCTAGACAGCCACCTCTGCAGAGGCTACCTAAGATCCTAAACGTGTCACAAAAGCAGCAGTAGCCTACGTACCACCATTCATTTTTTGGGGTAAATCATGATGCTCACCTGAACAGAACCCAGATCTGGTTTCTGAGATGCTGCATTCTCATCAAATTTCTAGACTAATCAAGTATTATTGGGAGTTTTTAAATGATCAAACTCTTTCTTAAAGTGAAATCTTTCATGGAAGTATACTATACAAAATAAAAAAGAAGATATCTACCATGCAAAAAAGACAAAGTTGGGTTGGGTTGCCCAGACTTCCACTGCTTAGCTATTACCTTTGTAAATGCCTCCAAAGATATCACCATATGCTCCCAAGGCATTGAGTTATGGGGTATAAATCCACTGTATTAATCCAGAGACATGGGTTTGGGCCTTGATTTCCTCCCACTCTCTGGAAATTTATAGGCATTCTTCCTCCTGTCCCAGACCTCTTTTTAGACTAGTGTTTTATACTGATCCCCAGTAACTTAGATGAGGCTTTTGGGCCTCCTTCATGCCCCTCTTACTATGAGAGTAGACCCCATTGTGAATGGACAAATTGCCCAGAACTATGATGCAACTTGAAACTTCCTGCTTCCACATTCTTCCCTGCCTCAATAGACCATGAAGGTGACTGCTGTTATTTGATTTCAGTGATTCAATGCTCCAGCTTGGATTCTACCTAAGGACATATCAACTTCAAGTGTAGAGAGGTAGCCAGTATATGTGAAAACAGATATGTCCAAATTAGGCATAGTCAGACCTCCAACTGGGACCTCCCTAAATCCTTCATCCTCCACACTAGTTGCAATTTGGCCTGGATATTATGTTCTTTACACCTGGCCCACAAGTTCTTCTAGAATTTCCTTAGGGTTCCTGTCCATGATAGTGTTAAACATATTGTCACTGGCTGCTGAAATAGGTGTTTGCATGACAGAACTCTCTCTTAGCTGCACTCTGTTCAGTGAGATGGAATAGCAAGCCTGATTTTATCCAGTATGTCTATTGAAATGGAGACCTTATGTTGAACCATGAAACCTTGGTCTGAGGAGTCCTCAATGAGGCTACTTAATGGTGGAGGTAACTGCCCAAGATATTGGTCTGCCTTATGTCCAGCACAGCCACCCTGAGTACTGAGGGCAGTAAGATCTTCATACACATATAGCTCAATTCTTTCTATTTGCACTAGGAATTTCAAAAGTTGGGTTAAACAACAGGGAGAACAAGGAAGAAAGAGGAAAAGGCTCTGGTACCCTGGTGGCATATTCCAATACTGGGTTTAAGTAGATGTGCTAAAGGAATAAAAGGTATACAAATGCATATAACAATGTTGGATCTTTTTAAGAGTGGACATGGTAGTTTCCTCTACCCTTATTTCAGATATCTTCTTAAATTGTATTATATTGAAGGAGGCTTTCTACCTAAGCCCTATATCAACATACACACATACACATACACAACAGGCTCACACATGTGTGCACATGTGCACCTGTTCTTATACAAATAAGATATTAGTTAATATTTGGCATTTTCTATACTTACATGCTGAGCATTGATTTTCATTCTGAATGTCTGAACTTGAGGTTCAACAACTTTAACATCACTCATTATTATTCATGAGATGCATACAGGGTGAGGAGTTTTTACTGAAAATTTTCATTGAGGTCTGATTATAACAACCAAACTCATTTGACAACTCCATAGTCCTGAAAGTTTTATCTTAGTTTGAAGAACGATAGTTATTGATACTGTGAGGTTTAAAGGGCCAAAAATTTTCATTGTTGATGTGTAGAAAGAAAATCAATTTTTATATCTGGAGAAACACAATCAATGATGCATTACTTTAGAACCAAGATTGAAAGGGGGATAGCTATAGAACCATTTTTGCCACCAGATGGTGTTTGTCTGCTTCTGTGTACTAGTTGCAATCAATAAGTTAACACAGGTCTCTGTATGCACAGCAGTGATTCTTAAACATTTTAGAATGATTATAACACATTTTATAGGTTCAGCTAAACGTAGGACTCTGGCTGATTATGATTAAACATGCTGATACTAAATTTCATATTGATCTTTCAAATATCAATGCATGCAGAGAAGCAGTGAGAAGAATGTTTGTAACTAGAAGGAGCATTTTAATTTTAAAAGATAATGGAGACAGTTTTTAGTGGAACATCAGGCAGAAGTTTGGATTCTCCCTGTTGACTTTCATCATGTAGGAAATGGATTCTGTTTTTCCTTTCAGACTATTAGACATTAATTATAGACTATGTCTAATTTTCTGAAGTACATAGCCAGCAAAATTGTATTCAAGTATCTTGAAAATAAAAAGAAGAAAAAAATTATTTTCTCAATATTTTCTTAGAACTGTAAACATAGTAATTAATACAACTTAAAATTGGTTCTATTTCCTTGAATGTTTACCACTCAATAAAAGAGACAGATGAACTGTACTGAATTCATCAAATACAAAAACTATAAAAGTTATTTTTGAAAAGGACATACACTGGATTGAAAAAAAAGGACTGTGGTTCAGACTGGATATTACCATGCTATGTGACTTTGTACCCAAACTCTTAACTAGACTGAATATTTGTATCCTCACCAAGATTTCAAAGAAGAGCGTATAAAGTTTTCTGACGTTTCTTATAGCTCTAAAATTTATATGATACTATTATCTTATTAAATTCCACAGCTGTTTGAGAGGAAGCTGCTTTAGTACAAATGGGAAATGAGATTGCTCATGGAAGCCAAAGCTACATTTGATGATTCACTCATTTCCAGTCATTTCATCTGCAAATCCACTGACTGATGTAGATACTTTATATATTCTCAAAGCCATCAGATGATGAAACATATATAAAAAGCTCTCTCTCTCAATTATGAGTTATGTGTTCAACTGAGCTTGAGGAGACAATAAATAATGAAAACATTTGTACTATGTGAGGAAGGGCACTGTTCTTTATAAAAATAGATAAATGACGTATTCTTATTGTCAAATTGTTAACTTCTCTGTTATAGTGTATGAGATGCATAAAGAATAGATAATCCTTTCTTAGAGCCTCAGATAACTTCATAGAGCTTTTGTCTTCAAGAAGTTTCAAAAACTTTTAAGAAGATTTTAAATGTCACAATTTATTCATTCTCCTTTCTACTCTATCACTTTGATTTTCTACCAGAATTGCCTGTGCCAGTTTAGAGAGGAGACCAACAAAGTACATGGTCTCTACAAGGTCAAAGAATTAACAAAACTGTATTCACTGTAAATATAGCCCAATTTACTCAGTATTATCAGGTTTCTTTCAGTGTGGCCTTAGGGACTTATCAATTCCATCAACTGTAGGACTCATTTTAAGGATATATTTATAAAAGTAGGTAAACAACAAAGGAGAAACCTCTACCACTCTTCATGCTGTGCTTTAATATCCTCATCTATAAAATAGATCTATTGATATTCCCATGAAAATATTAAATATGTTGAATAGTAAGACTTAACTATTGGAATTATATCAATTTCATATTGTAGTTTACTGTGAGCATTGCAATTTATCCCCATTCTGCTTTATTTTTTTTAAAAGAGATATTTACCCACGTTTATTCACAACAGAACTATTTAGCCCAGAAGCGGGAGTTTCCCAAGTGTCCATCGGTGAGTGAACTGATAAACAAAATGGGTTACATACATATGATGGACTACTTTCAGCCTTAGCAAGGAAGGAGGATTTCTTGCCACATGCTGCAACATGGATGAAACTTGACAAAATTAAGCTAAGAGAAACACGTCAGTCATAAAAAGACAAATTTCACTTATATGAAGTATCTAAAGTACTGAAATTCACAGAAAAGGAAAGTAAAATAGTGGTCATGAGGGGCTGGGAGGATGAGGTAAAGGAGAGTTGCTGTTTAAAGGAAATTGAGTTTCGGATTTAAAAGATGAGAAAGTTCTTATACTTAACACTTCTAAACTGTGAACTTAAAAATGGTTAAGATGATAAATTTTATATGATGCATACTTTAACACCATAACAAAGAAGAAAATTAGTATATGTAGATAGATAAAACAAATATTGCAAAATATTAACTGTTGAATGTAGGTAGTAGGTAAATGGGATTTCATTGTATCATTCTTTCAATTTTTCTGTATTTTAAAAAATTTTTAAAATCAAAGGTTGAAAAGAAAAGAGGACATATTGTATGATTCGACTTATATGAAATTTTTAGACTAGAAACATTTAAAGAGACAGAAAAAATAATGGAGATTGCCAGGGACTGAGGCAGAGGGAGAGTTTGAGGTGACAAAAAATAGGTGGAAACAGAATGTGGTGATGACTGCACAAAAATGTGAATGTAAATATGCCACAAAAATTTCACACTTTAAAAATATTATAATTGCAATTCCTGTGTTATATATTTTACCACAATTTTAAAAAGTACAATGAGCATACAGTAAACATATCATTCCCTTTATAGAATTTTAATACCAACCTTTCCATTTTCAAAGTAGTAAGTTCAATATATTTTTCCACATTAATATTTTAAAGTTTTTATTGGAATACAGTTGCTTTACAATGTTGTGTTTCTACTGTACATCAAAGTGAATCAGCTGTACGTATACATATATCTCCTCTTTTTTGGATTTCCTTCCCATTTAGGTCACTACAAAGCATTGAGTAGAGTGCCCTGTGCTATAGAGTAGGTCCTCATTAGTTATCTGTTTTATACATAGTATCAATAGTATATATATGCCAATCCCAATCTCCCAATTCATCCCACCCACCTTTCCCCCTTGGTATCCATATGTTTTTTCTCTATGTGTGTGGCTGTATTTCTATTTGTAAAAAAAAATCATATATACCATTTTTTTCAGATTCCTCATATATGAGTTAATGTATGATATTTGTTTTTCTCTGACTTATGTCACTCTGTATGACAGTTTCTAGGTTCATCCACGACTCTACAAATTAAACAATTTCATTCTTTTATATGGCTGAGTAAAATTTCATTGTATATATATATACCACATTTTCCATATGCATTCCTCTGTTGATGGATATTTAAGTTATTTCCATGTCCTGGTTATTGAAAATAATGCTGCAATGAACATTGGGGTGCATGTGTCTTTTTAAATTATGATTTCCTCTGGGTATATGCCCAGGAGGGGGATTGCTGGGTCACATGATAGGATTATTTTTAGTGTTTTAAGGAACTTCCATACTGTTCTCTATAGTGGCTGTAGCAATTTACATCCCCACCAAAAGTTTAAGATGGTTCCCTTTTCTCCACACCCTCCCCAGCATTTATTGTTTTTAGATTGTGTGATCATGGCCATTCTGACCAGTGTGAGGTGACACCTCATTGTAGTTTTGATTTGCATTTCTCTAATAATTACTAATGTTGAGCATCTTTTCATGTGTTTGTTGGCCATCTATATTTCTTCTTTAGAAAAATGTCTATTTAGGCTTTCTGCCCATTTTTTGATTATTTTTTTTGATTTTTTTTTTTGATATTGAACTGCATGAGCTGTTTGTATATTTTGGAGATTAATCCTTTGTCCGTTGCTTTGTTTGCAAATATTTTCTCCCATTTTAAGCATTGTCTTTTAATCTTGTATACGGTTTCCTTTGCTATGAAAAACATTTTAAGTTTAATTAGGTCTCATTTGTTCATTTTTGTTTTTATTCTTATTACTTACGAAGGTGGGTCAAAAAAGATCTTGCTGCAACTTATGTCAAAGAGTGTTCTGCCTATGTTTTCCTCTAAGAGTTTTATAGTGTCCGGTCTTACATTTAGGTCTTTAATCCATTTTGAATTTATTTTTGTGTATGGTGTTAGGGAGTGTGCTAATTTCATTCTTTTACATGTAGCTATCCATTTTTCCCAGCACCACTTATTGAAAAGGCTCTCTTTACTCCATTGTATATTCTTGCCTCCTCTGTCATAGATTAAGTGACCATATGTGTGTGTGTGTTTATCTCTGGGATTTCTATCTTGTTCTATTGACCTATATTTCTGTTTTTGTGCCAGTATCATACTGTCTTGATTACTGTAGCACTGTGGTAGAGTCTGAAGTCAGGGAGCCTTATTCCTCCAAATCGGGTTTTTTTTTTTTTTTTTTCCCCTCAAGATTGCTTTTGCTATTCAAGGTCTTTTTGTTGCCATACAAACTGTGAAATTTTTTGTTCTAGTTCTGTGAAAAATGCCATTGGTAATTTGATAGGGATTGCATTGAGTCTGTAGATTGCTTTGGGTAGTATAGTCATTTTCACAATATTGATTCTTCCAATCCAAGAACATGGTGTACGTCTCCATCTTTTTGTGTTGCCTTTGATTTCTTTCATCACCATCTTATAATTTTTTGAATACAGTTTTTTTGACTACTTAGGTAGGTTTATTCCTAGGTATTTTATTCTTTTTGTTGCAATGGTAAATCGAATTATTTCTTTAATTTTTCTTTCTGATCTTTTGTTGCTAGTATACAGGAATGTAAAAGATTTTTGTGCATTAATTTTGTATCCTACAACTTTGCTAAATTCATTGATTAGCTCTAATAGCTTTCTGTTACTACATTTAGGATTTTCTATGTGTAGTATCATGTCATTTGTGAACAATGACAGTTTTATTTCTTTTCCAATTTGGATTTGTTTTATTTATTTTTCTTATCTGATTGCTGTGGCTAGGACTTCCAAAACTATGTTGAATATTAGGGGTGAGAGTGGGCACCCTTGTCTTGTCCCTGATTTTAGAGGAAATGTTTTCAGTTTATCACCATTGAGAGTAATGTTTGCTGTGGTTTTGTCATATATGGCCTTTATTATGTTGATGTAGGTTCCCTCTATGCCCACTTTCTGGAGGGTTTTTATCATAAATAGATGTTGACTTTTGTTCAAAGATTTTTCTGCATCTATTGAGATGATCATATGGTTTTTATTCTTCAATTTGTTAATATAGTGTATCACATTGATTGATTTTCATATATTGAATAATCCCTTGAATCCTTGGGATAAATACCACTTTATCATGGTGTATGATCCTTTCAATGTGTTGTCGGATTTGGTTTGCTAGTATTTTGTTGAGGATGTTTGCATCTATGTTCATTAATGATATTGGCCTGTAATTTCTTTTATTTGTGATATCTTTGGCTGGTTTTGGTATCAGGGTTATGGTGGCTTTGTAAAATGAGTTTGGGTGTGTTCTTGTCTCTGCAATATTTTGGAAGAGTTTGAGAAGGATAGGTATTAGCTCTTCTCTAAATTTTTCATAGAATTTGCTTGTGAAACCATCTGGTTCTGGACTTCTGATTGTTGGAAGATTTTTAATTAGTTTCAATTTTGTTACTTGTCATTTGTCTGTTCATATTTTCGGTTTCTGCCTGGTTCAGTCTTTGAAGGTTGTACCTTTGTAAGAACATGTTCATTTCTTGCAGGTTGTCCATTTTATTGGCATAGAGTTAGTAGTAGTAGTCTACTACTTGTAGTAGTCTCATATGATCTCATGTATTTCTGCAGTGTCAGTTGTAACTTCTTCTTTGTTTCTAGTTTTACTGATTTGAGTCCTCCCCCCCCCTTTTTTTTTTGATGTGTCTGGCTAAAGGTATATCAATTTTGATTTTCATCTCAAGGAACCAGCTTTTAGTTTTATTGATCTTTGCTCTTTTTATTTTTTTAATTTCTGTTCTGACCTTCATGATTTCTTTCCTTCTACTAACTTCGGGTTTGTTTGTTCTTCTTTCTCTAGTTGCTTTAGGTGTAAGGTTAGATTATTTATTTGAGATATTTCTTATTTTTGAGGTAGGATTGCATGGTTATAAACTTCCTTCTTAGAACTGCTTTTGCTGCATCACATAGGTTTTGGGTCATTATGTTTTCATTGTCATATGTTTCTAGGTATTTTTTTGATTTCCTCTTTGATTTCTTCAGTGATCTCTTGGTTATTTCATAGCATGTTGTTTAGCTTCCTTGTGTTTGTAATTTTTATGATTTTTTTACTGTAATTGATTCATAACCTCATTGCTTTGTGGTCAGAAAAGATGCTTGATAGGATTTCAATCTTCTTAAATTTACTGAGGCTTGATTTGCCACCCAAGATGTGATCTATCCTGGAAAGTGTTCCATGTGCACTTGAGAAGAATGTGTATTCCACTGCTTTTGGATGGAATGTCATATAAATATCAATTAAGTCTATCGAGTGTAATGTGTCATTTAAGGCTATGATTCCTTATTAATTTTTTGTCTGGATGATCTATCCATTGGTGTAAGTGGAAAATTTCCCCATTTATGGGTGTTAGCATTTGCCTTATGTATTGAGGTGTTCCTATGTTAGGCACATAAATATTTACAATTGTTATATTTTCTTCTTGGATTGATCCCTTGATCCTTATGTAGTGTCCTTCCTTGTCTCTTTGACAGTCTTTATTTTAAAGTCTATTTTTTTCTGATATTAGTATTGCTACTCCAGCTTTTTTTGATTTCCATTTGCATGGAATATCTTTTTCCATCTCCTCACTTTCAGTCTATATGTGTCCCTAGGTCTGAAGTGGGTCTCTTGTAGACAGCATATACATGGGTCATGTTTTTGTACACATTCAGGCAGTCTGTGTCTTTTGGTTTGTGCATTTAATTCATTTACATTTAAATTAATTATTGCCATGAATATTCCTCTTGCCATTTTCTTAATTATTTGGGGTTTCTTTTTGTAGGTCTTTTTCTTCTCTTTTGTTTCCTGCCTAGAGAAGTTCTTTTATCATTTGTTGCCAAACTGGTCTAGTGGTGCTGAATTCTCTTAACTTTTGCTTGTCTGTAAAGTTTTTGTTTTCCCCATCAAATCTGAATGAGAGCCTTGCTGCATAGAGTAATCTTGGTTGTAAGTTTTTCCCTTTCATCACTGTAAATATATCACACCACTCTCTTCTGACTTGCAGAGTTTCTGCTGAAAGATCAGCTGATAACCTTATGGGGATTCCCTTATATGTTATTTGCTGCTTTTCCCTAGCTGTTTATATTTTTCTTTGTATTTAATTTTTGTTAGCTTGATTAATATGTGTCTCAGCATGTTTCTTTTGGATTATCCTGTTGGGACTCTCTGTGCTTCCTGGACTTGATTGACTATTTCCTTTCCCATGTTAGGGAATTTTTCAACTATAATCTTTTCAAATATTTTCTCAGACCCTCTCTCTCTCTTCTTCTTCTGTGACCTCTATAATTAGAATATTGGTGTGTTTAATGTTGTCCCAGTGGTCTCTGAGAGTGTCCTCAATTCTTTTCTTTTCTTTTTTCTTTTTTTTTAATTCTCCTCTGTGGTAGTTATTTCCACCATTCTATCTTCCAGGTCACTTATCCGTTCTTCTGCCTCAGTTATTTTGCTATTGATTCATTCTAGTGTATTTTTAGTTTTAGTTATTGTGTTCATCACTGTTTACTTGTTCTGTAATTCATCTAAGTCCTCGTCAAAGGTTTCTTATATTTTCTCCATTCTATTTCCAAGATTTTGGATCATATTTACTACCATTACTCTGAATTCTTTTTCAGGTAGATTGCCTATTTCCTCCTCCTTTATTTGGTCTTTTGGGTTTTTACTTTGCTCCTTCATCTGTGACATAGTTCTCTCTCTTCTCATTTTGTCTGACTTACTGTGTTTGAAGTCTCCATTTCTGCAGGTTATAGGGTTGTAGCTCCTCTTTCTTCTGGTGTCTGCTCCCAGTGGGTGAAGTTGGTCCAGTTGTTTGTGTAGGTTTCCTGGTTGAGGGACTGATGCCTGAGTTCTGGTGGGTGGAGTTGGATCTTTTCCCTCTGATGGGCAGGGCCACATCAGGCAGTGTGTTTTGGGTGTCTGTGGCTTTAGTACAACTTTAGCCAGTCTATCTGCTCATGAGTGGTTTTGTGTTCCTGTCCTGCTTGTTATTTGGTGTGGGGCCTTTTGCACTGGAGCCTGCAGGCAGTTGGGTGGAGCTGGGTCTTGTAGTTGAGATGGAGACCTCTGGGAGAGTTGTCACTGATTGATATTCCCTGTGGCCAGGAATTCTCTGAAGTTCCAGCGTCCTGGACTCAGAGCTCCCACTCCAGGGTCTCAGACCCAACCCCTGGCCTGGGAACTAAGACCCCACAAGCCACACATGTTGGCAGAAAAGGGGAAAAAGGAAAAGAAAAAATGGAAAATATAAAGAAGGGCCAGAAGAACACAAATGAAAGCAAACAAACAAAACCCAAGACAAATAGCAAAGACAAAACAAGCAAACAGCAACATTAACAATTAAAAACAAACAAACAAATGGACAAACAAAACCCCAGACAAATGGTAGAAACAAAACTAAACAAACAAAAACAAAAACAAAAAAACAAACACATACAAAATAAGAAACAAAAACAGAGAAAACAATAAAACAAGAGACCAACCAGGCAAATAAAAGAATCCCCAAATGAAATGAAACAATTAAAAAACAAAACTCACAAAAATAAAAATAATAAAAGAAACAAAAACAGAATGCAAACTGAAGGAAAAAAACGAACAAAACAAAACTAACACAAAAGTGATAGAAAAAAGACAATAAAAAGATAAGAACAAATAGGACAAAGGAAAAAGAGATAAAAACAAAGTTGAACAAAAGAAAGGAAAAAAAGTAAGGAAAAAACACAGAACAACAAAAAAGTAACTTAAAAATAGAAATATAAAAAAGTTTCTTAATTTAAAAAAAACTAAATAAATATAAAAACAAATAAAAATCCCCACAACAAAAGAACAAAAGAAATCATAAAAAATAGTAATAATTATATTTTCCTGCTGTCAGTGTCCTTGCTCCCACTGTTAGTCACAGCCAAACTCTGCCTCCCCAGAATGTCCTCCCAAACCTCTAGGTAGGTCTCTGGTCCCCCTGTGGGCATTATGGAGGCAGCTCAGACTCTGACCTGGCCCAACTCCAACGTGTACTAGTCCCCAAAGTCCATGGCTACTAGGGCTGGTTTCAGTTGTGGGAACTCATTGTCCATTCAGATATTCCATAGATGCAGGGTTTACCAAGCTGATTGCAGTGATTTAATCTGCAGTTTGTGTAGCTGCACAGAAAGATTTTTGTTCCTCTTCCTTAGTCACCATGCCCCTGGGGCTCATCTGTAGTTTTAGCCCCACCTCTGCCTGTTGGCCACTTACAGGAGTCTGCTCCTGAGGCTGCCCTGGAGCACTCGAGTCTGCCCTAATGATGACAGGGTGCACAGGTGGCACAACTGACTGGGTCATGGGAAAGCCAGTGGCCACATGTGTGAGAGATCCAGTACTAGTGGGAGACTTTCCTAGTACCTGAAGCCCAGTGCAAGAAGGTCAGCCCTGGTGGGAGCTTTTTCTAGTGTCTGGCAGGGAAGGGGGCTGACACGTGGGGAGAAAGAGGTTTCAATGGTGGCTCCACCCACTGCATGTTACTCAAGTGTGTCACCTTGCCTCTATGGCAGTCTTGGTTTCCTGTACAAGCATTCCCAGTTGGGGATTACCTCCCGCCATCCCCTCAGCCTGTCTCCTCACAGACAACAGCAGTCTTCCCCCTGGGACTGCTCTCCAATCCCCAAATTCCAGCTCCCAGGCCCCTGTGCATCAGCAGACACACGTCCTGGTCTGCACCATGCAGGGCTGTGGCACAGACTATCTATGTAGGTCTCGTTCTGTCCTGTCTGCCACAGACTGGCCATTTCACCCTCCTCTGACAGCCTCCGCTGCTCCCATTCTGTCCTAACTAATTTCCCCATTGGTGAGGGGGCTTCCCCAGATACATGAACCTCTCCTCTGACTCAGCTCCTCCCAGGGGTGCATATCCCATCCTGCTTCCTCTCTTCTTCTTTTTCTCTTCTTTCATTCACCCTACCTGGTTATGCAGGGATCTCCCCTGTGCTTTCCAGTGTCCAAGAACTTCTGCTATTGTTCAGCCAGTGTTCTGTGAGAATTGTTCCATCTGTAGATGTATTCTTTTTTTTTTTTAGAAGATGTTGGGGGTAGGAGTTTATTAATTAACTTATTTATTTTTGCTGTGTTGGGTCTTCATTTCTGTGTGAAGGCTTTCTCTAGTTGTGGCAAGCGGGGGCCACTCTTCATCGCGGTGCACGGGCCTCTCACTATCGCGGCCTTTCTTGTTGTGGAGCACAGGCTCCAGACGCGCAGGCTCAGCAGTTGTGGCTCACCGGCCTAGTTGCTCTGGGCATGTGGGATCTTCCCGGACCGGGGCATGAACCCGCATCCCCTGCATCGGCAGGCAGACTCTCAACCACTGTGCCACCAGGGAAGCCCCTGTAGATGTATTCTTGATGCATTTGTGGAGAGAGATGGACTCCATGTCCTCCTACTCCTCTGCCATCATGGTTTCCTCCCAATTCTGCTTTATTTAGAGATAAACATTGGGCCCACTGTTCTCAATGACCTTCACAAACTTTTCCTCCCAAACAGTTATAATGATTATGCTTGGGTTTTGTGTTTTGGAAACATTCATTGCTGTACGTGAAAGAATGTTGTCATTTTAGGTTGATAAAATCATCATAAATAAGCACATCATTTTATATTACTTGTTCAGGGTTTTGAAGTAACCAAGACAATAATAGTGTAAGATTTTTAATATATTAATTTATTATGTAATTTTTGAATTATAAAAAGACACATTGTCTAATAAAATAAAAAATAAACTCAAAATAACAGGAATAGGACAGAAACACAATATTTTCTACATGTAACAGAAATATGGTGTGCAAGAGGCATCTGTACAATTTAGTGATGTAGAAAAATAAAAAGAGAACATATTTTATTTTTCTAACACTGTGCCTCAGAGTCAAACCCCAATAGATAATGACACAAAATAAACTAAAGCAAGTGTCATAACATCACAATTGGATGTAAAATTATACAAAGAATGGATGACTGTGGTTAAATCTACAGAGATGTGAAAAGAGAAAATGCAGTTCATGGTATGTGTACAGATACCATATTACACATGTAAGTTGCTGCTCATGCAGATAAAGAAACATGATTCATAAGTTCACAAAGGTCATTTGAAATATAGAATTAGTCAAAATGCAAGACTGCATGTAGCAGGTATGCAGTGATGCAGATATATATGTGCAGATGTGCTTTGGAAATAGAATTCTCAACTGTCTTACCCAGTTCAGAATATATTTTTAAGTGAATGAAAATGTTGACTTGTTAAATTGAAATATAGTTGATGTACAGTATTATGTTAGTTTTAGGTGTACTATATAATGATTTGACATTTGCATCAATATGAAATGACCACCAAGATAAGTCTAGTAACAATTGGTCCTCATCAAAGCTATTACAATGATATTGAGCATATTTCTTATGGTGTACATTACATCCCCATGGCATTTATTATATTATATGATTGGCGGATTGTACCTCTTAATCCCTTTCACCTATTTTGCTCACTCCCCCACACCTTTTTTCCTGGCAACTAACTACATGTTTGTTCTCTGTACCTATGAGTCTGTTTTGTTTTCTGTTTCAGATTTTACATATAAGTGAGATCATACAGTACTTGTCTTTCTCTATCTGACTTACTTCATTTAGCATAATACTTTCTAAATCCATCCATGTTGTCCCAAATGGCAAGATTTCATTTTTCTTATGGCTGAGTAATATTTCATTTATATATATATATATATATATATATATATATATATATATATATATATATATATATATATATATATATATATATACACCACTTCTCCTTTATTCATTCATCTGTTGATGGACACTTTGGTTGCTTCCATATCTTGGATATTGTAATTAATGCTTCAAGGAACATTGGGGTGCATATATCATTTCAAATTTTTGATTTCATCTAGTAAATACTCAGAAGTAAAATTATTGGATCATATGGCAGTTCCATCATTAGTTTTTTGTGTAATCTCAATATTTTTATTTCACAGTAGCTATACCAATTTACAATGCCACCAATAGTTTAAAAGGGTTTCTTTCCTCCACATTGTGCTAACACTTGTTATCTGTTGTATTTTGCTGATAGTCATTCTGACAGGTGTGAGGTGGTATCTCATCATGGTTTTGATTTGTATTTCTCTGATGATTAATGATGTTGAGCAAATTTTCATGTGTCTGTTGGCCATCTTTGAAAGAATATCTACTAAGGCCTTCTGCTCACTTATTGAGTTGTTTTTGTTTTTTCTTAATTTTCAGTTGCATGAGTTTTTTTATAAATTCTGAATATTAAACCCATATTAGATATATCATTTATAAATAGCTTCTCTCATTTAGTAGGAGAATTTGCCTTTTATTTTGTTGATTGTTTCCATCACAAAATAAAAGTTTTTTAGTTTGATATAGTTCCATTTGCTTATTTTTCCTTTTGTTGCCACTGCCTGAGGAGGCACATCAAAAAACTATTGCTAAGACTGATGTCAAAGGGCATACTGGCTATGTTTTCTTCTAGATTTACAGATTCAGGTCTCACATCTAAGTCTCACATTTTAGTCTCACATTTAAGTATATGGTGTCAGAAATTAGTCCCATTTGATTCTTTTTCATGTACATGCCCAGTTTTCCTAACACAATTTGTTGAAGAAGCTATCTCTTCCCAACTGCATATCCCTGCCTCCTTTGTCATAGATTAATTGACCATATAATCATGGATTTAATTCTGGGCTGTCTATTTTGTTCCTTTCATCTATGTGTCTGTTTTTGTGCCAGTACCACACAAATTTTGTTTTGATGACTGAGTTGTATAATAGTTTGAAATCAGGGAACGTGATACTTCCAACTTTGTTTTCTTTCTCAAGATTTTTTTGCTACTCAAGGTTTTTGTGATTCTGTACAAAGTTTAGAATTATCTGCTCTGGTTCTGTGAAAGATGCCTTGTCATTTTGATAGGGATTTCATTGCTTCTGTATACTGCCTTGTGCAGTATGGTCATTTAAACAATATTCATTTTTCAAATCCAGGAGCATGAGTTATCTTTCCATTTTTTTCTGTCATTTCATTTCCAATTTATTTCATTATTGAAATACAGTCTCAAGTACAAGTCTTCTAATATCTTGGTTAGATTGTTTCCTAGCTATTTTATTCTTTTTGATGCAGTTGTAAATGGGATAGTTTTCTTAATTTCTCTTTCTGATTGTTTGCTGTTAGTGTATAGAAATGCAACAGATTTCTTTATATTTATTTTGTATCTTGCAACATTGCTAAATTCATGTATTAGTTACAATAGTTTTTTGGTGGCATCTTTAAGGTTTTCTATATATAGTATCATGTCATCATGTAACTATTTGCTTTTCCTTTGTTGCTTGTAAGATTCTCTTTTTCTTTTATTTTTATCACTTAAATAATAAGGGGTCTTGGTGTGGATCCCTTTGAGTTCATTTTGTTTGGGAGTCTTCGTGCTTCCTGGATATTAATGTCTGTTTTCTCTCACAGGTTAAGGAAATTTTCAGCTATTTTCTCCTCAGATAAGTTCTCTGCTCCATTTTCTCCCTCTTTTCCTTCTAAGATCCCTATTATGTGAATGTTAGTACACTTACATTGTCTCAGAGGTCTCAAACGATCCTCATTAAAAAAAAAAAAAAGCTTTTTCTTTTACCTTGGGTGACAGAAAAATTTCCACAACTCCCTTCTCCTGTTTATTGATCTGTTCCTCTGAATCTTTTAATCTACTGTTAATTCATTTTAGTGTCTTTAAAAGATTTTAGTTATTGTATTTTTCAGCCCTCTTTGGTTCTTTATATTTTCTAACTTTTCTTTAAACTTCTCACTCTGTTCATCCATTCTTCTGCCAAGTTTGATGAGCATCTTTATGATCATTACCTTGAACTCTTCATCCAATAGATTGCTTATCTCTAGTTTTCTTAGTTCCTCTGCTAGAGTTTTATCTTTTTCTTGCATTTTGAATATACTCCTCTGACTCCTCATTTTGCCTAATTCCAGGTTTTTATTTCTATGTACTATGTAGGTATGTTATGCTTCCTAATCTTGGGGGAATGGCCTTACATCTTATGGGGTCCAGAGTCATAATCTCTTTGGTCACTAGAACTACGGGCACCCCCTATATGGGCTCTGTGGGCCTCTTGGGGCCAACTACTGTGCCTGAGCTGGTAAGCAGAGATAGCGTCTGGCCTTGTTGCCTGGTAGGTCTTTCCTCATGTAGGGGCTGCCAGCTTGCTAGTGGTGGGGCTGGGCGTCAGGGAAGCTGGCCTTATGTTCTGACAAATCTCAGAGCTGGTGTTGGCCCACTGTGTTTGGGGTTAATCCCCACATGGCTGGCTGCTTAGCCTGGAGAGTCCTGGGTCTGGTGCTGCTGGGATGTTTGGAGGTAAGTCCCAGGCACTAATAGGCTAGAGGGAGGACCATAAAATGGTGCTTGCCAACACTAGTGTTCTCCTGGTAAAATAAGCTTCTAAAAATGGCCACTGCAAGCATCTATATCTCCAGGGGAAGTTTCAGTTGCCTCCTGTCTCTCAGGGATATTCTTAAAAATCAGCAAATGGAATTGACCTAGGCTCCTTTCAAATTATTGTCCCTGCACTGGGTGTCAGAGTGCATGAAATTTTGTGTAGCCCTTTAAGAGAGGAGTCTCTGTTTTCTACAGCCCTCTCACTCTCCTGTACAAAAGCCCTGCTGGCTTTCAAAGGTAGATTTTCTGGGGGCTCGTCTTCCTGGCACATAGCCCCCAGGATTGAGAGCCCAATGTGGGGCTTGTATCCCTTCTTCCTCAAGGAGAACCTCTACAATTGTGGTTATTCTCCCATTTGTAGTTCACCTACCCAAGGGTGTAGGTCTTGACTATACTACTTCTTCAGCCCTCTTACCCGTCTTATCATGGTTACTTCTTTATATCTTTAGTTTGGAAAATCTTTTCTGCTAGTTTTCAGGTCATTCTCATCAATAGTTGCTTTGTAAATAGTTGTAATTTTGGTGTACCCATGAGAGACAGGGTCTTACTACTTTGCCATCTTGACCACCTCCTTGAAATGTTCTGTGTGTCCTTCTTTGTCTCTTATTACAATCTTTGTTTTAAAGTCTAGATTCTCTGATATAAGTATTGCTACCCCAGCTTACTTTTCATTTCCATTAGCATGGAATACATTTTCCATCCCTTCACTTTCTATCTGTGTGTGTCTTTAAATCTGAATATTTCTCTTGTAAGAATCATATATATGGGTGAGAATGTTATTAACTTTTGAGTACCTACATAAGGAGGTCATTAACTCTACTAAAAGTTAGTGTAAAGCCCTACTGATAAAGAATCCACAGTGAGAGAGTACTTTGCTTATTTTTCCTGAAACATCACGAGGAGAAATCACAAGGAAGTATGGTTCAAAGGATTTGAACATTGCCTCCTCAAAAGTTGCCCTCTAATAATAATTTAATAATTCAATTCTGAAAGGACTGAATACATTGGCTTCCCAACAGTAAAGGGAGTCACTCCAATAGGTACTTCATTTATTGTACATTGTGCCTCAAAAACAAACCTGATGCATTTATTTAATTAGGCCCAAGTATTTTCCATTGCATGCAGAAAATTAAGAAATAAGTTGTACATTTCAAGCAGCATGAGTTTTTCTTTTACCCTCACCTTGGGTTAATGTGCCTAATTTGTGTCTTGGAATCTATTATCATTTATCCATTCTCAGATTTTAGTTTTAACTACAGAGTTATTGAAGATCATGCAAAAGAAATAAGGAAAATTATTTTCATTCCTGTTTTCTTGAATGATCTCTTGTCTTTAAGATTCATCTGAGGTTTTTCTAGTTGCTTGATGACTTCAAAATATACTGACCTAGAGAAAAAGTATATCTTCTAATAACAGAAAAAAATATGTGAAAGACAGATTCATTCAGGGAATTATTAAGACAGGATAAATTCCTACAAAAGCATTGTTGTATGTAGTGTAACCACCACGACACTTAAAAGTTTTTCCATCTTTTCCTTACAAAGCTCATGTTGCTTACTTCTTTAGATGGTTTTGCAAATAGTGTAGCTATTAAATTATTTATAGTTCCTGCAGGGAGTAAGTAAAGAAAGTCAATATGACCCAGTACTGCATTGAATCTAATCAATCAGATAAGCAAGATCAGGGAAAATCCCAAGAAAGTTAAAATAAAGGTGAGAAAAGTGAAGGGAAAGTAAAGTTTGGGTTGTGCATAAATTCTGTACTCCATGTAGGGTGCTGTGTGGTAAATATTGACAGCTCTGAATGCTTGAAGGATGAAGAAGAAGAAAAAAAAGATAAAATGTAGAAAGTAAATAGACATATACTGAAGACAATTTTGTTTTTAAAAGCTTTTATACCAAAGACAACTGCTGAGTATAATTGCCATCTTACACTGGTTATCTGGCAGAGAGATGTTGCTACAAAAACAGGGACCAGAGTTAGAATTATCCCCAACACTTTTCTTCTCTTTGCCCTTCATTTGTAAAGAGAGAAATGAAAGGGAAAATTTTAAGAAATGGTTTAGTAGAAACTAATATTATTAAAGTATCAAAATACAAAACCAGTAGGAGAAGCTTACAGAATTAGATTCCTTCCTTCTCTGAGTCCAGATAGCACTTTTAGTCTAGAATGTGATAATAAAACTTGTTTATCCAATAGAGTATGAGTTTTTCAAGGACAAGGACCATCATTATGCTTCTGTTTTCTAAAACATATCTATGTCTATGTATATGTTCAATAGACACATGTTGATTATGTTTGTTAACTCCATAAACAGAGAAAAGAGGAGTCTAACAAGGGCTTACAATTTTAGAGATGAACTTGGATGATAAATTCATATGGGATGAATAGTCTGGTGAATGACCTAAACCAAACTAGAGATAGCCCCAATTGCTGCTACTAAAATTCTGAAGACTAGTTGGTGTAGTTTCATAATATCTGGGCAGGGAAGGCATAATTCATGAATGGCGGGGTTTGGAAGAGTGTTGGGAATAGCCTGAAATAAAATTCATGTACTCTTGTGAAGGATTTAGAGTAATATAAAGCCCTTTTACACTTCTTACTCTTTCACAGCATAAAATATTTTCAAATAATCAATAGGATAGACTGAGTAAACATGTATGCCCTTTTATAGCACTTACCACACATTATTGTGATTCTTTGGTGGTGTTTATAAGCTTATTTTCCTCACTAGAATGTACACTTCTCTAGTATAACTAAGATATTCTAATTCAACCTACAGTCCCTACAATGGCCCATTGGTAGAGATACTCCATAAATCCTTATTGAATGTACAACTCAAACAAGTAAAAATATCCTGTTGGTGTTTAAGTTGTACCACAAAATTTTCCCAGGTTATTTCCAACATTTTAACCATTAATATCCTATACAAACACTAATAAACTCTAACTTCTTTACTCAATGAACCTATTTAAATCTTTCCTTTGGGGAAATTATTTGTTGATACAGATTATATATCTATATATATATATACATATATATAGGTATATATATATATATATGTATATATATATATATGTATATATATATATATATATATATGTATATATATATATATATAAAATGATCTGTACTATGATACTTTTCCTTTGCTTTATCATGGCTAAACCAGAACAGTGATGAAAATTTACCTTTGGTACTAATATTCTAAAATGGACTTTTTTTTCCTATAAATGACCCATAAATCGGTGTCTTGCATTGGTTTATGTACCTCCTATGAAAAAAAAAAACTAGTACACTTTTATTTTGGAATAACTTTAGATTTATATGCAGGTTGAAAATATAATACAGATGACATAAAATTTTATGCAGAAAATCCCAGAGAATAATAATATAAAACCCTCCCAGAACCAATAAGTGAGGTTTGTAAGGTTGTAGCATACAAGGTCAACAAAGAAAATGTAATTGTGTATTTGTACATACAAATGATAGACAATTAGAAAACAAGATTTAAAACCACAACATCATTTACAATAGCTCCAAAAAATGAAATACCTATACATGAATCTAAAAAACATACACAGGATCTGTATGCTGAACACTAAAATGTTGATAAAAGATATCAAAGATGACTTAAGTAAATGGAGAGACTTACCAAGATCATGGTTTGGAAGACTCAACATAGTAAATATATCAGTTCTCCTCAAAGTGATCTATGAGTCTGATATAATGTCAGCACAAATCCTAGCTAGAGCTTTATAGATGTACACAAGCTGATTCTAAAGTTTATATGAAAGGGTAAAGAAACTACAACAGATAAAGTTATTTGGAAGAAAGAACAGTGTTGTGAGAACTACACTACTAGAATTTAAAATTTAATATAAATTTACAGTAATAATGTGATATTGTCAAATATAGACATATATATATATATATATATTTCAATGGAACAAAATACAATCCAGCAATAGACCCATGCAAATATGATCATTTTGTCTTGACAAAAATTGCAAAAGCAATTCAAGGGAAAAAGGAAGTCTTTTTTTTTTTTTAACAAATGGTGTTCATAAACTGTATGTAAACAAAAGTGAAATTCAAACTAAACTTCATATCTTATTCAAAAGTTAACTACAAGTGGATTATAGGTCTCAATGAAAGCATAAAATTATAAAAACCTTTTAAAAGAAACATTTCCTGACTGGGTTTGGAACAAGAGCTCTTAGAACTAACACCAATTACATGATCTATTAAAGAAAAAATTGATAAATCATAGTTTTTCCAAATTAAAAAAAAATGCTTTACCAGAGGCATTGGCTATAGAAATCAAAGACAAGCTGCAGATTGGTAGAAAGTATTTGTAAATCACACAGGATATTCCACCAGAGTATACAAAGAAACCTCAAAACTCAGCAGTAACAAAATGAACAACCCAGTTTTTAAAAACTGTAAAGTACTTGGACAGTGTTAATGTAATTAAACAAGGAGGCAAATAGACTGGGGTTCAAATTATTGGTAGCCTACATAAGCAAACTGAAACCTAAGGCACAGTAAATGAACTAGAATTGGATAAAGTAAAACTTAAGAACAACCAACCAAATAGCCAACTTAGCTAATGAGCTATAAGGCAACCACTTTTGTAATAGCCAATCAAAAAAAAAATTATCTGCTTTGCTTCCAACTCTTTTCTATAAAAAAAACTTGCCACAGTTCCTGTTCGTGCAGCACTCCTAACTACTTTCATTTCAGTGCTGCCCAATTAGAAATAATGTATGTCAAATAAGCTTTAAAATTTTTCATTGTTCTGAAGTCTATCTTTTAACAACAGACATTCCACAAAAAAGGATATACAGATGTAAGCACATGAAAAAATGTTCAGTATTATTTATTAGCCACTAAAGAAATGCAAATTAAAACCAAAATGTATTATCTCTATACACACTTTGCACACCTGGTAGAAAGACTAAAATAGAAAATGCTGACAATACCAAATGTTGGTGAAGATGTAGAGCAATTAGAACACTCATGAATTACTGACAGAAATGCAAGACCACTTTGGAAAATGGTGTTTTGTTTTGTTTTGTTTTGTTTTGTTTAATAACCGGGTAAGGTTTTCTTTAATGTTTATTTATTTATTTATTTGGTTGTGCTGGGTCTTATTTGTGGCACACGGGATCTTTGTTGTCATGGGTGAGATCTTCATTGTGACACACAGGACCTTTAGTTGTGGTATGTGAAATCTTCAGTTGCAGTATGCAGGATCTTCATTGCAGCATGCCTTTAGTTGCAGCATGCAGACTCTTAGTTGTGACGTGCAGGATCTGACCAGGGATTGAACCTGGACCCTCCACATTGGGAGCATGGACTCTTAATCACTAGACTACCAGGGAGGTCTCATGCAGTTTCTTATTAAATGAAACACAAACATGCCACTAGACCCATCCAAGCAACTGGGTATTTACTCTAGCAAAATAATAACATATGTACACAAAATTCTGGACATGATTGTTTCTAGCAGTTTTCTTTGTAATAGATAAAAACTGGAAACAGCCCAAATGTCCTTCATTGGGTTAATGATAAACAGTGGTTTATTCACAAAATTTAATACCACTTAGCAATAAAAAGATGAAACTAATAATACATGCAACAGCTTGAATAATTCTGAAAAGAAGTTATGCTGAGTAAAAGAAAGTCATCATTCATACTGTATTATTCCATTTACATGGTTACAAAGTATCAATACACATGGTATGATTACATTTATATGATATTCTCAAAAAGACAAAACTATAGTGATGTAGAACATATTAGTTGTTAGAATTTATACTTGAGAGGTGGTAGAAAAATAAAGATATGCCACAAGGAAGTTTTGAGGGGTGATGGAACAGTATCTTAGTTTTGGTAGTGGTTATACAAATCTATACATGTGTTAAAGTTCATAGAACCATATGAAAGAGTCAATTTCTTGTATTACAATTTAAAATGTTGAATTAAAAAATAGCCATAAACAAAACAGGTGGATCCAGCAGGTGGATCAAGATGACAGAGTAGAAAGACCCTGAGTTCACCTCCTCCCATGGGCACACCAAAATTACAACTATTTACAGAGAAACTAACTCTGAGAATTACATGAAGTCCAGCAGAAAATATTTTCCATAAATGAACATACAAAGAAGGAGCCACCATAAGATGGGTAAGAGAGGTGGAGACACTTTCTAGTAAGGACCACACCCTGGGTTGGTGATTCACAAGCAGGAAGAATATCACAACTGCAGAGGTCATCCCTGAGGAGTGAGGGGTCTGAGCCCCACATCAGGCTCCCAGCCTAGGGTCCTGCACCAGGAAGATGAGATCCCCAAAAGTCTGGCTTTCAAAAACAGCAGGACTGGGCTTCCCTGGTGGCACAGTGGTTGAAAGTCTGCCTGCCGATGCAGGGGACACTGTTTCGTGCCCCAGTCCAGGAAGATCCCACATGCTGTGGAGCGGCTGGGCCCATGAGCAATGGCCACTGAGCCTGTGCATCCGGAGCCTGTGCTCCACAACGGGAGAGACCAAAACGTGAGAGGCCCATGTACCACAAAAACAAAAAAAACAAAAAAACAAAACAAACAAAAAAAACAACAGGACTTATGTTTGGGAGAGATAGAGAGCTGTAGAAAACTGACATTCCACTCTTAAATGGTGTGAGCAAAATCTCTCATGCTTGTGAATCCCAGCACAGAAGCATCAGTGTAAACTTTGCCTGGGTCAGATACTCTTTCTGAACTTAGAGAGCCTCCATGAGAGGAAGGGGGAAACTGGGGCTCCCCTGGGGAATGAGACATTGGAAGTAGCAATATTTGTGATTTTTTTCTACGGTACTGACACCAGTGTTGGCAAGAACTATTTGGAATCCTCCTTCTAGCCTATTACCACTAGGAGCCTGCCCTACCCACCAGCATGCCTGCAGCACTTAGGTGCTGCTAGGCCCCACAACCAAGCTGTACAGGAAAACTGCTTTGTTCACCTGCCCACCTGCAGCAGTCATGTGCTGCTGGACCTTGCAACAAGCTGGTCAGCATCAGCCTTGCCTACCAGTACATCAACAATTTTCTTCCCCTAACAAAAATAGGGTGTATGTACCACATATAGGGGACAGCTCTGGAGAATATAGTCCCTGCTGGGCCATAGAATATGACTTACATAAAGCCACTTCTCCAAAATTAGGAGATATAACAGACCTACCTAATAAATGGAAATAAACACAGAGAATTAAGCAAAATGAGAAGAGAGAGGAATGTCTTCCAAAAAAGTATTCTTTTGTTTTAACAAAACCTTAGGAAAAAACTAAACAAAATGGAGATAAACAATCTACCCAAGGCAATGATTATAAAGAAGTTCATGGACCTAGGGAGGAAGATTGGTGAAACAACTGAGAGCTTCAACAAAGATCTAGAAAAAAAATCAGAGCTTAAGAATACATCTAAAATGAAAAATACAGAATAAATTTACCATAGGTTAGATGATGTAGAATGGATCAGTGATTTGGGATGAAAAAGTAGTGGAAATCACCCAATCTGAAGAGAAAAAATAAAAAAAAATAAGAATTTAAAAATTTGAGAATAATTTTATGAACGCCTGGCACAACATCAAGGGTACTAACATTCACATTATAGGGGTCCCAAAGGGAGGAGAGAGAAAGGAGCATTGAAATTATTTGGAAAAAAAATAATACTTGCTGAAAACTTCCCTAAGCTAGGAAAGGAAACACACATCCAGGTCCAAGAAGTACAGAGAGTCCTGAACAGATCCTCATAGAGGTCTACACCAAGACACATAAACAAAATGTCAAAAATTAAATATAAAGAGAAAATCTTAAAATTAGCAAGAGTAAAGCAACAATTACCTTGTTATCTACAAGGAAACACACATAAGCTGACCTTTTAGCAGAAATTTTGTAAGCCAGAAAGGATTGACAGGTGGATGAATAGATGATATATTTAAAGTGTTGAGAGGAAAACATACAACCAAGAATACACCACATGGCAAGGTTATTCAGAATTTAAGGAGAGATAAAGAGTTTTACAGAAAAGAAAAAGCTAAAAGTTGAGCATCACTAAATCAAGTTTACAAGAAATGTTAAAGGAAATTCTCTAAGTAGAAAAAAAAGTCACAATTGAAATATGAAAATTATAAAAGAAAAAATATCTCACTGCTAAAGGAAACTATAGTAAAGGGAGTAAATCAACAACTTACACAGCTAGTAGAAAGGTTTTGAGACCCCTGAACCTGACTCCACTCACTAGTGGACAGGCACCAGCCGTGGGAACCCCTGGCCTGGCGACCAGAAGTTGGAAACCAGATGCAGGACCACAGCAGTATGACATGTCAGGATCCAGCTGACCCACCAGCAGGCTGGCACCAGGCCTGAAACGCCCTGGATCCTGGCCCTACCAGTTAGCAGGTCAATGCCAGTTCTAGGACACATTGGAAACCTCAGCCATCCACTTCAGGATTGAGTCCCACCCATCAGCAAGCTGACAACAGCTTCAGGACATCCAGGGACCTGCAACCAGAGACACATCAGTGTCCACACATCAGTATGCTGGCACTAGCCCAGGGCAAACCTGAGCCCTGGCATTGCCCACCATCAGGCTGACACCAGCTCCAAGAAACACAAAGCCACAAAGCCAACCACCCTGGGATCCAGTTCCACTCACCAGTGGGCTTTGGGCACCCCAGACACTGCAGTCAGCTGTGTCAACAGCAGTCCCATGCATCAACAGGCTGACACCAGATCCAAGAGCCCAGGCAACAACCACCCACCCTAGGACTCAGCTCTGCCTACCAGTGGGCCAGCACTAGTCCTGGAACTTCCAGGGATTCTGCAGCCAGCTGCCTCCTGACCCTGTCTTACTCAGCAGTGGATGGTGGCTTCTGTACAAGGTATGGCCTGGTAACAACTGAACCAACAGACAACCTACCTGAGTGCCTACAGTAGTCAGCCTGCAAAATAGAAGTACCCCCACAGCCCACATAAGAATATAACTTTGGTGACCAGAGGGGAGTGTACTGCTGGTATGTATAGGACATCTAAAAAAATGTAAGTCTAAGTTTGGGAAAAGTAGCCAATCTACCAAATCCATATAAATAAAAACAACAAATTAGGCAAAATGAGGTGACAGAGAAATATGTTCCAAAAGAAGCAAAAAGATAAAACTCCAGAAGAAGAACTAAGTGAAACTAGAGATAAGCAATCCATGTGATCATGGTCAAGAGATCATGGTAATAATCATAAAGATATTCAAAGAAGCAGAAAGCATTGGCTGAACAGAGTTAGAAGTTAAAAGTTTTAACAAAGATTTAGAAAACATGAAGAAGAACCAAACAGGAAGAATACATTAACTGAAATTAAAAATGCATTAGATGGAATCAAAAGTAGATTAGATGATACAGATGGATGGTTCAGTAGGCTGGAAAACAGAATAGTGGAAATCACTGAAACTGAACAGAAAAATTAAAAAAAAATAATTTAAAAAGTAAGGACCGTTTAAGAGAACTCGGTGAAAACATCAAGCATAATAGTAATCACATTAAAGGGGTTCAGAAGGAGAAGAGCTAGAGAAAGGAGCAAGGGACACATTTGAAGACAAGATATCTGAAAAGTTCCCTAAACTGGGAAAGAAAACAGACATCCAGTTTCAGGATATAGAATATTTATATAAATATAATTATATACTAAAATGATAATAATTGATATATAAACTTCTTACCATGTACAGAACAAGACACTCTTCCAAGAGCTTTATGTATTTTAACTCAATTTTTGCATCAACTATGTAAATTAGGTACTTTTTTAATGCTCCATTTATTTCCAGTTGAAGAAACTGAGAAAGAGAGGTACCATAAAATTTCCATGAATACTTAGCTAGTAAGTGGCAGGCAGGATTTAAAACCAGAGTGTCTCTGGAGACCATACTCTATCCACTGCTATGTTGAACTCTCTCCCTGTGAATTACAAAGGTCTTTCAATTCAATTCAGCTCTCCCAGATAGCTTATGATCCATACTCAGAAATATGCTTCTTCTTCTAGACATACCCACAGAAAAATAACCAGATTAATTTAGTACTCCATTATTTTACTCCATCAGCACTGTGTTTGATGTTTGGGGAGGAATAGGAAGCAAAAGTGAGTACAATATAACCTCTGCTCATAATAAACTTACAGTATCAGTGGATTCATACTAAATGAGCACATAAAATTTACATTAAATAAGGTCTTTATTTTTCACAAGATGGAAACATTCTCTTCAAAATAAATGTCATGCAAAAATGCACTATATATAAAATGAACGTACAATAATTAAAAATATCATAATTTATGGGAAGCAGCATAAACAGTTCCAGAGAAAAGTTTATGGCTATGCAGGTGTACCTTGTGAAACAAGAAAAATCTCAAATAAGCAATCTAACCTTACACCTAAAGGAACTAGTAAAACAAGGACAAACAAAACACAAAGTTAAGAGAAGAAAAGAAATAATAAAAGATCAGGGCAGAAATAAATGAAATAGTGACAGAAAATGATAGAAATAATCAATAAAACTAAGAGCTGGTTCTTTCAAAAGATAAATTAAATTCATTTACCTTTACCCAAACTCATCAAAAAAAAAAAAAAAAAAAAAAGGAGGGAGGGCCCAAATCAATAAAATCAGACATGAAAGAGGAGAAATTACAACAAACACACAGAAATACAAGGAATCATAAGAGATTACTATGAGCATGTATATGCCAATAAAATGGACAGACAAGAAGAAATGGATGCATTTTTAGAAACATACAATCTCTCAAGACTAAATCAGGTAGAAATAAAATATATGAACAGACTGATTACCAGTAAAAATTGAATTAGTAATTTAAAAATTCTCCTAGGGGCTTCCCTGGTGGTGCAGTGGCTGAGAGTCCACCTGCCGATGCAGGGGACACGGGTTCATGCCTGGGCCCGGGAAGATCCCACATGCTGTAGAGCGGCTAGGCCCGTGAGCCATGGCCACTGAGCCTGCGTGTCTGGAGCCTGTGTTCCGCAACAGGAGAGGCCACAACAGTGAGAGGCCTGCATATTGCAAAAAAAAAAAAAAAAAAAAAAAATTTCCTCAAAAACTAAAGTTCAGATGGCTTCACAGTTGAATTATAGTAAATATTTTAAAAGAGTTAATGTCTATCCTTATTAAACTATTCCAAAAAGTTGAATAGGGAAAAGTGCTTCTGAATTCATTCTTTGGAGGCATCACCCTGCTACAAAAAGCAGACAAAGACTCTCCCCCACCAAGAAAATTACAGGCTGGTATCCCTAATGAACATAGATGCCAAGTTCTCAACAAAATATTAGCAAACCAAATCTAATAATATATTAAAAAGATCATATACCATGATCAAGTGTAAAACAGCTCAGGGATGCAAGGATGGCTCAGAAACACTAAATTAAACAATGTAATAGAGTGCATCAAGGAACTGAACAATAAATATCATAAGATCATCTCAATAGGTACAGAAAAAAAAAGTTATTAACAAAATTCAACATCAGCTTATGATAAAATCTCTCCAGAAATTTGGTATAGAAGGTAAACACCTCAACTTAATAAAACAATATATGGTAAACCCACAGCCAACTGTATATCAAGAGTGAAAAGCTGAAAGCCTTTCCTCTAAGATCAGAAACATGACAACGATGCACACTCTTGCCTCATTTATTTAACATTGTATAGGAAGTCCTATCCATAGCAATCAGACAGTAAAAGGAAATAGAAAAAATACAAACTGGAAAGAAAGAAGTTAAACTGTCACTGTTTGCCAATGACATAATACTATATATATAGAAAATATACATACTCCAATAAAAATATTATCAGAATTAATAAATGAATCTGGTAAAGTTGCAGGATACAAAATTAGCATACAGAAATCTGTTCTTTCCTGTATGGAAAATCTGTGTATAGGAATCTGCATTTCTATACATAACAGAAATTAAGAAAATCCCATTTACAATTGCATCAGAGAATAAAGTACCTAGGTATAAATTTAATTAAGGAAGTGAAAGCTCTGTACTCTGAAAACTATAAGACATTGATGAAAGAACTTGTAAGTGACAAAAATAAGTGGAAAGATACACTGTCTTCATAATTTGCAAGATTTAATACTGCTAAAATATTCATACTACTCAAGGTAATGTACAGTTCAATGTTATCAAAATACCAATGACATTTTTCATAGAACTGAAACAAATAATCCTCAAAATTGTATGGAATCACAGAAGACCCCAAAAAACAAAAGCTATCTTGATAAAGAAGAAAAACCTAGAGGTACCACTCTACCTGATTTCAAACCACATTAAAAAGCTATAATATTCAAATCAGTCTGGCACAAAAGCAGACACATAGATCAATGACACATAAGATCCCAATCATAGAATGCCTGGGAATAAAGCTATACATATATGGTCATTTAATTTACAACAAAGGAGGTAAGAATATTCAGTGGGGGAAAAGACAGGCTCTTCAATAAATGGTATTGGGAAAACTGGACAGTTACATGCAAAAGAATCAAACTGGACTACTTTCTTACACCATATATAAAAATAAAGTCAAAATGGATTAAAGACTTAAATGTAAGACCTGAAACCATAAATATCCTAAAAGGAAACATATGCAGTATGCACCTTTACATTGATCTTAGCAATAATTTGGGAGATCTGTCTCCTCAGGCAATAGCAACAAAAGCAAAACTAAACAAATGAGACTACATCAAATTAAAAAAAAAAAACTTTTGCACAGAGAAGGAAACCATCAACAAAATATAAAGTTATCTACTAAGTGCAAGAAGATATTAGCAAATTATATATATATATCTAATAAAGGATTAAGATCCAAATTTTACAAAGAACTTATAGAACTCAATATCCCAACAAATAACCTGGTTAAAAAAAATGAGCAGAGAACCTGAACAGTAATTTTTCCAAAGAAAACATACAGATGGACAAAAGTTGCATGAAAAGATGCTCAACATCACTAATCATAAGGGAAATGCAAATCAAAACCTCAGTGAGATAATACCTCACACCTGTCAGAGTGGCTATCATCAAAGGACAACAAGTAACAAGTGTTGGTGAAGATGCAGAGAAAAAGGAACTCTCCTGCACTGTTGGACAGATTGTAAATTGGTGCAACTACTATGGAAAACAGTATGCCACTGCTTCAAAAAATTAAAAATAGAACTATCACTTGATCCAGAAATTCCACTTCTGGGTGTTTACCCTATGAAAATAAAAATATTAATTCAAAGATATATCAACCCTTTGTTCATTGCAGCATTATTTACAATGGCCAACATTTTGTCCCTGTATGTGTCCAAAGATAGATGAATGAGTAAAGAAGATGTGGTATATATACAAAAGAATATGACTCAGCCATACAAAAATGAAATCTTGTCATTTGAGACAACATAGATGGATCTAGATGGTATTCTGCTAATTGAAATAAGTCAGACGGTGAAAGAAAAATATCCTATGATCTCACTTATATGTGGAATACAAAAAACAAAACAAACAACAAAGCAAAGCAAAAACAGACTCGTAGACATGGAGAGCTGACTGATGGTTTCTAGAGGGGAGCTATGTGGAGGATTGGGAAAAATAGGTGAAAGAGATTAAGTGGTACAAACCTCTAGCTATAAAATAAATAATTCATGGGTATACAGCATATATAATATGGTCAATAATACTTTTGAATTGCTATGTTGTATATCTGAACCTAACCTAAACTTGTATGTTAACTATACTTCAACAGAGAGAGAGAGAGAGAGAGAGAGAGAGAGAGAGAGAGAGAGAGAGAGAGAAATGAAAACAAAGCCCTCATTGCAGCTCTATTTACAATAGCCAGGACATGGAAGTAACCTAAATGTCCATCGTCACATGAATGGATAAAGAAGATGTGGCACATATATACAATGGAATATTACTCAGCCATAAAAGGAAAGGAAACTGAGTTATTTTCTGTGAGGTAAGGAAACTGAGTTATTTTTTGTGAGGTGGATGGACCTAGAGTCTGTTATACAGAGTGAAGTAAGTCAGAAAGAGGAAAATAAATACTGTGTGCTAACAGTATGGAATCTTAAAAAAAAAAAAAAGGTTCTGAAGAACCTAGGGGAAGGACACAAATAAAGATGCAGACATAGAGAATGGACTTGAGGACATGGGGAGGGGGAAGGGGTAAGCTGGGACGAAGTGGGAGAGTCTCACGGACTTATATATATTACCAAATGTAAAATAGCTAGTGGGAAGCAGCCACATAGCACAGGGAGATCAGCTCAGTGCTTTGTGACCACCTAGACGGATGGGTTAGGGAGGGTGGGAGGGAGACGCAAGAGGGAGGAGATATGGGGATATATGTATATGTATAGGGGATTCACTTTCTTATAAAGCAGAAACTAACACACCATTGTAAAGCAATTATACTCCAATAAAGATGCTTAAAAATAAAAGAAAAAGAAAAAAAAGCCCAGGATAAGAAAAGATCACAGACAAACGGAGGAGATAGAGGGATAATATAATAGTGATAACAGCAAAAAGACTCAAAAGGAAGCAAATTTCTGTGACTGCAATTTGTTAGTAGACTACTAAATTATATGTTTTTAAATTTTTCTATTCAAAATAATTTCTTTTTTGCTTTCTTCTCTTCTCTGTCACCTCTCTTCCTTCCCTCCTTTCTCACTCATCTCTGCCTTATTCCTTTCTCTATAGTCTTGTTATTCTTTTCCCAATTTTTCACCTCTTCACTGTGTTGTTTCCTTTTCTTCTTCTCTTATACTTTGACTCTTTGGACATTAACCAAATATTTTGATGAAGTTCATAATTTTCTAGAAGGGCTAATCAGCAATTCTGGGAGCCATGACTATACATCAAATGGACTAAATGTGGTTTGGTGTCCAAAGTTAATTAGTAGGTTATATTGATACTTAAATTTAAAAAAAAAATGATTCCTGTGAAAGATGAGGAGCAGTAAAATATGCAAACCAGATTAAATTAATTTCATAATTTCTAACTAATCTGTGTTATTGTGAACTGTTACCTAAAAATGTAGCATTTTAATAGTGATGATTTGACATACTAAACTACCATTGACTTTTTCTTTCTCCAGATTATGGATACCTTCTCAGGTATCAAATGATAGTTATTAAGTTAAACTTTATAGTTTCTTCTCTTTTTTTCTTCCTTGCCACTATTAAATCAATACCATCAAAATCTTATCTTAATTTCACCAATATTTCTCATCAGTATGTGTCCTGCTTTCCAAGGGGAGATACTGAGAGGAGAAACAAAACAGCATAGTCATTACATGATTTTAGACGCTCAGGTAGGCAGACAGGTGATTTTTCACTCTTTTATTAATTTCCTGTAGTAGATAAGGATCTTTGGTTATATTCACACATATAAGTATTTTAAAAATCTATCTCCTCATGCCTCCCTGGTGGCGCAGTGGTTGAGAGTCCGCCTGCCAATACAGGGGACGTGGGTTCGTGCCCCGGTCTGGGAAGATCTCACATGCCATGGAGCTGCTGGGCCTGTGAGCCATGGCCGCTGAGCCTGTGTGTCCAGAGCCTGTGCTCAGCAACAGGAGAGGCCACACAGTGAGAGGCCCGTGTACCGCAAAAAAAAGAAAAAAAAAATCTATCTCCTCAAGAGAAGTCACAAAAGGATTTTACTTAAAAGTATGCTATGATAAATTGCTATTAGTTTTTCACCCAAGAGAAAGTATGCATTTGTGAAAGGGAGAGGGTAAAACAGATAAGCAGATGAATACTAAGTTTGTGAAAAAGTGAGTACTGAAAGTACTGAAAGGTATGGAAAAGGTTTGCATAAGGTTTGCATAAGGCAAGGATAAGTATGTCACATTTCAATGTCAATTTTTTATTTTGCACATTTGTATTGCTATACTTGACTTTTGGCAGTGGAAATGGTACTCTATGCAGAATAGGTTCAGTAAAATGGAGATTAGAGCTATTTCTGCTGGGGTAATGAATTGTTTCTTAGCATGGAATAATTGGAAGGAAGCTTAAAGGTCATGGAGTTCTAAACCTTCCCAACCTTACCTTTCCAATCTGATGTTAGATAATGGTTCCAGCCCCCTGAACTTCACTTCACCCTAACTGTATTATATATGTATGTATATATATATATCATATATATAATATATATATATAAAAACATTTAAAATGTGTATTCATCTTATGTAGAAGTTCAAGAAGTTCACATTTCACATACATTTTATTTTCATAATCTTTATGCAGAGCCAATTCCTAATGCTTTCAATTCTCATAATAATCATCTATTTTTATAGTATCTGTACCTGGGTAAGGAAATAGTTCAGAATTGATGGCTCTCTCTAAATTCGAGGTGGAAGTGCAGCTCTTTGACTATGAGATAGAAGTGAAACTGACTAGATAGTTGAAAAGTTAAAGTTCAAAGGAATACTCAATTTTTGGAAAACAATTTAAAACATAGATGCATAATAAAGTATACACAGTCTATCTCCAATTTAATTTACTTTTCTGCCTTATGCCCAATTGCCAGTCATAGTTTCCTCCCTTACATAAATCAACTTTAATATCTACCCTAATTTTTTGTGTATATGTCCTTGAAAATATAATTGCCCTTGTAAGATATGTAGCAATGTTAAGTGCACACACACACACACACAGATTTTTGGGTAAACTTTTTTTTGACATATAACATATAAAGACTTAAACAAAAGACATGACACCATAGAACTAGAAAAAAACATAGGCAAAACATTGTCTAACATATATCATACCAATGTTTTCTTAGGTCAGTCTCCCAAGGCAATAGAAATAAAACAAAATTAAACAAATGGGACCTAATCAAACTTACATGCTTTTGCACAGCAAAGGAAACCGCAAACAAGACAAAAAGACAACATACAGAAAGGGGGAAAATATTGCAAATAATGTGACTGACAAGGGATTAATTTCCAAAATATAAAAGCAGCTCATACAACTCAACAACAAAGAAAGAAGCAACCTAATTGAAAAACCAGCAGAAGACCTACATAGGCACTTCTCCAAAGAAGAAATAGAAATGGCCAATAGCATATGAAAAGATGCTCAACATCGTTAATTATTAGAGAAATGCAAATCAAAACTACAATGAAGTACCACCTCACACTGATCAGAATGGTCATCATTAAAAATTCTACAAATAAAATTCTGGAGAGGATGTGGAGAAAAGGGCACCCTCTTACACTGTTTTCAGGGATGTAATTTGGTACAGTCACTATGGAAAACAGTATGAAGTTTCCTCAGAAAACTAAAAATAGAATTATGATCTGGCAATCCCACTCCTGGCCATACATCCAGACAAAACTGTAATTTAAAAAAATACATGCACCTCCATGTTCATAGCAGCACTATTCACAATATCCAAGACGTGGGAACAACCTAAATGTCCATCAGCAGATGAATGGATAAAGAAAACGTGATACATATATACAATGGAATACTACTCAGCCATAAAAAGTACAAAATAATGCCATTTGCAGCAGCATGAATGCAAATAGAGATGATCATACTATGTGAAGTAAGTCAGAAAGAGAAAGAAAAATAGCATATGATATCACTTATATGTGAAATCTAAAATATGACACAAATGAACCTATGAAATAGAAACAGACTCACATAGAGAACAGACTTGTCATTGCCAAGGTGGAGGGGCTTGGGGGAAGGATGGGGTGGGAGTTTGTGGTTAGCAGATACAAGCTATTATATATAGAATGGATAAACAACAAGGTCCTACTGTATAGCACAGAGAACTATATTCAGTATCCTATGATAAGTCATAATGGAAAAGACTATATATATAAAAAGAATATATATATATATATATATATATATATATATATATATATATATATATATATATATATATATGTATGTATAACTGAATAACTTTGCTGTGCAGCAGAAATTAAGTCAACTTTGTAAATCAACTACAATAAAAATTTTAAAAAATAGAACACCGGTTGTAACTGAGTAACTCAATGAGTTAAAAAAAGATTCACCATCTACTGCCCAGATCAAGATATAGAATATTAATGCCGAAGAAATCTGTCTGTGCTCCATATCAGTTATTGCCTCCTTCATAGATAATCACCATATGACTTCTATTAACACTGATTAGTTATTATTTTATTGAAATTTAAATAAGTAGATCTTATAGTGTTTCTAATTTTCTATCTGGTTTCTTTCATTCAACATAATGTTTATGAGATTCACCCTTGTTATATATAGTAGCATTTTGTTCCTTTTCATTTCTGTATAGTATTATAGTGTATAAAGTGTTTATTCAATTTAGTGTTGATAGGGAAGGTAAGATGTTGCCAATTTTTGGCTACTGCAACTAATACTGTTATGAAGATTTTTGTACTTGGGTGTAGTAATTTCAGTTTAGAATTTAACCACAGGTGGAATTACAGGGCCATAGCACATGTCTATGTTCTGCTTTAGTAAGTATTGTCAGTTTTCAAAATATTTGTAACAATATAAAAGCCAAAAAAACAGTGAATAAGATTTCATATTACCCCACATTCTTATCAACACTTTGTATCATCTTCCCTTACACTGTCAGGCCTTTTGGTGGGTGTGTAGTACTATCTCTTGTGGGAGGTTTTACTTTGTATTTTCTGATGACTGCTGCTGCAAAGCTCTTTTCATTGATCATTAGCCATTAAGATGTATCCTTCTTAGTGAAGTGCCTGTAATAAGGCTTTTGTCCATTTTAAATTGGAATGTTTGTTTTTAAAATGGATTTTTCTTTACATATTTCTGTATAAAATACCTATGTCAGAAATATTCATTGCGAATATATTCTCTAAGTCCTGCTCTATGGCTTGTCATTTTTGCTCTGTTGTTTCATTTGTAACTTTTATTTTTCCCTCTTTTCTTTCTTATCAATATTGCCAGGAATTATCAATAAGATTAATTTTCTCAAATAAATTATTTTAGATTTTTTAGCTCTCTTTATGTAGTATTGTTAAAATTGTATTAATTTATTTTCTATTTTCCTTCACAACATTTCTCGCATAGAATTGCTTTTGTTTATATTTTTTCCCAATAAATAGTTAAATTATTGTTTTCCAGAATCTTTTCTATTCTAGTATGTGCATTTAAGACCACATACTCTCTCAGCATTTTTTGAGCTGTATTCCACATAATTTAATATATGTTGTAATTATCATTCATTTGAAAATTTTCCCCTAATTTCTAATGAGATTTCTTTGTGACCCATGGGCTATTTACATGTTTCATGCTTAGTTTTCAAACAATAAGTGGTTTTCTAGATAGCTTACTGTACTATTTCCTGCTTAATATCTTTGTGAACAAACTGAATTATTTCAGTCTTTTGAGGTGTTTTGAAACATTTAATGGCTACTTCATGATCAATTTTACTAAATGTTCCATATTTACTTGTAAAAATTACTAGGTATTTTTCATTAGCTCAAATTTATTAATTTGTTTAGGTACTGTGTTTCTGTACTGGTTTTTGTCTGCTGCTATCAGTTATGAAAAAGTTTTGAAAATATTTCCTCTATGATGTGGATTTGTCTATTTCTCATATTATTCTACCAACCTAAACTTTATAGATTTTGAAGCTGTATTAATGAGCATATATAAATTTAGACATCTTATATCTTCCTGGCATAGTTATAAATTTATCATTATAAAATATCCATTATTATCTTCCAAATACCTTTTTGTCTGACTTAAGAATCTACTTATTCAAAGTACATAAGTAGAAAAATCAATATATACCACCTTCTCTCAGTTAGCGTACAGGACATATATTTTCTATCCTTCTACTTTGATACTTTCTGTCTTTTACAATTGTCTCTTATAAAAATCATAGAGTGATGTGTTAGGTTTCTATCTTTTTCTCCAGTCTGACAATTCAACCCCCCATCTTTTAATAGGAATATTTAGTCCATTTCAGTTAATGTTTTTATTATTATCCTCCAAATTTTCATTTGTATTCTATTGGGCCACCTGTTTCTTTCTTTTTTCTACCTTTTTTTTTTTCTTTTACTTTTTATTAGCTCTTTGGCACTTACTAACTTCTTATGTACATTTTTTCCCCTGATACTCATTTGGAGTTACCCTGGAGATTGAAAGTTAAATATAAATTATTACTATTACCATTTCCAAGATTTAAAACATGAGAACTCAACTTACTCTCTTTTAATCTTTGAAACATTGTTAGCCATACATTACAATTCTACATATATTTTGTATATCACAATACATTTTTATTCTTTTAAACAGTTAATATTCATTTATACTTAGACACATATTAACCCTTTCTGTGTTCTTTGTTTTGCTCTGCATTTCAGTGTTTTGGTCTGTGATCATTTTCCTTCACTTAGTTAACATTTGCTGGCAATAAATACTCTCGTCTTCTGCTTTTCTAGAAATTTCTTTCTTTCATCTTGATTTTTGCTAGGATAAATTTCTAGATTGACGGTTCTCTTTTATCATTTTAGAGTTATTCAATTGTCTTCAGACTTCTCTCATATGTATTGAGATGTCAGATGAATGTTACTGCTGCTTTTTAAGGTAATATATATGTTTATTGTTGAAAGAAGGCTAAGAGAAGTCTCACTTAGTAATAGATTGGAATAGGGAAGATGGATGTGTTGTGAGGAGCTTGCAAGAAATACCTTTAAATTAAATGGAAACAGGACAAACTTCTAGAATGGCTCCAGGTCAAATTCTTGTTGAAGAACCAATATCCAACAACTGGAGAACTTGCTTCAAAGACCACAACCTAAAAACAGGCCTGGAGTGTAAAAATAAAATTAAGCCAAGAGATATGAAAAAATTGGTGCCAAGATCATGAACAAATGTGAAACTTGTGGAATATTTGAGGGGAGAATTAGTGGAGGCCTCTGGTTTGCCTTTCTGGGAATTCTTGGCATGTAACCAAGGATATGTCAAGCTGAATTAAAGGACTTCACTAGAGATAGTGTTATAAAAATTTAAATCAGAATAGATCCATGAGTGCTGGTAAGTCAGAAACTTCATAGTATAAATGAAACTCTCTTAAATGGGAGAAAAGATGTGGACAGTTCATAGGATAAGGAAGAATGCAATCTGAGTGTATCATAATGAATCTACAGTTATGAAGAACAAGATCAATAAAGACAGACTGAATGGGATAGAGAGTGATGGCTGTGGAATAGTGCTGACCAAGTTTGGTAGGAAGTACCAAGTAAAAGAAATATGATTACAATTATGATCTGAAAAGTTTCTGCCCAGTTCTAAAGGAAGGGCTGTCTATTTTCTCTATGGTCTGTAAGCTCCATGATGACAAGGTTCATTTTTATCATCTTGACCAGCATAATTCCCCTACTTAGGTAAAACCTAGGAGGTATTACATATTTCATAAGGATATGTTGAAAGAAGAAAAGAAGAAAGGAAGAAAGTTTATTGGCTTTTTTTTTTTTAACTAATGAGTTTTTCACTCATGAGCCATCAGAGCCCAATTTAGCTTGGTACATAGTAAGTGCTGAATAGTTTGAAGAAAAACAAATATAGAACTTGTGCATGTGAAGGGATTTCTGTCATACCAATTGGGAAAAGATTTGTCTTGTAGAATTTTGACTTGGGTATGCTTGTGATACAAACCTATTCCTTTAACATTAGAGCTAGCATTCTTAATAGAATGATATGGAACATTAAGAAAATTATCCATTATCCATTATCATATACTTCATTCTACTCTACCTGCAGACCAGTAAAATGCCTTTGTATTACTAACCTGGGTATTACTAAAGATTACTGAATACTGAAGATCATTGAAACATTTTCAAAACTTTTTGAAATTTTATTTTGCTTAGCAGGAAGTTCTAAATACATCCACCAATAATATTTTTAAGGAAAGAAATTGAGAAAATATAGACAAAATTATATAATTAATAAACCATAAAATAAAGTTTACAAATTAAACTATATATTAAATAGAAATAAGAAAAATAAGTAAAATGAATAAAAATGATCATGTAATTATTTAACAATAATCTCTAAAATCAACTGGATTTCTTAAGGCCAAATTGAATTCAAGTGTTCTGCTCATTGTTTCTCAAAATATCTATACATATTTGCAATCAGAAATAAAACAAGGTAAACGCTGAAGCACTTCAACAGTCAAAGAATCACTTTGAAGTAAACAATGCCACTTGTACAGATGCGTTTGTTTCCCAGGGCAGGAACTTGCTTGAGACTGTGTGTTTTGGGTGGCAATAACGTGGTTACCTAGCAACTACCCCTCCTCCCAAATCAATGCTGCAAGAGTGGTATTGTTTACGTCAGCGAATTGATCACTTGTTTGCTGGATCCAAAGAGAATGTAATACAGTGGTAGGGTATGAATCTCAATCACAGGAAACTTACAGGGTTTTTTTCCTCTACGTTGGGTCAACTTCCCACTCCTCATCTGGTGCTGCTGGAAGTTTGTCTAAAGAGCTTAAAAATGAATAATATGCTATGCATCATATGAAAATGAAGGAAACATCTGACATTTTAATTAATAATATTTATTTTCAGTTTGCTTTTAAAGCAAACAATGAAAGGGTTACTATTTCCATAATAGCATTAGCTCTGGGCAAGAGGAAATTTTATCACAATGTGTCCTCAGAAATGAGACAGTCCAGGGTAAGGTGGGGTTCTGTAGAAACAGAGTTTAAACAATCTAGAGAGGTTTTGGATGATAGAATTTTACCACCTGAAGGTAAAATTAATAAGACATTAATTTATATAGAACACATATATAAGGTACTTATGTCTACAAGTGAGTATAACCGTATGTAGCAATAACTTAGCTAGAAAATATATTTTAGTAAACCTCACACCATATATTTTGTTTACCTGTGATACATATCACACAAAAATGCCACTCTCTCTTTCATCTGTCTAATGGATATTTATTCATAGGGACAATCTCACCAGTGCATGCAAAATCAAGAAAGCAAGTAATCTGAATTAAATGGAAAGATGAGGACAGAAAACACAGATTTTGCCAATGGAAAAATTGAACACAGTAAGTTAGTTTGTATGTTTTCATAGCAGGAAGATATAAGCTAAAGAAAAAATCTGTTAGAATAATGTTAAAATGCCAAGTATGTGGGAGTGAGTAGAAAGGGAAAGAAGAGGGATTTAGGTTTATAAAATTTTCCATGATGTAAAAGACTAAAGCCAATTTCTCCCCAGACACAGTCCTGACGTTCAGAGCAGCTGCTTGCCAGTATGCAGGAAACTGTCACTTGTACAGTATCTTTCTGGGCTCACCCCATACCCATTCTTCCCCCATCCCAGCACACACTGAATGTCATTTGCTCACTGAGCTCCAGAGAAGAGGAATTCTTTGTGGACCAATAATTGAAAGTTGAAGTTACAGCCTCAGTTCTCTTCTCTGGAAAATTGCTAATGTTTGTTTTAAAAAGTCACACTCTTCAGACTAAAATTAATCAGAATCTGACACCATATTTTCCTAGTTCCTCAACCCTGGGAATATCATCAGTTCAGAAAAAAATTTGTTTTCCTTTGAAAATAACCAATAATTATCAATGTCATTTTAGATTTTGGTATGATTCTTGTAACTATTTTGCACAAACATATTAGACTTTTAACCAGAAATGGCATTCCAAAAACAATCTCATTATATGTAAAAGTCAAAACTGTGAGTTGGAATACAGAAAGGATTATTCCCATCTGTCCCTAAGTACTTTAAATGACCCAATGTCAGATATTAATGGAAGAGAGCTAAGAGACAGATTGAGCAACAGAATCAACAAAACGTTTAGACTAATAATTTATTAGAAAACAAGTGATAATGATAGGAAAACTGTTATCTTATTTCAAATGGATCAATGTGCAGGGAGTTTTTTTTTCTAATATAAGTATAATATATCAAACAAAATTTTAAATAGCAAGAAAATATAGATTTGCATTTTACAGTGGATCACTGATGCAGAAATTTCTCTCTTTTTACTCTTTCCTCAAATCGCCTCTGTAAAATATATTATTCTGATAACACAGACACATTTTTACTGATCTAGATGATCAGATTTTATATCAGGAATTGACATTGATGAGTTTCAAGACATATTTATGTACCTCTGAGCCCTCACGGAATAGCAAACGTAGTCCAACAGTTAAAATAATTGATGAATGTGTGTTGAATTCTCAGGAGGAAAGGGAAGAAGAAAGAATGAAGGGTAGAGGAGAGGCTTGGAGGAGGGAGGTGCTGATTTCAACCCTGTAACGTCAGGATTGCGTCAATTCGGGTTTCAGCCACCTCTAGAGTCTCAGAGACAAGCGTCTCTGAAGAGCCAAAACAGGAAGAGGGGTGGCAAATCACTGTGCGAGGGCGAGTGGACCTCCCTCTTTGCCTCCTCCCTGTTCCAGGCTTAGGTTCCCTGAGCTTTGCGCCGTTATTTTCAGCATTAGGAAAAGCCCTGTCGCTTCACATCCAGGCAAGTGAACCAAGATAGGGAGTTTCCGTTCAGCACCTCGGACAGAATACGCAGCAAAAAATGGCTCCGATCGCTACCAGCCGGGAAGAATTTGGTAAGCAAGTTACTCCGCTTATAACTGCGGTTGTTCCTTAAATACTCTGGGGTGATGTGTTGTGTTTGTATGTGTGTGTGCGCGCGCGCGTGTGCGTGTGTGTGTGTGTTCGCGGGATGTTGAACACAGATTTCCCAGGTAGGAAAATGAGAACTGTAAAAGGGCAATATCTCTGTGGTTTCTCCCTTCCTTGATATCTTTCTCCTTAAAATTGCTTTCTGCCAGGGCGATTTTACATCCAAGAAGTTCCTAATCATTCAGGTAGCCCTGTAAATTGCAGCACGCGCTAAGTAAACAGGTCTGTTTGCTTGTTGGTGTCATTAATTCTGCAGGTGATTTCTATTTGTACGTAAACCTTTATTTATCTTATTGGGGGAAGCCAGATGTTTCTGTGATTACATAAGGGTTTTATCTTGGCATAAAATAACTTGAACATCGGGCATTTAGAATGTATACTTTATTGCAGAGTGTACCATAAGTATTTTTTTTTCTCTGCTACGTTTTTCTTGTATCCTTGAAATATTTTGCTAGCGAAAGACACAGAATCCTATGATACTAGGGTTAAATGGATATTCAAAATTAACTAGCTGAGCCCATTCCATTTCACAGGTGAGGTAACAGGAGCCCAGAGAAATAAGGGAAATGTTGCAAGTCAGTTAGCTAAAAGCTACTGGAAACTATACTTAGGGCTTATATTTTCATGTTCAATTTCCTTTTTCCTATAACAGATTTTTAGCACCATTACTCTCCTCTTTTTCAGTAAAAAAAGAAAAGGAGAAAAAATCAGATGTACTTCTTCACATAGAAAAGTAGTATTTTTAGGTCCCATTATATTCCAAAGGCAAGAGATTTGAGTTTTACTTTACATATATTTGGAAATATCAGGGAATTTTTAGAAGTTTGTTATGAAACTGAGTGAAATGACTGAGATCTTTGCTCTCAAAAGCTTAGGACCTTAACAGTAGAGAATACACAGGGAGTAGGTGAGCACTTCTGTATTATATTGAATATTTTGCCATTTGACATGAATATTAAATACAGAAAATTTGTGATATTATATTCAGAAATGAATTTCTTTCACAGTTGTCCATTTGAGTGATTGAGTTTATATTGTTGTGATATGATATGTATTCCCAATTTCTGATTTGAAAATCAGAAAAATATTTGAATACTGAGGAATTTTCAGAGGCTATGCTAGTTAAAAATATGTTCTAGTGTTGACATTGTTTATTTAGGAAAAAATTTGTTTTCTATTCCTTTTTTAAAAAAAATATTCTTCCTGCATTGACTAAAGAATCAAGAATAGTTCATGACTTTGCTTTAGCTCCCTGGCCTTGGATTATTAGGTAGTCCAGGAGTGTTATTTTTTTTTTCTTTTTCTTCTCCCCACAAAGACTTAAATAGAAGGAAAAATTGAAAAGCTGGTACTAAGTTTAGCTGATGATTTTTAGCTCTCACCTCATTCTTCTTCTGTGGCATTCCTTGTTTTTTCTATCTGGGAAATTCAAAGTTCACCTCTACACAATTCAGTTCTTTGATATAATTAAACTACAGAATTTTTTATTGTTGTATTTGCTTTTTATCTTCTTAGGCATTTTTGCTCTTGTCATTTCTTAATCTTATATTATTTGAGTTCAGTTTTGCGATTATGAAGTAGATAGGCAGAAGTTTGGAGGATTGGGGAGAGGAGAAACAAAAGATTGCTCCTTCAAGGTTAGTTAAACAAGCCTTAACCCTTTCCTGACTGGAACTTTTAACTTTATTATCCATTATTTGGGATTAAAAAAAATAGACTGGAATGGAGCTAAAGGCAGATATTATTACATTAATTATATTAGTTTTGATTATATTAAACATTGACTCAACTGATGCATTGTGTCCAGATATAGTAATACTGCTTTTACTTACACAGTGTTACTTATTATTTGTTGGAGAATATACTTACATATGGAACATGATGAGCTTCATGCATAATCAGTGTTACCTAATGTCAGTAATTTAACGTGCCCACATTCAAGGAACAAATGCCAGTTTCAATTTGATTGCCATTTGCCATGTGGAAATGTGCTAGGAAAAAAATCAGTTATGGATAAAATTGAACTCTAAATTATCTCTACGCACTCTTCTCATTACATGTTAAAGATGATAATTCATTTATAACCATTGTTTGGGTTTTATTCTATTTAGGTATTAATTTGTACTTTGGATGATTCAGTGTTTGAAGAATTTTGGGTCAGCCTATGAGTTTGTAGTCTTATAAGTTGTATACTATTAATAAACTGTTCATAATTTTGTTCTTTTTTCCCTAATATTTGTACATTTCTTTTACCACTGTTCTTTAATTTGGATAGAAATTATTAATGACTTTGTGACAACTGCAGGTAATTTTCCATAATTTCTGTCAGTATTTGAATAATATGCACTTAAAGCTACATAGTAAGAATTGATGCTTCTGGAAACCCTGAAAATGTCAATGAAAACATAATGAAATTAGTACTGACTCATCATGCTGTAGTTGACTCATGTTATCTGAGAAAACGAAGGTAGGTCAGGGTCATTTAGCATTCTCCCATCCCTGGCCCAGGCCCAGTTTCATCTTTTCATTTTATTTGTGAAAAATTACTACAATGAAGGATTTTCTATCATACTGTATTTATTCTTTATGTGTTACATATGTGTTTATTCTTGAAAGTGACATGAAATAGGTACATAATTCAAGCAACTGCCAGCTTTAGGATGCTTTTCAAATAGGGTGTCTCCAACTCTGCCCAATTAATGCATGTTATTGGTCATTTGATTTTTCAGATGAAATCCCCACAGTGGTGGGGATCTTCAGTGCATTTGGCCTGGTCTTCACAGTCTCTCTGTTTGCATGGATCTGCTGTCAGAGAAAATCATCCAAATCTAGCAAGACTCCTCCATATAAGTTTGTGCATGTGCTAAAGGGAGTTGATATTTATCCTGAAAACCTAAACAGCAAAAAGAAGTTTGGAGCAGATGAGAAAAATGAAGTAAAGAATAAACCAGCTGGGCCAAAGAATTCTTTGCATCTTGATCTTGAGAAGAGAGATCTAAATGGCAATTTTCCCAAAACAAACCTCAAAGCTGGCAGTCCTTCTGACCTGGAGAATGTGACCCCAAAGCTCTTTTCAGAAGGGGAAAAAGAGGCAGTTTCCCCTGATAGCTTAAAGTCCAGCACTTCTCTTACTTCAGATGAGAAACAAGAGAAGCTGGGAACCCTCTTCTTCTCCTTAGAGTATAACTTTGAGAAGAAAGCATTTGTGGTAAATATTAAAGAAGCCCGTGGCTTGCCAGCCATGGATGAGCTGTCGATGACCTCTGATCCATACATCAAACTGATGATTCTCCCAGAGAAGAAGCATAAAGTGAAAACCAGAGTTCTGAGAAAGACCTTGGACCCAGCTTTTGATGAGACCTTTACATTCTATGGAATACCCTACACCCAGATCCAAGAGTTGGCCTTGCACTTCACAATCTTGAGTTTTGACAGGTTTTCAAGAGATGATATAATTGGAGAAGTCCTTTTTCCTCTCACAGGAATTGAATTAACTGATGGAAAAATGTTAATGAACAGAGAGATTATCAAGAGAAATGTTAGGGTAATTCACTTTTAGTGCTTAACATATTTATAAACAATATTTTCTGTAGCTTTTTTGTATCTAGGGGATTTTTATTAAAATGATGTCATACATATCATCTTTACCATGTTTAACTATTATTAATCATAATCAAATGAGGAGCAGGGGGATAGAGTAGATGAAAGAAATTTTAACCCACATCTGAAATGCATAAAGTATCTTAATGATATAAAATAAATAGGAACCCTTTATGGATTTATTTAAATATCATTTATATAAATATTTTTATTAATTTCTGTCACAAGTATGTTGACTAAGATTACCACTAAAATGCAGACAAATATCTCTTATTCATAAGAAAGTTAAAAATATATTTCAATGTCAACATAATTGAATTTGAAATTCAAATTGAAATTGAAAATTAAGTCAGTTCATTTTGAGTGTTTGAAGTTCTAGTGAATCTTCATAGAATTGCTTTTTAAGGAAGAGATATCTCATTATATTGAATTACAAATATTCACCTATATGTTGTATAACAGGAAGTGAGTTACTCTGCCTTTGCAGTTATGCTACTTTGGTAGTTCTGGAATTATTAGAAAACGATAAGACATCAATTAATCAAATTTAAATGTATTTTCCCTTTAAATATGGAGCTCATTTGATTCCAGTTGTGGGATTTCAGAATAACTGGTGTCTATAACGCATAATTCTATAGAATACCCTAAAGTTTGTTTTGACCACAGCCTTACCTTTTTCTGTTGAATTTAATGAAAGTCAAGATCCAGAAATATTAAGTAGTTTGAGTCATCTAACTGTTTAGTGGCACAGTGGGAATAAAGATTTGTTCACTACTCTTATTCTTCTTGGAGTGCTTATTCATACAGTTACCCCATGTCAGCTTTTATATAAATACATATTGAAGCTTTAGGAGCTCTGAGCAACCATCATTCTTAGTTATACCAAGTTTACTTCTTGTTACTTTCAGTTAGAACTTGTACTTTGAGTTCTTGGTCATCTTATCTAATGTTAAAGTAAAAATAAGATCTAAGTATTATGCAAAGAAAAACCCTATGATACTGTTCAGAGACAAAGCATTAACTATTCTGAATCAATTCTCTCCAATACTTAATTCATTCCTTGGATTAAAGGAGGACTCTGGGTGGGGTGGGAGAAGAGAATTTTAACTCCATCCGTCCTCTGGGCTAAGAGAGTGATGGGTGTCAGACTAAATTTCAAGTTTTCTGAAATTCTAATAATGTCTGTGCTAAAGAATTTGAAATCAAATCAAACTTGAGTCACTTTACAATATACAGATCCATTCAAATAATTAGATAATTTTCATTACCATTAATAACTTCAAAAAGTGGAGAGTTAATTAAAAAGCAAAAACTAAAAGTACCTCTGTGTAAGATATATTTTAAAATCCCCCTTTAAAACATTTCTAGTAATGGGCGTGGCTAACTCCTTACGAATTTTAACATTCTGTAGTACCTAAAAAGACCACAAGATGGCAGGTAGTTGTTTTAGAAGGTGATGGTACTGCACAAAAGCTTTTAGTTACTCTTTGATTCTTTAGCATATTAAAGTAAAATAACTAGGAAAATTACAGTTAAATAACAATGCTATTATAGTGCTTTAAAAATTAATATAAGTATAAATTTCAACACTAAAGAATAATAAAAACATTATTTATCTCATATCTCTCTTTGTTTAGAAGTCTTCAGGACGTGGTGAGTTACTGATCTCTCTCTGCTATCAGTCCATCACAAATACTCTCACTGTGGTTGTTTTAAAAGCTCGGCACCTGCCTAAATCTGATGTGTCTGGACTTTCAGGTAAGAATGTTTTTGAAAAACTCACGCTCAGTGTAGAAATGAGCAATATATTGGGCAAAATAGTTAACAACTAACATTGGACTATGATTTAGATTCACCTTTTATTCACAATCACAAATTATGTGATTGTTTTTCTGTTTCTCATTTTATGGAATAAAAATGTGAGCCAAGGCCATTATCAAGAAGAAAACTGCATAGTTCTAAGATCCAATACAAAGCTAGTATGTCATAGATGTCTGACTGAATGGAGTCGAAGCAGAAAGCAGTGATAAATGCAGAAGTGAGGCCATTGCCAAAAACACAGTGATGGAAATAAAATTAAGGTTTAGGAAAAGTTCTTAATTTTACTATTTTAAAATTAATGAGCCTGCCTACGCTTACATTTCTATTATTTTTATCTTTCCTTTAATTCCTTATGTGTCTGGTGTCTGCTTTAAGAATTAGTTTTTAGTTTTGTGACTAATTTTTACAAAAAAAATTCTGTATAGTACAATGAGAAAGAGCACATGACCTATGGTTTAAAACGATCTGAGTTCAAATCCTAACCCTTCCATTTCTTAGCATCATAACATTGGGTATGTTTCTTAAACTCTATACAAGCTGGATATAATAGTACTTACCTTGAAGGGGATTATGAGGTCTGGAAATATATATTTCATTAAATATCATCCAGTGCTATAATTAATTGTAGTTTTATTATTAGATAATGGAGGTTAAAAACATGGTCTCAAAGATTTAGGTTAGGAAGTTAAAATTAACTCATGCAACCAGAAAAGGGCAAAATAATATAATTAAATGTGTGATAAAGTAGTATTATCTTAAAATTCACAGAATACAGGTGACACAGGAAACATCAATACTGGGTAACAGGAAACAAATACAGCAAGTGGTTAAAGAACGACAAAAAAAAAAATTAAAGCCAAAAAAGGCATTGCCATCGTGAATTCTAAATGCCCATTCCCCCATTCAAAAGAGAAAGCAGCCCATGCTCAGAGAATTAGTGAGATTTATCCAAAGTCATACAACTCAGTAAGGATAGATGTTGTGTAATATTTTTTCCTTGTATTCCATTCTCTGGAATGAATTATTAGTAATCAGAATGTGTCATTAGAACATTCTATTTTCTTCCCCTTTACGCTATCTCTTCATCCTTCCATTACAGTTCTTTCCCGTCCTCCACTCTCTCTTATGTTGTACATTCTTATACTTATTTTCAATTTATTGACAATAGATAAGCCAAGCTTTATCCATGTTTTCACTTTGTTCTGACTCATATTCCTTATAATCACATTTTATTAGCATCTCTAAGGCACCATTATCTTGAGATCAGCTTTCCCGCCAAGTTTTGTCAGTACAATGTGTGTTGTTTCCCATTGCAGATCCTTATGTCAAAGTGAACCTGTACCATGCCAAAAAGAGAATCTCCAAAAAGAAGACTCATGTGAAGAAATGCACCCCCAATGCAGTGTTCAATGAACTCTTTGTCTTTGACATTCCCTGTGAGGGTCTTGAAGAGATAAGTGTTGAATTTCTGGTTTTGGATTCTGAAAGGGGATCCCGAAATGAGGTGATTGGGCGGTTGGTCCTGGGAGCAGCAGCAGAAGGAGCCAGTGGAGAGCACTGGAAGGAGATTTGTGACTATCCCAGGAGACAAATTGCCAAGTGGCATGTGCTCTGTGATGGTTAGCATCCTAGCTGTGATGAGTTGGAACTTGATGATTTTTACTAGGCAAGGAGAAATTTTCTTTCTTTTTTTTTCTTATACATGATTGCAAGCTTGTGAAAGCTTTTTTGTTGTTGTTGTTAGAAATGGATTGAATTATCAGACCAGAAAGTAACTGTAAATGTGTATCATGATAATTTACTCTTTATTAGAGAAGTTGGATAAATTTTCATAAGATATTCAATTTCCCCTGCAAGTTACCAGTTATATAAATAAGAGTAGCCAAGCTTTTTAGGAATACTGTTCTGCAGTCCCGAGTTATGGCTGTGGTGATGATCTCATTGGAACATGTCACTGGAAGTCAATGTGGTTGTTAGGATTTAGAAATGAAAAGCAGGTCTTCTCTTGTGAAAATTCATCCATTGTCCATCAACTGGAGAAATCAATTTTTCTTTAAACCCAAAGATATTAAAGAAATGTTCTCTAGATTATTTTATTAATTATGTCATGTGCAAATGGTTGTCCTGCATATAATAGTATATGATTATTTCTTTTTGGTCTGTGATTATTTGACACAATTTTATCATAAGAAGGGTAACTTAGGTTTGTTGAAAAAAAAAGTGAACAAAATGAGAAATCATTTTATCAAAGAGCTAAGTTGAGAATACTATAGCCGAAATATGTTTTCCCCTCTCTAAGTTTACATGTGAGTCAAAAATAAAATATAATCTCAGATAAGAACCATGGTGTTGAATTATTCACTGCTTGTGACAAACGTCAATGTGGCCTAAGAAAGCCCTATATAGTTTTGTGAAGTTACTGAGTTAGCTAGTGGGTAAAGAAATAAACTTCATTGAGAAATCCAGTTAGAAATGCCGTTTTCTTATAGGAAATATATATAGTATGCAAGTGTACATTCAAGGTTATCCCTTGAACACAGAAAGGGCATGGGTAAACAAGTCTTCATTCAGCTTGTTCTCCCACAGCGAGGACTAATCTACTATTTGAAAAGAAATGAAGACAAAAAAGTTGTGAAGTTGTAATCATTGCTGGATAGAAAGTGTTACTTAACCCCAAAAAAATAATAAAAAATAGTTACATGGCAAGCCTAATATACTTTATATATGTTCATACATAATATATTTAGGCTGTCAAGTTAGCACAAGTATGTTTCACTATCTTTTCTAGGCTAATTTGTCTTGAGCTGTTGTCTGTTGACCAGTTTATAAACCTGTATCTTATACTGCTTTCCAGTGCTAGGGCTCTGAAATTCATTAAAAATCCATTAAACCCTGTGATTATTTGGAAAGAATTTACTTGAGGTAATGTCACTGTATTTGAGCTTTTAGAAAAGTATGAGTGAAACTCAGGTACAGTTGAATTTTAAATATGCAAGTTAGAAATGAAGTCTACTGAAAAATTTACATTTTGAGTCAGGTTTTGTGTCAGTGTTTTAGCAGTTTTTGAGAATGTGTTTGATATCACAGTGTTTGTAAAATCTATGACAATTCATTTTCAAAAAACCTGATACATGCTTTTTATGACTATTCTTAATGTAAAGAAAATGCTTTACACTCTATATACAAAGATTGAAATCAACCTCTCTTCTTGTGCTTTAAGATGATTTGGGGATTAAACAAGAATATTGTCCAATCATCATCTTCATGCCATCACAAAATCAACTCATAGCATCTTGGTCCACTCAGTATTTCTGTGAAAGCAATGTGAAATGAATTGTAGTCAGTATATGGGTTGGGGGAGTCATATGGCCTTTTAATGTTTGTATATTTGGTATCATGGGTCAAGGGATATAATATATTTTGGAGCTCTGAAACATTGTAAGAAGTCAACCCTAAATATCCTTCAGAGCTGCCAGAAGTTAATGACGGTACCAAGCAAAGTGTTGTTGGAAGAGGGTGATTTTTTTTTAGGGGAACAGTGAAACCAACAACAAATAATTACAAAATTACAATAACTAATTTGTAAATAGTTTTTAGTTCTTAAAAGTTAAAGTGTTTTTCGGTGTGAAAAGTTTAGTAAAACTATTTGCAACTGCTGTTAAGAAAAGAAAGAAGAAAAACTAGAAAGGAATTGAAACAGGCAGGGGCATAGTGATCTCATCATCTTCTGAAAATTGTACTGTTTTATATTGTATTACAATATTTGTGTGAATATCTTGAATTCTGTTACACATTCTGCCCTGTATTAAACATGTAAATTAATTGTTTGTCTGATTAGCGAATCTAACCACCCTAATGGGGAGGTATCCATATTTGAAGAACTGTGTAACTCAGTAACAGATTTGTTCTGATGTTGTAACTTAATAGAAGTGATTTGGGAGGAAGCATGGTATATGAGATGGTGTCTGTTCTTTCGTGCCAGCTCTGTATGATGTTTGTAAGATCATGTTATAAGACATGAATAAATGGCTGCTTTTGACCAACTCATTTCAACTCAAAGTTTTCTGTTAATGGATTCTCTTATTTCTTTCTAAGCTCTCGAGTTTCCTTAATAGATCATCTGGCATATATTAAGAAACATAAAGATTCAACACCAAGGTCTCCCACACACCTTGTTGTGTTTTGCTAAATCCTCATAACACTCATCCAGGAAAGATATTATCCCTATTCAGAAGCAAACCTGAAACTCAAGGAGCTTTGGCAATTGACTCAAGTACACACGGATGTTATGTGAATAGATTTCATTACATACCTCACTCTTCTCTCTATGCCAGGCCACTCTCCTCCAGGGATCCTCATCAATTGGCTCTACTAGATTCTTAAAATGTTTCATGCCCACATTCTTGGACTTCTCCTTTCTATATTGTGGTCACTTTTCCATATTTTATTTACCATTTTAAAAACATCTTTATTGGAGTATAATTGCTTTACAATGGTGTGTTAGTTTACCATTTTCACCATTTTCAATCACAACTTTTAATTTACTCTTCCTTTTACTGTCTTTCATGATCTTCTTTCTCACTTTAGTCTCTTTCATTACCTATTTTATATTACTGTCTTTCCTTTTTCATTTTTCCTATATCCTTGCATTGGATAGATTTATTCAGTAAAATGGAATGGAAATGGAAGTCTTTATTTCTTCTTAAAGATGTAGGAAAAAAAGACCCAGAACATCTGCAATGTTTCCATCAGACACCAGCTAAGGTAAATGGGAACTATGGGATCCACCACCAGGAGGATCAGCCATTTTTTACAGCACTAATCTATATGGATGTGTTCTGTATTATCACACTTGGCAAAACAACCTTGCAAATGGTTGCAACCAAAATCTGCTGACATTGTATTTTTGTTTTAAACCATATTAATTGTATTAAGACTGTGCACAGTTATGTTAAACGAGTTGGTCATTACATTTAAGTGCTTAAATATATTGTAGACCTCCCTGCCAAAAGCAACCAGAGACACTGAAGAGATCTTCTAAGGGAATTAGTCATTAGGGAAATTCTAATTAAAACAGCAATGAGATACTACTGCATGCCTTATTACAATGGCTAAAATCAAAAAGTTTGAACATGACAAGTGTTGGTGATTTGGAGGGATAATCCTACACTGATCTACACTGCTAGTAGGAATATAAAATGTATAGCTGTTTTGAGAAGCAAGTAGTCAGTTTCTTAAAAAGTTAAATATACAACTACCAAATGACCCAGTCATTCCACCTCTAGGTATTTACTTAAGAGAAAAGAAAGCATGCATTTGAACAAAGACTCATGCATTAATTTTCATAGATTTTTTTTTGTAGTAACTAAACACTGGATGCAACCTAAATGTTCAACAACAGGTGAATGGATAAATAAATTGTGTTGTATCTACAGAATAAAATACTACTTAACAATAAAAAAATGAATAAACAATTGATACTTGCAACAACATATATGCTTACAATAATTATGCTGAGTGAAGGAAGCTAGTTATTTTCCCTTGGAACCCCCAAAATGTAGAGTGTATAATGTATGATTTAATTTATCAGAAATGTTTGAAAATGCAAACTTATCTGTAGTGATAATAAGCAGATCAGTGTTTGCTTGCGATTGGAGTAGGGAGTCTGGACATGTGTGAGTGAGCGAGATTAAAACGGAATTGTAGGAAATTTGGGGGGGATGGATGAGTTCATTTTCTTGATTGTGATGATGTTTCCACGGGTATATTCATGTATCAAAAATTTTCAAATTGTGCACTTTAAGTGTGTACAGTTTATTATATGCAAATTACACCTCAATAAAGCTGTTAAGGAAAAAATGTACAAGATAGAAACTATTTATAACTTTTTAAAGAAAAATAAATAACAATACTAACACTATTACCAGCGATATTTTTCTGAAAATTAAAAAAAAATTTACATGTGTTGGGAGCAGTTCTTTTTTTCTTAATGTACCTTTCCCCATGAATGTATAGTTGGATGAATGTTTTTAAAAGTCTTTTGTGATGGTTTCTGTGTAATTATGCCACAAACTCATTCAAATAGATTTTTTGATTGCTTCTATTTTTAAGAAATTGATTTTTGAATTTAATTTTGATTTATAGTTATATGAAATATATTTTATAAAAATAAATTTACAAAACAAAATATATTAACAGAAGCCCATTTATTTCTACACTCAACTATTCCTTCCTCTCCCATACATAATGACATTTAAGCTTTGGGTTAATTCTTCTCATTTTTAATATAAACATATGTAGATATATTCACATTTTTCTGTGTATCAGATGAACAAAAGCATGCTATACAATATATCTTGGATATCATTCTCTAGCTGCATATATAGTCCTTATTCATTTTTACAGCTCTATAGTACTCCTTTGCAGCATTATTTTTAAAAAGTTATTTGGGAAGAAGTATTTACTCTCCCATTGTAAGATAATGCCCTTATAAATAAGAAATGTGTTTTTTACTGATCTTTACATTTTCACTAGTAGCTAGGTTGTACATAATAAACTCAATAAATATTTCTTTAACTAAATCAAACTTAATTGATGATTAGATGGGAAAGCATTGTGAAAACCACAATTGTTCAAGAATAGCAGTAGAAAAAGTTGTTCCAAATATATAAAAGAATTTGTTGTTGTTGTTGTTGTTATTTTGATGTATAGTAGTCCCCCTTCCTCAGGGAATACTTTCCAAGACATTCAGTGGGTGCCGAATCCCATATATACTCTGTTTTTTTCCTATGCATACCTACCTATGATAAAGTTTAACTTATAAATTAGGCATAGTACAAGATTAATAACAATAATTCATAATAAAATCAAACAATTATAACAATAATTGTAATAAAAGTTATCTGGATGTGGTCTCTCTCTCACTTGAATGATCTTATTTTACCATACTCACCCTTATTCTTGTGAAGATGTGATAAAATACCTACATGATAAGATGAAGTGAGATGAATGACAGCTATTATTGACCTTCTGAAATTATGTCAGAAGGAGGATCACATGCTTTGAGTGATCCTGGATCACTGAGTTATGACAATGTCAATTGTTGAATGTCAGGAACAGATGATGTCAAAAGTTTGGAATGCTGGGCAGGACGGAGCTTGATGGTGTGAGATTTCATCACATTACTCAGAACAGGGCACAATTTAAGACTTATAAATTGTTTATTTCTGGAATTTCCCATTTAATATTTTCCAGCTGTGGTTGACTGAGGGTAACTGAAACCAAGGAAAGTGAAACTTCAGATGGGGGGGGTTATTGTAATTCATACTATATTAGAAGCTAGAGAAGTCCAATGTGCTATACATATAATAGACATCCCAAACTTTTTCAAATTAGCTTTGGGGTGAATTGTGTTTCACTGTTTATTTCTTAAAATTGGATTTATACTCCAGCTTTTAGCATTAAGCTAGTACTAAAGTGATTCTGTATTCCTTGACAGGATGTCATCTGAAGTTAGGGAAAGATCATTTAAAAGCAACTAAGAGAAATTCCTATTTAGATCTTCTGTGCATTTTTGGATTGGGTTGTTTGTTTTGACGATATTCAGCTGAATTAGCTGTTTGTAAATTTTGGAGACTAATCCCTTGTTGGTCACATCATTTGGGAATATCTTCTCCCATTCTGTGGGTTCTCTTTATGTTTTGTTTATGATTTCCTTTGCTGTGCAAAAACTTCTGGGTTTAATTAGGTCCCATTTGCTTTTTAGTTTTTGTTTTTATTTCCATTATTCTGGGAGATGGATTGAAAAAGATCTTGCTGCAATTTCTGTCAGAGAGTGTTCTGCTTATGTTTTCCTCTAGGAGTTTTATAATATCTGGTCTTACATTTAGGTCTTTAATCCATTTTGAGCTCATTTTTGTGCATGGTGTTAAAGAATGTTCTAATTCATTTTTTTTTTACCTGTAGCTCTCCAGTTTTCCCAGCACCACTATTTGAAGAGACTGTCTTTCCACTACTGTATAGTCTTGCCTCATTTGTCATAGATTACTTGACCATAGGTGTGTGGGTATATTTCTGGGCTTTCTATCCTGTGCCATTGATCTATGTGTCTATTTTTGTGTCAGTATCTCATTGTTTTGATGACTGTAGCTTTGTAGTATAGTCTGAAGTCAGGGAGTATGATTCCTCCAGCTCTGTTTTTCTTCCTCCAGATTACTTTGGCTATTCAGGGTCTTTTATGTCTCCATACAAATTTTAAATTTTTTTGTTCTAATTTTGTGAAAAATGCCATTGGTAATTTGATAGGTATAGCACTAAATCTGTAGATTGTCTTGGGTAATATAGTCATTTTGACAATACTCATTCTTCCAATCCAAGAACATGGTATAGCTTTCCATCTGTTTGTGTGATCTTCCATTTCTTTCATCAGCATCTCATAGTTTTTGCAGTGCAGGTCTTTTGTCTCCTTGGGTAGGTGTTTTATTCTTTTTGATGTGATGGTAAATGAGATTGTTTCTTGAATTTCTCTTTCTGACCTTTCAATGTTAAAGTATAGAAATGCAACAGATTTCTGTGTATTGAGAAAGAAATATCATATGATATCATTTGTATGTGAAATCTAAAAAGAAATGATACAAGTGAAGTTTATTTACAAAATAGAAACACACTCACCAACTTAGAGAATGAACTTATGGTTACCAGTGGGGTTGGTGGGGGGATGTGAATAGTTAGGGATTTGGGGATTGACATATACACACTGCTATATTTAAAATGAATAACCAACAAGGACTTACTGTATAGCAGAGGGAACTCTGCTCAATAATATGTGACAACTTAAATAGGAAATTAATTTGAAAAAATATAGATACATGTATATGTATAACTGAATCACTTTGTTGTACACCTGAAACTCACACAACATTGTTAATCTACTATACTCCAATATAAAATAAAAAGTTAAAAAAATAAAAATAAAAGCAACTAAGATATGAATTTGACTTGAAAATTTACTGTGGGTGACTTGAAATTTAACACTGAGGTCATATAGCACACATGAAATATGACTCACTGAAATGCTGAAGTTCAGCTAAGCAAAAGATTTTTAAGCGCATAGAATTACCAAGGGACCTATTTAGATGGCTGACACAAAGTCATGTAGAGAGCAATTGGGAAATCACAGCAAGCAAGTAGATGTCCAGGCCTACACCTCAAATGTCCACATGGCTCAGGGAGAGAAGGCAAGAGCACAATGAAAATATTGCTTCAGTCTCTGTTACATTCATAAGTCACTTATAATTTCAGCGGAAAATCCATAAAGACAAACGACCTTTGTGAAATAAGTTGAGTTCTCAACCTCAAATTGCTCCCCTGGCCTAGGTTGCTGATAATAGTGATGATGCTAGTGATGCTAGTGTTCTATTACCTCTAGTACTAACAACAACCATCTTGGAATTACTTGCCTAAAGTTTATATTCCCTCTTGATGGGGAAACCTCCTGTAATAGACATTGCTGTATCCCAACTATCTGTTCATGGTAGAAGGTAACTCAAACATTTATTGGATTGAAATTTAAAATTTAATAATATAATGCATTTTCTAATTGATATCATCTCATTTAATGTGCAGCACAACTCAAATTATAAGAAATATTCCTCTAGTTCCTCTCTTCTTATCATCTATAGATGATAAAGATAAATTTCAGATTTTTACCTCATTTAAAACCACACAATTGAAGATGGAATGGAATTTAAGGCCTCCTGAATATAAAGTCCCTACTGTGTGTATGGCATCACACTGACCTGATTTAAGCTGGCAGAGAACCATGTGTTTTGCTTCTTTCACTCCAGTTCTTATAATAAGTCAGACCTCTGGCAAATAGTGAAAATACTAGGAAATTATGGTTGAATTAACTCCTCAGGTTTGTTTTAGTTTTTTTTTTTTTTAACACAGATCATATAACAAGTAAATAGTAACAAAAATTTAAACTGCAAGGTTTTAAAAATAGGTATTGATATCTCTTACTAATTTAACTGTTTCTAGAAAACAGAGAAAAAGTATTTTGAATTAGGAAAATTCCAAACCATTCATGATGGGGACATGGCATGAATGATGAGGAGATTGGATGGGGTACAGGGGACAAGTGGACAATACCAACTGTATGAAAAATGCTTTATTTTTAAAAAATAAAATTAGGGACTTCCCTGGTGGTGCAGTGGTTAAGAATCAGCCTGCCAATGCTGGGGACATGGATTCGAGCCCTGGTGCAGGAAGATAAAACATGCTGCAGAGCAACTAAGCCCATGCATCACAACTACTAAGCCTGTGCTCTAAAGCCCATGAGTCACAACTACTGAGCTCATGTGCCACAACTACTGAAGCCCACGTGCTTAGAGCCCATGCTCTGAAACAAGAGAAGCCACTGCAATGAGAAGCTTTCACACCACAACAAAGAGTAACCCCCCTCGCTACAACTAGAGAAAGCCCGTGTGCAGCAACGAAGACCCAACACAGCCAAAAATCAATCTTTAAAAAATAAAAATAAAAGATGAAATTAATATAAAAATAAAATTAGAAAAACGTTTTGTTTAGGAGTAATTGAAACTACAATTGTATTTGGTTAACCTACTTTATTGCTATGCTATGCAGCTCTGCCTTCATTCATGCATATTAATATACACATGCAAAATCCTGGGTGCTTTGCATACACCTAAGTATAAAACATGTTATTAAGAGCAAAAGTAAAATTTTCAACTTTATTAAGTTTCAAAAGCCGTAAAAGGAATTATACTAAGGCTAGAATATTTGTAAGGATGATAATTACTTAGTATCATTATTTTAGCATATAATTTTATTCAAATAATTATAAATGAAACAAACAATGCAACTTAAAGAATTATAGAGTGACAATACCTAGATTTGCACTCTGAGGAATATATTTAAAAAGATGGATGGTATATTAGTTTGTTAGGACTCCTGTAATACATATCACAGCTTGGGTGCCTTAAACAAGAGATATTTATTTTTCTCATAACTTTGGAGGCTAGAGGTCCAAGATGAAGGTGTGTTCAGGGTTGATTTCTTCTAAGGTCTCTCTCCTTGGCCTGTGAATGGCTGTCTTCTTCCAGTGTCCTCACCTGGTCTTTAGTGTGTGCATTCTGCTTCCTCATCTCTTCTTGCAAGGACATTGGTCATATTGAATTATATAATCATATAAGCTCATTTACCTTAATCATCTCTCTAAAAGGTCTTATCTCCAAATATGGTCATATTCTGAGGTACTGAGGATTAGGGCTTCAGCATATGCATTTTGGAGAGGGGAGGCACCATTTAGTCATAATAGGTGGAGAGAAAGTGAGAGAGAAAGAAATTTATTTCCCGAAATGCTTACTGAAAAGATATTTTATATTCAATAAAGAACTTCCAGATACCACATTAATATCAAGACGTTTCATACTCTATCTGCTCCTTCCTTTTATGTATGTGGGCAACAGTGTTTATTTAGTTACTCCCAAAGCCAGACACAGCTACAGACATGTTTGTCCAGAGAGAGAAAGTTGTAAACATCATAATCTCTTTCTGAAAACATATTTTGTGGGATGAAACTAGTAAGAAGTATTTCACTATTATCAGTATATATAATAAAAATTTTAGTAAAATAAAAAAGAAAATGCAAATATCATGCTAGTTGGCTCTTTCACTACTGAAATAACAAAAACTAGATATTCCAAGAACTATAGACTAGATTTTTGCTTGAAAGTGATAATGAATTTGCTATAAAATATGAAAAAAATCATGTTCATAATTTGTTCATGTTAATTATCATAGAAATATGTGCACTGAAAAAAATTATAAACAGGCAGTGTGAAACAGAGCTGCATTGTGATAGGGCTGGCAGTTAGGATATCAAGGTTCCAATCTATGTTTTACTTTTAATATGGGGAAATCAGCTTTCTTCTAATATTTTAAGGTTCTATAATTCTGTACAACCCAGGATAACTTAGTTTTATTGTGATCTCATTTAGTCATTTAACAACTCTGGTCAATTCAATTTATCCACATTTTTCAGGAAGGACTATCTGGATCTAAAAGACAGTAGAGAAATTTCAAGCAACAATGTTAAAACAAATACATAATTTGGTCAGTATGGATTTTTTTTTCCTTCAGTACTAGTTCTTTCCCCCATGCTTAATCATCACCCTCACACATGTCAGATGAGAAGTAGAAAAATCAGTTGACTTCTTCAGAGACTGATTTGTGGTCTCTGCGGCTGCCACGTCCCCTCAGTAGGTTCTTGCAAACTGATTGAGATCTATCTTCCCTGCAGGTAAAAGAGATACTTTCTAAACACATTGGCATAACAAGTTCTACAGAAATAGTGCCTTTCATTAAAGAGCCATCCAGCTGTAAATGCTTCTGTCTGTACTATTCATTCTTTAAGTCTCAATATTACCTCTTCGAAATGTCCACTTTGGAATATGCTGACATATTACTTAACATTACTTAAGATGTTTAAGAGGCATACTACATTAATATGTTAAAAACTGAGTTGAATGAGTGTAAACCAATCTTGTAACTTGGACAAGACAACCGTGGTTCCTATATATGAGTGTAAGATGACAAATAAAAAGGAAGGGTGCTCAAGAGAATGGTTGATTCTAAAGATAAACTTGATATTCTTCTAAATTACCCTGTAGGTTTAGCATTAGAATAGTTATAAAGTTGTGTTATTTCATTGTTTTGTGCCAGTCTCAGCCTATGGATAACCAATGTTGTGGCTGGACCAGCCCAGTAGTATTAAGAGATACAAACTATTATGTATAAAATAGATAACCAATAAAGATATGCTGTATAGCACAGGGAATTATAGTCATTATCTTGTAATACATTTTAATGGGATATAATTTGTAAAAATACTGAATTACTGTACTATACATCTGAAAATAACATTATATTGTAAATCAACTATATTCAATTAATAAACAAACAAAAAACATAAGAACAGGTATTTAAAGCACAGGAAGAGAAAAAAAAAAAAGTGGCCCAAAATGTCAGTTATCAAAATCAAACAAGATCTCTAAAACAAGGAGGAAGTGGTGTTGGGTAGCCTAGCTCTTTATCTAGTTGTGTGGCTGGCAATGTGTTTATTGAAGTGGATCCTTCAGCATTTACATTACAAAAGAAAAAGACAACTGCCAGGGCTTACACTACACCAATTGAACTACCTATTGGAAAATTTTGAACAAAACAAAGTTTTGTGCATCAAGTTATATTTCATACTGACTTGAAGCCACAAAGCCATTTATATAAATGAATAAAAAAATTAAAATATCCAATACTTATTTGATAGATTTGGAGCAAGAAGTCTTAAGATAGAACATCTTAAAGTAGAAACTGGGAAACTTGAATTTTTGGAAAGATAGATTAACAAACTCTACTCCTGAAGTTTCTGTCTCAGTACACTTCTGGAAAGACCATACTATGTTTTAAAAACAAACATACAAATAAACAACAAACCCAAATCAAAATGAAACTTCAGCAGGCAGTTCTTATTGTCAGCAACTTTTAGGCAACATTGATATAGAGTTTATAAAGTACTTTGATATACTTTAACTCATCAAATCTTCAGGAAGGTCATGTGAATTATTTAAGAAAGTTATTTTTGAGTCCATTTTACAGCTAAGGACACTGAGGAGCAGAGACACTATATAAATTGTTCAAAGATTTGAGCCTAAATCTTTTATTTTTAAATTTCATATTCATTCCTCAATAGCATGCTATAGAAAATATATTTTAAAGTATATTCTTTTGAGATGTGAAGAATATTCTTTTCATTTTCTGAAGATTAAAGGTTTTTGGGTTTTTTTCTTTTTTTCATTTGACATTTCTTTCTGTCCATCTTACATAGGAATTCCTCTGTAATTTTAAAGTGGCATCTCAAATTTAGCACACCCAAAACAGAATTAACAATGAAACAGATTGCTTCAAGATGGAGGAATAGAAGGACGTGCTCTCACTCCCTCTTGTGAGAGCAGCAGAATCACAACTAACTGCTGAACAATCATTGACAGGAAGACACTGGAGCTCACCAAAAAAGATATCCCACATACAAAGACAAAGGATAAGTCACAATGAGATGGTAGGAGGGGTGCAATCACAATAAAATCAAAGCCTGTAATAGCTGGGTGGGTGACTCACAAACTGGAGAACACTTATACCACAGAAATCCACCCACTGGATTGAAGGATCTGAGCCGCACATCAAGCTTCCCGACCTGGGAGTCCAGTAACTGGAGGAGGAATTCCTAGAGAATCAGACTTTTAAGCCTAGTGAGATTTGATTGCAGGCATTCGACAGGACTGGGGGAAACAGAGACTCCACTCTTCTAGGGCACACACAAAGTAGTGTGTGCATCAGGACCCAGGGGAAGGAACAGTGACCCCATAGGAGACTGAACCAGACCTACCTGCTAGTGTTGGAGGGACTCCTGCAGAGGCAGGAGGTGGCTGTGTCTCACTGTGAGGACAAGGACACTGGAAGCAGAAGTTTTGGGAAGTACTCCTTGGCATGAGCTCTCCCAGAGTCCACCATTAACTCCACCAAAGAACCCAGGTAGGCTCCAGTGTTGGGTTGCCTCAGGCCAAACAACCAACAGAGAGGGGACCAAGCCCCACCCATCAGCAGACAAGTGAAATAAAGTTTTACTGAACTCTGCCCACCAGAGCAAGAGCCAGCTGTACCCACCACAAGTCCCTCCCATCAGGAAACTTGAACAAGCCTCTTAGATAGCCTTAACCATCAGAGGGCAGACAGCAGAAGCAAGAAGAACTACAATCCTGCAGCCTGTGGAACAAAAACCACATTCACAGAAAGATAGACAAGATGAAAAGGCAGAGGGCTATGTACAAGATGAAGGAACATTAAACAGCTAAATGAAGTGGAGATAGGCAACCTTCCAGAAAAAGATTTCAGAATAATGATAGTGAAGATGATCCAGGATCTAGGAAAAAGAATGGAGGCAAAGATGGAGAAGATGCAAGAAATATTTAACAAAGATCTAGAAGAATTAAAGAACAAACAAACAGATGAACAGTACAATAACTGAAATGAAAGCTACACTAGAAGGAATCAATAGCTGAATAACTGAGGCAGAAGAATGGATAAGTGACCTGGAAGACAGAATGGTGGAATTCACTGCTGCAGAACAAAATAAAGAGAAAAGAATGAAAAGAAATGAAGACAGCCTAAGAGATCTCTGGGACAACGTTAAACACAAGAACATTCACATTATAGGGGTCCAAGAAGAAGAAGAAGAGAGAAAAGACCCCAAAAATATTTGAAGAGATTATAGTCAAAAACTTCCCTAACATGGGAAAGGAAATAGCCACCCAAGTCCAGGAATCACAGAGAGTCCCATACAGGAGAAACCCAAGGAGAAACACACTGAGAGTTAGATAAATCAACTTGGCAAAAATTAAAGACAGAGAAAAATCATTGAAAGCAGCAAGGGAAAAATGACAAATAACATACAAGGGAACTCCCATGAGATTAACAGCTGATTTCTCAGCAGAAACTCTACAAGCCAGAAGGGAGTGGCAGGACATATTTAAAGTGATGAAAGGGAAGAACCTACAGCCAAGATTGCTCTACCTGGCAAGGATCTCATTCAGATTTGATGGAGAAATAAAAAGCTTTACAGACAAGCAAAAGCTCAAAGAATTCAGCACCACCAAACCTGCTCTACAACAAATGCTAAAGGAACTTCCTTAAGTGGGAAAAACAAGAGAAGAAAAGCACCTGCAAAAGCAAACCCAAAACAATTAAGAAAATGGTAATAACAACATACTTATCGATAATGACCTTAAATATGAATGGAGTAAATGCTCCAACCAAAAGACACAGGCTCCCTGAATGGATACAAAAACAAGACCCATATATATGCTGTCTACAAGAGACCCACTTCAGACCTAGGGACACACACAGACTGAAAGTGAGGGGATGGAAAGTGATATTCTATGCAAATGGAAATCAAAAGAAAGCTGGAGTAGCAATACTCATATCAGACAAAATAGACTTTAAAATAAAGACTGTTACAAGGAAGGACACTACATAATGATGAAGGGATCAATCCAAGAAGTATGTATAAGCATTGTAAATATATATGCACCCAACAAAGTAGCACCTCGATATATAAGGTAAATGATAACAGCTATAAAAGGAGAAATTGACAGTAACACAATAATAGTGAAGGACATTTAACACCCCACTTTTATCAATGGACAGATCATCCAGACAGAAAATCAGTAAGGAAACACAGGCCTTAAATGACACATTAGACCAGATAGACTTAATTTATATTTATAGAGCATTCCAATCAAAAGCAGTAGAATACACATTCTTTTCAAGTACCTATGGAATATTTTCCAGGATAGATCATGTGTGGGGCTATAAAGCAAGCCTTGATAAATTTAAGAAAATTGAAATCATATCAAGTATCTTTTCTGACTAAAATTTTTTAAGATTAGAAATCAAATATAATAAAAATAATAACTGGAAAAAACACAAACACATGGGGGCTAAACACAATGCTACTAGATAATCAATGGATCACTGAAGAAATCAAAGAGGAAATCAAAAAATACCTAGAGGTAAATGAAAACAAAAGCACAATGATCCAAAACCTATAGGATGCAGAAAAAACAGTTCTAAGAGGAAAGGTTATAGTGATACAATCCTACCTCAGAAAATAAGAAAAATCTCAGATAAACAACTTAACTTTTAATAAACCAGCAAGGGTTTAATCTCCAAAATATACAAACAGTTCATGCAGCTCAATATCGAAAATCAAACAACCCAATCAAAAAATGGACAGGAGATCTAAGTTGATACTCTCCAAAGAAGACATCCAGATAACCAAGAGGTATATAAAATATGCTTAATATCACTAATTATTAGAGAAATGAAAACGAAAACTACAATGAGGTATAACCTCACCCCAGTCAGAATAGCCATCATCAAAAAAAAAAAAAAAAAAAAAACTACAAACAATAAATGCCGGAGAGTATAAGGTGAAAACCAACCTCGTACACTGTTGGTTGAACTATAAATTGGTACAGCCACTATTGAGAAAAGTATGTAGTTTCCTTAAAAAACTAAAAATAGAGAAAAATAGAGCTAACATATGATTCAGCAATCCCACTCCTGATCATATATCCAGAGAAAACTATACATTGAAAAGATATATGCACCCCAATGTTTATTGCAGCCATATTTGCAAGCCAAGCCATGGAAGCAACCTAAATGTCCATAGACAGATGAATGCATAAAGAAGATGTGGTGTATATATCTACCGTGGAATATTACTCAGCCATTAAAAATGAAATAATGCCATTTCCAGTGACATGGATGGACCTGGAGATGATCATACTAAGTCGGACAAAGAAAGACAAATATAATATGATATAACTTATATATGGAATCTAAAAAAATGATACAAATGAAGTTATTTACAAAACAGAAGCAGACTTACAGACTTAGAATACAAACATATGGTTCCAAAGGAGAAAGGTGAGGGGGAGAGATAAATTGGGAAATTGGGACTGACATATACACATGACTATATATAAAGTAGATGGCTAACAAGAACCTACTGTATAGCACAGGGAACTCTATTCAGTACTGTGTAATAATCTATATGGGAAAATAATCTAAAAAAGAATAGATATATGTATAACTAAACCACTTTGCTGTACACCTGAAATTAACACAACATTGTAAATCAACTATACTCCAATATAAAATAAAAGTTAAAATTTTTACATAGAAAAAAAAGAGAAATAATAGCTGAAAACATCCCTAACCTGGGAAAGGAAGCAGATATCCAGCCTACGAAGCACATAGAGTAGTAAACAAGATGAACCCAAAGAGTTAAACACCAAGGCATATAATTCAAATAGCAAAAATTAAAATAAAGAGAGGATCTTAAGAGCAGCAGGAGAACAGCCACTAGATGTGTTCAAGGGAATTCCAATAAGATTATGAGCTGACAAACTGTTTATTTGCAGGATACAAAATTAATACACAGGGGGACTTCCCTGGTGGTCCTGTGGTAAAGAATCCATTCCAATGCAGGGGACACGGGTTTGATCCTTGGTCAGGGAACTAATATCCCACATGCTGCAGTACAGCTAAACTCACACACTGCAAATACTGAGCTTGCACACCTCAACGAGAGAGCCCATGTGCCACAAACTACATAGTCCATGCACCCTGGAGCCTGTGCACCACAAATAGAAGCCCATGCACCACAACAAAAGATCTCTCATGCCTCAACAAAGATCCCGTGTGCTGTAACTAAGACACAATACATCCAAAAAGAAAGAAAGAAAGAAAGAAAGGAAATAAATAAATAAAATAAAAATATTAAAAAATTATACAGAAATCAGTTGCATTTGTATACACCAACAATGAACTATTAGAAAGATAAATTAAGAAAATAATCCCAGTTAAAATTTTATCTAAAATGAATCAATATATGTAAGGAGGTAAAAGACCTGTACTGAAAAAACTGTTAGATGTTGATAAAAGGAATGAAGTTGAGGGAGGAGTGACCAAGATGGTAGAGTAGGAAGACCTGAGCTCACCTCCCCTGTGGGCACACCAAAATATAACTATTTACAGAGCAATTTTCCATGAAAGAGACTTGAAGACTAGCAGAAACATCTTCTACAGCTAAGATATAAAGAAGTAACCACAACAAGACAGAGAGCAGAGGTGGAGATGTGGTATTAGGGTTAGGAGACCCCTAACCCTAGCCCCAGGGAGGTGGCCCACAAATGAGAGGATGGTTACAATTGCAGAGTCCACCCAAACAAGCAAGGGGTCCAGGTCCCACGTTGGTTTCCCCAGCTCAGGGGTCCTATACCAGGAAGACAAACCTCCAGAAGACAAACATCCAGAATGTTTGGCTTTGAACACCAGCAGGGCTTACTTTTAGGATAGCAAGAGGGCTGTGGAAAAGAGAGACTCCACTCTTAAAGGGCAAACACAATATATCAACACTCTGAGACAGAGAGCAGAAGCAGTAATTTGATTGAAGCCTGGGCCAGACCCACTTGCTGATCTTGGAGAGCCTTTGGGAGAAGCAGGAGGCAATTGAGACCCACCCTGGGGACATTGGCACTGGCATCAGTATTTGGGGGAACATGACCCACCACAAAGACGCTGGTACTGGTAAGTGCCATTTTCATCCTCTCTCTAGTGCCAGGACCTAGCTCTAGCCACAAGCAGACCCACAGAGCCCCTCACTGCCCTGGGACACAGTCTCACCCATCAGCAGGTGTAGGAACTGACCCTGCCCAGCAGTGCACCATCACCAGCTCCAGTACCCACAGGGGTCCTGCAACTAGCTGCCAGATACAGCCCTGCCTGCCAACAGACTGACACTAGCCCTGGGACTTAACCTCACCCACCATTATGTGGACACCCTCCCTGGGATCCATTAGGTCCTAACCCTACCCACATTGGGCAGACATTAATTGTGGGAACCCTAGGGCCATGCAGCCAGAGACCCCAGGATCAGGGTCTGTCAACCAGAAGGCTAGTACTAGGCCTGGTACCCCCAGGGTACCAGCCTTGCCCACCAATGAGCAACAGTCCCAGGACAAGCAGGGCCCCCAGCCAGCTATGTAAACACCTGACTCATTCACCAGCAGATCGGCAAGACCTTGGGATGTCCTGGATCCTGGCTTTTCCCCAAAATGGGTCTACATCAGCTCCAGAAAATCTTTGGCCCCTCTGATAGCCATGTCAGGATCCAGCCTCACAAACAAGCAGGCTGTCATCAGATCTAGGTTACCCCAGACATAGTAGCCAGCTGTGTCAAGAATTGGTCCTACTCACCAGGACACTAACAGCAGCCTTAGGACCACTTGTGGCATATAACCAGTTGCCTCATAACCTGGTCCTGCCACCTGTGGGCAATCACCAGGACCAGGACTCCCCTTCCATGCAACCAGCCATGCATGACTTGGTCCCACCCACCAGTAACCAGAAACATTGGCAACCAACCATACCAGCAGCCTCACAGCTTACCAGTATACCCACAGTAGTCAGTCTGCCACACTGGAAGGACCCACATAGCTACATAGAGGGCACCCTTAAAGCATATAGTTCTGTTGAGCAGTGGGTAATGTGCTGCTGGGTCCCATAGGACACTTCTTACATAAGGCCACTTCGTCAAGATCAGGAAAAGTAACCAACATACAAAACCCATAGAATAAAAAAAGAAAATTAGGAAAAGTGAAGTGACAGAGAAATATGTTCCAAATGAAGAAAAAAGATACCCCCCCCCAAAAAAAAAACTATGTGAAGTAGATATAAGCACTCTAGCAGTTAATGAGTTTAAGGTAATGATCATAAAGTTGCTGAAAATACTTGGGAGAAGACTGGATGAACAGAGTAAGAAATTAGAAATTTTAACAAGGAGTTAGAAAATATAAAGTAGAACTAAGCAGAGATGAAGTATTCAATAACTGATGTAAAAAATACTCTAGAAGAAACAAACAGTAGATTAGATGATATACAGAAATGGATTAGTGACCTGAAGACAGAGTGGTGGAAATCACTCAATCTGAACAGGAAAAAAAAAAAAAAAAAAGGACTAAAAGAAAATGAGAAGTTTAAAGATCTCTGCGACAACTTCAAGTATACTAACATTTACAGTATAGGGTTCTCAGAAGAAGAGAGAGAAAAGGGACAAGAACCATATTTGAAGACATAAAAGTTGTAAACTTAACTAACCTGGGAGAGGAAACAGACCTCCAGGTCCAGAGAATCCCAAAAAAGAACAACCCAAACAGGACCACACCAAGACACATTACATATTATAATTAAAATGACAAAGATAAAGAGAAAATATTAAAAGCAGCAAGGTGAAAATGTTACATACAAGAAAACACCCATAGGCTATCAGCCTTTAATGACATATTAGACCAGACCTCTCTCTGTCTCTGTCTCTCTCTCTCTCTGTATATATATAAATATATATGGTCAATTTATCAATTTACCAATGGCAAGAATATACAATGAATAAACCACATCTGCAAGAAATGTTGTGGGGAAAACTGGATGGCTACATGCAAAAGAATCAAATTGTATTACTTTCTCACACCATATACAAAAATAAACTCAAAATGAATTAAAGATTAAGTGTAAGACCTAAAACCATATAACTCCTAGAAGGAAACATAGGAGATAAACTCTTTGGTATCAGTCTTAGAAATATATTTTTTTAGATATGTCTCCTCAGGTAAGGGCAACAAAAGCACAAATAAACAAATGGGACCACATCAAAGTAAAAAAAAAAAAAAGTACCAACAAAACAAAAAGGCCACCTACTGAATGCCAGGCAATATTTGCAAGCAATACATCCTGTAAAGAGTTAATGTCCAAAATATACAAATAAATCATACAACTCAATATCTGAGAAACAACCAAATTAAAAAAAAATGGGCAGACCACCTGCATATACCTTTTTTTCCAAAGAAGACATACAGATGGCCAACAGACACATGAAAAGATGCTCAACATCATTAATCATCAGGGAAATGCAAGTCAAAACCACAATGAGATACCACCTCACACCATACAGGATGGCTATCATCAACAAGACAACAAAAAACAAGAGTTGGTGACAATGTGGAGAAAAGGAAACCCTTGTGTACTATTAGAGGGAATGTAAATTGGTGTAGCCACTATGGAAAACAGTATAAAGAGTCCTCAAAAAATTAAAAATAGAACTACCATATGATCAGCAATTCCATTTCTGGATGTTTTTCTGAAGAAAGCAAAAATACTACTTTGAAAAGATATATGCACCAAAATGTTCATTGCAACATTATTGATAATAGTCAAAATATGGAAGCAATCTAGGTGTCAATCAATAGATTAATGGACAAAGAAGAATTGGTATGCATATAAAATGGAATAGTAGCCACAAAAAGAGTGTAAGCTTGCCATTGGTGAAAACATGGATGAACATAGAGGTTGTATCCTAAGTGAAATAAGTCAGAGAAAGACAAATTCCATAAAATTTTACTTATATGTGGAATCTAAAAAACAAAAGAAGGAAACAACATAACAGAAACAGACTCATACATACAGAGAATAATCTTGCAATTGCCAGAAGTAGGGGAGTGGGGGATGAGCGGATTAGTGAGAAAGTTTAAGAGGTATAAACTTCCAGTTATAAAATAAATAAATCATAAGTCATGGGATGTAATGTACAACATACAATATATAGTGAATAATATGGCATAACTTTGTATGGTCACAGATGATAACTCGGCTTATCCTGGTGATCATTTTGTAAGATATAAAAATATTGAATCACTATGTTGTACACCTGAAACTAAAATATTACTCTAAGTTACTTATACTTTAATAAAAATGGTATACTATTTAAGAAAGACTAACTTTTTTCAAATTTTTTGACTTGTAATAAGAAATGAAAAAATTCTCCTCTATAAGGTGCTTTTTAACGTAGTTACTTCATTAATTTGAATAATTTAGATAGTGTTTTCTCCATGGTGAGTCCAATATTAAGTGTGAATCCAGGTGCAAAAACATCTCTGATAATTATACTCTTGGATAAAAGAGGCTGAATTGCTATGATTATAAGGAAATTTTTCTATTCCTTTCCAAGTGTACTCAAGTAATTGGAGAAGTAGATTCTTCAACCTCTTAGTTGTAATGTTTTTTGAACTTGCCTGAAATGCTGAAGGATATTACTTACAGACATGATTTATAAATCTTTAATGTAACTTACTCTTCAATATTAGTTTTAGACACAGATTTCAAGAAATTGCAACATATTTTTAAATTTATGAAAGTTGATTTTATATGTTTGTGTATAGTTTATCATAAATATATTTTAATGTTTCTTTCAAACACTGTAGGGACTGCTAGATATGGAAAACAAAAGTTACATTGCAAACAAAGTCACTCATATATTCCAGACTCATGAAAGACTAGAATTGGGAAAGAATTTAGACATCAATCAGGATTAAAGCTTTCATTTTTTACATTGGAAAACTGGGTACCAGAGGAGAAAAGCCAAAATCACCAACAGGAAAAAAAGTAAGATTGAAAATCCTGAGAGATAGAAAACTCAAGAATAAGTCCCCAAATTGTTCCAGGTCTTTGCTTAGAGAAAGATAATTGACTACAGCATAATGAGCTAGAATCCAGTCAGAACACAGCAGTATGCTGAGACAAGGAGGCACAGATATATCTGAGGAGAAGCTGAAGCAGTTGGTATCTGCAATAGAGCAGAGAAGGGAGAATTGAATAAGGTTATCTCCCGAAGCCTCTTTGGGTCTCATGTGAGTCTTTAGCTGAGGGAAGGCAGAAACATGTACAGAATGAGAATGCCTAAGAGAGTGACCAAAGAATAGAAGTTGAGAGCAGAACAGAGATACTAGAGGTCTAGTGACTCTGGAAAGGGGCTATTATATTTTTAAGCAGTGTGGGAGAAATTTCTAGTACCTGATTAGCACACAGACCTCCAGCTGAGACACCAGAAAATTCTATAAGAAGCAAGAATTGTACCCTAGATTAGGACTTACTCTAGAGCCACTCTAACAAAGTCCAAGTTTAAACCTTTACAAGATATGCAAGAAAGACATAGTTTGGAGTTTGATTACCATCCAGCTAGAGGGAAACATTTTATGTTTTCCAGAGAGCTGCCCTAACAATTCATCAAAACAAGCTTATAGCTGTACAAGGTAATCACTGAGTAATTATACTGCCTACTACAAATTCAACATTCTTCAGAGGAGGATAATAGAATCCAAAACATTACAACATAATATCTTCATTGTCCATTATGCAAAGAAAAATTTACTAAATATACAAAAAATTCAGAAAAAAGTCAGTAAATAAAAATCGACCTTGAAGTAACCAGAATCTGGATTTAGCAAACACTATAAATTAGCTATTATAAAATAAGTTCATATCATTAAAGGAAAATATGCTTTCAATGAGGAAACAGAAAATTTTAACAGAGGAAATAAAATTATAAGAACAAAATGGATGTTTAAGAAATGACAATTGCTCTAAGAAAAATAATATGTAATAAATGTATAATTATATTTTATATTATATTCAAAAAATAAGTATATACAGAATAACAGAAAGTTCAAGACAGTATAAAGTTATAAAAATTTAAAAATATTATATTTATATTGGAATGCACATATAAGTCAGTGGAACAAATAATTGAGTAATATCTATATATATTTTTTTCTTATTTTTAAGTTATTGATGCAAGTACTTTATTTTTTTTATTTCTTATTGTTAAACAATTTTATTGTGGTATAGTTGATTTACAATGTTGTGTTATTTTCAGGTGTACAGCAAAGTGAATCTGTTATACATATACATATATCCACTCTTTTTAAGATTCTTTTCCCATATACGTCATTACAGAGTATTGAGTAGAGTTCTCTGTTTTATACAGTAGATCCTCATTAGTTATGTATTTTATATATAGTACTGTGTATATGTCAATCCCAATCTCCAAATTTATCCCTCCCCACCCCTGACCATCGGTAAACATAAGTTTATTTTCTACTTCTGTAACTCTATTTCTGTTTTGTAGATAAGTTCATTTGTAGCTTTTTAAAAAAAATTACACATATAATGGATATGATATGTGTCTTTTTCTGTCTGACTTACTTCACTAGGTATGACATTCTCTATGTCCATCCATGTTGCTGCAAATGGTATTATTTCATTCTTTTTTATAACTAATATTCCACTGTATATATGTACCACATCTTCTTTATCCATTCCTCTGTTGATGGACATTTAGGTTGCTTGCATGTCCTGGCTATTAAAAATAGTGTTTCAATGAACACTGGGGTGCATGTATCTTTTCGAAGTACAGTATTCTCCAGATATATGCCCACGAGTGGGATTGTTGGATTAAATGGTACCTCTACTTTTGTTTTTTTAAGGAACATCCATACTAACAAGAGTGGCTCTACCAGTATAAATTCCCAACAACAGTGTAGGAGTGTTCCCTTTTCTACACACCCTCTACAGAATTTATTGTTTGTAGATTTTTTGATGATAGCAATTCTGACACTTGTGAGGTGATACCACATTATAGTTTTGATTTGCATTTCTATAATATTTAGTGATGCTGAGCACCTTTTCATGTGCTGTTAAACCATCTGTATGTCTTCTTTAAGACATAATCTTCTATTTAGATTATCTGCCCATTTTTTGAGTGGGTTGTTTGTTTTTTGATACTCAGCTGCATGAGCTGTTTGTATATTTTGGAGGTTAATCCCTTGTCAGTTGCTTGGTTGGCAAATACTTTCTCCCATTCTGATGGCTGTTTTTTTTTTTTGTTTGTTTATGGTTTCCTTAGTTGTGCAAAAGCTTTTAAGTTTAATTAGGTCCCATTAATTTTTATTTTTATTTTCTTTACTCTAGAAAGTGGATCAAAAAAATCTTGCTGTGATTTATGTCAAAGAGTGTTCTGTGTATGTTTTCCTCACAGAGTTTTATAGTATCCAGTCTTACATTTAGGTCTTTAATTCATTTTGAGTTTATTTTTGTGTATGGTGTTAAGGTGTGTTCTAACTTTATTCTTTTACATGTAGCTGTCCAGGTTTTCCAGCACCACTTATTGAAGAGACTTTCTTTTCTCCATTGTATATTTTTGCATCCATTGCCATAGATTAGGTGACCATAGGTGCATGGGTTTATCTTGGAACTTTCTATCCTGTTCCGTTGTTCTATATTTTTGGTTTTGTGCCAGTATGATACTGTTTTGATGACTGTAGCTTTGTACTATAGTCTGAAGTCAAGGATCCTGATTCCTCCAGCTCCATTTTTCTTTCTCAAGATTGCTTTGGCTATTTACAGTCTTTTGTGTTTCCATACAAAGTGTAAAATTTTGGTTCTAATTCTATGAAAAATGCCATTGGTAATTTGATAAGGATTGCATTGAATCTTGGGTAGTATAGTCATTTTCACAATACTGATTCTTCCAATCCAAGAACATGATATATCTCTCCATCTTTTTTTTCTGTCATCTTTTATTTATTTCATCATATCTTATAATTTTCTGAGTATAGGTCTTTTGCCTCCTTAGGTAGGTTTATTCCTAGGTATTTTATTTTTTTGATGTAATGGTAAATTGGATTGTTTCCTCTATTTCTCTTTCTGACATTTTGCTGCTAGTGTATTGGAATGTAAAATATTTCTGTGTATCAATTTTTTATCCTGCAACTTTACCAAATTTATTAATGATCTCTAGCATTTTTCTGGCAGCATCTTTAGGATAGTCTATGTATAGTTTCATGCCATCTGCAAACAGTGACAGTTTTAGTTCTTCTTTTCCAATTTGGATTCCTTTTATTTCTTTTTCTTCTCTGATTGCCATAGCTAGAACTTCCAAATCTATGTTCAATAAAAGTGGTAAGAGTGGACATCCTTGATTGCCTAGAGGAAATTCTTTCAGTTTTTCACAACTGGGAATGAAGTTTGCTGTGGATTTGTCATGTATGGCCTTTGTTATGTTGAGGTAAGGTACGTTCCCTCTATACCCACTTTCTGGAGAGTTTTTATAATAACTTGGTGTTGAATTTTGTCAAAAGCTTTGTCTGCATCTATTGAGATGATCATATGGTTTTTATTCTTCAATTTGTTGATGTGGGTTTATCACACAATATATATTGATATACTGTATGATATATATATATATATATATATATATATATATATATATATATATATATATATATATATGTATAAGTCAATATATGATTGACTTGCATATGTTGAAAAGTCCTTGCATCCCTGGGATAAATCCTACTTGATCATAAGGTATGAACCTTTTAAAGTGTTGTTTGATCTGGTTTGCTCATATTTTATTGAGGATTTTTGCATCTTTGTTCACCAGTGATATTGGTCAGTAATTTTCTGTTTTAATGATATCTTTGTCAGGTTTTAGTGTCAGGGTTATGGTGGCCACATAGAATGAACTTAGGAGTCTCCCTTCCTCTGCAATTTTTTTTTTTGAGGTATGCAGGCCTCTCACTGTTGTGACCTCTCCTGTTGTGGAGCACAGGCTCCAGACAAGCAGGCTCAGTGGCCATGGCTCACAGACCTAGCCACTTCACGGCATGTGGGATCTTCCTGGACTGGGGCACGAACACGTGTAGCCTGCATCGTCAGGTAGACTTCCAACCACTGCACCACCAGAGAAGCCCCCTCTGCAATTTTTTAGAGGAGTTTGAAAAGGTGGGTGTTAGCTCTTCTCTAAATATTTGATAGAATTCACCTGTGAAACCATCTGGTCCTAGACTTTTGTTTGTGGAAGCTTTTTAATTAGTTTTAATTTCAGTACTTGTGATTAGTCTGTTCATATTTTCTATTTCTTCCTGGTTCAGTCTTGGAAGGTTGCATCTTTCCAAGAATTTGTTCATTTCTTCTAGGTTGTCCATTTTATTAGTTTATAGTTGCTTGTAGTAATCTCTTATGGTCATTTGTATTTCTGTGGTGCCCATTGTAACTTCTTTTTCATTTCTGATTTTATTGATTTGAGCCCTCTCCCTTTATTTCTTGATAAGTCTGACTAAAGATTTATCAATTTTGTTTATCATTTCAAAGAGCCAACTTTTAGTTGCATTGATCTTTGCTATTGTTTTCTTTGTCACTATTTCATTTATTTCTGCTCTGATCTTTATGATTTATTTCCTTCTACTAACTTTGGGTTTCGTTTGTTCTTCTTTCTATTGCTTTAGGTGTAAGGATAGGATTTGATATTTTTCTTTTTTCTTGGGGTAGGACTTGGGGTAGTATTTATATAAACTTTCCTTTTAGAACTGCTTTTGCTGTATCCCATAGGTTTTGGATCATCATGTTTTCATTTGTCTTTAGATATATTTTGATTTTCTCTTTGATTTCTTCAGTGACCCATGTATTATTTAGTAACATATTGTTTAGTGTTCATGTGTTTGTGTTTTTTACAGTTTTTTCCCTACAATTGATTTCTAATCTCATAGTGTTGTAGTCAGAAAAGATGCTTGACATGATTTCAATTTCCTTAAATTTACCAAGGCTTGATTTGTGACCCAAGATGTGATCTATCCAGGAGAATGTTCCCTGTGCACTTGAGAAGAAAGTGTATTCTGCTGCTTTCAGGTGTAATATCCTATTAATATTAGTTAAGTCCATCTGGTCTAATGTGTCATTTGAGGCTTGTGTTTCCTTATTAATTTTCTCTCTGAATGATCTGTCCATTGTTGTAAATGGGGTGTTAAAATCCCCCACTATTCTTATGCTGCTGTTGATTTCCCCTTTTATTACTGTTAACATTTGCCTTATGTACGGAGGTGCTCATACGTTGGGTGCATATATCTACAATTGTTATATCTTCTTCTTGGATTGATCCCTTGATCATTATGTAGTGTCCTTCCTTGTCTCTTGTAAGAGTATTTATTTTAAAGTCTATTTTGTCTGATATAAGTATTCCTACTCCAGCTGTCTTTTTGTTTCCATTTGCATGGAACATCTTTTCCCATCTCCTCACTTTCAGTCTGTATGTGTCCCTAGGTCTTAAGTGGGTCTCTTGTAGACAGCATATATATGGGTCTTGTGTTTATATCCAGTCAGGCAGGCTGTGTGTTTTTGTTGGAGCATTTAACTTAATTATCAATATGTATGTTCTTACTGCCATTTTCTTAATTGTTTTGTGTTTTGGTTTTTTTTCTTCCCTTCTTCTTTTGTTCTCTCCTCATGCTTCCTACCTAGAGAAGTGGCTTCAGCATTTGTTTTAAAGCTGGTTAGGTGGTACTGATTTCTCTTAGCTTTTGCTTGTCTGTAAATCTTTTGATTTCTTTGTCAAATCTGACTGAGAGCCTTCCTGTGTAGATTATTCATGGCTGTAAGATTTTCCATCTTATCACTTAAAATATACCATGTATATATCATGCCACTCCCTTCTGACCTGTGGGGTTTCTGCTGAAAAATCAACTGATAACCTTTTGTGAGTTCCCTTGTGTTTTAATTGTTGATTTTCACTTACTGCTTATAATACTTTTCTTTGTGTTTAATTTTTGTTAGTTTGATTAATATGTGTCTCAGCTTGTTTCTCCTTGGGTATATCCTGTATGGGGATCTCTGTTTTTCCTGGACTTGGGTGACTATTTCCTTTACCATGTTAGGGAAGATTTTGACTAATATCTCTTCAAAGATTTTCCCTATCTCTTTCTCTTTCTCTTCTTCTTCTGGGACCCCTATAATGGGAATGTTGGTGTGTTTAATGTCATTCCATAGGTCTCTGAGACTGTCATCATTTTTGTTTTTTCATTGTTTTTTCTTTATTCTCTTCTGTGATGGTGATTTCCACCAGTCTATCTTCCAGCTCATTTATCTGTTCTTCTGCCTCACTTATTCTGCTATTGTTTCCTTCTAGTGTATTTTTAAATTTCAGTTACTGTATTGTTCATCACTGTTTGTTCTTTAGTTCTTCTAGGTCTTGTTAAACATTTCTTGTATCTCCTTGATCCGTGCCTCCATTCTTATTTTTTGAGATCTTGAATCATCTTTATTGTCATTACTCTGATTTTTCTTCAGTTAGATTTTCTATCTCCTCTTCATTTAGTTGTTCTTGTAGGTTTTTACCTTGCTCCTTCTTCTGTCACATATTTGTCTTTTATCTCATTTTGTCTAACTTATTGTGTTTATGGTCTCCTCTCTGCAAGCTGCAGTGTTGTAGTTCCTCTTGCTTCTGGTTTCTGCTCCCTGGTGGGTGAGTTTGGTCCAGGGACTTGTGTAGGCTTTCTGGTGGGAGGGACTGGTGCCTGCCCTCTGGTGGGTGGAGCTGGGTCTTGTCCCTCTGGTGGACAGGTCTGTGTCAATGAGTGTGTTTTGGTTTATGTGTGCTTAGTATGACTTTAACCAGCCTGTCTGCTGATGGGTGGGTCTCTGTTCATGTCTTGCTAGTTGTTTGTCCTGAGGTGTTCCAGCACTGGAGCTTGCAGGCTGTTGGGTAGAGCCGGGTCTTAGTGCTGAGCTAGGGACCTCTGGGAAGGCTCATGCCAATTACTATTTCCTGAGGCTTGGAATTCCCTGGTGGTCCAGGGTCTAGGATGTGGCACTTCCATTGTGGGCCCTCAGGTTCAAACCCTGACCAGGGAACCAAGACCCCACAAGCCTGCAAGCCAGATGGTATGGCCAAAAAAATAAGAAAACAAACAAACAAAACCCAAAACAAACAATAAAAACAAAACCAAACAAATAAAGAAAACAAAGGAAACAACCAAACAAAAACCCAAGAACCAACACAAACAATAAAAACAAAACTAACAGAAACAAAAACCAAAAAAAACACAAAAAACAAAAATAGCAAAGAAATACCAAAAAAATACAAAAAAATAAGATCAAAATAACAAAACAAACAAAATTACATAGAGAGAAGTAAAAAATATATTAAAAATTAAAATAAAGCTAAATAAAATAAATATATAGAACAATGACAAAAAGAACAACAACAAAATTCTCTGGGGCCTCCACTATCAGTGTCCTTGCACCCATGGTGAGCCACACCCAACCTCCACCTCCTCAGAAGGCTCTCCAAGACTTCTAGGTAGGTCTCTGGACCCACTGTGGGCACTGTGGGGGTGGCTCAGACTCTGATCTGGCCCAACTCCCATGTGTACATGCCCACAAAGTCCACAGCTGCTTAAGCTAGACACTTCTGTGTTGTGAGAGCATCACTGTCCATTCAGATATTCCTCAGGTGCTGGATTTCCCAAGCTAATCACAGGGGTTTAATCAGCGGCTTGTGCCACTGCATGGAGAGATTTCAGTTCTTTGTCCTTAGTCACACAACCCCTGGGGCTCAGCTTTGGTTTTGGCCCCAGCTCTGTATGTGGCCATCCTCAGGCATCTGTTCCCCACCCAGGTGAGAGGGGACGAAGGCAGCAACTGAGTGGGCCATGCTTGCTCATTTAGGTGGGAGAGGGATAAGGTGGCAATGACTGGGGAGTACACACTTTCTCCAGTGGGAGTCCCCTCTAGAACCCACAGTGGCAGGGACTGGCAGGAGGTGGTGACCAACCGGAGGACACACATTCATCCAAGCTGAGGGGAACAAGGCAGCAAATGGGGCATACACACACTTTCTCAGGCAGGAGTTCCACCCAGTGCCTGCAGAGACAGGGACTGGTGTGTGGGGAGAGAGGACATAATGGCCTCCCGACCCTTCACATTCCACTCAACAATCATGCCTCACTTCAATGGCAGTCTGTGCTTCCTCCAGGAGCATTCCTGGTTGTGGAGCTATTCACTTCCATTCCCTCAGGCTTTCTCTGTACAGCCAACAACAGTCCTCCCCTTGGGTCCACTCTCCAAACCCCATGCTTCAGCACCCTGCCCCTGCTATCACTGGCAGACACCCGTCTCAGGCTGGGGTGCACAGAGCTGTGGCACATAACACCTGTATAAGTCTCACTCTGTCTTGTCTGCCACAGACCAGCTGCTGCACTTTCCTCTGATAGCCCCCAGAGCTCCCCTTCTATTCCTGTTGAGCTTTCCACCAGTGAGGGGGCTTCCCTGGGTGCAGTAACCTCTCCTTTCCTTCATCTCCCCCCAAGGGTTGTGGGTCCCATCTCGTTTCCTCTTTTCTTTTTCTTCCTTTTCTCTCTTTTGTCGTATCTAGTTATGCAAGCATCTTTTCTTATCCTTTTAAGTGTCTGAGGTCCTCTGCTAGTGTTCAGAAGGTGTGGTGTGCAAATTGTTCCACTTGTAGATGTATTCTCGATGTACTTGTGGGGAGAGGTGAACCCCAGGTCCTCCTATTCCTCCGTTTGACCCAAACTCTGTACATCTGTTCTTGAACTATGGCATTATGGCAATTTAATCAGAAAAATAATACATTCATTAAAAAAAGAAACTGAATATTCATATTAAAATATGAAAATTGACCCTTAGCACATACCATAAACAAAAATTAACTCAAAATGGATAATAGCCCTAAATATAAAAAATGCTGGAAGAAAACAAAAGCAAAAGGAAATGATAAGTTGAAATTCATTAAAACAAAATTTGCTCATCAAAACACACTGTTATAAACATAAATACATGTCACAGAGTAGAAAAATATTCATAATATATATATCTGTCAAAATACTTGAAACCAGGATATATAAGTACATTGAAAACTCAATAATAAGAAAACAAACAACCAATTTAAAAAATGGGCTGAAGTATTGGAGGGATACTTAACAAATGAGACATATGGAAGTCATGACATAGTGCTTTATATCATTACTCATTTGGTCATTTCAAATTAAAGTGTCATGAGACACCATTATAGTAGTTAACATTTTAAAAAAAGCTTGGCATGACAAATGTTGGTGAGAAATCGGAGCAACAAGAATTTTTATATATTGCTGTATCTATAAAATTGTAAAATTAACCAATTTAGAAAACAGATTGGCAGTTTCATATGGAGTTAAACATGCATTTACCACATAAGCCGGCAATTTTTCTCCTACATATTTACCCCCAAATAAAAATATCTGTCCACCAAAAATACTTGTTTGTAAATTTTCTTAGTAAATTTATTCATAATATCAAACCTGGTAACAAAAACAAATGTCCATTTATAGGTGAATGGATAAACAAATTGTCATGTAGCCAGACAATAGATTATTCCACAATAAAGTAACAAATTACAGATACATAGAGCAACAGGGGTGGAACTCAAAAACACTAAAATAAGTGAAAATAATTGTTACAAATGAGTATATTATTCTATTTATATTATGTCCTACAGCAAGGTAAACTAGTAAACAATCATAGAAAGTAATCAGTTGTTGCCTGGAGCCAGAAGTGAATTTGGGTGGCTGAGGGGATTGGGAATAGGTTGAAAGTCATATTTGGAACTTTTTTGGTTGATGGAAATGTGGAAAGGTTCTGTATCTTGAATGGGCGTGGTTATATGTTGATATACATTTGACAAAATTCATCAAACTTAGTCTAGCCAAAGGTTTTGTCAATTTTGCTTATTAAAAAAATTAAAAAAACTCTTAGTTTCATTGACTTTTTCTATTGTGTTTAATAGTCTCAATTTCATTCACTTTTGCCCTAATCTTTATTGTTTCCTCCCTTCTGCTAACTTTAGGCTTAGTTTGTTTTTTTCTCCTGTTCCTAGAGGTGTAAATGTAGGTGGTTTATTTGAGACCTTTTTTTTTTTTTTCCTAAGGTAGTCATTTATGACTATAAGTTTCCTTCTTAGTACTGCTTTTGTTGCATACCAGAAATTTTATTATATTTGGTTTCTACTTTTCAAATGTGTGTGTTTAATCTAGTGTAAATTATATTTAAAATAACTTGATTAAAAAGAAACACACCAGGGGCTTCCCTGGTGGCACAGTGGTTGAGAGTCCACCTGCCGATGCAGGGGACATGGGTTTGTGTCCCAGTCCAGGAAGATCCCACATGCCATGGAATGGCTAGGCCTGTGAGCCATGGCCACTGAGCCTGCGGGTCTGGAGCCTGTGCTCCAAAACAGGAGAGGCCCCAACAGTGAGAGGCCCACGTACCGCAAAAAAAAAAAAAAAAGAAAAAGAAACACACCAAATATAAATAAGTAAAACAAAGAAAGCCAGTAATGGGTCTGTTCTTCATTATTCATTTATTTAAACAGTGAGCACTATGAAAAGCCCAAATGTAAAAAGAGAATAAAAATAAATATAAGGTGAAAAAGAAACATTAATCACAGGAAATGTCTGTAAAATTTAAATTAATATCAAAAGGACAAAACTTTGAACAAAATATTGTAAATGGTAGATAAGAAATCAAAAATCACTTTTTAATTTCAGTTTGAAACAAGATGATTAAGGAAAAATAATCATAAAATGTAGGAAAAAATCAAGTGATGTTTATATAAAACTCCAGTACAGGATTACAGACTGTAAAGACAGTTTTATCTCTTCTTCCTCAAAAAAATAAATGATGAAAATATTTTTTTAAAAAGGTAAAAACATAAGTAAGAAAAGAATGGAGGTTAAAAATGGAACACCAAGATACTGATAAGTTTTTGTTCAATGGAAAACCAAATGGTGAATGGCAAGGATTTTGCGGTTTGAAAGAACATTTAAATCTATGTATTGGCAGAATACATCAGTGCAATAAAAGACAATTCATCCCATTTATCATTATCCTAGAAGACCTGGGAACATAAAATAATAAATTTAAAGGCAAATTAATTTAATTAAGCAAATTAAATATTTTATTATTAATGGTTTTTCACCAGAACAAAGAGAAGACTTGATACTCAATCCAAGAGCTAGTTCTTTGAATAGATAGATAAAACTACAAAAGAGGCTACTATATTTTTAATTGGGAAAATAAAACACTGAATAGTAAAAAAATTAATAGTTTACCAATGAAGCAAAGATAGAAAAATTTAAATGATCATATTCAGCTATATGTAATAAATTTGAAAATATGGATACAATTAAGAATTGTATAGAAAAATATCAATTATTAACATTGATTCAAGAAAGAGTTATCAAAAACAAAATGACTAGATCAACCAATTGAAAACAAATTAAAAAGACAATACTAGATAATATTGAGGCAAGTTTCTTTATAACGTCTTTGAAGACCATATAATTTATTTGCCTTTTACAGTGCTTAAGAGCCTGGAAAATTAAAAAATAAAATGCACAAATCATTTTACTAAGTTAAAATGTATGTAATGTCAATTTTGTATCTAGAGATGCAAATTTCATAAAAAAATATTAGTAAATTCAATGTTAGAATAGTGTTGCAAGATCAATTAGGACTTATTACAAAAAATGAAAGACTGAATATTAGGAAATATATTATTATAATTCTTTACATTCAAACTTTGGAAAAGGAAAATAAGTTTTCAGGATAATATTTAGAAGCTAGAAAGATATTTAATAAACTTCAATATCTACCAAATATAGCAATAAGAAAATGTCCTCTTAATATGAATAATTTTTCTAAATGACTAGATTCATTGAACAGGGCAGACATGAAATCAAAGAGAAAAGAAAAATGTATGTACTATTATTTTGCATTCTAGTGGAAGATCTATGATTAGACACAAAAAAGTAAAAAGAGGAAAAGAAGATGATAAAATAACCATTACTGTTCACTTGGGAAGTTTAATAAAATCACTGAAAAATTTTTTAAATGATAAAAATGTTAAGTAATGTGATCAAACAGTCAAAAATATGCAGTTATCAAAATCATTATCTTTCCAGGGTATAATTTATAAGCTATGGGAAAAAATTATGCAAACTGATAATTTATTATGTCAATATGACATATATTTCTTTGAATAGCATACAATTATATACTATATTCTATGACATATAATATTCACAGTGCATTTTTATTTAATTTTTTTCTACATATGTGAAGAAAATTACACTATATCCAGGAATATAAAATAATATTGGAAAAAATAATGTTGTTTCTAAGATAGTAAGAATACTATAGATACATTTATGTTTAACTTGATCTACTAAATAATATCTTTACATGTCAGTAAAAGCTTTTTCAAATTAATGAAATAAAACCTAAATTTCATGAAGAATAATATATACATAAAAATTTCCAAAGTTTTTGAACTAGACTATTACCTAATATATTAAAATTGATGTCACAATACTCAACATGCTATGATACTGGCATCAAAATATGCTATCTATAAATGTTTACAAAATATTCAACATTTTAATAAATTATAAAGTGACATTTAAAATAATTGGAAAAATAATCATTGGTCTCAAGATAACTGCCTAATCATTTAATTTTATATGTCTTATGTTGTGGTATATCTCAAGAAAAAGAAATATATAAAGAGGCAAATGAAGATTCAGAGGCAGAGAAAGAAGAAACAATGAGAATAAATTAAGAAAAAGTTGAACTATGCAAATGTTGTAGTTTGTTTCTGTCTTAGCCACAAAGGGAAATACTTCAAATTGGAAAGTGAAAATAAATCCACTCAAATGACATCAAAACCCCAATTCGATCTTACTTTAAATAATTTCTGATAATACATCTGTTAGTTATGCTGTTTAAAAATCTATTTGACCTCTTGGGTGTTTTTTTTTTTATTCCATACCTCTAAATTTTTATATTCTAATGAAATGAACATCTCTCCATAAAATCCTTAGGTAACACTCTTCAAATAGTGCTCCTTCATATGCTTACCCACAAGTGCTTATTTAACAGTTTTTAATGTATTCCTAATAATTTAGGGCATTGAATTAATAAGATCAATTTACAAGTGTGTTATGCGTTAAAGTTAATAAACAAGAAATGACTGACAGATTGATTTAGATGCCAGGTTTATTTTTTTTCCATATAGGTTATAGAATAAAACTTCTCTCACTACCCCTGTAGATGCATTTGAATTTCTTGCAAATGTTTCATTGTGTAAGAAAGCTTTCAGCTCTCTACTTGTTTTTGTCTTTTGTTTCTTTTTTTTGTTTATTGGTTTTGCCTCTTCAGGCCAACTAACTGAAGAAATCTGAGACCACAAGGAAAACTCACATATGTTGAACATGGAAAAAGGCTCAGGTGTGCCTTCTAGGCTCTCTCTTGTCTTTGATTGTTGTACAATAACAGGTGAACATGGAACCAGATTCCTTTTCATAATAGCATGTTATAATAAGTTAAATTTGGGGTACTTCTTGATAAGAATTTAGTAAATTTTAAAATATCACCATTAAGATGTGCTGGGTCTATAAGTAATTTGGTTAAAATTAGACTCAACTAGCAAAACTAAATAAAATTTACTCTTTGGAAATTTTGAAGGAATATCTGACAGATAAGGGCACTGAGATATCTGACATTTCAAAAGATTACATTTTAAGTTTATTGATGAGAATATAGAATACATCATCTTTGGAGGATAATTTGGAAACATCTATTAAAGTCAACTGAACATGAACTTTAAATAAATAAATCTATTCTAGAATGTATCTACTGCCCTCACATATCCACTTCTGGACAAAAGAGAGAATTATCATTCTATATCCCTTGGCATTAAGACAGACATACAATTAATTCTGACCAATGGGTTGGGAGCAGAAGTGATAAGTATCATCTATACACTAAAGCATTTAGCCACTGATATGATTCTTCAGTCTCTCTTCACTTACTGCAGTAATCATGCAGTTGGCGAATGGTTGAGATAACAGGACCAAAAGTTCAAAGTAGCAGAACCACTGTATCACCTCATGGAGGACAGTTGCTTATGAGATTCCTTGAAGTGGTAATCACATATTTCAAATAGATTAAAAAGGTCACCAATTGTTATAGTACAGCTTGTTAAATCAGGATTTCCAACCTAAACAAATTATAGAAGTGAATAATAAACCTGATATTTTATGTATAAGCCTCTAGATTTGAAATTTTTGTGAGCATAAAATAGACTCATTCTTCCTATTGACTAGTCTTATAATAAATAATTACTAATTTAAACAAGTAAAATGTATCTATGCTAATCAAATACTTATCTTCTCTTTTATTGCATTACTGCCTAAGTTTTTCTTGCATAAATTGTTTCTCTAATGAAAATGATCACACTGGATCATTTTCCAACTCTAAGATTCAATGATTCTATAATCATTTTCTACTAATTATAAGCAAGAATTGGTAAAGTTCATCAATCTACTTAACACCTGACACATTAAGTATACCTCTTCAACAGAGCTGAAATTAGAAAATTATTACCCTTTTGAGACTAGCAGACTAATATTCACGATACAGATATTGCTTAGTGCTGGAATAACTTACTCAGTGAAGAAAATGTAAATAAAGAACATTTGTCAGGTGTTTAAAAAACAGTCTTTAGGGGCAATACCCTGTTTATATTCATTTGTGAGGTTCCTAGTGATAATAGCTTCACTTAAAATACTACAAACTCTTTAACACGGGAATCATCACTGAAATGCAGCCAGATTTAAGTTACTTTTTTTTCATTTGTTATTGAAGTGTTATGTTCATTTTACACAGCTTTTATTGCAACTTAATTTCAAAGAAACTTAAACATCATAAAAATCTTAATTTACAGACTCAAAGCATTAATCTTTTAGCTTTTAAATTGTTTTATTGAACAACAAAACCATGTTGTTTTAAGATGTGATCTTTCCATGGTAAATGACTGAATCAGTAATGCCTCTGTTATCTCATAAATCACCTATGGTCTATCCTTTCAACAATATTTTACTTCCATAACTTCCTGTGTGCCAAGCACAGTTCTTGGCTTGAAAACATAATTACATTAGATCTCTACCATTGAAGAACTCCCTGTCTGTTATTCTTGTCTTTATTTCTTTCTGTCTCTCTTTCTATCTCTTTCCTACACAAAATCATGCACATACATATGTATAAACACATACTCATCCTCTTGAATATAAGACTGCAACCCTCCAAAACTTTATTACCAATTTTTGCTGAGTTTTGTCTTACATCATTAATTTTATTCATTATAATAGTTGCACTCAAGCAGAGAGGATGTTTGGATGCCACTTAGGATAGACATGGTTTCCTGTCACAGAGCACATTAGCTTATTATTCTGTTCCTCAATCCAAGTGATGAGTTGTGTGTAGGAGGATAAATGGCTCATACAGTTCTCAATGAACTAATAGCAGGGCCATCTGTGGAAGACATTGTTGAGTTGTTGGCAATGTCGGCAGCTAGGGAGCTTTAACTAACCTGTTCTTCATGTCATCAGCTAGGTGTCTTTGAAATGGTTAAAAATTATGATGGATTTTCAGGAAGTATAAATGTTGTCTTCACTAATTTTTTAGAGTCAGTTTCTTCTTTGTGGCCCATATTTACATTATCAACCTCTTCTGTCTATTTATATTGATTATTCCTATTATGGAAGCTAACAGGAATGTATGGAAAATATGTTGAATATTATTACCTGGTATGGTGAATTACAATGGTTTAATTCTCATTCAGATGTACAAATTTCTTTCATTTTTCCATTGTCATTTTGTTGTTAGCAGTGATTTGGAAGCAGAAAACAGAAATATGCAACTCTGGTAGAAACAAGGACATTTGAGAATTATGCAGAAATGGCATCCAAAAGTTTTACCAGAGATTTGTGTTAAACACAGGGTGAAATTATAGCCTGACATGCTGACAAAATTTTAATGACATTATTTTGTTCCTAACTTATGTTTCAGGCAGTCAAGTTTAGAAAAATGTAAAATATCTTGGGAACTGATGATGATATAACTTGACTGCACCTGTCTTCTCACTTAATTCTGAAGCATTTGTAGTTTTACCTGCATATGGCATCTCTTCTTGTTATCAACTCATAGTAGTTAAGGTACTAGTTTCTTGAAGTTTTGCTCAAATTAGGTTTTGTTTTGTTTTGTTGAGTTTTTGGAGAGCATCACCAGTGAATTAGGTTTTTCTGAAATGCATAAATAAGCACCACTTAAGTTCAGGTCTCTAGTGCAATAAAAATTAAAATTAGCCCAAATGTAAAAGAATCATAACTTTTATATACTATTATCAGAAAATAATAATATTTTTAAGTAGACATGCAAACGTTAAATTAAAATAAAGTCTTCAGAAAACTCCATTTGAGAGGGGGCATACTTATTCTATTGGTGCTGCTTTGTCTAAACACATTAGAGACATTCTTGGAGATAATCTTTAAAATAAGACTATAAATTGTATAAGAACATTAATCTAATTTATTTGGATTCCTACTTTTGTCAGGCCTAATAGGAATATATCTCAGCTTAGCTTTATGCATGCACCACATAGCAGTCTTAGGTGTAGAGGATATAAAAACACAATAGTCCACAAATGAACATTCTGTACTTTGTTGTTCCCACCATAAATAATGCTGCAATAAACATTTATATACTATTGTCAGACAAAGAAGTTAAGCAATTAATTTTTAAAAAGCCCTAATCTTCCTTTTAGGTAAATGCTATAAAGAAGAGTACATAGTGGTGTGAAAGTATATAACAGTTAGACCTAATTTAGAATGAGGAAAGTGATGTTTCCCTGGGATGTATAGAAGACAACTTTGTAATGTTGGAGGATATGCAAGATAAAAATTCCACTGGAAGGTAAGTCATATAAAGTGTCTACCTTTTGAAAAGTGCTGTGTATTTAAGGAATGCATCCTTGGGCTGACTTGTAAGCTGCAAGGATAGTCATATTCCTACTAAGATCTGTTACTTCCACTAATGTATTTTAAGATGGGAGTAACAGGTGGACAATTAGGAGAAAAAGTCTCACTGATTTTGTAGGCTCAAGGCCCACCTGATAATGGTTTTATTTCTATATTTCCATATTCCTCCCCCATGGAGAAGGAAAGCCTTCACCTGCTTTTGCAGGTATTGGTCCAAACTTGGTATGCTGAATCTTGAAAGAAAGTTTAGGCTTCAACAAAGGGTGATGCTGTGGTAGGACAGGGTTGCCTGCAATATATGAGTCAAACATGTATTCTGTTCCTAAGTTAATTATTGTTGGGGATGGAAATGACATGTTCAGCATAATCATCATCATAAAATACATATAAATTTGTACAACATGTGCTTGTTGTTTTCTTTGAGAGTATTTTATTCATATGTATTAAGGACAAAACACAATTGGATAGATGAACCTCATGAGAAGTGATAAATATACATAATAGATATGTTAGTAGCTTGTGAGACATATTATCATAAATAGAAAAAATGGAGCACACTTGTTTTTAATATAGATAAAAGGATGGAACAATAAAGTGTCTTATAAATATAAAAAGATAGAAATACCAAGTACTTCTTAATTATAGGAAGCAGATCATGACAGCTCAAGATTGACAACTTTAAGCCAAAATAGACATCCACTGATTTAAGGTTGTAGATTTAGCAAATAAAAATACATATAGGACAACCTATTAGATTTGAATTTAAGATAAAGATAAACAATGATGCAATATTTGGGATAAACTTATAGTAAAAATATATATTTTGTCATTTTTTTCCTCAAATTTAACTTGGTACCTGTATTTTACCTGGCAAACTTATACTTGTGACATCTATAATGGTGCAATTCTTCTTCCTGCAGATAAAACCTAGAGTTTCTAAGCACATTAATCTGTGAGCTATAGCTGTGGCAGGTGTTTCTGTCCTTCTATTCTGCAATAGAGCCTCTTGCAACTGTGAGCCTCCTATGTTAAACATCAGCTCTGATTCTTGTCACCACACCACTAGTGTGGTAGGCTGAGAGTGAAAAGGTTTGTGACAATTTCATGACACAAGATTCAGACAGTAGATTAGTCTGCTCAGGTTGTTATAACAGAATACCACCGACTGAGTGGCTTAAACAGCAGACACTTATTTCTCACAATTCTGGAGACTTAGAAGTCCAATACTAAGGTGATAGCCGATTTGGTTCCCTGTGATGGCTTTCTCACGGGTTTTCAGATGGCTGTCTTCTTGCTGTGTGCCCACATGATCTTTCCTTGGTACCTAAGCTCTTTGATGTTTCTTCTTATAAATACAATAATCTTATTGGATCAGGACACCACCTCTATGACCTTAGATAAAGTCAAATAAGTATTCCTTAGATACACCAGTTCCAGCCACTTTGGGTGTTAGGATTTCAACATATTAATCACGGGGCTGTGGGTGGTGGGAAGCATAAATCATCCATAATAAGCAGAATAGTGTTTATACAATACATGTACTCTACTCCAAAGTTATTAAGTTACCACATCTTGTTTTCCTTGATTCTTGTTGTATGTTTTAAATTGATGTAATAAACATGTGTGATTTGAGTATCTTAATTTGGTCTATAAGTTTTTCTGTTCTGTTTTCACTGGATAGCTTGCTAGGTAGGTAATTTTTGGCAAGAATACATCAGCATAATTTCCACACATAAATGAGGTAAAATCGGTCAGATTGTTAGATCAAGAAATTCTAAAATTATACTTCTAGAAATTTATTCAAGGAATATGATAATCATAATGAGATATTTATAAAGATGTTCTTCATTTTTAAAAAATACAGCTTTATGAAAACTGTGAAAGGGTGAGGGAAGAGTCAAAATCCCCAAAAATATGAGCCAGGTTGACCAAGATTTCACTGGTCTCAAGGTTATTGGTTTGAGTATTCAATGAGCCTCCTTCAACAGCCTTTCTTTCTCTTTTTTTTTTTTTTTTTTTTTTTTTGCTGTACGCGGGCCTCTCACTGCTGTGGCCTCTCCCGTTGCGGAGCACAGGCTCCGGACACACAGGCTCCGCGGCCATGGCTCGCGGGCCCAGCCGCTCCGCGGCATGTGGGATCTTCCGGGATCGGGGCACGAACCCGCGTCCCCTGCATCGGCAGGCGGACTCTCAACCACTGCGCCACCAGGGAAGCCCTCTTTCTCTTTTAAAACAGTTATTTCCAAGGTTGCTGAAAGTTAGAAACTCTGTTTAAATATTCTTATTTCAGATTTAGATTTATTTATATCCACCTGTATTGGAATGCATGTGAGTAGAATGTTGGAAATGGGATAATTTAGTCCAGAAGAAAGTGATCAAAACTTTCAAAATAAATATGGTAGATTTCCCACACAAAGTTGATACCTGACAGTTGAGAATTAGCTGGGGTGTCATCAGAATGAAAACCGTAGGACAAGGTTAAGGCAGAAACACCGATTTTTGAAAATCAGAATCAAAAGGAACCAACTATCATTTGAATGAATGTGTCCCAGATACTAAAGGCTATTGACAAACTGAAACTCTAGATTTTTTCTTTAATGTACTATTTTGTGTTATCTAACAACAACAACAACAAAAATGACTATAAAAGGGAAAAAATCACTTCCAGAAATGTTTACCTAGGACAGTGATTCTCAAAAATTTTCCTGCATCGTAATCATCCACAGAACTTGTGTAAACTCAGATTGCTGAGTCCTACCCCAGAGTTTCTGGTTAAGAAGGTGTTTGGTGGGGTCCGGGAATTTTCATTTCTTGCTACATGTTGCCAGGTGATGCTGATGGTGCAGGTCAGGAACACAATTTAATAACCACTAGCCTAGGAGATATAAAAATTGAATATTGTTATTCATCACAACTGCTTCTAAACAGCTGAGATTAACAAAGGACAATGCATTTGATTCACTACAGGACACCCGACTTTTATTGGGCCTAACTTTTAACTAACTGTGTGCAAATCTATGGACTTATTCTATCCTATCCAGGGTGCTAATATGTATGACCACCATGAATTTCCACTTTTTAACATTTAAAGTAATTGTGACTTTTGTGGTCCATGATGGACTACCTGATAAATTATTTCTTCACTAGTATGTATTTCCTTCCTGGTAAATTAATAAACTCAAGTTGAAATGTTTTAACTCTGGTTGGCTTCCTTATGTCCTTTGATAAATCCATAATCATTTTAGAAAATTTGTAATCCTAGAGGTTCTTCAGGTGAGCCCATTTGGATGTACATCACTAAGTTAAATCTTTGTGTAGCTACTCATTTCTCAAGATATATTCACAGGCACACTCAAAATATTATATTTTAGTGTAGTTGTATGAGTAATTACTTTGTGTGTGTTTTTTTTTAATACATCGATTTATTTATTTATCTATTTTTGGCTGCATTGGGTCTTTGTTGCTGCATGCAGGCTTTCTCTAGTTGCGGCAAGTGAGGGTTAGTCTTCCTTGTGGTACATGGGCTTCTCATTGCAGTGGCTTGTCTTGTTGCAGAGCAGAGGCTCTAAGCATGCAGGCTTCAGTAGTTGTGGTATGCAAGCTCAGTAGTTGTGGCTCATAGGCTCTAGAGCAGGCTAAGTAGTTGTGGTGTATGGGCTTAGTTGCTCTGTGCCATGTGGGATCTTCCCGGACCAGGGCTCGAACCCATGCCCCCTGCATTTGCAGGCAGATTCTTAATCACTGCACCACTAGGGAAGCCCTGATTAATTACTCTGTTTTTTATGATCAAACAAGGGAATATCAGCATCTGGTAGTGCTTATTTAGTCATTGATATTTATGTGTATTTTTGTGTCTTCTCCCTCTAGAAGGAAGAACAAAGTTCTTGTTTACTTCCTTACCAGTGAATTCCCAGTGACTGGTGTGGGAATGAATTGAACTTTATTCTGGAGTTTTAGCTCGAGGAGAGGAGAAGATGACTTCTTATAATATAGACATTTACTTGGCTTCTCTGGCACTTCACTCTATTTTGTGTATGACATTGTGTTTCTCCACATAATGTGTTTTTATGAAGTTATCTCCTCTTTAAGAAAATGGGAAAAACTCCTACAGAACACCTACTGAACACTGGCAGAAGACCACAGACCTCCGAAAAGGCAAGAAACTCCCCACGTACCTGGGTAGGGCAAAGCGGAGAGATTCCTGCACAGAGGATTGGTGCCGACCATCACTCACCAGCCAGAGAGGCTTGTCTGCTTGCCCGCTGGGGTGGGCAGAACTGGAAGCTGAGGCTCGGGCATCGGTCAGAGCACAGGGAGAGGACTGAGGCTGGCGGTGAGAACTCAGCCTGAAGGGGTCTAATGCACCACAGCTAGCTAGGAGGGAGTCCGGGAAAACTCTGGAGCTGCTGAAGAGGCAAGAGACTTTTTCTTCCCTCTTGGTTTCCTGGTGCGAAAGCAGAGGGGATTAAGAGCACTGCTTAAAGGAGTTCCACAGACGGGCGCGAGGCGTGGCTGAAAGCGCGGAGCACAGAGACGGGCGTGGGACGCTGGGGCTGCTGGTGCCACCGCCAAGAGGCCTGTGTGCGAGCGCAGGTCACTGTCCACGCCGCCCTTCCGGGAGCCTGTGCAGTCCGTCACTGCCGGGGTCCTGGGATCCAGGGACAGGTTCCCTGGGAGAACGCATGGCATTGCTTGGGCTGGTGCAGCATCACGCCAGCCTCTGGCACTGCAGGCTCGCCCCGCACTCCGTGCCCCTCCCTCCCCCAGCAGCCTGAGTGAGCCAGAGTCCCTGAAGCAGCTGCTCCTTTAACCCTGTCCTGTCTGAGTGAAGAACAGACACCCTCTGGTGACCTACATGCAGAAGCGGGGCCAAATCGAAAGCTGAGACCCAGGAGCTGTGAGAAAAGAAGAGAAAGAGAAATCTCTCCCAGCAGCCTCAGAAGGAGGGATTAAAGCTCCACAATAAACTTGATTTACTCTTCATCTGAGGAATACATGAATAGACAACAAATCGTCCCAAATTGAGGAACCAGCTGTCAGTGCTGTGCCTCTGAGGTGGGAGAGCCAACTTCAGGACACTGGTCCACAAGAGACCTCCCAGCTCCACATAATATCAAACGGCGAAAATCTTCCAGAGATCTCCATCTCAACACCAGCACCCAGTTTCACTCAACGACCAGCAAGCTACAGTGCTGGACACACTATGCCAAACAACTAACAAGACAGGAACACAACACTACCCATTAACAGAGAGGTGGCCTAAAATCATAAAAAGTCCACAGGCACCCCAAAACACACCACCAGACGTGGACCTTCCGACCAGAAAGACAAGATCCAGCCTCATCCAACAGAACACAGGCACTAGTCCCCTCCACCAGGAAGCCTACACAACCCACTAAACCAACCTTAGCCACTGGGGACAGACACCAAAAACAACGGGAACTACGAACCTGCAGCCTGCAAAAAGGAGACCCCAAACAGAGTAACATAAGCAAAATGAGAAGACAGAAAAAAAACAGCAGGTGAAGGAGTGAGATAAAAACCCACCAGACCTAACAAATGAAGAGGTAATAGGCAGTCTACCTGAAAAAGAATTCAGAATAATGATAGTAAAGATGATCCAAGATTCTATTTCAAAGATCCAAAATCTTGGAAATAGAATAGACAAAATGCAAGAAACAGTTAACAGGGACCTAGAAGAACTAAAGATGAATCAAGCATCGATTAAAAACACATTAAATGAAATGAAAAATACTCTAGATGGGATCAATAGCAGAATAACTGAGGCAGAAGAATGGATAAGTGAGGTGGAAGATAAAATAGTGGAAATAACTGCTGCAGAGCAAAATAAAGAAAAAAGAATGAAAAGAACAGAGGACAGTCTCACAGACCTCTGGGACAACAATAAACACACCAACATTCGAATTATAGGGGTTCCAGAAGAAGAAGAGAAAAGAAAGGGACTGAGAAAATATTTGAAGAGATTATAGTTGAAAACTTCTGTAATATGGGAAAGGAAATAGTTAATCAAGTCCAGGAGGCACAGAGAGTCCCATACAGAATAAATCCAAGGAGAAATACGCCAAGACACATATTAATCAAACTGTCAAAAATTAAACACAAAGAAATCATATTAAAAGCAGCAAGGCAAAAAAAACAAATAGCACACAAGGGAATCTCCATTAGGTTAACAGCTGATCTCTCAGCAGAAACTCTACAAGCCAGAAGGGAGTGGCAGGACATAATTAAATTGATGAAGGAGAGAAACCTGCCACCAAGATTACTCTACACAGCAAGGATCTCATTCAGATTTGATGGAGAAATTAAAAACGTTTACAGACAAGCAAAAGCTGAGAGAGTTCAGCACCACCAAACCAGCTTTACAACAAATGCTAAAGGAACTTCTCTAGGCAAGAAACACAACAGAAGGAAAAGACCTACAATAATGAACTCAAAACAATTAAGAAAATGGGAATAGGAACATACATATCAATAATTACCTTAAATGTAAATGGACTAAATCCTCCCACCAAAAGACACAGATTGGCTGAATGGATACAAGAACAAGACCCATATATATGCTGTCTAAAAGAGACCCAATTCAGATCTAGAGACACATACAGATTGAAAGTAAGGGGATGGAAAAAGATATTCCATGAAAATGGAAACCAAAAGAAACCTGGAGTAGCAATTCTCATATCAGACAAAATAAACTTTAAAATAAAGACTACTAGAAGAGACACAGAAGGACACTACATAATGATCAAGGGATTGATCCAAGAAGAAGAGATAACAATTGTAAATATTTATGCACCCAACATAGGAGCGCCTCAATACATAAGGCAAATACTAACAGCCATAAAAGGAGAAATCAACAGTAACACAATCATAGTAGGGAACTTTAACACCCCACTTTCACCAATGGACAGATCATTCAAAATGAAAATAAATAAGGAAACACAACCTTTAATTTTATATATTAAACAAGATGGACTTAATTGATATTTAAAGGACATTCCATCCAAAAACAACAGAATACACATTTTTCTCAAGTGCTCATGGAACATTCTCCAGGATAGATCATATCTTGGGTCAAAAATCAAGCCTTGGTAAATTTAAGAAAATTGAAATTGTATCAAGTATCTTTTCTGACCACAATGCTATGAGACTACATATCAATTACAGGAAAAGAGCTATAAAAAATACAAACACATGGAGGCTAAACAATACACTACTTAATAACGAAGTGATCACTGAAGAAATCAAAAAGGAAATTAAAAAATACCTAGAAAGAAATGACAATGGAGACATGATGACTCAAAACCTATCGGATGCAGCAAAAGCAGTTCTAAGAGGGAAGTTTATAGCAATACAATCCTACCTTAAGAAATAGGAAACATCTCAAATAAACAACCTAACCTTGCACCTAAAGCAATTAGAGAAAGAAGAACAAAAACTTCTCAAAGTTATCAGAAGGAAAGAAATCATAAAAATCAGATCAGAAATAAATGAAAAAGAAATGTAGGAAATGATAGCAAAGATCAATAAAACTAAAAGCTGGTTCTTTGAGAAGATAAACAAAATTGACAAACCATTAGCCAGACTCATCAAGAAAAGAAGGGAGAAGACTCAAATCAATAGAATTAGAAATGAAAAAGGAGAAGTAACAACTGACACTGCAGAAATACAAAAGATCATGAGAGATTACTATAAGCAACTCTATGCCAATAAAATGGACAACCTGGAAGAAATGGACAAATTCTTAAAAAGGCACTACCTGCCAACAATGAATCAGGAAGAAATAGAAAATGTGAACAGACCAATCACAAGCACTGAAATTGAAACTGTGATAAAAAATCTTCCAACAAACAAAAGCCAAGGACCAGATGGCTTCACAGGCGACTTCTATCAAACATTTAGGGAAGAGATAACACCTATCCTTCTCAAACTCCTCCAAAATATAACAGAGGGAGGAACACTCCCAAACTCATTCTACGAGGCCACCATCACCTTGATACCAAAACCAGACAAGGATGTCACAAAGAAAGAAAACTACAGGCCAATATCACTAATGAACAAGATGCAAAAATCCTCAACAAAATACTAGCAAACAGAATCCAACAGCACATTAAAAGGATCATACACCATGATCAAGTGGGGTTTATTCCAGGAATGCAAGGATTCTTCAATATACGCAAATCAATCAACGTGATACACCATGTTAACAAATTGAAGGAGAAAAACCATATGATCATCTCAATAGATGCAGAGAAAGCTTTCAAAAAAATTCAAAACCCATTTATGATAAAAACCCTGCAGAAAGTAGGCATAGAGGGAACTTTCCTCAACATAATAAAGGCCATATATGACAAACCCACAGCCAGCATCATTCTCAATGGTGAAAAACTGAAACCATTTCCACTAAGATCAGGAAGAAGACAAGGTTGCCCACTATCACCACTCTTATTCAACATAGTTTTGGAAGTTTTAGCCACAGCAATCAGAGTAGAAAAGGAAATAAAAGGAATCCAAATTGGAAAAGAAGTAAAGCTGTCACTGTTTGCAGATGACATGATACTATACATAGAGAATCCTAAAGATGCTACCAGAAAACTACTAGAGCTAATCAATGAATTTGGTAATGTAGCAGGATACAAAATTAATGCACAGCAATCTCTGGCATTCTTATATACTAATGATGAAAAATCTGAAAGTGAAATCAAGGAAACACTCCCATTTACCATTGCAACAAAAAGAATAAAATATCTAGGACTAAACCTACCTAAGGAGACAAAAGACCTGTATGCAGAAAATTATAAGACACTGATGAAGAAATTAAAGATGATACAAATAGATGGAGAGATGTACCATGTTCTTGGATTGGAAGAATCAACATTGTGAAAATGACTCTACTACCCAAAGCAATCTACAGATTCAATGCAATCCCTATCAAACTACCACTGGCATGTTTCATAGAACTAGAGCAAAAAATTTCATAATTTGTATTGAAACACAAAACACCCCGAATAGCCAAAGCAATCTTGAGAACGAAAAATGGAGCTGGAGGAATCAGTCTCCCTGACTTCAGACTATACTACAAAGCTACAGTAATCAAGACAGTATGGTACTGGCACAAAAACAGAAAGATAGGTCAATGGAACAGGATAGAAAGCCCAGTGATAAACCCACGCACATATGGTTACCGTATCTTTGATAAAGGAGGCAGGAATATACAGTTGAGAAAGGACAGTCTCTTCAATAAGTGGTGCTGAGAAAACTGTACAGGGACATTTAAAAGTATGAGATTAGATCACTCCCTAACACCATACACAAAAATAAGATCAAAATGGATTAAAGACCTGAATGTAAGGCCAGACACTATCAAACTCTTAGAGGAAAACATAGGGAGAACACTCCATGACATAAATAATAGCAAGATCCTTTTGGACCCCCCTCCTAGTGAAATGCAAATAAAGACAAAAATAAACACATGGGACCTAATGAAACTTAAAAGCTTTTGCACAGCAAAGGAAACCATAAACAAGATCAAAAGACAACCCTCAGAATGGGTGAAAATATTTGCAAATGAAGCAACTGACAAAGGATTAATCTCCAAAATTTATAAGCAGCTCATGTAGCTCAATAACAAAAAAAACAAACAACCCAATCCAAAAAAGGGCAGAAGGCCTAAATAGACATTTCTCCACAGAAAATATACAGACTGCCAACAAACACATGGAAGAATGCTCAACATCTTTACTCATTAGAGAAATGCAAATCAAAACTACAATGAGATATCATCTCACACCAGTCAGAATGGCCACCATCAAAAAATCTAGAAACAATAAGTGCTGGAGAGGGTTTAGAAAAAAGGGAACACTCTTGCACTGCTGGTGGGTATGTGAATTGGTACAGCCACTATGGAGAATGGTATGGAGGTTCCTTAAAAACCTACAAATAGAACTACCATATGACCCAGCAATCCCACTACTGGGCATATACCCTGAGAAAACCATAATTCAAAAAGAGTCATGTACCAAAATGTTCATAGCAACCCTATTTACTATAGCCCGGAGATGGAAACAACCTAAGTGTCCTTCATCGGATGAATGGGTAAAGCAGATGTGGCACATATATACAATGGAATATTACTCAGCCATAAAAAGTAACGAAATTGAGCTATTTGTAATGAGGTGGATAGACCTAGAGTCTGTCATACAGAGTGAAGTAAGTCAGAAAGAGGAAGACAAATACTGTATGCTGACACATATATATGGAATTTAAGAAAAAAATGTCATGAAGAACATAGGGGTAAACAAGAATAAAGACAAAGACCTACTAGAGAATGGACTTGAGGATATGGGGAGGGGGAAGAGTAAGCTGTGACAAAGCGAGAGAGTGGCATGGACATATATACACTACCAAACTTAAGGTAGATAGCTAGTGGGAAGCAGCCGCATAGCACAGGGAGATCAGCTCGGTGCTTTGTGACCCCCTGGAGGGGTGGGATAGGGAGGGTGGGAGGGAGACGCAAAAGGGAGGGGATATGGGAACATATGTATATGTATAACTGATTAAATTTGTTATAAAGCAAAAAAATAAAAAAAAAATAAAAAAATAAAAAAAATGGATTCTGTGATCTATATATTACCCACAATGCCTAAGAATGTGTACTTAGTATTGTCCAGATTCTATATTAAGCATCTTGCATGAGTTAAACAATGTAATATTCACAATAACTCCATGAGTTAGGTCTTAATATAATCCCTTTTTGGGGATGAGGGACCTAGAAGTTGGAAAGACTAATTTACCTGAGATCACAGCAAAAGCAAGTGGCACAGAGAAGACATAAATTCAGAAAATTTGACTCTTATCTACACTCACCAGTCACCAACACAATTAATTTTCTTCTATGTTTTTCAAATAATCCATAAGAACGATGATTTAATTTCTCTTATCATTAGAGTTCATATAAACTTAGCATTCTAACCCATAATACAATAGCAAAATAATAGTTCATATTACTTAGCATTTTAAAAGTAATGCTCCAGGATGATGTACCAAGCTTATACTTTGGTTTCATGGGGCCCCTTTACACTTCTGGCTATGACTAGGAATATTTTTACGATAGTTAGAAAGCATGGCTATATGAGAATTTAATCTGATAATTTATGCTTAAAACATTACATCTGTCTTCTAGGAAAAATGAATCAGGAAGACAAATCACCTATAAATTAATAAACAGTAAGTGGAATGATGTACACTATATGTCAAAATGTGATAATTGAACAAAGCTCTACTTATTCAGGTTCTTCTCAATTGAATCTGGTAACACTATATTCTTGTGCTTGATATTTATTTTTTAAACCAGGATTTGGATGAGATTTCAATGTTCAATGAGACATCAAAGTTTAGGGTTTTGTTCTCTTGAATGAGGGTGATAATCTTCCTGAGTGTCAAAACAATGTCTGGAAAATATTAGTAATGATGACAATGGTGATGATGGTGATACTAATAGTGGTTGTAATAATGTCAAAATCCTTCACAGGCAACATCTAATTTGATGACCCACTCTTTATTACCAGGTGATTATTTTGTTTCTATTAAACACCAAGACCTTTGGTTCTGTGATTCGGAAATTGAATTTTCCCTGAGCTAGGCATATGAACTGGTAATTTTAGAGACTTTGTGCAGTAAGTCATAATGAACAACTGCTTTGGAATTTTAATTTTATGTATTTTCTTTTATTTATGTAGCAGCATGACTTTGATACTGGTAGATTATTAATGAGGGACATATGTTTACTTTTAGAGGAGAAGACATGAATCCACACAAATATTTTATTACTTCAAACTGTGTAATAAGCAATTATAGAGACCTGCTTCAACTCTTTGGACATGAGATAAACCTCCATTGTGAAGAAATCCATTTTCAAGGAAAATAGGCATTTTAACAATGTTGACTTAATAATTCTGCTTCCAGGGATCTGCCACAATCTAAATGCTAATCTCATGCATTTATAATACTCATAATCCCATCCATTTATATACCTGAATAAAAATCTATGAGTCTGTTTTTTAAGTTTAAGTATATAAGTAAAAGGTAATAAATAAATTAATAAAAAGGAAAAAGTAACCTAAGTTAGTTTGAAATCCTTTGAAAGACATTGGTTTTAACCATTTCAGTAGACCAGATCAACCCCCAACTCTATTATGTTAATCAATAACCACTTAATTCCAATAAATTAGCTTATATGTGTGTATCTGTGTCTCAGTGTGTATTTATAGAAGTTTTTTTTTTCCATCAGGTGGTTTTCAAATTAAAATTGTTTCTAATTTAAATTGAACTCCTCTCCCAGTGGTCTCAAATACGTTGGATGTAGCTTGAGTTCATGGAGACAGATGGAAGTTGATTCAAAACAGAAATGTCCTTTTAAGTTTTTCCAGCTTGTCTACATTTTAAAGTGAAAATAAAATTTCAACACAGTAATATCTGTTAATATTTGGTCCATTGTCCTACAATACTCCTATTTGCTTGTTTGAAAAGCAGTATGACTACTAGTTAACGAAAAGAATGGTGAGAAGCAGCAAGTTAAAATTTTATATTGAAAATAGCTTACAGCTTTGTGGATGGACATTTCCTAAGGGTTCATCTTTGGCATGACAGTTATAGAACTGTGGTGGATTTAATCCAGAATCAACCTACAGTGAAAATGACATTTATAAATTACTAATGGAATTCGTTATTATTGACTTTGAAAGTAAAATCTACAAACATTAAAGTAAAAACTCCCTAATAACAGTTATATTTAAAAGTATGGGCAGAGTTAAGTTCATCTTTCCCATCACCTTGTCACAGGGAAACAGAGATATACTGTAATGTTATCAGCAAAATTGGTATTCTTATTCGATTGATTTTATTAGTGCTGCACAGACATAATTCTAAAAATTTCCATAAAAATAGTGTAGATAAATAAAACAATGTTCTAATTCAGAGAAAAGAATCATTTCCCTTCAGAAAAAAATCAGAAAAGAGATAAAGGTGCCTATAATAAAGCCAACTTTAGTTCATAATAAATCTAATATTCATGCTTATTTCTTAATTCATTTGTTTATTCTGCTAATTTGTTCTAAATATTTTTTGTGTATATGGAACCACTCTAGGTCCTGAGGAGGAGTCAAGGGGTATCATATAAATTCTATAACTTGTGGAGGAAATAGAGCTGCGTCTGTGGCCCAGTTCCCCACCTATGAGGTCTTTAGCATTTTAAAGACTTAGTTAAACTTTCAACACCTCAAGAAAAGTAAATAGCACATATTTTATAATGTCTGAAAAATACTTAACACAATGTATGACACAGAGTGGATGCTCTCTTAATACTGGTTTATTCTCTTATTATTGAGCGTCTTTTTGGAATTTAATTATAAATCATACATGATCTTTACCCACAGGAGCTAAAAATCTGGGGTAAAGTATGATTGCAAACAACTACAAAGGAATGTTATGATGTTTCAACTTTGTTGAAAAGCTTCTTAAGGCTAGACACATGACTCTGAGTATTAAATATAAATATTTTATATATTATATATTTACATTTATAAATAACAACTAATTTCAGAGTGGATAAATAATATAAACCACAAAGCATACATGAATATATATATGACATGGACCAACAAAATCCAAATGTACAGGAGATGATGGTGATAATGCTGATGGTGATGATAGCATTAACAATAAAAATATCAGGGCTGGCATTATGTTAAATGTTTTCTATTATTTTGCTTTCCTCAAAGTAGCACAATAAAGCTTATATTATTGATTATTGCCATATATATAGAAACTGAATATTATAAATGTAAAATAACTTTCCTCACATGAGTGTAGGAGAAGGGATTAAATTCAGCTCATATTCATTAAAAAAACTAATCTTTTATTAACATTCCTAGATGATTCAGTCAACTAGAGGTCTTCCAGCTGTTTTCATATATAAACTAATCTGACTTCCATTTCTTTCAAACTGACTTTCTTCTCTGAGGTAATTTTTTTAGTGATATTATATATGTATTTTTTCCTCCTGAGGTGCCAACAGTAATATATATATATATTTATTTAATTTATTAATTTTATATATTTATTTTTTGCTGCACTGGGTCTTCATTACTGCTCACGGGATTTCTCTAGTTGCAGCAAGTGGGGGCTACTCTTCATTATGGTGTGTGGGCTTCTCATTGTGGTGGCTTCTCTTGTTGTGGAGCACGGGCTCTAGGCATGTGAGCTTCCGTAATTGTGGCACGTGGGCTCAGTAGTTGTGGCTCGCAGGCTCCAGAGCACAGGCTCAGCAGCTGTGGTGCACAGGCCCAGCTGCTCAGTGGCATGTGGGATCATCCTGGACCAGGGCTGGAACCCACATCCCCTGCATTAGCAGGTGGGCTCTCAACCACTGCATCACCAGGGAAGCCCAGTAATATATTTTGTGTACTCCAGGAGCATACATTTCAACTGCTATCTATCTCCTTAACATTAACATTTATTTTATTAATTTAACAACTTTATAGACTATTAGTAATATAAAAATTTTAAGTAAAATAATATATATAATTTATCTGTATATTCCTCCTTAGTTAATCAAAATCATATCATTTTTATTCTAAAGAAATGATGCACCATTTTATAAGGTCATGTGCATAAATAAACTCTCAACTACTTATTACTCTGAGAAATCAGTGTGGCAAAAACAATTGAAATGCACAAGTAATCTAAAGGGAAATATATGATATATATATATATATATATATATATATATATATATATATATATATATATATATATATATATATATACACTTAGAAAATTAGTACAATACAAATAAGAAATAAAGTGGGCTTGCCATCAGATGGCCTGGAAACCAGATCCACCCACCAGTGGGCAAGCACAACCTCCAGAATACCCTGGGCTCCACCTCTGTCTTCAGGGTGCCTGCTCTAGCCACTGGACCAGCCTCACCCACCAGGAGGCAGACATCAGACAAAATAAAACCCACAATCCTGTAGCCTGCAGACTCAACCAGCCCACAGCATGACAGACCTTGCCTTGAGACCAAGTGGGCTCAGACCCTGTCCACTAGCAGGACAACACAAGCTTCTGTACACTTGTACCCAACTGAGTTATGAACCAGCCAACCCCACTATCAATCTGACACCAGTGCTGAGCTCTCTGGGCCCTGGAACCAGGATCCAGAACCTGACTGCCTTCCAGTAGTCTGGCAGTAATCCCAGGACCTGGCTTCACATACCAGAGGGTGGGGAACAGCCCTGGAGTCTTCTGACCCTGACTTCACCATAAGTGAACCAGCACTAACCCCAGGGACCCCTGGGGTGCTGCAGTTAGCCACCTCATGACCCAGCCCCACCAACCAGCAGCTGACGGCCTCCACACAAAGTAGAGACTAGCAGCCAACTGAACTAGGGGCTAACCAAGCTTATAGAGCACCCAAATTGTCAGCCCTCAACAACAGAAGGATTAATGCTGCCCTCATAGGGGAAAACCCTAGAGCATGTGCTTTGGGTGATGAGGGGGGAGTGTGCTGCTGTGATGCATAAGCTATCTCTTAAAGAAGGCTGCTATTCCAGCATAAGAAAACATAACTTATATACCATATACCTAAAAATATAAACAGCAGCTTAGGCAAAATGAGGTGACAGAGAAACTCGTTCCAGACAAAGGAACAAGATAAAACACCAGCAGAAGAACTAAGTAAAGTGGAGGTAGGTAATCTACCCAAGAAAGAGTTCAGGGTGGTGATCGTAAAGATAATCAATGAACTCAGGAGAAGAATGGATGCACAGAGTGGGAAGTTAGAAGTTTTTAACAAAGGATTATAAAATATAAAGAACAACCAAACAAAGATGAATACAATAATTGAAATGAAAAATACACTACAAGGAATCAACAGTACACTAAATGATACAGAGGAACACATCAGCGAGCTGGAAGAGAGAGTAGTGGAAATCACTAATGGTGAACAGAAAAAAAGAATGAAAAAAAATGAGGGTAGTTTAAGAGACCTCTGGGATAATATCAGGCTCACTAATATTTGCATTATAACTGTCCAAGTAAGAGAAGAAAGAGAGAAATGGACTGAAAATATATGTGAAGACATAATAGATGAAAACTTCCATAACCTGGGAAAGGAAACAGACATTCAAGTCTAGGAGGCACTGAAAGTCCTATACAGGATTAACCCAAAGAGGAACACACCAAGATATATTGTAATTAAAATGATAAAAAATTAAAGATAAAGAGAATATTAAAAACAGCATGGGAAAAGCAACAAATAATATAGAAGGGAACTCCCATAAGGCAATCAGCTTATTTTTTTTCCACAGAAACTCTGCATGCCACAAGGAAATGGCACAATATATTTAAAGTGATGAGAGGGGAAAAACCTATACCCAAGAATACTCTACCCAGCCAGGGTCTAATTCAGATTTTATGGAAACAAAAGTCTTTACACACAAGCAGAAGCTAAAAGACTTCAGCAACAGTAAATCAGCCTAACAAGAAATGTTAAAGGAATTTCTCTAAGGCAAAAAAGAAATGTCCAGAATGGGAAACATGAAAATTACAAAATAAAAAAGCTCATTAGTAAAGGCAAACTTACAGTAAATGTAGGAAATCATTCACACACGAAGCTAGGAAGAAGGTTAAAAGACAAAAGTAGTAAAATCATCTATATCCACAATACATAGTTAAGCAATACACAAAATAATTAGATGTAAAATATGATATCAAAAACAGTAATTGTGAGGGGAGAAGAGTACAAATGCAGGGTTGTTAAAATGCATTTGAAAGTAAGAGATTAGCAACTTAAAACAATCATGTAAATATATATATAGATTGCTATATAAAAACCTCATGGTAACCACAAATCAAAAGTCTATAATAGATATACAGACAAAAAGCAAAATAAGAATTCATTGCTGACACTAAAGACAGGCATCAAATTACAAGAGAAGAGGGCAAAAGAAGAAGAAAGGAACAAAAAATATCTATGAAAACAAGCCCAAAATAATTTTAAAAAATCACAATAAGAATGTATATATCAAAATTAGTGTAAATATAAATGGAATAAATTCTCCAGTCAAAAGACATAGCATGGCTGAATAGATACTAAAATAGGACCTATATATATGCTTCTTACAAGATACTCACTTTAGAACTAAATACAAACAGCCTGAAAGTGAGGGAATGGAAAACAGTATTCCATGGAAATCAAAAGAAAGCTGGGGTAGCAATACTTATACCAGACAAAATAGACTTTAAAATAAAGACTGTTACAAGAGACAAAGCAGGACACTACATAATGATCAAGGGATCAATCCAAGAAGAAGGTATGACTTTCAAATATATATGCACCCAACCTAAGATATATAAAGTGATATTAATGGAAATAAAAGGAAAAATGAACAGTAGCATAATCTAGTAGAGGACTTTAACACCCAACTTACATCAATGGTCATATCATCTGACAGAAAATCAATAAGGAAACACTGGTCTTAAATGAGACATTAGGCCAGATGGGCTTAATAGATATATATGGAACATTCCATCCAAAAGTAGCAGAAAACACATTCTTTTCAAGTGCAAGTGGAATATTCTCCAGGAGACCCCACATGCTAGGCCACAAAACAAGCCTTGGTAAATATAAGAAAATTGAAATCATATCAAGCATCTTTTTTCTGACCACAACGTTATGAGATTAGAAATCAACTATGTGGGGTCTAAAAATTATGTTTCTAAACAACCAAATGGATCAGTGAAGAAATCAAAGAAGAAATTTTAAAAATATCTAGGGACTAATGAAAATGAAAACACAATGATCCAAAACCTATGGGAGGCAGCAAAAGCCGTTTTAAGAGGGAAGTTTATAACAATACCAGCTCATCTTAGGAAACAAAAAAAATCTCAAATAAACAGCCTAAACTTCTACCTAAAGGAACTAAAGAAAGAAGAACAAAAAAATAAATAAATAAAAAGAAAAATAAATTTAGTAGAATAAAGAAGTCATAAAGATCAGAGAAGAAACAGAGACTAAAAAGCAGTAGAAAAGAACAATACTTAAAAGCTAATCCTTTGAAAAGATAAACAAAATTGATAAACCTTGAGCCAGAATCATCAAGAAAAAATTTGAGAGGGCCCAAAACACTAATATCAGAAGTGAAAAAGAAGTTACAAGCAACATCACAGAAATACGAAGGATCATAATAGACTACTGAGAACAACTATATGCCAATAAAATGGACAACTTGGAAGAAATTGACAGATGCTTAGAAATGTACAATTCCCAAGACTGAACAAGGAATAAATAGGAAATATGAACAGACAAATTACCAGTATAAAATTTAGTCAGTAATTAATAACTCTTAGCAAACAAAAGTCCAGGACCAGATGGTTTCACAGGTGAATTCAGCCAAACATTTAAATAGTTAACGCCTATCCTTCTCAAACTATTCCAAAAATTTGCAGAGGACAGTATGCTTTTGAACTCATTTTGTAAGGCCTTAATGCCAAAGCCAGAAAAAGATATCACAACAAAATAAAATTACAGACCAATATCACTGATAAACATATATACAAAAGTCCTAAAAATAAATAGCAAATCAAATCCAACAATACATTAAAAGGACCATACACTATGATCAAGTGAGATTTATCCCAGGGATGCAAGATTTTTTCAATATCTGCAAATCATACAATGTGAAACACGACACTACAAATTGAAGAATGAAAAACATATGATCATCTCAATAGATGGAGAAAAATCTTTTGACAAATTGCTACATTCATTTATGATAAAAAAATCTTCAGAAAGTGGGCACAGAAGGAGCATAACTCAACATAATAAAAGCCATATAAGACAAAGCCACAGCTATCATCATAACTAATAGTGAAAAGCTGAAAGTATTCTCTCTAAGATCTGGCACATGATGAGGATGCCCACTCTCATGACTTGTATTAAACACAGTATTGGGGCTTCCCTGGTGGTGCAGTGATTGAGACTCCACCTGCTGATGCAGGGGACGCAGGTTCTTGCCCCGGTCTGGGAGGATCCCACGTGCCACAGGGCGACTGGGCCAATGGGCCATGGCCACTGAGCCTCCACGTCCGGATCCTGTGCTCCACAATGGGAGAGCCCACAACAGTGAGAGGCCCATGTACTGCAAAACAACAACAACAACAACAACAACAACAACAACATAGTATTGGAAGTCCTAACCACAATAATCAGCCAAGAAATAGAAATCAAATTAACCCAAATTTCAAAGGAACGAGTAAAACTGTCACTGTTCGTGGATGACATGATACTATACATAGAAAATCCTAAAGACACCAGAAGAAAATTACTAGAGCTTGCTTATCAATGAATCTGGTAAAATTGCAGAATACAAAATTAGTATACAGTATATCTGTTGCATTTCTATACACTAAGAATAAACTATCAGAAAGAGAAACTAAGGAAACAATCCCATTTACCATCATATCAAAAAGAGTAAAATAGATAGGACTAATACTATCTAAGGATGTAAAACAGCTGTGCTCAGAAAGCTGAAAGACACTGACAAAAAAAATTGGATATGACAGAGCATAAGGAAAGATATACCATGTTCTTGGGTTGGAAGGATTAATATGTTTAAAATGACCTTACTGCCCAAGGCAATCTACAGATTCAATGCAATCCTTTTAAAATGCCAAGGGCATTTTTCACAGAAGAAGATATAATTTTAAACTTTGCGTGGAAACCCAAAAGACCCCAAATAGCCAACAAATAATCTTGAGAAAATAGAACAGAGCTGGAAGAATTACATTCCTGGACTTCAGACTATACTACGAAGCTACAGTAATGAAAACAATATGGTACTGGCACAAAAACAGATGTAGAGATCAATGGAACAGAATAGAGAGACTAGGATAAAACCATGTACTTATGGTCAATTAATATATGACAAAGGAGGCAAGAATATACAATGGTGAAAAGACAGTCTCTTCAGTAAGTGGTGCTGGGAAATCTGGAAAGCTACATATAAAGGATGAAATTAGAACATTCTTTAACACCATATACGTAAATAAACTCAAAATGGATTAGATGTCTAAATGTAAGCACAGAAACCATAAAAATCCAGGAGCAAAACATATTCAGAACACTCTTCAACATAAATTGTAGCAATATTTTTTTTGGATCTGTCTCCTAAAACAAAGAAATTTAAAGCAAAAAACAAAACAAAACAAAAAACCCACACAAAAACCAAAAACAAGACCCCCAAAACAAAATTAAACTTAAAAGGTTTTGCACAGGAAAGGAAACCACTGATAAAATGAATAGAAAGCCTACTGGGTAGGAGAAAATATTTGCTAATGATATGAACAATCATGGGTTAATACCAAAATATATTAACAGTTCATAAAACTCAATATCAAAAAGACCAAATAACCCAATTAAATAATGGGCATAAGGCCTGAAAACATTTTTTCCAAAGAAGACACACAGACAGTCAACACACACATGGAAATATGCACATCATCACTAATCCTCAGGGAAATGCAAATCAAAACCACAATGAGGTATCACCTCACACCTGTCAGAAAGGCTGTCATCAAGAAATTTACAAAGAACAAATATAGGTGAGAATGTTTAGAAAAGGGAATCCTTGCACATTGTTGCTGGAAATGTAAGTTGCTGCACCCACTCTGGAAAACATTATGGAGGTTTCTCAAGAAACTAAAAATTGAACTACCCTATGACCCAGCAATTCCACTCCTGGGCATATATCCAAAAAAATAAAAACACTAATTTGAAAAGATACATTTACCCTATTGTTCATAGCAGCATTATTTACAATTGCCAAGAAACAAAGTAGGAAGCAACCTAAGAATCCATCAACATATGAATGGATAAAGAAGACTTGGTATATATATATACACAATATATACACACACACAATATAATACTATGCAGCCTTAAAAAAAGGTAAATTTGTTATTTACAATAACATGGATGTTTGGAAGGTACTATGTTAAGTGAAATAAGTCAGACAGAGAAAAATAAATACTGTAAGATATCACTTATACGTGGAATTAAAAAAATACAGCACACTAGTGAATATACAAAAAAGAAACAGACTCATAGATATAGAGAACAAACTCCTGGCTCCTAATGGGGAGAGGGACAATATAGGGGTAGGGGATTAACAGGTATAAAATAAACTACAAGATATATTGTACAATGTAGGGAATATAGCCAATATTTTACAATAACTATAAATGGAGTATAACTTTTAAAAGTTGAATCACTATACTGTACACCTGTGAGTTATATAATATTGTACATCAGCTATATGACAATAAAAAAAAAAACAGAAATAAAGTAGACATGCATTAACACCCTGGCAGTGGGATTGAAAGAAAGCACAACTGAGCAACATTATCACTTTGGAATTTACCAAATTTTAAAAAATGTTTGGATATCTGTGCACAGAAGGAGACTAAGATAATTTTTGAATTTTGATCCAACTTGGGGCACTATGGAATCATTGCAGCACAGAAATAGGAAGGACATTAGAGTTAATCTAGTTCAGACTGAGATATTTTTCAGTTAAATGACTGGTCTAAGGTTTCCAATATGTCTAAAGAAAAAGAATCAGGATACTAGAGTGAGAACACCAAGCTGACACACGTTCTGCCAAGTGTACTCTCAGGTATCCTTAATTCACAAACAAAAATGAGAGAGTCTAATTAGGTCTTCTGCCCATTTTTAGAGTGTATTGTTTGTTGCTTTTGATACTGAGCTGCATGAGCTGCTTGTAAATTTTGGAGATTAATCATTTGTCAGTTGCTTCACTTGCAAATATTTTCTCCCATTCTGAGGGTTGTCTTTTCATCTTATTTATGGTTTCCTTTGCTGTGCAAAAACTATAAAGTTTCATTAGGTCTCATTTGTTTATTTTTGTTTTTATCTCCATTTCTCTAGGAGGTGGGTCAAAAAGAATCTTGCTGTGATTTATGTCATAGAGTGTTCTGCCTATGTTTTCCTCTAAGAGTTTTATAGTGTCTGGCCTTACATTTAGGTCTATATTACATTTTGAGTTTATTTTTGTGTATGGTGTTAGGGAGTGTTCTAATTTCATTCTTTTATATGTAGCTGTCCAGTTTTCCCAACATCAATTATTGAGGCGGCTGTCTTTTCTGCATTGTATAATCTAGCCTCTTTTATCAAAAATAAGGTGAGCAAGGCTTCCCTGGTGGTGCAGTGGTTGAGAGACCACCTGCTGATGCAGGGGACATAGGTTCATGTCCGGTCCGGGAAGATCTCACATGCTGCGGAGCAGCCAGGCCCATGAGCCATGGACTCTGAGCCTGTGTATCCAGAGCCTGTGCTCCACAATGGGAGAGGCCACAACAGTGAGAGGCCAGTGTACCACCAATAAATAAATAAATAAATAAATAAATAAATAAATAAATAAGGTGACCATATGTGCATGCGTTTATCTCTGGGATTTCTATCCTGTTCCATTGATCTATATTATTTCTCCAAAGAATATATAATGATTGCCAACAAAGACATGAAAGGATTCTCAACATCACTAATCATTAGAGAAATGCAAATCAAAACTACAATGAGGTATCACCTCATACCAGTCAGAATGGCCATCATCAAAAATCTACAAACAATAAATGCTGGAGAGGATGTGGAGAAAAGGGAACCCTCTTGCACTGTTGGTGGGAATGTAAGTTGATACAGCCACTATGGAGAACAGTATGGAGGTTCCTTAAAATACTAAAACTAGAACTACCATATGACCCAGCAATCCCATTACTGGGCATATACCCTGAGAAAATCATAATTCAAAAAGAATCATGTACCACAATGTTCATTGCAGCTCTATTTACAATTGCCAGGACATGGAAGCAACCCAAGTGTCCATCAACAGATGAATGGATAAAGAAGATATGGCACATATATACAATGCAATATTACTCAGCAATAAAAATCAATGAAATTGAGTTATCTGTAGTGAAATGGATGGACCTACAGTCTATCATACAGAGTGAAGTAAGTCAGAAAGAGGAAAACAATACTGTATGCTAACACATATATATGGAATCTAAAAAAAAAAGTGGTTATGAAGAACCTAGGGGCAGGACAGGAATAAAGACGCAGAAGTAGAGAATGGACTTGAAGACACAGGGAGGGGGAAGGGTAAGCTGAGACAAAGTGAGAGAGTGGCAAGGACATATATACACTACCAAATGTAAAATAGATAGCTTGTGGGAAGCAGCTGCATAGCACAGGGAGATCAGCTCCGTGCTTGTGACCACCTAGAGGGGTGGTATAGGGAGGATGGGAGGGAAAAGCAAGAGGGAGGAGATATGGGGATATATGTATATTTGTAGCTGATTCACTTTGTTATAAAGCAGAAACTAACACAATTGTAAACCAATTATACTCCGAAAAAGATGTTAAAAAAAAAGAGAGAGTTAGCAGGTAGAGGTAAGTATGTGAGTGAGTTTGTGTATGTATGTTGGGAGGTGCAGGTAATGATCTTTATTTGAGACAGACTGAGGGCAGAAAATTTGTGATTTTCTACTCTGCTCTGTTTCAGAAGCAGTGAAAGGTAGGATATAGTTTGTTCCTAATCTGATTAACCATTATTTTATTTTATTTTTGGTACATTGACATGAAAGATATAGGCTTCCAGTTTTTGAACATTTAATTTTTGAGGAAACACTTTTCCTATAATGTCTGATAAATGTGATGGTGATAACATAATGTATAGACCATCATAGTTAGTAAAAATTTACTCCTAAAGTGATTTCTGTAATTTTTCTAATATAAGAACACAGAAATTTAACTAGAATTTAGAAATCGGACTTAAATTTCAGTGTTCTGCTCTTCTACTTTGCTAGTCACATTATCAATGCTACAACCTCTATTGAAGACAACCCAGCAGGATCCACTGCCAGATTATTTTCAGTCTTCGAAACGTTGCTTCACCTACATACTTCTAAACGTGCAAAAGAGCAGGTATTTATTGTTTATACAAATAAAGGGTTAAAATCATTCCAATGTCTTAAGGCATATTTTTCTTAAAATAAAGGAATGGGGATTTGCTTTACTTTTTATTCTGGAATGCTGTCCAAGGTGCATTGTTAAATAAAAAAGGTAAGACACAGAATCATATTTTACTGTTTTTTATAAGACAGAAGAAGAAAAATCATACACATACACATACTCTGGTATATGTATAAAAACTCTGGGTGCATAGACAAAAAAAACCTATTAGCAATGGTTTATAGATTGGAGAATGAAGTGGGTGGATAGTAAAAAAGAATGGGTGTGAACACGTTGTTGAAATCTTTTTATATTTTTGAGGGCTTGAAAAAATATTAGCTATTTAATAAATAAGCAAACAAAAAAACCTGAATTCTTTATCTACAAAGGTTATTTTTTTTCCTATTTTGAGATAAAATCTTTATCCAATAAAATTTTTCTTTCTTTTTCTTTGGAAAAACTTTTAAGAACATTTTTTAAAAGTCTATCATGCTAGCATCATTTATGGCAGCTATAAACAGACACAGCTGACTTGCCTTCTAAGGAGGCATGTTGTGAGGGTATGTTTACTTGTCCTCTGATTATACTGTGTGAAAATCTAGGACCAATCAATATAATTGGATGAATTTATTTACTAGCTTTACTAATTAGGTTTTATTAAAAAAAACTAGTCCCTTTCATATTGCACACGGTCATTAAGATGTTCAGAAGTAACAGTTTTTAAAGCAAAGCTCTATATAACAAGGCAAAAAACATGAAAAATAGTTAATGTTTTAAAGTATTTAAAAATTGGCCAGAACTGTATATTAATTGCTTAATTCTCTTAAGTAAATTTCATTGTATACATTTTCTAGATAGGAAATCTGTTTAATTTAGCATTTAAAAATTTTTATACTAGAATATTAAAAAGAAAAGGAGAGAGATTAAGTCAAATTTCAAGTCAGCATCATACTAGCTTTATGAGATATTGATTATATAATTATCAGTAAGCTTCATTACATGAATAGAGAATTCACACTAGAAGAGTGCCCAATCATTACAAGTCTTGAATCAAGCTTCAGTTTAGTTTTAGTTAGCAAACAGAAGTATAGTGTACCCCTAACAAGACTTTCTCCCTGATTCATTTTTCTATTATTGACTTCATACAACCATGAATGTTCTCCCCAACCAAACCTCTATCAGTTTACTCAACATTTCACTGTTGAGAATCTGCTTTTCTCTTTCTTATCCTACATATTTTTGACTTCCTTGGTCAAGTGCCGTCTCATCCACACACAGCACCAATCTGGAAGATTGTTTCTAAATGACTGGGAAACTGGGAGGAAAAGATTGTTGTACATCAAACAGCATATCTATTTATTATTTTGGTTTTTTGTTTTGCTTTTAAATTTTATTCAGATTTATTTAGGTATAATTGACAAAAATTGTAGGTATTCACAGTGCACAATAAGGTGGTTTGACATGCATATATATTCTGAAAGTACTATCACAATCAAGCTAATAAACAGTCATTAACTCACATAATTATCATTTTGTGAGAACATTTAAAGTTTAAAATCTTACCAAATTTAAGGTACACAATGCAGTATGATTAACTACAGGCACAATGCTTCACATTAGATTCCCCACAACCTATTCAACTACATATGAATAGTTTGTACCCAATGATCAGCTTCTCCCTATTTCACATGACATCCATTTCCTGGCAACCTCCATCTTCTTTCAGCTTTTCTGAGTTCTAATTTTTAAGATTCCACCTATAAGTAAGATCATACAATATTCTTCTTTCTATATCAGGTGTATTTCACTAAGCATGATGTCCTCCAGGTTTATCCATGTTGTCAAAATGGCAGGATTTCCTGATTTTTAATAGCTGAATAATGTTCCATTATAGATAGATAGATGATACATAGATAGATAAATGTTTTCTTTATTCATTCATCTGTTGGATAAGTCAGTTTTTCCAATATCTTGGCTACTATGAATAATGCTGCAGTGAACATGGGAAGGCAAATATTTCTTCCACACGGATTTTACTTCCTTTGGATATACACCCAGAAATACTATGATGGGGCATATGGTAAACATATATTTTAATTTGGGGAGGAACCTCCATACTGTTTTTCACAATGACTATACCAATTTACATTCCCACCAACAGTAACTAGGTCTCCCCTTTTTACATATCATTCCAACACAGTATCTCTTGCCTTGTCAATTACAATAATTCTAAAAATTGTAATACATCTCAATGTGGTTTTGATTTGCATTTTTCTGATGATTAATGATGTTGAACACCTTTGCATATACCTGTTGGCCATTTGTATGTCTTCCTTGAAAAAAATGCATATTCAAGCCTTTTGTCCTTTTTAAAAATAGCTTGTTTGTTTTGCTATTGAGTTGTTTAAGATCTTTATATATTTTGAATATTAATCCCAAATATCCCCTTATCTGATATATGGGTTGTAATTTTTCTTCTATTCCACAGGTTGCCTTTACATTTTGTTAATATTTTCCTTACTGTGTGTAAACTCTTTAGTTTGATGAGGTACCACTTGTTTATTTTTTCTTTTGTTGCCAGTCTTTTTTGTGTCATATTCAAAATATATCATCAACACCAGTGCCAAGAAACTTTTGGTGTTACAAGCAAAAAAACAAAACAAAACAAACAAAACACTTGCCAAGACCAATGTCAAGCAGCTTTTTCCTATGTTTTCATCTGGGAGTTTTACAGTTTCAGCTTTTTTTTTTCAGTCTTTAATTTATTTTGAGTCAATTTTTGTGGATGGTGTAAGATAAAAGTTCAATTTCATTCTTTTGCATATAGATATTCAGTTTCTCAACACCATTTATTGAAGAAACTATCCTTTCCCCATTGTATATTCTTGGCACCCTTGTGAAAGATTAGTTGATGGTAAGTATGTGGGTTTAGTTTTATGTCTGCTATATCAATCATCTTATAAGTAATAATGGCTTGCTACCTGCTCTCTATCCCCTGTTCACTAGTAACCCAGGACTGAGGACTACCTGTCCACAACCCTCTGTGTTCCCATTACATTAATGTAATGTAATTTGTTACATTAAGTAACAAAACTTGTGACCTACTTCCATTGTGTGAGTGTTGAAACTGCACTTTGATGAAAAATAGCCCTGGGGTTTTTACTACCCCAAAGTGGGAGAACAGATACAGAGGGAATTACTTGTCAATCTCATGTGGATGGCTTGCCAATTCAGAATGTGATGATCTGCATATTTTTAAAAAATTGAAGTATAGTTGATTTACAGTATTGTGTTAGTTTCAGGTGTACAGCATAGTGATTCAGTACTTTTGCAGATTATACTCCATTATAAGTTATTAGAAGATAGTGACTATAATTCTCTGTGCTATAGAGTATATCCTTGTTGCTTATCTATTTTATACATCGTTTGTTAATCCCACACCCATAATTTGTCCCTCCCTGTTTCCCTCTCCATTTTGGTAACTACAAGTTGTTTGTTTGTTTGTTTGTTTTATATCTGTGAGTCTGTTTCTGTTTTGCATATTATTTTTATATTGTATGTATAAATGATAATATACAGTATTTTATACAGACAAATACTGTATACATCTGTCTCTGTCTGACTTATTTTACTAAGCATAATATTCCCTAGGTCCAACCACGTGGCTACAAATGGCAGTATTTCATTCCTTTTGAAGGCTGAGTAATATATATATATATATATATATATATATATATATATATATATATATATAGACACACACACACACATATACATATATATCATCTTCTTAATCCAGTCATCTGTTGGTGGGCACTTGGGTTGATCCATATCTAGGCTATTGTAAACAGTGCTGCTATGACGACTGTGATTCCTGTATCTTTTCCAGTTAGTGATTTCCACTTTTCTAGATATATTCCCAGTAGTAGAATTGCTGGATCGTATGGTAGTTCTACTTTTAGTTTCTTGGGGAAACTCCACACTGTTTTCTATAGTGGCTGCACCAAGTTAAATTCCCACCAACAGTGTACAAGGGTTTGTTTTTCTCCACATCCTTGCCAACATTTGTTATTTGTACACTTTTTCATGATAGCCATTCTTACAGGTGTGAGGTGATACTCATTGTTTTTTTTTTGTTGTTGTTGTTTTGTTTTATTTTTTATTTATTTTAACATCTTTATTGGAGTATAATTGCTTTATAATGGTGTGTTAGTTTCTGCTTTATAACAAAGTGAATCAGTTATACATATACATATGTTCCCATATCTCTTCCCTCTTGCATTTCCCTCCCTCCCACCCTCCATATCCCACCCCTCTAGGTGGTCACAAAGCATGGAGCTGATCTCCCTGTGCTAACAGCTGCTTCCCACTAGCTATCTATTTTACATTTGGTAGTATATATATGTCCATGTCACTCTCTCACTTTGTCACAGCTTACCCTTCCCCCTCCCCATATCCTTAAGCCCATTTTCTAGTAGGTCTGTGTCTTTATTCCCGTCTTACCCCTAGGTTCTTCATGACCTGTTTTTTTCTTAGATTCCATATATATGTGTTAGCATATGGTATTTGTTTTTCTCTTTCTGACTTACTTCACTCTGTAGGACAGACTCTAGGTCCATCCACCTCACTACAATGACTCAATTTCGTTTCTTTTTGTGGCTGAGTAATATTCCATTGTATATATGTGCCACATATTCTTTATCAATTCAACCTATGATGGGCACTTAAGTTGCTTCCATGTCCTGGCTATTGTAAATAGAGCTGCAATGAATATTTTGGTACATGACTCTTTTTGAATTATGGTTTTCTCAGGGTATATGCCCAGTAGTGGGATTACTGGCTTGTATGGTAGTTCTATTTGTAGTTTTTTAAGGAACTTCCATAGATACTCATTGTTTTGCTTTGCATTTCTCTAATAATTAGCCATGTTGAGCATCTTTTCATGTGCCTCTTATTCATCTGTATATCTTATCTTGAAAAATGTCTATTCAGGTCTTCTACCCATTTTAGAGTGGATTATTTGTTTTATTTATATTGAGTTGTATGAACTGTTTATATATTTTGGATAATTAATCCCTTGGCAGTAGTATCATTTGCAAATATTTTCTCCCATTCCATAAACCTGGAGAAAAGGAAAACCTTTTTGTTTTGTTGATGGTTCCTTTGTTGTGCAGTAGTTTTTAAGTTTAATTATGTCCTATTTGTTTATTTTTGCTTTTATTTCTTTTGCGTCAGGAGACTTATCCAATAAAATATTACTATAATTTATGTCAAAGAATGTTCAGCCTATGTTCTTTTCTATGAGTTTTATTATTTCAGGTCTTACTTTCACGTCTTTATGAGTTTGTATTTGTATATGGTGTTAGGGAACGTTCTAATCTCATTGTTTTACATGTGGCTGTCCAGTTTTTCCAGAACCACTTGTTGAAGACACCCACTTTTCTGCATCGTATATTCTTGCTTCTTTGTCATAGATTAATTGATCATAGGTACCTGTGTGTATTTCTGGGATCTCTATTCTGTTCCATTTTTCTCTGTGTCTAGTTTTGTGCCAGTACTATGCTCTTTTGATCACTGTAGCTCTGTAGTGTAGTCTGAAGGTTGGGAGGGTTATACCACTAGCTTTGTTCATTTTTGTCAAGCTTATTTTGGCAATTCAGTGTTTTTTTTTGTGGTTCCATATGAGATTTAGGATTATTTGTTCTAGCTCTGTGAAAAATGTCAAGGGTATTTTGATAGGGATTGAATATAATCTGTAGATTACTTTGGGTAGTAGTCCATATTAACAATATTAATTCTTCAAATCTAAGAGTATAAGATTTTTTGCATTTCTTTGTAATATCTTCATTTTTCTTCATCAGTGTTTTATAGTTTTCAGACTATAGGGCAGTTACCTCCTTGGTTAAGTTTATTCCTAAGGATTTTATTCTTTTTGAGGCAATTTTAAATGGGATTGTTTTTACTTTCTCTTTCTGATATTTCATTGTTAGTATATAGAAACACAGGCTATTTCTGTATATTAATCTTTTATCCTGCAGGCCTGCTGAATTCATTTATTAGTTTTAATAGTTTTGTAGTGGAGATTAAGGGCACTCTATATAGAGTATCATGTCATTTACTAATAATGACAGTTTTATATCTTCCTTTCCAATTTGGATACTTTTATTTTATATTTTTCTTGTCTGATTGCTGTGGCTAGGATTTCCAATACTGTGTTAAGTAGAAGCATGGAGGTAGGCATTCTTGTATTGTTTCTGAATTTAACAGGAAGGCTTTCAGCTCTTCATTGTTGAGTATTATGTTGGCTGTGGGTTTGTTATAAATGGCCTTCATTATGTTGTGATATGTTTCCTCTCTAACCACTTTGATGAGACTTTTATTATAAATGAAAGTTGAATGTTGTGAAATGCTTTTTCAGTGCCTGTTGAGATGATTATGTGATTTTTATCTTTCCTTTTGTTAATGTGGTGTATCATATTGAATGATTTGCAAATGTTGAGTCATCCCTGTGACCCTGGAAAACATCTAACTTGATCATGCTGTATGATCCTTTTTATGCATTGTTGGATTCTGTTTGCTAAAATCTGTTGAAGACTTTGCATCTATATCTCTCTATATTGATTACATTCTTTTTTTATAGTATCTTTGTTTGCTTTTGGTAATAGGGTAATTGCAGTCTCATAGAATAAACTTTGGAGTATTATCTCCTTTTCAATCTTTTGGAATAGTTTGAGAAGGATAGATGTTAATTCTTCTTTATCTGTTTAGTAGAATTTCCCTGTGAAGCTGTCTGGTCATGGACTTTTGTTTGCTGGGAATTTTTTTTAAATTACAAATTCAATTTCACTCTTAGTGACTGGTCTATTTAAATTGTTTGTTTTTTCTTGACTTAGTCTTGGCAGGCTGTATGCTTCTAGAAATTTGTCCATTTTTTCTAGGTTGTTCAATTTGTTAGCATATAACTGTTCATAGTATTATGACTTTTTGTTTCTCTGGGGTACCAGTTGTTATTTCTCCTCTTTCATTTTTTATTTTGTTTATTTGTGTCATCTTTTCTTCTTGGTGAACCTGGCTAATGTTTTATAAATTTTGTTTATCTTTTCACAAAGTTAGCTCTTTGTGCCACTGATCTTTTTAATTTTTTTATCTCCTTTTTATTTATTTCCTCTCTGAACTTTATTATTTCCTTCCTTTTGGTGACTGGGCTTGGTTTGTTTTTCTCTTTCTAATTCTTTCTGGTTGTAGTATATGTTGTTTATTTGAGATTTTCCTCATTTCTTGAGGAAGTCCTGTATCACTATGAACTTCCCTCTTCAAACTGCTTTTGCTGAATCCCATAGATTTTGAAAATTTGGGTTTCCATTTTTGTTTGTCTTGAGGTATTTTCTGATTTTCTCTTTAATTTCATCATTGACCCATTCAGTTTTTAGTAGAATATTGTTTAGTTTCCTGGTGATTCTTCTTTTTTTTTTATTGCAGTATATTTTCTTTACACTGCTGTGTAAGTTTCTGCTGTACAGCAAAGTGAATCAGCCATATGTACACATATATCCCCTCTTTTTTGGATTTCCTTCCCATTTACTTCACCACAGAGCACCGAGTAGAGTTCCTTGTGCTATACAGTAGGTTCTCATTCGTTATCTATTTTGTACATAGTTCTCATTATTTTTCTGTAGTTGATTTCTGGTTTCACTCCATTGTGTTTGGAAAAAAATGCTTGGTATAATTTCTAATCCCATAAGTTTGTTTTAGCTTATTTTGTGACCTAGTGTGTAATCTATCCCATAGAATGTTCCAGGTGGAGTTGAAAAAATGTGTATTCTGCTGTTTTTGATGGAATATCCCATAGATAGCTTTTAAGACCTACTGATCAGTTGTGTCTTTATAACCACTGTTGCCTTATTGATTTTTCTGTCTGGATGATCTGTCCATTGATGTCAGTGGTGTGTTAAGGTTCCCTACAATTATTGTATTATTGTCAATTTCTCCATTCATATCTGTTAGTATTTGCTTTATGTATTTAGGTGCTCCTATATTGGGTGTATATATGCTAACGAGTATAATATCCTCTTCTTGCATTGATCCCTTTATCATTATAAAATCCCCTTCTTTGGTTTCTGTTATAGACTTTGTTTTAAAGTCTATTTTGTCTGATATGAGTATTGTTACCCCCTCTTTCTTGCAGATTTTCTGTTCACATGAAATATCTTTTTCCATTTCATAACATTCATTCTGTGTGTATCTTTAGCTCTGAAGCAAATGTCTTGTAGGAAGTATATTGAATGGTCTTTTCTTTCTTCTCTTTTTCTATCCAATCAACCATCTTATGTCTTTTGATCAGATAATTTAGTTTATTGACATTTAAAGTAATTACTGATAGGTATGTACTTACTGCCATTTTATTCCTGTTTTCCAGTTGTTTTTGTAGGTCTTCTATGTTCACTTCTTTTTCTTTTTGTTTCTCCTGTTGTGATTTGATGATTTTCTTTTATTGTATGCTGATTTCCTTTCTTTTTGATTTTTGTGTACCTCTTGTAGGTTTCTGATTTGTGGTTACCATGAGATTTGTAAACATTGACCTATATTTATATCTATTTTATTTAAACTGGTAGTCATTTAAGTTCAAATACACTCGAAAATATCTACATTTTTTACTATTTTTCCCCACATTTTGTGTTTTGGATGTCATATTTTACATCTTGCTTATCCATTTTCTGTTGATTGTAGTTATAGTTGCTTTTAATTTTTTTTAATCTACATACTGACTTATTTATGTGATCTTCAATCCTTACTATATATTTCCCTTTCCTATCAGGATTTTTCCTTTTCCATATACTCTTACATCTTTTCCATTTAAAGGTGACCCATCAACATTTCTTTTAAGCATAGGTTTAGTATTGTTGAGTTCTTTTAGTTTTTGCTTGTGTGAGAAATTATTTCTCTCTCCTATTCTGAGTGATAATCTTTCTAGGTAGACTATCCTATGTTGCAGGGTTTTCCCTTTCAGCATTTTGAATATATCATGTCATTCCCTTGTGGCCTGCAAAATTTCTGCAGAGAAATTGACTGATAGCCTTATGGGGATTCTCTTGTATATGACTCTATATGTTTCTCTTTTTGCCTTTAGAATTCTCCTTTTATTTTTAAATTTTGTCATTTTAACTATGATATGTTTTCATGTGGGTGTCTTGGATTTATCTTGTTTGGGACCCTCTTTGCTTCCTGTACCTGGGTATCTGTTTCCTTCTTTAGATTTGAGAAGTTTTCAGCCATAACTTCATCTCTCTTTCTCTCTTCTTCTTCTGGAACTTGTATAGTGTGAATATTGGCATGCTTGATATTATCCCAGAGATCTTGTATGTAGCACCTTTTTTTTTTAACTATTTGTCTTTCTGTCTGCTATTCTGATTGGGTGAGTTCCATTATTCTATCTTCCAGATCACTTATGTGTTCTTCTGTGTCATTTAGTCTGCTGCTCATTGCTTCTAGAGTGCTTAAAATATCAGATATTGAATTATCTATTTTTGATTAGGTCTTCTTTATAGTTTCTAGTTCCTTTTTAAAATGATCTGTGTTTAGATGAATTATCTTCCCTAATTCATTTAGCATTTTTATTACCAATGTTATGGATTCTTTTTCTTGTAGATTGTTTATTTCTGTTTTATTATTTTTTCAGGGGTTTTCTCTTGCTCTTTTAATCGAGAGTACTTCTTCTGTCTTTTCATTTTACTTAAGTTTCTCTGTCTCTATGAATTTAGGTGACACAATTACCTATTGTGGCCTTGAAAGGGTGTCCTTATGTGGGAACATCCCTATGCTGACTCTGTGTGCCCAATGCATTTGATGGGAGGGCTTGTTTGGTGTGGATGACAGTTATATCTTTCCTCGGGGTGTGTTGGCTGCTCTCAGCTTGGCAGGGGCTGTGCCTAGTGATGGAGGAGCTAAAGCCTGAACAGAGTGTGAAATAGGACTTCCTCTCTGCTCAGTGGCCATCATCACCCTGTCAGGGGTAGGGTCTATTCCCAAGCTGCTGGAGAGGAAGATCTGAAGCTTGGGCTCAAGTTGGCTATGTTCCTTTTAGGTGTGTGATTTTTCTTCTCCCTGCACTGGAGCATTTGCTCCAAAGGAAGGGAGTGCTGAAGCAAGTGGGGCTTATGTGCTTATAGAGGTCAAATGTTCTGCCTGTGTAGTCATCTCCACTCAGATGCAGCCCATGGTCACATGATTTCCCCTGTTGTGGTCTCCCCAGATCTAGAGCTATGCTGTCATGTGAAGTGGGAAGGGCCAGAGCATTTGCCTGGCTTGTGCTGGGATGCACTTCAAGCTGGTTTTGGGAATTCTGAGCCACCACAGTTGTCAGAAGTCTGAGCTATTTCTAGGGTGCTCTTTGAGTAAACACCAACTATGGCTGTCACTACCCAAACTGGGCTGTGCCCTAGGTCCCTGGATCACTTCTGTATTCTTAGATTGAGTCTTTTCCCAGGTCCTGGATGCCCTAGATCCAGGGCCAAGCTATGGTAAGGAGTGGGCTAGGTTCAGGTTAGCTTGGTTTGCTCTGGAGAACACAACAAGGAGGCAGCTGCTAGAGCAGAACTCTCTCCACCCTGCCTGGGGGCAAGACGGCACTTGTACACACCTCATAATTGGAGTCTAGGTTTCTCCAGCCTTTCTATCTGTTGCAGTGGTTCTTTGAACTTTCAAGGGAGCTTGTCTCATATGTGTAGGACCCCAGGACTGGCTTGACCTGCTCACTCCCTAGGGTGAGGGTCTGCCAATGTAGTATTCCCTTTTCATTTTTTCCCTTCCCAGTGAGACACAAATCCCCACCTGATGTTTTCTTCCCATCCTACCCAATTATGTCTTTATCTTTTCTACAGCCTTGGTTGTTTAGGAGCCCTTATACCAATTTCCAGTTAGTTTTCCATGAGAATTTTTCCACATATAGATGTATTTTTGATGTGTTCATGGTGGGAGGTGAATTTCATATCCTCATACTCAATCATCTTGATCTCCCTCATATTTAGAAGTTAATCTTACATTAATCTTTTTTATGTCTGGATTATTACACAAAACATATTCCCATGTGAAAAAGCCTTAATGTTATTTTTTACAAGAGACATTTGTATTCTACAAACTGATACTAAAAGTTTTTAACTCAAGCAAATGTTGGTCTAATGGTGGAATAAAATAAAATAAGTTTGAAGCAAAATTTTTTGGGAAAAATTTTTCTCAGTTTCAAACATAATAGTTTATTTTTCATTCACATAATCCAAACCAAGTATTTCTGATTACTGGCTGACCTCTTCTTCAAATGGAGCTTCAGGAAAAATGTTGTGTCTCCAACTTTTTCAGTATATGGCTTTCAAAATCCCCTGTATTACAATTTAAAAGATTTCAGGATTAGAAAGAGCATGAAAAATTGAGAATGGGAAGGTTTTATAAGAAGGTCCTGGAAAAGAAGCAAAATATTACATGCATTACATTGACTGGAGCTTCTTCATATGGTCACATCTTACTGATTATTTATTTTTTAAGAAAAAGTGAAAATTGGTTTAGTAAAATGCTTGCCAGTTTCTGCACAATAGACGTGCAAATAAATATCAACTCTCTTTTGTTAAATCAAAATATACTTTCTTTTGACTTCCTCTGAGAGACAATTCTTCATACATATATTTAACAGAGGAGTATGTTTACAAAAACCTACTCTAGACTATTCATTTTTCTCTGCCAGTTTATCCAAAGGCTGCCCAATATCTATAATAAGTAAGTAATCTCTCCAAATTTCACTATTTCATATTTTAAAAATTTTGCTAATCTCATGCCAACATAACTTAGTAACATATGCTTTTCTTCTTTAGGCACATTATACTCAGATTAAATAGAATAATATATCTATGATGGTAAAGGTCCCATTCATGCCATCCTGAATTTGGTTCATGTATTTATATCTCTAGGAATTTATGCATTCCTTAGTTTGAACTTATCCAAATTCTATCTTTAGATATCCCTCATGGACCAATGGTATATACTATAAGGTGTGGTATATAAATTCAGCTAGAAATGAATAATACCTTTGTCTATAGTTGTGGTGTATTATACTGAGAGTAAAATATTGGAATAAATCATGAAAGATGGGAATCAGGAAAGAACCAGAGATGTCCTAATAATCTTGGTTACTGAATTCAAACACTATTGGGTAGGATCAAAAAAATTGAATTAATGATAAATGAAAGGAATTGTAAAGGTTTGAAGAAAGATGGCCTGGGCAAATGCTGTGATCCCAAGCATGCATTGCTCTTCATGTCATTTTTCAGGCTGCTCAGAGTCAATATATATACAGCAAGAACTACTTAGAGCATCTGAAATGCAGTATACTCTCATTAACTTTCAGTTTCAGGACGAATGTTGACATTTCTATGAAAATTTCTTTATTCCTTCCATTGAAAGTCAAACATATTTTTGTGAACTCACTTTTACCAAATACCTCTTATATATGGTTTGATGTTTATATTTTTTGTAGTATTATTTGTGTGCATGTTATAACTCTAACAAGTCATTTACATACTAGAATTTTATAAAATAAATAACATATTTAAAATATCAAACAGTACTGAGAATATAGTGGTAACTCAAAAATATACCCTCGAAGGATCCCAAATTCTCTACCTTCTTCATTTATTTCAAAAGAGTTGATTAAATATTTTTTTAATAAACAAATCAACAAATTAATAAAGTAGATGTTTAGGAGACTAGCATGTAATAGTAATGGTAGAGTCACTTATAAATTATGACCTTGGGTAAAAGTTTAACTTTCATTAAACTCACTTTCCTTGTGAGTAAATAAAAGTGTTGAACAAGAAGCTCACTAGGAATCTGTATACTTCTAATTTGCACTGTCTTTCTACTCTTTTAAACCGAATTTCCACTAATTTGCTGCTTAAAACAATACCCATTGAATATCTCACAATTTCACGAGCCAGAAGTCTGGACATAGCATGACTCAACTGGGTTTCCTGCCCAGGGTTTCACAGATTGAAATCAAGGTGCCAACAGAGCTGCAATCTTATGTGGAGACTCTGAGGAATAAGTCAATTCCAAACTCCTGATTGATGGCAGAATTTGACATGGCAAATTGAACCTTTCCCTGACTTCCCTTTCTGTTTGTAATTACATCTACATAATAAAATTCCTTTACCATGTAACATAATATAACTGCAGGAATAAAACCAAGGAGAGAAGATCATGGAGCCCAAAAATATATCTACCATAGATATTATATTCAAAAAGCCTCTAGAGATGTACAAAGCCAGAATGAGTAGATTTCAGAAGTTATTATTGCCCACTACTTTGAGGTCTGCAGTTAGCTACATTTTAGAGAGAGAATGGTTGAAACATATTTTCTTTTGCCTTTGGTGGGGTGCATGCCAACCCTGCGAACAAATGATTCTCTCACATACACTTGTGATTTAAACTATTAACAAATAAGATTTTTCTATTTACTGAAGTCTACTGGCTATCCTAGGCAGCCTAAGGGTGGTGCAAAAAATGGTCCAGAGCATGGCAGGGTCAACACAGAAAGAGTTCTTTGAACACCCTTCTCTCTTTCCAGTGCTAAGAAGCCATAATAACATACTATCAACTGAATGTTAAATAAATGTGCACTTAATTTATGCCACATTTAATTCATATGTCTAAGTTGGCCTGACACAAGCTTAAATATTAATGCACATATTGCAGTACAGCTAGTAAACTTGGAAAAGTATGTAAAATGTATTTAGAAATAATGCAACTTGGAGAAAAAAAATTTTCAAAAATATCTGGGATACCTCTGAATACAGAATGAGCACTTTCTGGGAATATTCCAATTTTACCTGCTGTCATCTCTCTCCAAATTACTTCAGAAATGCCAAGTTTCGTTGAGTATTGTATACACAGGTGGCTCTGTATAATTGCATTTAATGCATTGGGGAAAGAGAGGAGGAGTAAAATACCAATTTAGAACGTATGACTTTTAATAGAACTACATTAGCAAATGTAAAGCACATTATAATAAAATCTCCATATCTGGAAAGCTACTGACGAAGGAAGAGTGTTCCAACCACCTGAATTTCCTGGTCTGTGGATGATTATCCTGAATTCCCTTCCTGCTTTGAAATACTTTGTAAAATGCATGTATTCACTTTCATGAATTAAAAATTTGTCATTATACTGTTGAATTATTGATTAAGGAAATCTGCCATAGATCTTTGTCAAAGATTGGGAGTAGAAAGTAAATGAGCTATAGTAGCGTGGACTGAACTGCCCAGAGCCCAACACATGCCCCAGAAATGTAGTGCACAAGCAACAAATGGGGTGTCAAATATATTTGTAATACTGACCTTTGTAGTTGCCATTTACTGACAATATTGTAATGTGGTGAATTCAATTAGTTGAGGGTATTGGTGAATAGAAGCTTATTTTGCTGTATGCATGCACTCACATGCAAAGTGAAAAATCAGTGCTGGTGCTTGTAGTCTATTTATTTAGTCCTTCCTGGTTCTATGGCTAGGTGGAAGTTGGGGACAGATATGCATTATAGTTATTTGAAAATCCTTTTGATAATTCTGTGGGGGGGCATCAAAGGAATGATTTTGGAAATCATAAAGCAAAGTGTCAGTCTAGCCACGAACCAGTGATGTAACTTTGAATGCCATTTTTCTAGTTTTCCCAGTTGTATTAAGATATAATTGACATATAGCACTGTATAAGTTTGAGGCGTACATCATAGTAATTTCAGTTACATCATCATGAAATAACTCATAATAAGTTTAGTGAACATCCATCATTTCAAACTGATACAAATATGAAGAAATAGAAAAAAAGGTATTTTCCCTTGTGATAACAACTCATGATTTTCTTTAACAATTTTCATATATAACATACAGCAATGTTAATTATATTTATCATGTTGTCCATTAGATCCCTACTACATATTTATCTTATAACTGGAAATTTGTACTTTTAAAATGCCTTCATACAATTCCCTCACCCCCAAACCCCACTTCTGATAACCACAAATCTGATCTCTTTTTCTATGTGTTTGTTTGTTTTTGAGGTATACTTGACTTATAGCACTATGATATTTTCTATTACACAATAGAGTGATTCAATATTTCTATACATTTCAAAATGATCACCATGATAAATCTAGTTATGATCTGTCACCATACTAAGATATTATGTAATTATTGACTATATTCCCCACACTGTACATTTTATCCTCATGACTCATTTATTTTGTAACTGAAAGTTTGTACTTCTTAACCTCCCTCACCTATTGCTTTCTTCTCCTCATCTCCCTCACTCCTGGCAACCACCTTTTTTTTCTCTGTATCTATAATTCTGTTTCTGTTTCTGTTTCTGGTTTGCTATGTTTATTCTTTTTTGTGTGTGTTTGTTTTAATTTCACATATAAGAGAAATAATATATTATTTACCTTTCTCTGATAATTATTTCACTTATCATAGTACCCTCTAGGTCCATCCAAAGCAAATGGCAAGCTTTCATTCTTTTTATGGCTGAGTAATATTCCTTTGTATATATACACCAAATCTTCTTTACCCATTCATCTATTCATGAGCACTTAGGTTGCTTCTATATCTTGGCTATTGTAAATAATGTTGCAATGATCATAAGGGTGCATATATCTCTTCTAATTAGTGTTTTGGTTTTCTTTGGATAAATACCCAGGAATGGAATTGCTGGATCATATAATAGTCTACTTTTAACTTTTTGAGGAATACTCTTACTGTTTTCTATAGTGGCTGCACAAGTTTACATTCCCATCAGCAGTGAACCAGGGTTCCCGTCCTAGCCAACACTTGTTATTTGTGGTCTTTTTGATAACAGACTTTCTGACAGGTGTGAGGCGACATGCCATTGTGATTATGATTTGCATTTCCATGGTGATTAGTGATGTTGAGAATCTTTTCAAGTACTTGTTGGACATCTATAAGTCTTCTTTGGAAAAATGTCTATTCAGACACTACCCATTTTTTTAATCCAGTTGTTTGTCTTATTTCTTTTTTGGGGTGTTTGGTTGATTTATCTCTCTTGCAATTAAGAGACATGGATGCACCAGGGGTGTGGAGAGCTCTCTTACATGGTAAAAGGACTGCAAGGGGTCAGCCAATTCACCCTCTTCTTGGCTTTTTATTTTAATACATCTTTATTGGAGTATAATTGCTTCACAATGTCGTGTTAGTTTCTGTTGTACAAAAAAGTGAATCAGCCATATGCATACATATATCCCCATATCCCCTCCCTCTTGAGTCTCCCTCCCAACCTCCCTATCCCACCCCTCTAGGTCGTTGCAAAGCACTGAGCTGATCTCCCTGTGCTACGCTACTGCTACCCACTAGCTATCTATTTTATATTTGGTAGTGTATATATGTCAATGTTACTCTCATTTTGCCCCAGCTTCCCCTCCCCCCATCCTGTGTCCTCAAGTCCATTTTCTATGTCTGCATCTTTATCCCTGCCCTGCCACTATGTTCATCAGTATAATTTTTTTTTTTTTAGATTCCACATATATGTGTTAGCATATGGTATTTGTTTTTCTCTTTCTGACTTACTTCACTCTGCATGACAGACTCCAGGTCCATCCAGCTCACTACAAATAAATCAATTTTGTTTCTTTTTATGGCTGAGTAATAGTCCATTGTATACATGTGCCACATCTTCTTTATCCATTCATCAGTTGATGGACACTTAAGTTGCTTCCATGTCCTGGCTCTTGTAAATAGTGCTGCAATGAACATTCTGGTGCATGTCTCTTTTTGAACTATGGTTTTCTCAGAGTATATGCCCTATAGTGGGATTGCTGGGTCATATGGCTAAACTATTTTTAGTTTTTTGAGGAACCTCCATACTGTTCTCCATAGTGGCTGTATCAGTTTACATTCCCACCAACAGTGCAGGAGAGTTCCCTATTCACCACACCCTCTCCAGCATTTATTGTTTCTGCATTTTTTGATAATGGCCATTCTGACTGGTTTGAGAGGATACCTCATTGTAATTTTGAATTGTAATTATTTTTGATGATTATAAAGTTGTAAAAAAATTATTTGTATTTGTGGGAATATGATAAAAGTTAAAGATCAACATTCATTTGGTTAGAGACAGCATAACAGATGCCAAATAGTTTATGTGATGATTCAACAAATAAATGCTACAGATTTTTATGTAGTAGCAATTAATTGGAGAGTGAAAGCACTTCCAAATTCAACGAGAGAAAAAATGAATAAAGCTATTTTAATTTTCAATCTTGTTTCTTTTTTAAAAAACACATTAGCTAACTTTATTTGCTGTGTTTGGAGGCCAGTACATTAGAAAAAATAAAAAGCACAAGACATAATTTCTGTTTGGAGCAATTTTAAATGGACCTACATGAGAAAATATTTTCTGTGGCTAGTCCACATGTTTATTTATGACAATGGATGGGTCATAACACTTGAGGGTGAGGAAGGTTCGCTTTTCTCCACACACTCTCCGGCATTTGTTGTTTGTAGATTTTCTGATGATGCTCATTCTAACTGGTGTGAGGTGATACCTCATTGTAGTTTTGATTTGCCTTTCTCTAATGATTAGTGGTGCTGAGCAGCTTTTCAAATGCCTCTTGGCCATCTGTATGTCCTCTATGGAGAAATGTCTATTTAGGTTTTCTGCCCATTTTTTATTGGGTTTTTGTTTTTTTTAATATTGAGTAGCATGAGCTGTTTATATATTTTGGAGATTAATCCTTTTTCTGTTGATTCTTTTGCAAATATTTTCTCCCATTCTGAGGGTTGTCTTTTTGTCTTGTTTATAGTTCCCTTTGCTGTGCACAAGGTTTTAAATTTCACTAGGTCTTATTTGTTTATTCTTATTTCCATTACTCTAGGAGGTGGGTCATAAATGATCTTGCTGTGATTTATTCAAAGAGTGTTCTTCCTATGTTTTCCTCTAAGAGTTTTATTGTGTCTGGTCTTACATTTAGGTCTTTAATCCATTTTGAGTTTATTTTTGTGTATGGTGTTAAGGAGTGTTCTAATTTCATTCTTTTACTTGTAGCTTCCAGTTTTCCCAGCACCACTTATTGAAGAGACTGTCTTTTCTCCATTGTATATCCTTGCCTCCTTTGTCATCATTGACCGTAGCTGCATGGGTTTATCTCTGGGCTTTCTCTCCTTTTCCACTGATCTATATTTCTTTTTTGTGCCAGTACCATACTGCCTTGATTACTGTAGCTTTGCAGTATAGTCTGAAATAAGGGAGTCTGATTCCTCCAGTTGCGCTTTTTCCCCTCAAGTTTGCTGTGGCTATTTGGCGTCTTTTGTGTCTCCATAAAAATTTAAAGATTATTTTGTTCTAGTTCTGTAAAAAATGCCATTGGTAATTTGACAAGGATTGCACTGAATGTGTAGATTGCTTTGGGTAGTATAGTCTTTTTCACAATATTGATTCTTCCAATCCAAGAACATGGAATATCTGTCCATATACCATGTTTGTGTCATCTTTGATTTCTTTCATAAGTGTCTTAGAAAAACTTGATAGTTTTTTGATGTTATAAAACTAGAGATAAATGGTGGTTCATAATTATTGTTTAGCTTAATATTGGGCTGAATTTCTTAGCATTTTTAATAGAATCTGTTCAAATACATCAAAGGTAAAAATAAATTTGCCAACAACATAAATAAGGTATAAATACAATTCACTTAGATGTACTAAAGTCTAACACACAGCAGTCTCTTTAAAGTGGCCTTAAACATGATATATCCATAAGATGATATGGTTATTATAGCTGAAATAAGAATGAGAATAAAAGGAACCACAGAAAGTAGAAGAATATTAATCTATGTTTAAAGAGAATTTCTGATATTTGTGGAGTAGTATTTTGGTGTAGGATAAGTTAAGCACTACATGATTTGCTATGAACCAGCAAACAGGATTAATCTCTACTCATCTATCAGGAAGACTGATGATCTTCTTTGGCTTGTTAATGCAGGGTCTTTTTTCAGTATCAGTTGTCTTAGTGATGAAAGTTTTATGGCTCAACAATTTTCCAAGGTTACTCTATTTATAGTGGACAGTAATTTGCCAATTTAACCACTGTTGCTTGGAGTAACATTCATTCTGCTCTTCAACTATACATTCATATTTATTGTGATATGTGATGATTATATGTCACAGCTGAGTAAGATCCAGAACGTTTACTGTGGTGACTAAAAAGCTGTCAGAACTCAACCTCAAATTTGTTTCTTTGGATTTAATATATAAAGAGCTTATATACACATTTGTTGTTAACTAATTCTCTTATTTATCTCTTGATGTTACAGCATTTCTATTATCTTTGTTCTGTTCTTTGTTACAATTGGTAAAAATAGAGCCTGTACTTTTTAAAACTTCTCCTGGAAATTTGTATTAAAATTTAGCCAGTATAAATTATGTTTTATAAGATGCATTTGTTCTGGAAGGAAGAAAAAGCTAAAAATATAATCAACATCTACTGGGAGCTTCCTGTCACATGTATTATTTCATTTAAACTATAAAATATTTTATTACTGTGAATATTTCATAAGTAGCTGTAGGATGCAAGGGTGAGCTGTCCTTTGGAAACAGTGTAATAAATATACCTATGGCTCAAACATAAAGCATTTCCACAGATAAACTGCAAAGCTATTCTAATTTAAATGTGAGCAGTAGGCAATCCAGAAATCTGGAATAAAACACATAGAAGGTCCTGAATTCAACTATTTACCAAGTGCTGCTGAGGGAGCAGCACTATTTAAGTCTGCGTGGCTATCAAGTGATGATTTAAAAATTCATTGAAGGGAGATGACACCATGAACCAAGTAGTTTGAGAAGGCTAGAGAGGGATATTGTAGAGAGAAAGGTAAGAGAAACAAAGGGTGCAAGATAGAGATAAGGAGAAAGTACATGAGTCCAAAAGCAGAGATAGGAAGGAACAGGTGGGAATCATGTTTCTAAGATAAGGACAAAGTGAAGATTGGATAGACATTGAATAAATATAAGTTCCCTCATATAGTCCTTTTAATTTGATAACTTTTTGTCTGTCAATATCTGATTTCTCAATAAAAAAGTTTCTACAGGTCCCTTGTAATATCATTCGGTGAGCACTCTCCCAGAGATCTCTGTCTCAATGTTAAGACTGAGGTCCACTCAAAGAAAAGCAAGCTCCAGTGCTGGACCACCCATGTCAAACAACTAGCAAGACAGGAACACTACCTCACTCATTAACAGAGAGGCTTCCTAAAATCAGTCTAAGTTCACAGACACCACAAAACACATGACTAGAGGCAGTCATGACCACAAGAACACGGGCACCAGTCCCCTCCACCAGGAAGCCTATACAACCTACTGAACCAAAATACCTGCTGGGGGGAGACAGCAAAAACAACAGGAACTACGAACCTGTAGCCTGTGAAAAGGAGACCACAAACAGAGTAAGTGAAGCAAAATGAGAAGACAGAGAAACACACAGCAGATGAAGGAGCAAGGTAAAAACCCACCAGACCAAACAAATGAAGAGGAAATAGGCAGTCTGCCTGAAAAAGATTTCAGACTAAGGATAGTAAAGACGTTCCAAAATCTTGGAAATAGAATGGGGAAAATACAAGAAACATTTAACAAGGAACTGGAAAAACGAAAGAGCAAACAAACAATGATGAACAACACAATAAATGAAATTAAAAATTATCTAGAAGGAATCAATAACAGAAAAACTGAGGCAGAAGAATGGATGACTGACCTGAAAGATAAAAGAGTGGATATAACTGCTGCAGAGCAGAATAAAGGAAAAAGAATGTAAAGGACAGCCTCAGAGACCACTGGTACAACATTGAACACATCAACAGTTGAATTATAGGGGTACCAGAGGAAGAAGAGAAACAGAAAGTGACTGAGAAAATATTTGAAGAGATTATAGTTGAAAATTTCCCTAATATGGGAAAGGAAATTGGAATCCAAGTCCAAGAAGTGCAGAGAGCCCCATACAGGATAAATCCAAGGAGAAACATGCCAAGACACATATTAATCAAACTATCAAAAATTAAATCTAAAGAAAAACTATTAAAAGCAGCAAGAGAAAAGCAACAAATAACATGCAGGGGAATCACCATAAGGCTAAGAGCTGATCTTTCAGTAGAAATTCTGCAAGCCAGAAGGGAGTGGCAGGACATACTTAAAGTGATGAAGGAGAAAATCCTACAACCAAGATTATGTTACCCAGCAAGGATCTCATTCAGATTTCATGGAAAAATTAACACCTTTACAGACAAGCAAAAGCTGAGAGAGCTCAGCACCACCAAACCAGCTTTACAACAAATTCTAAAGGAACTTCTCTAGGCAAGAAACAGAGGAGAAAGAAAAGACCTACAATAACAAACCCAAACATTTAAGAAAAGGGGAATAGGAACAAATATATCGATAATTACCTTAAATGTAAATGGATTAAATGCCCCCACCAAGAGAGACAGACTGGCTGAACAGATACAAAAACAAGATCCATATATAAGCTCTCTAAAAGAGACCCACTTCAGATCTAGGGACACATACAGACTGAAAGTGAGGGGATGGAAAAAGATATTCCATGCAAATGGAAATCAGAAGAAAGCTGGAGTAGTAATTCTCATATCAGAGAAAATAGATTTTAAAATAGACTTTACAAGAGACAAAGAAGGACACTACATAATGATCAAGAGATCGATCCAAGAAGAAGAAATAACAATTATAAATATTTATGCACCCAACATAGAAGTACCTCAATACATAAGGCAAATACTAATGCCATAAAAGGGGAAATCGACAGCAACACATTCATATTAGGGGAATTTAACACCCCACTTTCACCAATGGACAGATCATCCAAAATGAAAATAAATAAGGAAACACAAGCTTTAAATAGTACATTAAAAAAGATGCACTTAATTGATATTTCTAGGACATTCCATCCAAAAACAACAGAATACACATTTTTCTCATGTTCTCATTGAACATTCTCCAAGATAGATTATATCTTGGATCACAAATATAGACTTGGTAAATTTAAGAAAATTGAAATCGTATCAAGTATCTTTTCCGACCACAATGCTATGAGACTAGATGTCAATTCCAGGAAAAGACCTGTAAAATACAAACACATGGTGGTTAAACAATACCCTACTTTATAACGAAGTGATCACTGAAGAAATCAAAGAGGAAATAAAAAAATACCTAGAAATAAATGACAATGGAGAAACGACGACCCAAAACCTATGGGATTCAGGAAAAACAGTGCAAAGAGGGAAGTTTATAGCAATACAATCCTACCTTAAGAAACAGGAAACAACTCGAATAAAAAAACTAACCTTGTACCTAAAGAAATTAGAGAAAGAAGAACAAAAACCCCCCAAAGTTAGCAGAAGGAAAGAAGTCATAAAGATCATATCAGAAATAAATGAAAAAGAAATGAAGGAAAAGATAACAAAGATCAATAAAATTAAAAGCTGGATCTTTGAGAAGATAAACAAAATTGATAAACCATTAGCCAGACTCATCAAGAAAAAAAGGGAGAAGACTCAAATCAATAGAATTAGAAATGAAAAAGGAGAAGTAACAACAGACACTGCAGAAATACAAAAGAACATTAGAGATTAGAAGCAACTCTATGCCAATAAAATGGACAACCTGGAAGAAATGGACAAATTCTTAGAAATGCACAACCTGCCAAGACTGAATCAGGAAGAAATAGAAAATATGAACAGACAAGTCACAAGCACTGAAATTGAAATTGTGACTAAAAATCTTCCAACAAACAAAAGTCCAGGACCAGATGGCTTCACAGGCAAATTCTACCAAACATTTAGAGAAGAGAGAATACATATCTTTCTCAAACTCTTCCAAAATATAGCAGAGGGAGGAACACTCCCAAACTCATTCTATGAGGCCACCATCACCCTGATACCAAAACCAGACAAAGATGTAACCAAGAAAGAAAACTACAGGCCAATATCACTGATGAACATAAATGAAAAAACCCTCAACAAAATACTAACCAACAGAATCCAACAGCCCATTAAAAGGATAATACACCATAATCAAGTGGGGTTTATTCCAGAAATGCAAGGATTCTTCAATATATGCAAATCAATCAACGTGATACACCATATTAAAAAATTGAAAGAGAAAAATCATATGATCATCTCAATGGATGCAGAGGAAGCTTTCAACAAAATTCAACACCCATTTATGATAAAAACCCTGCAGAGAGTAGACATAGATGGAACATTCCTCAACATGATAAAGGCCATATATGACAAACCCACAGCCAACATCGTCCGCAATGGTGAAAAACTGAAACCATTTCCAATAAGATCAGGAACAAGACAAGGTTGCCCACTCTCCCCATTCTTATTCAATATAGTTTTGGAAGTTTTAGCCACAGAAATCAGAGAAGAAAAAGAAATAAAAGGAATTCAATTTGGAAAAGAAGAAATAAATCTGTCACTGTTTGCAGGTGACAAGATTCTATACATAGAGAATCCTAAAGATGCTACCAGAAAACTACTAGAGCTAATCAATGAATTTGGTAAAGTAGCAGGATACAAAATTAATGCACAGAAATCTCTGGCATTCTTATACACTAGTGATGAAAAATCTGAAAGTGAAATTAAGAAAACACTCCCATTTACCATTGCAACAGAAAGAATAAAATATCTAGGAATAAACCTACCTAAGGAGACAAAAGACCTGTATGCAGAAAATTATAAGACACTGATGAAGGAAATTAAAGATGATACAAATAGATGGAGAGATATACCATATTCCTGGATTGGAAGAATCAATATTGTGAAAATGACTCTACTATCCAAAGCAATCTACAGATTCAACTTAATCTCTATCAAACTACCACTGGCATTTTTCACAGAAGTAGAACAAAAAATTTCACATTTTGTATGGAAACACAAAAGACCCCGAATAGCCAAAGCAATCTTGAGAACGAAAAATGGAGCTGGAGGAATCAGGCTCCCTGACTTCAGGTTATACTACAAAGCTACAGTAATCAAGACAGTATGGTATTGGCACAAAAACAGAAAGATAGATCAATGGAACAGGATAGAAAGCCAGAGATAAACCGACACACATATGGTCACCTTATCTTTGGTAAAGGAGACAAGAGTATACAGCAGAGAAAAGACAGCCTCTTCAATAAGTGGTGCTGGGAAAACTGGAAGGTACATGTAAAAGTATGAAATTAGAACACTCTCTGACACCATACACAAAAATAAACTCAAAATGGATTAAAGGCCTAAATGTAAGGCCAGACACTATCAAAGTCTTAGAGGAGAAAATAGGCAGAACACTCTATGACATAAATTACAGCAAGATCCTTTTTGACCCACCTCCTAGAGAAATGGAAATAAGAACCAAAATAAACAAATGGGACCTAATGAAGCTTAAAAGATTTTGCACAGCAAAGGAAACCATAAACAAGACCAAAAGACAACCCTCAGAATGGGAGAAAATATTTGCAAATGAAGCAACTGACAAAGGATTAATCTCCAAATTTTACAAGTAACTCATGCAGCTCAATAACAAAAAAACATACAACCCAATCCAAAAATGGGCAGAAGACTTAAATAGACATTTCTCCAAAGAAGATATACAGATTGCTGACAAATGCATGAAAGAATGCTCAACATCATTAATCATTAGAGAAATGCAAATCAAAACTACCATGTGGTATCATCTCACACTGGTCAGATTGGCCATCATCAAAAATCTAGAAACAATGAATGCTGGAGAGGGTGTGGAGAAATGGGAACACTATTGCACTGTTGGTGGGAATGTAAATTGATACAGCCACTATGGAGAACAGTATGGAAGTTCCTTAAAAAACTACTAATAGAACTACCATACGACCCAGCATTCCCAGTCCTGGGCATATACCCTGATAAAATCATAATTCAAAAAGGGTCATGTACCACAATGTTCATTGCAGCTCTATTTACAATAGCCAGGACATGGAATCAACCTAAGTGTCCATCAACAGATGAATGCATAAAGAAGATGTGGCACATATAGACAATGGAATATTACTCAGCCATAAAAGGAAATGAAATTGAGTTATTTGTAATGAGGTGGATGGAGTTAGAGTCTGTCATACAGAGTGAAGTAAGTCAGAATGAGAAAGGCAAATACCATATGCTAACACATAATATATGGAATCTAAAACATACCAAACAAACAAACAAACAAACAAAAGGTCATGGAGTACCTAGGGGTAAGACAGAATAAAAACACAGACATACTAGAGTATGGACTTGAGGATATGGGGGCGGTAAGCTGTGACAAAGTATGAGAGTGTCATGGACATATATACACTACCAAACATAAAATAGATAGCTAGTGGGAAGTAGCCGCATAGCACAGGGAGATCAGCTAGGTGGTTTGTGACCACCTAGAGGGGTGGGATAGGGGGAGTTGAGGGAGGGAGACACAGGAGGGAAGAGATATGGGAACATATGTATATGTATAACTGATTAACTTTGTTATAAAGCACAAACTAACACACCACTGTAAAGCAATTATACTCCAATAAAGCTGTTGAAAACAACAACAACAACAAAAAACTGGATTGTCATTAAAAGCAATTCTTCTTACTCCTGAAATAATTAATAAAGTTACTTTATGCTATGAAAAAAAAATATTAGCTTGTTCATGTTCCCATTTACATTGATCAGTCCTGATATTTTATGTTAAATATCAAACAAGGAACAATTATAATGCATTTAATAAAATTAGATTGGAAGGAGGAATGCTTCAATATTAAAAAAAAGAAGGAAACATAAGCTCTTACACACCTGATAATTAGTTCCCATGGCCTGCCTGTGCCATGTTCCTATGGACTACACTTCAGCATGCAGCAAACTCATTTCCACTCTTGAATTGGCATGTGAATGGATCCTGCTTCTTCACCTTGGCATTCACCTTTTTCTAAAGACTGAAGATTCAGGGAAGGGAGACTGATGATCAAAATGGAAAGGGCATCATCAGAGAATCCATAGTCTTAAGAAAGCTACAGTAGTTTGATTTTACATTTTCTTATTAGCTGTAATTGGTCTACAATAATTTGTTTAGATGGTGCAGTTCAATTGGTCTGGGTGTCTTTTCACCTCCTCCACCTTTGCGAACTGGGCCATCCTTAAGTTTCCAAACCCTCCCTGGCCTCTGGCAGGAACCAATAGAAAACTCACATTTAGGTACATTTGAAGGTAAGATTCTCTTCCTAGTATTCTCAAATTCATCATAAAGTTGACCATATACTCTGCTTATATTGTAAGACCAATTTACACAAGATCCCCATGCAATCTCAGCTAATAGATAGCCCTAAGTAATTTATGCAAGCTCATTTTATGAGTGGATCGAGACAGAAGGTGATATCTAAAGCAATATCACTGAAAAAAACATGCTGTACACATTCAAAGTGTTTAAGAAATGTCTTTAAGAGAGATGGTTTCAAAATATAATCAGATAAGGTACCTGAATTATTTTTCATCTGCAAATTGGTAATCAAAATTTGGCATACTTTGTACATCACAGTAAATTTTTTTCTTATTTTCTATTCAAAATTTCCCATTTTCTATCTAAATTAAAAATTGGGTTACATCAACTTGCGTTTTGGAAATGGTAATGAAGCATTTAAACTAAAATAAGATCATTCACCTGTGACATATGCTGATAGGAAGTGTAAAGTGGATTTTTCCAACCTGATTGTCAGTTTACTTCTGCCATATCTAGTGTTGTTGATTCCCAGTTCCTCTTCAAGTTTTAGGTTTTTGTTTAATTTTTATCCTGGCCTTTCTGGGCTTATTAGAATCTGTAAACTGTGAACAAGTATAACTTTTATTATTTTAATTTTTATTGTATAAAGAACTAATATTTTTATTTACAAAGAAAAATGACAGGGAAGAAGAACTCCATTAGGCCTGTTTGCATGTATAACTGATTTCTTTCCTTTTTAAAATATAGGATCTGGGAGAGCAACATGTGGATTTGGGTCATTTTGTGAAAGTCAACTGTTCTCAGCTGAAAATGTAAACACTTTTTGGTGCTAAATCTTCCTCCCCAGCAGTGTGTCATCAGCTGGAAGTGACGGCCTGGTTTTTGTTTTGTTTTGTTTTGTTTTTTATACAGACAGCTTGGAGTGGAGACTTCTTGCTCTAAGAAGCCCAGTTTCCCAATTTGAAGAAAACATTCATAACTTCAAAATTCTCTCCAGTTGAGCTCCCTGGGGTGTGGGGCAGTTAATAATCTCAAAATCACAATCCAGAGAAGTCAACCTGACCTTTTACCTCAGAAAGCCACATATTCCCTTAGTTGCAACGGCAGCCTGAGGCACCACGGAGGCAGAAATCCTAAGAGCTTTTCTTACCGTTGCAGATGCAAGGAAGCAGCTAGGGTTATTTCTTGTATATCTTATAGCTGACCTAATCACACCTTCCTCTGTGAAACTCCATCTCCAAATTTAACGGATGTGACAAAAAAGTCTTCAACTGTCTACAAACACTCCTCTGATCTAATAAAAATGTCAGTTTGTGCTACCACAGGTTTAAATAGCTTCCTAAAATAGCTTTAAAATGTGGGAGAATAGAAATTACTCACAATTTGGAGCATTAAGAATGCTGAGAAGATGGGCTTCCTTGGTGGTGCAGTGGTTGAGAATCTGCCTGCCAATGCAGGGGACACGGGTTCGAGCCCTGGTCTGGGAGGATCCCACATGCTGCGGAGCAACTAGGCCTGTGAGCCACACTACTGAGCCTGCACATCTGGAGCCTGTGCTCCACAACAAGAGTGGCCACGATAGTGAGAGGCCCGTGCACTGTGATGAAGAGTGGCCCCCACTTGCCACAACTAGAAAAAGCCCTTGCACAGAAACGAAGACACAACACAGCAAAAATAAATTAAGTAATTAATAAACTCGTACCCCCAACATGTTCTTAAAAAAAAAAAAAGAATGCTGAGAGGAAAATAAAAGAAGGAAATAAAATTATGGGAAAGAAGGCTATAAGTCTTGTAATGTATTCACAGAGGATAGAACAAAAGAAACTCTCTTGTTGATAAAGAAGAGCAGGCTAAGTGCCCAAGACACACTCAGTCCTCTGTAACTTTTCAGGAGCAACCCTGTTCAGTGGTGGGGCTGGATGGGGGCTGGGCAAGTCCACTCACTGTTATCAGTGCCTCTTGCAGCACACTGTGAGGACACAGCCTTTACAAGTTCATCTCTCGCTTGCTTCTGATTTAGATCTTCATTGCCAGATACTCAATATTTTTCTGATTGACCTTCAATTAGGAGTGGCTCCAAACCCTTTAGCTTTAAGTTTCACTTCCCCTTCTCCTCATTCCCCATGGCTTCTCAATCAAATGGTTGGAGACAAACGTATTGGGAGACTGGGATGCTATTAAGGAACACCTTGCAAGGTGGATTTGTTAAAGGGAACAATAATTTGCTAATGTATTAGCAAGTTTTTACTGAGGTGTGTTCATTTTTTAAAGAGAGGCCGGCATGTCCTAAGCTTTCATGTGATGCAATGGGAATATTATTGTGTGGATTACACATGAATATTACACTGAATATTCACAGTGCAGGCTTTCATTGAACAAAGGTTAATTGCATTGGAGGCAGGTGATCTTTGCCAGCCCCCCTCCCCTTTTCTTCTTTCCTGTGATTCAAGTGTTCTTACCTTGTGTGAGACGAATATTCAAATAAATAACTCTAGGAGGGTGCTGGGACATTAACTAGGTTGTGGTCTGTTGAAGTTTCAAGTACAGTTTAACTCAGTTTAATATATGAGCCCTGCACTATGCCATGTGCCATTAGGGTTTCAAAGGAATAATCTCCATATTTAAATGTTTGACCATCCATTTAGTGAAATCAGTAACCATCACAAAATAAACAGTAAAGGGAGGATTTGAACGAACATGCATATGCAAAGAAAAAGGAAATTATTTTAACAAGTGCACAGCTAAAGATGCCTAAATAAAAGCATAGAATCATGATTCTGAGTCATCTCATTGTATCCAGAAGTGCTCAGTGATACTGGAAGTGTTATGCTAATTTTTAGCCCACCATTATAAGAGCAACTCTGAGAAACTGGATAAGATATGCACAGAGGAAGGTAAGTAGTATAATAGAGAGTGTGTCTGTCAAGAGAAACCCTAGTAGTAGCAGGATACTTGTCTCCAAAAGGAAAATCTAATCTTGAGAAAAATAACTACTTCCAAACATGTGACCATTTATTTTTGAGAAGGATGTATTTGCTCCTTCTAAATGGAAATTCTAAAGCATAGTGCTTCATCCTTGCAATAAATGGCAGATTTAAGAATTAAATCATGTCTTTTAGTTCCAGGTCCCTGAACTATCACTGGCACCTTGGATTCATGCTGAAGACGAGGTTTGCTGTCACTGAAGGGATTCAAGCAGAAACAGCAGGACCATCTGTGGGGGTCCCTAATTAAGTGGCAAATTTTGCTGGGACAAACTCTCAACACTCCTGCAGCTCTTTCTTTTTATTAGTTGTAGAATCTTCATAAGACTATTTCTGTTAAACTTGTTCATAGTTAAGAATGACTTAGATATGTTATTTTCAACTGATCCTTTTCTTGTTTGAAAATCTAAGTTTTTGAGAACTCCTGTCTGTAAAAAAAGCCCAGCTGGGCTTCAAGTTGGAAGACTCTTACTTTCTATTTTAAGCATATATCAGATATCTACTAATATCTCTGCCTCAGTTCTTAGCTAACCTCATTCCTTTCTGAGACTGCAAAGAACTGAAGGTTTGGTGAATAGTAATCCTTTCCCTTATGTATCCTGATCTTTCTTCTGCAAACTCAATAATACCTCAGCAATATTTTTGTTCCTTTAAAAGGCTTAATGTGTGTACTTAGAGACACCTACCAATCTTAATAAGGACTTTTCTTACTTTTAATTTGTCTAACATTTAGCTAACATTATTTCCTTAGAGTTCCCAATTGGAGATTAACCACCAAAATCCACTACACTTTATATTCCTGGTCTATTTTGGGGGTATTTATGAGATGTACTAAGTGCATCCGCAAGCAAGAAGAAATTCACAGCTAGTGAATATTTCATGGCTTCTGCTTTTCAGGAGGTTGGTTGAGGCATTTCTGCATCTAAGCACAAATCCACATTTGGAAAAAAAGTGGAGGCTGTTTTATATATATATATATATATATATATATATATATATATATATATATATATATATATATATATATATATATATATATATATATCAGCAATTAAACCCAAGAATTACTGCAGTTGAGGTTTGGGGCCACATAGAACAGTACTGAAGGTTTGTTGGTACTACAATTGCATGTGATTTTTATCATTTCTTCCAGCCTCTCTTTAGAAGGATCATATTTATGTTAGTTATTTGGGTGGACAGACAGACATTATATAAATTTTCTAAGATAAAGCAACAGGAAGAATTTAGAAGAGGCCTTTTATATGAGGGTAAGTAGGATACTGAAGTCTTTAATCCATATCACAAAATCATTACAGAAACCTGTGGTGTTGTGCCTAGAAAGAAGAGCAAAAGAGGACACAGTAAATGTGCTAAAGAGTGCAAAGGGCTTTCTCATCAAAGTGGGACTAGACCGTTTCCAACTCACTTCCAAAAGCAGAACTAAAATAAATAGAAGATATCAAGCGAAAGACTTCAACTCAATATAAAACAACTTTTTGCAATAATCACAATATTAAAACAATGAACTAGTTCACCCTGAGCTCTAAATCTCTGAAGTATTGAGGCAAAGCTACATGAATGCAAATATGGGATGTGGAAGAGGATGTTAAGATGGGGACTTAGGTCTAGGTGACTGACAAAGTCTTCCTATTCTGGAGTTCAAGACTCAGATTATTTTCCTGGAAGGTCAAATTTAAACAAGAATTCTGCTCGATAGGCACAGAATTAACATGATACAAGGTGCTTAAGGCAGCTGCAGTCTCTAATGGCTCTTAAATTTATTGCTGAATTAAACTTTAGTCCACTCGCCCAATGTGAAGCAAAGTCAAACAATCTACTGACACCAGGTTGTGGTGAAGGAAAGTACAATGTTTATTGCATAGTGCCAAGCAAGTAGAAAGGGTAGCTTGTGCTCAAAAGATCCAAACTCCCCAATGACCTTCAGGGAAGTGTTTTTAAAGACAGTGTGATGGAAAGTGTCACAGGGTGCCTGATCAGCTCATGCACAATTCTCTGATTTGTTGATGGTGAGGTAACAGGGTGATGTTTCAGGAATCTCAGTCATCAACCTTCTTGTTCTGACTGTCCTGGGGTCTATTTTCTGGTAGTCAACATGCAGTTAACTTCCCCCACCTGGAGGGCATTTTAATATCTGCAAAGCAGCTCAAAGATGTGGCTCAGGATATTATCTATAACCCTTGAGGAGGAACTAAAGGTCCTTGATTTTGTTTTATGACTAAACTCATTATTTTGCCTTGACTGTTTTTTTTTTATTTCTGGATTTTTCTCACTTCTCTGATTAAATTTTCTCTTCAGAACTCAGCGGAGGCCTTGGAGGCTAACATTTTTCTACAAAAAGGAGGCAAGTGGGGCTGCCCTGGTGGCACAGTGGTTGAGAGTCCGCCTGCCGATGCAGGGGACACGGGTTTGTGCTCCAGTCCAGGAAGATCCCACATGCCACGGAGTGGCTAGGCCCATGAGCCATGGCCACTGAGCCTGTGCATCTGGAGCCTCTGCTCCACAACAGGAGAGGCCACAACAGTGCGAGGCCCGCATACCACACCCCCCCAAAAAAAGGAGGCAAGTGACATGGGAGCATGTTCCAAGGAAGTTCCCACAGGGTCATGCTTGATTTCAAGTTCTCCTCATCACAAACAGAGGCTCTTGATCTGACAAGGTACATGGACTGAGGCTCTGGAAACTCTTTCACCACTGACTCCCATTTCACTCTTTAGGTTTCATACATCTTTATTTAGATCATATAAATAAAGGCATCTTAATGAACTGTGCTCAGTAGCAAAATAAGACCTCTCATGTGGTCTCAAAACCTGACACATTATTACTTATTTGGATTGATATAAATAACATATTTTCTGGAAATCAGATCCTCTCTAGGTAAGGTTGGCCCCTGGAAGAGCTATTTCCCATATAACATGTGAAGACATCTAATTAAACATGAATTTGTCAGTTCAGGAAATTTCTCCTGGCTGGACCCCCCCATTGTCTGATTTGGGTTCTTTTTTTTTTTTTTTTCCTGATATTTCTTTGTTTCCACAGTATTGGTGTGATGTCAAACTCTTTCCTCAGACTAACCATTTCTGGCTTCTGTTTTGATTTCTTTCCAAGATGCCATTCCTTATATTTCTTCCCCAGGGAACACATGTAACAGTTAATTGTAAAAAAAAAAAAAAAAAAGAAGAAGAAGAAAAATTACCTGCCCTACACTTGTTCCTGGAGCAGGTTGTTTCTGATCTTATCATTTAACTGTTGTGTTGCATCAAATCCAGCACCACACACAGTGTATTCATTCTCCACTTCTTTAAGAGGAATAGTAAGAAAAATGAATTGGGTGAAAGTCCCATGTCCTCTATCTCTACCATTTCTTTCATCATTATCATCAACTTCCTTTTCCTCTGCATCTTAACTTTTTCCTCCACTACACAGATTTTAGTTTTAATAATGTCATATATGATTTTACCATCTTCAGTTTGGGTTTAAAATCCATTATTGAAACACATTTCTTTTCATTTTTCAATATTACTTTCTATTATTTTTTTATCCGTCTGTTGTCATTGCATGCAGGAGCTGATATTTAATGAGAACCCACTCTGTGCCAGTTCTGGTGTTTGGTACTAAAGTAACTTGCATCACTTTATGATTGTTATATTGTATCTCTTACCACTGTACTTTAATCTGAGATCTACCTCTTTATACAGCATATATACTACTTTTGTATAAAGACTTTTCTCTTTTTAAGCTATCTACTTTTCTATAGAGACCAAGTTCTAGCATACTCTTAAGAATTTGTGAATTTTTTTTGGAGCAAAAATTACAGAATTTGAAGATTTTCATAGATCTGATTTTTCTCTTTGTCATTGTGATAGCATTTCTTTTACTTGTACCACATATTTTTTTAGAAAACTCCCTTTCTGATTACTGTTCCACAAATATGTAGATCTATCTAAGCTTATTCGACAAGACTGCTTGGGCCCCACTCTTAGTTTCCTGAACAGGAGTACTTATGTAATCCACAATATCTAGCATGTCTTCTTTCTAGGGCTATTCATTTTTCTGGTTTTGTTGAGACTAACTTTCCAGAATGCAGTACTTAACTATCTATGCCCCTCTCTTGTACCTGACACACTGCCATTTTGTGTGAGTTGCAATTATATATAGATTTTATTAATGGTGATGGGAAAGTGGGCTTCTGAACGTCTGAAAAAACAGGAGTGGGAAAGTGGAATAATCCATTTACAATTTCATGTTTGGTTCACACCCTCATCTCTAAGCCAGGGGGGAGATTGCAGGAGGTTTCACAATTTTCCATATTGATTTTTAAGAAAATAGACTGGTTGATTTCATCAAGCCAAGTCCAAAAATGTCAGTGATCTTTTTTTTCTTTTTTCTAGTTAGTCAGATTTTTCCTTGGCTTTGTCTTCAGTGTAATTTTTTCTCTGTTTTCTACATCTTGATAAGTATGTTGGTTAGAATTTTGGAGATGCTATTTTAGGCTTTTTGCTAGATATCATTTCAAACCATTAGCTTTCCACCATAGTTTCTCTTTGTAATACTGACAAGCTATAGAGAGGAGTTAAGAATGCTATGTGTCAAATTAGTGACCTCAAAAATGATAATATATAGAAATTTCACTTAGTTCCAAATCAAAGGAATTTGAGAAAGCCCCAAAATTTAATAGAAGAAAAGTAGCTTCAGTTAGAGAAGACTTTCTTTTAATCAGAAGCTTATGTCATTCACTGTTCTGCTTCAAATTGGACATTGTGCTTTGCTAAAGCTTAGACGATAGATAGATAGATAAAAAAGAAATTCACACTGTATGCAATAATTTACAGTTCTTTGTGATTCATCTATAATCCAACTTTTAGACTATGTTTCTATGTTTTTATGAATAAACCACATATCACTGACTTGCAGGTCACCAAGCACCCTATTCTCTAAACTTTCAATACACCTGCTTTTAGTAATTTCCACCATTTGAATTCTGACTTTACTTTTATTTTATTTTTTTATAGTTCAAGTCCTTTATTTTTCTTTTTATTTTTTTACAACTTTATTGGAGTATAATTGCATCACAATGGTGTATTAGTTTCTGCTTTATAACAAAGTGAATCAGTTATACATATAAATTTGTTCCCATACCCCTTCTCTCTTGCGTCTCCCTCCCTCCCACCCTCCCTATCCCACCCCTCCAGTCAGTCACAAAGCACTGAGCTGATCTCCCTGTGCTATGAAGCTGCTTCCCACTAGTTATCTACCTTACGTTTGGTAGTGTATATATGTCCATGCCTCTCTCTCGCTTTGTCACAGATTACCATTCCCCCTCCCCATATCCTCAAGTCCGTTCTCAAGTAGGTCTGTGTCTTTATTCCTGTTTTACCCCTAGGTTCTTCATGACATTTTTTTTTCTTAAATTCCATATATATATATATATATATATATATATATATATATATATATATATATATATATATGTTAGCATAATGTATTTGTCTTTCTCTTTCTGACTTACTTCACTCTGTATGACAGACTCTAGGTCTATCCACCTCATTACAAATAGCTCAATTTCATTTCATTTTATGGCTGAGTAATATTCCATTGTATACATGTGCCACATCGTCTTTATCCATTCATCAGATGATGGACACATAAGTTCTTTCCATCTCCAGGCTATTGTAAATAGAGCTGCAATGAACATTTTGGTACATGACAATTTTTGAATTATGGTTTTCTCAAGGTATATGTCCAGTAGTGGGATTGCTGGGTCTTATGGTAGTACAATTTGTAGATTTTTAAGGAACCTCCAAACTCTTCTCCATAGAGGCTGTACCAATTCACATTCCCTCCAGCAGTGCAAAGGTGTTCCCTTTTCTCCACACCCTCTCCAGTATTTATTGTTTCTAGATTTCTTGATGATGGCCATTCTGACTGGTGTGAGATGATATCTCATTGTAGTTTTGATTTGCATGTCTCTAATGATTAATGATGTTGAGCATTCTTTCATGTGTTTGTTGGCAGTCTGTATATCTTCTTTGGAGAAATGTCTATTTAGGTCTTCTGACCATCTTTGGATTGGGTTGTTTGTTTTTTTTGCTATTGAGCTGCATGAGCTGCTTATAAATTTTGGAGATTAATCCTTTGTCACTTGCTTCAATTGAAAATATTTTCTCCCATTCTGAGGGTTGTCTTTTGGTCTTGTTTATGGTTTCCTTTGCTGTGCAAAAGATTTGAAGTTCCATTAGGTCCCAATTGTTTATTTTTGTTTTTATTTCCATTTCTCTAGGAGGTGGGTCAAAAAGGATCTTGCTGTGATTTATGTCATAGAGTGTTCTACCTATGTTTTCCTCTAACAGTTTGATAGTTTCTGGCCTTATATTTAGGTCTTTAATCCATTTTGAGCTTATTTTTGTGTATGGTGTTAGGGAATGATCTAATCTCATACTTCTACCTGTTTTCCTAGCACCACTTATTGAAGAGGCTCTTTTTTCTCCACTGTACATTCCTGCATCCTTTATAAAGATAAGGTGACCATAGGTATGTGGGTTTATCTCTGGGTTTTCTATCCTGTTCCATTGATATATCTTTCTGTATTTGTTCCAATACCATACTGTATTGATTAGTGTAGCTTTGTAGTATAGTCTGAAGACAGGGAACCTGATTCCTCCAACTGCGTTTTTCGTTCTCAATATTACTTTGGTCTTTTGTGTTTCCATACAAATTGTGAATATTTTTGTCCTAGTTCTGTGAAAAATGCCAGTGGTAGTTTGATAGGAATTGCATTGAATCTGTAGATTGCTTTGGATAGAAGAGTCATTTTCACAATATTGATTCTTCCAATCCAGGAATATGGTATATCTCTCCATCTATTTGTATCATCTTTAATTTCCTTCATCAGTGTCTTATAATTTTCTGCATACAGGTCTTTTGTCTCCTTAGGTAGGTTTATTCCTAGATATTTTATTCTTTCTGTTGCAATGGTATATGGGAGTGTTTTCTTAATTTCACTTTCAGATTTTTCATCATTAGTATAAAGGAATGCCAGAGATTTCTCTGCATTAATTTTGTATCCTGCTACTTTACCAAATTCATTGATTAGCTCTAGTAGCTTTCTGGTAGCATCTTTAGGATTCTCTAGGTATAGTATCATGTCATCTGCAAACAGTGACAGCTTTACTTCTTCTTTTCCGATTTGGATTCCTTTTATTTCCTTTTCTTCTCTGATTGCTGTGGCTAAAACTTCCAAAACTATGTTGAATAAGAGTGGTGAGAGTGGGCAGCCTTGGCTTGTTCCTGATCTTAGTGGAAATGGTTTCAATTTTTCACCATTGAGGATGATGTTGGCTGTGGGTTTTTCATATATGGCCTTTATTATGTTGAAGAAAGTTCCCTCTATGCCTACTTTCTGCATGGTTTTTATCATAAAAGGGTGTTGAAATTTGTTGAAAGCTTTCTCTGCATATATTGAGATGATCATATGGTTTTTCTCTTTCAATTTGTTAATATGGTATATCATGTTCATTGATTTGCATATATTGAAGAATCCTTGCATTCCTGGAATAAACTCCACTTGATCATGGTGTATGATCCTTCTAATTTGTTGTTGGATACATTTGCTAGTATTTTGTTGAGGATTTTTGCATCTATGTTCATCAGTGATATTGGCCTGTAGTTTTCTTTCTTTGTGACATCCTTGTCTGCTTTTGATATCAAGGTGATGGTGGCCTCGTAGAATGAGTTTGGGAGTGTTCTTCCCTCTGTTATATTTTGGAAGAGTTTGAGAAGGATAGGTGTTAACTCTTCTCTAAATATTTGATAGAATTCTCCTGTGAACCCATCTGGTCCTGGGCTTTTGTTTGTTGGAAGATTTTTAATCACAGTTTCTATTCTGTGCTTGTGATTGGTCTGCTCATATTTTCTATTTCTTCCTAATTCAGTCTTGGCAGATGGTGCATTTCTAAGAATTTGACCATTTCTTCCAGGTTGTCCATTTTATTGCCATAGAGTTTCTTGTAGTAATCTCTCATGATCTTTTGTAATTCTGCAGTGTCAGTTGTTTCTTCTCCTTTTTCATTTCTAATTCTATTGGTTTGAGTCTTCTCCCTTTTTTTCTTGATGAGTCTGGCTAATGGTTTATCAATTTTGTTTATCTTCTCAAAGAACTGGCTTTTAGTTTTATTGATCTTTGCTATCATTTCCTTCATTTCTTTTTCATTTATTTCTAATCTGATTTTTATGATTTCTTTCATTCTGCTAACTTTGGTGTTTTTTGTTCTTCTTTCGGTAATTGCTTTAGGTGCAAGGTCAGTTTGTTTACTCGAGATGTTTCCTGTTTCTTAAGGTGGGATTGTACTGCTATAAACTTCCTTCTTAGAACTGCTTTTGCTGCATCCCATAGGTTTTGGTTCATTGTGTCGCCATTGTCATTTTTTTCTAGGTATTTTTTAATTTCCTCTTTGATTTCTTCAGTGATCACGCATTATTGAGTAGTGTATTGTTTAGCCTCCATGTGTTTATATTTTTTACATATCTTTTCCTGTAACTGATATCTAGTCTCATAGCGTTGTGGTCCTAAAAGATACTTGATACAGTTTCAATTTTCTTAAATTTACCAAGGCTTGATTTGTGAACAAAGATATGATCTATCCTGGAAAATGTTCCATGAGAACTTGAGATAAATGTGTATTCTGTTGTTTTGCCATGGAATGTCCTATAAATATCAATTAAGTCCATCTTGTTTAATGTATCATTTAAAGCTTGTGTTTCCTTATTTATTTTCATTTTGGATGATCTGTCCATTGGTGAAAGTGGGGTGTTAAAGTCCACTACTAAGAATGTGTTACTGTTGATTTCCCCTTTTATGGCTGTTAGTATTTACCTTATGTATTGATGTGCTCTTCTTTTGGGTGCATAAATATTTACAATTGTTATATCTTCTTCTTGGATTGATCCCTTGATCATTATATAGTGTCCTTCTTTGTCTCTTCTAATAATCTTTATTTTAAAGCCTATTTTTCTGATATGAGAATTGTTACTCCAGCTTTTTTTGATTACCATAAGTTTGGAATATCGTTTTCCATCCTGTTACTTTCAGTCTGTATGTGTCTGTAGGTCTGAAGTGGGTCTCTTGTAGACAGCATATATATGGGTCTTGTTTTTGTATCCATTCAGCCAATCTGCATCTTTTGGTGGGAGCATTTAATCCATTTACATTTAAGGTAATTATTTATATGTATGTTCCTATTCCCATTTTCTTAATTGTTTTGGATTCGTTATTGTAAGTATTTTCTTTCTGTTCTGTTTCTTGCCTAGAACAGTTCCGTTAGCATTTGTTGTAAAGCTGTTTTGGGGGTGTTCAACTCTCTCAGGTTCTGCTTGTCTGTAAAGTTTGTAATTTCTCCATCAAACCTGAATGAGATCCTTGCTGGGTAGAGTAATCATGTTTGCAGGTTTTTCTCCTTCATCACTTTAAATATGTCCTGCCAGTCCCTTCTGGCTTGCAGAGTTTCTGCTGAAAGATCAGCTGTTAACCTTATGGGGATTCCCTTGTGTGTTATTTGTTGTTTTTTTCCTTGTTGCTTTTAATATGTTTTCTTTGTGTCTAATTTTTGACAGTTTGATTAATATGTGTCTTGGCATATTTCTCCATGGATTTATTCTGTATGGGATTCTCTGTGCCTCCTGGACTTGATTAAATATTTCCTTACCCATATTAGGGATGCTTTCAACTATAATCTCTTCAAAAATTTTCTCAGTCCCTTTCTTTTTCTCTTCTTCTTCTGGAACCCCTATAATTCGAATGTTGGTGAATTTAATGTTGTCCCAGAAGTCTCTGAGACTGTCCTCACTTTTTTCATTCCTTTTTCTTTATTCTGCTCCAAAGCAGTTACTTCCACTATTTCATCTTCCACATCACTTATCCATTCTTCTGCCTCAGTTATTCTGCTAGTGCTCCCATCTAGAGTATTTTTAATTTCATTTATTTTGTTGCTCATCATTGTTTGATTCATCTTTAGTTCTTCTATGTCCTTGTTAAATATTTCTTGCATTTTGTCTATTCTATTTCCAAGATTTTGTATCATCTTTACTATCATTATTCTGAATTCTTTTTCAGGTAGACTGCCTATTTCCTCTTCATTTGTTAGCTCTGGTGGGTTTTTATCTTGCTCCTTCTCCCGCTGTGTGTTTTTCTGTCTTCTCATTTTGCTTCTCTTACGTGTTTGTGGTCTCCTTTTTTCAGGCTGCAGGTTCCTAGGTCCCATTGTTTTTGGTGTCTGTCCCCAGTGGCTGAGGTTGGTGCAGTGTGTTGTGTAGGCTTCCTGGTGGAGGGGACTAGTGCCTGTGTTCTGGTGGATGAGTCTGGATCTTGTCTTTCTGGTGGGCAGGTCCACGTCTGGTGGTGTGTTTTGAGGGGTCTTTGGCCTTATGATTTTAGGCAGCCTCTCTGCTAATTGTTGGGTTTGTGTTCCTGTCTTCATAATTGTTTGGCATAGGGTTTCCAGCACTGTAGCTTGCTGGTCATTTACTGAACCTGGATGCTGGTGTTGAAATGGAGATCTCTGGGAGATTTTCGCCATTTGATATTATGTGGATCTGGGAGTACTCTTGTGCACCAGTGTCCTGAATTTGGCTCTCCCACCTCAGTGGCGCAGCACTGACTCCTGGCTGCAGCACCAAGAGCCTTTAATCCACATGGCTCAGAATAAAAGGGAGAAAAAGTAGAAAGTAAGAACTAGTAGAAGTAGAAAGAAAGAAAGAAAGGAGGGAGGAAGGAAGGAAGGTAGGAAAAAAGAAAGAGAGAAGATAAATAAAATAAAATAAAGTATGATAAAATATAATACAGTTATTAAAATAAAAAATAAATATTAAAAAAAAAATTAAAAAAGATGGACAGGTAGAACCCTGGGAGAAATGGTGGAAGCAAAACTATACAGACAAAATCTCCACAGAAGCATACACATACACATTCAGAGAAAGAGGAAAAGGGGAAAAAATCATAAATCTTGTTCTCAAAATCCACCTCCTCAATTTAGGATAATTTGTTGTCTATTAAGGTATTCTACAGATGCTGGGTACATCAAGTTGATTGTGGAATCCACTGCTTCTGAGGTTGCTGGGAGAGATTTCCCTTTCTCTTCTTTATTCTCACAGCTCCTGGTTCTCAGCTTTAGATTTGGCCCCGCTTCTGTTTGTAGATCATCAGAGGGCGTCTGTTCTTTGCTCAGACAGGATGGGGTTAAAGGAGAGGCCACTTCGGAGACTCTGGCTCACTCTGGCTGGGGGGAGAGAGGGGTACAGAGTGCGGGGCAAGCCTGTGGTGGCAGAGGCTGGCATGATGTTGCACCAGCCCGAGGCATGCCGTGTGCTCTCCCAGTGAAGCTGTCCCTGGATCCCGGGACCCTGGCAGTGGAAGGCTGCACAGGCTTCCCAGAAAGGGGGTGTGGACAGTGACATGCACTCGCACACAGGCCTCTTGGTGGTGGTAGCAGCAGCCCCAGCATCCCACACCTGTCTCTGGGGTCTGTGCTTTTAGCCGCGGCTTGTACCCATCTCTGGAGCTCCTTTAAGCAATGCTCTTAATCCCCTCTCCTTTCGCACCAGGAAACAAAGAGGGAAGAAAAAGTCTCTTGCCTCTTCAGCAGGTCCAGACATTTACCCGGACTCCCTCCTGGCTAGCCGTGCTGCACTAACCCCTCCAGGCTGTGTTCACACCGCCAACACCATTCCTCTCCCTGTGCTCTGACTGAAGCCTGAGACTCAGCACCCAGCCCTGCCCACCACAGAAGCCAAGCAGACAAGCCTCTTGGGCTGGTAAGTGCTGGTTGGCACTGATCCTCTGTGCGGGAATCTCTCTGCTTTGCCCTCTGCACCCCTGTGGCTGTGCTCTCCTCCACTACTCTGAAGCTTTCCCCCTCCACCACCTGTAGTCTCTGCCCACGAAGGGGTTTCCTAGTGTGTGGAAATCTTTCCTCCTTCATGGCTCCCTCCCACTGGTGCAGGTTCCATCCCTATCCTTTTGTCTCAGTTTATTCTTTTTTCTTTTGCCCTACCCAGGTACGTGGGGAGTTTCTTGCCTTTTGGGAGGTCTGAGGTCTTCTGCCAGCGTTCAGTAGGTGTTCTGTAGGAGTTGTTCCACGTGTAGATGAATTTCTGGTGTATCTGGGGGGAGGAAGGTGATCTCCGCATCTTACTCTTCAGCCATAATCTTAATTCTGACTTTAAATGTAGCCTGAGGTACTGTACTCCCTCTTTCTGGCATCTCACCTTGTCTTCCTATTTATAATCAGTCTCTCCTTTCCCTGTGTTCCTGTCAGACTCTGCTCATTCATTTATTCAAGTACCTGAGACATTCTGGCTTATTCCAGTGATTGGTATTCAGGTGACTTTCTCCCACGTGAGGGTATAATCTCTTTGAATTCATGGACTATATTGCATATTCCTTTATTTTTCTAAAAACCTTACCACATTTGAATAAATGATTTTGAGCATGATCAGATTAATCCATATTTTATGAATGAATCCATGTTGAATGAATAAATGAATGAATACAGCTTATTTAGATCTCATGTAAGATCCCACTTTTCAGATATTCCTACCTTAATTAGTGTTCTGGAATAAAGTGAATCCTTCCCCAACAAGAGGCATTAACACCTACTGTGAATTTTACTGAATATGCTTATGAGGAGATCAGTGTGATAGAGAAGTCTGTACCATGCAAATGGAACTCTGCCTCCTATTTAAAAAGTTAGCTCTTTTCTGTTTATCCCTTGGCTTTGATGTTTCCAGTTCACTTTTTGTCATGAACCGTTGTGCTAACATCTTGTTTACAAAGGTCTTAAATTTCATGCTGAAAATGCACATGACAAACATTTATTTACTCAGAGATTATCAACTATGTTGCAATTTCTTCCCTCTCTGTTTTACCTTTTCATTATGGTATAAATAGTAAATAATACACTTTCAGGGTTAATTTCATTAATAGTGACAATAGACAGTCACTGCAATTAATTCCTTCATTTAACAAGAATGTCTTAGTCATCTAGCACATGCCAGGTACTGTGCTAAATTCTAGAGAGATAAAGATGAATTAAGGCAGGGTCATCACTTTTTAGTGAGGTGAACTGCAATGTAAATAAATCATGGTAATAAAGATTGTAAATGCTCTAATTAAGAGAAAAATGGCTTTGTAGACACAGGTGTCATGAGCTCTGCCTATCAGTGTCTGAATAAGTGAGAAAAGAACTCTCGATGTGCCAAACTTCCCCCTACAGTGAAGCAGGGTGTCACTTACAGTGACTGGATGCCTTAGCAGTTCCTAGAGGAGTTTAGAAAGATATCCATATAAATAGAGTTAATGCATTCACTTTGAAGGAATTGCTTGTTAAATTATTTTCTCCTTTTGTCCCCTAAGGATTGGAAAGGTGAGCAGCAGCTGACAGAGCTGAGGTGGAGAGTACTTTGATCCTGCTCAAGGAGTTGAGTAAACACTGAACACCTGGGTCTTCACTGATGGAGATGAGCACTCAAAGGGAATCATGTGACATTAAAAAAGGATGGCAAGTGTCAGAGTAGCTTAGAGGAAGAAAATGCAAACGTCAATCATTTAATAATTTGCCCAAGAGCAAAGCAATCTGCCATGTAATGATTTTGTTTACTTAAAGATTCATATTGATCATCATTTACACACCTGGAAGATACTTCTCTCTCTCTCTCTCTCTCTCTCTCTCTCTCTCTCTTCCACCCCCCCCATTTCTCTCTCTCTCTCAAATAGACATAGACACATACTCTCAGACTCTTGGGTGCACTCTTCAAGGCATGAGGTATGCAAATTCACAAAAGTTCACTAATAAAACTGAAACTCTGTAACATTAGAATGCTCCGGGCTTCCCTGGTGTCACACTGGTTGGGAGTCCGCCTGCCGATGCAGGGGACACGGGTTCATGCCCCGGTCTGGGAAGATCCCACATGCCATGGAGCGGCTTGGCCCGTGAGCCATGGTCACTGAGCCTGCACGTCCAGAGCCTGTGCTCCGCAATGGGAGAGGCCACAACAGTGAGAGGCCCGCGTACCGCAAAAATAATAATAATAATAAAATAAATAGAATGCTCTAAAATTCAACCATTGTCAATGAGGATGTCTTGTGGCCCTTAGTAACTTAGAAGAAGGAACTAGAGTAGAGTGATATAGAATTTCAAAGCAGAGGCAGAGAAAGAGGATTTTGTACCTAGGAAAGTCCCCTTGCACTTTATGTTTTACATCTTCCATGTAAATAGGGGAAAATCTTCCTTACTTCCATTTGAGGAATATGAACAGATACATTACACATTGAGATTAAAGCCAATTCACTAGCTAAATTTTCCTCTCTCTGTCCAGCCATTTATTTGTTTATGTAAAAGGACATTTCAATGTACTCCTTTCTCTTAACCAATATTGAAATAAGTGTACCAGAGAAATAAGCATCAAGAACACAACTGACATGGCAATTTGTGTGCTTTACCACCAAATCAGAATGACTGACATAGTCAGAGTATCAGAATGGTGGGACAAATACCCAGAGAGGCAACATTTTTCTTCTTTTTTCTCCTCTGATTCCTCTAGTAAGATGGAGGTAGAAAATGAAGTCAGCTGCTCCCCCAGCAGGTCATAAGTCAGGGCCAGAGAGTACACAGAGGTAATGCTGGGAGCAGGAAGACCTGGTAAAAGCAGCGAGTTTTAATACCAAATGATGGGATCTCTGTAGAGGCAACCCTATAGAGTGAATAATAATAATAACCACAACAAAACAACAATCCTGATGCTGCCAGAGGTTAGTTAGCTGTGGCTGTTAAATACCAAGTATTTGGCAAAATGTTTAAAAGCATAAGGACTGTAAAAGGAATGCTGATGGAGAATAGAGAGACAGCAGGTGACAACATATAGAACTTTAAGAAAATCATTTTTTCCTTTGTCTTCCTGCTGGGTGACATTTGATCTTAATTTATATGTCTTTTAAAAAATATTTATATGATATTTATGAAATAGCCATGGTGTGAGAAAAATGTGTTCCTGATCTCAAAAATGCTCACATAAAGAAAGAAATGCTATGAATAGTCAATGAAATATATATACAAACACAGACACACATATCATAGCTGATTGCTGTGTTTGTTTCTTTGATTAGGAATTTCCTGTCTCCTTTTTCTTATCTGTGATCTGACATAGTATGTGTGGACTTTGGATACCAAAAGGAAAGTTGTTTTTAGAAAGTTACAGGAGTTTAAGAAACTACACTCATTGTGGGATCTATACAGGGTGATCAAACCAAATTTTATGGTTAATGAATTAAAAGAGAAAGTTACAAGAATAAAGAAGTATAGGGTATTAATGAAGGTAAAGACTGGTAATTTTTTTTTTATTTTTGATACATAAGAAACAGAAGTTGTCACTGGTTGGGTTTCTGGAGGGGCTTACAACGCTGAATATAACAACTTAAAGAAATAGTATTGGCTGGCAAGATGGCAGAGTAGAAGAACGTGAGCTTATACGTTTTTTATAAAAACATCAAAATCACAATTAACTGCTGCACAACCACTGACAAAAAAGAAAAAGAAAAAAGCTGGAATCTACCAAAAGCCATACCCTACACCCAAAGACAAAAAGAAGCCACAACAATACAGTAGAAGGGGTGCAATCACTATAAAATCAAATCCTATACCTGCTGGGTGGGTGACCCACAAACTGGAAAATAATTATACCACAGAATTTCTCCCACAAGAGTGAAAGTCCTAAGTCCCATGTCAGGCTTCCCAGCCTGGGAGTCTGGTAATGGGAAGAGGAGTCCCCAGAGAATCTGGCTTTGAAGGCCAGTGGGGTTTGATCACAGGAATCCACAGGACTGGAGGAAACAGAAACTCCACTCTTGGGGGGTGCATATAAGGTCCCTTGTGCACCAGGACAGAGGGAAAAAAGCAGTGACCTCTTAAGATACTGGGCCAACTACCAACTTGCTAGTATTGGAGGGTCTCCTGCAGAGATGGGGGGGAGGAGCTGTGACTCACTGCAGGGACAAAGACACTGGTAGTGGCAGTTCTGATGAGTACTCATTGGCATGAGCCTTCCTGGAGGCAACCATTTCCTCCTCAAGTCCTAACTCCACCTAACAAACAGTAGGCTCCAGTGCTGGGATGCCTCAGGCCAAACTATGAACAAGGCAGGAACACAGCCCCACCCATCAACAGAGAGGCTACTTAAAGTCTTACTGAGCACAGTCCTACCCACCAGAGGGACAAGATTCAGCTCCACCCACCAGTGGGCAGGAACCAGACTATCTCACCAGGAAGCTAGCAGAAGCCTCTAAGACAGCCTCATCTACAAGAAGAGAGACAGCAGAAGTAAGAAGAACTACAATTCTGCAGCCTACAGAATGTAAACCACAGTCACAGAAAGTTAGACAAAATGAGATGGCAGAGTATTATGTCCCAGATAAAGGAACAAGGTAAAATCTTAGAGCAACTAGGTGAAGTGCACACAGGCAATCTATCAGAAAAAGAATTCAGAGTAATGATAGTGAAGATGATCCAACATATCAGAAAAAAGCATGGAGGCATAGATAGAGATGCAAGAAATGTTTAACAAAGACCTAGAAGAAGTTAAGAACAAATAAACAGAGATAAATAATACAATAATTGAAATGAAAAATACACCAGAAGGACTCAAAAACACAGTAACTGAGCAGGATAATGAACAAATGAGCTGGAAGACAAAATGGTGGGAATCACTGCTGCAGAACAGAATAAAGAAAAAAGAATGAAGCAAAATGAATACAGTCTAAGAGACTTCTGAGACAATGTTAAACACACCAACATTTGCATTATAGGGGTCCCAGAAGGAGAAGAGAGAGGTAAAGGGCCTGAGAAAATATTTAAAGAGATAGTAGCTGAAAACTTCCCTAACATGGGAAAGGTAACAGTCACCTAAGTCCAGGAAACACAGAGAGTCCAAGCAGGATAAACTCAGGGAGGAATACACTGATACACAGAATAATCAAATTGATAAAATTAAAGACAAAAAAAAGTAAAGACAAAGAAAAATATTGAAAGCATCAGGGGAAAATAAAGAAATAACCTACAAGGGAACTCCCATAAATTTATCAGCTGATTTCTCAGCAGAAATTCTGCAGACCAGAAGGGAGGGGTATTTAAAAAGATGAAAGGGGAGATCCTACAAGAAAAAAAATACTCTACCCAACAAGGCTCTCATTCAGATTTGATGCAGAAATCAAAAGCTTTACAGACAAGCAAAAGCTAAGAAAATTCAGCACAATCAGACAAGCTTTGTGACAAATGCTAAAGGAATTTCTTCTCTATTCTCTAAGCAGAAAAGAAAAAGCCACTACTAGAAACAAGAAAATTATGAATGAAAAATCTCACAGTAAAGGCAAATATACAGTAAAGGTAGAAATTAAAAGACCAACATCTTAAAATAATCCTGTTTATGTATTGACTGCTATATCAAAATCTCATGGTAATCACAAACAGAAAATCTACTATAGATACACATACAAAAAAGAAAAAAAAAATCCAAACACAACATTAAAGTGAGTCATCAAATCACAGGAGAAAAGAACAAAAAAGAAAGGAAAGAAAAAAGACTGACAAAAACAAGTCCATAAAAATCAAGAAAATGGCAATAGGAACATATGTATTAATTACCTTAAATGTAAATGGATTAAATGCTCCAAGAAAAAGACATAGACTGGCTGAATGGATACAGAAAAAGCACATTCTCTAGGATTGATCACATGATGGGCCACAAAGCAAGCCTCAGTAAATTTAAGAAAATTGAAATCATATCAAGCACCTTTTGCAACCACAATGCTATGAGATTAGAAATCAACTACAAGGAAAAAAAAACAGTAAAAAACCACAAATACATGGAGGCTAAACAATATGCCACTAAGCAACAAATTGATCACTGAAAAAATCAAAGAGGAAATCAAAAAATACCTAGAGACAAATGAAAATGAAAGCATGACAATCCAAAATCTATGGGACGTGGCAAAAGCTGTTCTAAGAGGGAAGTTTATAGAAATACAATCTTAGCTCAGGAAACAAGAAAAATCACAAATAAACAACCTAATCTTACACCTAAAACAACTAGAGAAAGAAAAATAAACAAAACCCAAAGTTAGTAGAAGGAAAGAAATCGTAAAGTCCAGATTAGAAATAAATGAAATAGAGACAAAGAAAACAATAGAAAAAAATCAATGAAACTAACAGCTGGTTCCTTGAAAAGATAAACACAATTGATAAAGCTTTAGCCAGAGTCATCAAGAGAAAAAGAGAGAGGACTCAATAAAATTAGAAATGAAAAAGGAGAAACTACAATGGACACCACAGAAATACAAAGGATCATCAGAGACTACTACAAGCAACTATACAGTAATAAAATGGACAACCTAGAAGAGATGGACAAATTCCTAGAAAGGTAAAACCTTCTAAGACTGAACCAGGAAGAAAGAGAAAATATGAATAGACTAATCAAAAGTACTGTAATTTAAACTGAGATTTAAAAGCTTCCAACAAACAAAAGTCCAGGACCAGATGGCTTAACAGGTGAATTCTATCAAATATTTAGAGAAGAGTTAACCCCTATCATTCTGAAAATCTTCCAAAAAATTGCTGAAGAAGGAATACTTCCAAACTCATTCTATGAGGTCAACATCTCCCTGATATCCAAACAAGACAAAGATATCACACACACAAAAAACGTTACAGGCCAATGTGACTGACGAACATAAATACAAAAAAATCCTCAACAAGATACTAGCAAATAGAAACCAGTGGTACATTAAAAGGATCATATACCATGATCAAGTGGGATTTATCTCAGGGATGCAACAGTTTTCAATAATCACAAATCAATCAATGTGATATATCACATCAACAAATTGAAGAACAAAAATGTTATGATCATTTCAATATATACAGAAAAGCTTTTGACAAAATTCAACACCCACATATCATAAAAACTCTCCAGAAAGTGGGCATAGAGGGAACTTACCACCACGTAATTAAGGCTATACATGAGAAACCTACAACTAACATCAGACTCACTGGTAAGAAACTGAAAAATAAACTCTTAGGTCAGAAACAAAACAAGGATATCCACTGTCACCACTTTTATTCAAAATAGTTTTGGATGTCCTAGCCATGGCAATCAGAGGAAAAAAAAAAAGTAAAAGGAATCCAAATTGGAAAAGAAGTAAAACTGTCATTGTTTGCAGATGACATGATACTATACATAGAAAATCATAAAGATGCTACCAGAAAACTACTAGAGATCAGCAATGAATTTGGTAAAGCTGCAGGATAAAAATTAATACACAGAAATCTTTTGCACTGCATTCTTATACACTAACAATGAAACATCAGAAAGAGAAATGAAGGAAACAATCCCATTTACCATTTCAACAAAAAAGAATAAAATACCTAGGAATAAACCTACCTAAGGAGACAAAAGTCCTGTACTCTGAAAACTATAAGACACTGATGAAAGAAATTGAACATGATGCAAACAGATGGAAAGATATACCATGTTCTTGGGTTGGAAGAATCAATATTGTGAAAATGACTATACTCCCCAAAGCAATCTACAGATTCAATGCAATCACCATCAAATTACTAATGGCATTTTTCGGAGAACTAGAACAAAATATTTTACAATTTGTATGCAGATCCCAAAGACCCCAAATAGCCAAAGTAATCTTGAGAAAGAAAAATGGAGTTAGAGGAATCAGGCTCCCTGACTTCAGACTATACTACAAAGCTACATTCATCAAACAGTATGGTACTGGCAGAAAACACACATATCAACCACTGAAAAAGTATAGAGAGTCCAGAGATAAACCCACACACTTATGGTCAATTAATCCACAACAAAGTAGGCAAGACTATATAATGGAGAAAAGACAGTCACTTCAATAAGTGGTGCTGGGAAAACTGGACAGCTACATGCAAAAGAATGAATTAGAACACTCCCTCACACTGTACACAAAGATAAAGTAAAAATGGATTAAAGACCTAATGTAAGACCAGATACTATAAAACTCTTAGAGGAAAACATGAGCAGAACACTGTCTGACATAAATCACAGCAAGATCTTTTTCAATCCACCTCCTAAAGTAATGAAAATAAAAACAAAGATAAACAAATGGGACCTAATTAAACTCAAAAGCTTTTTCACAGTGAAAGAAGCCATAAACAAAACAAAAAAACAACCTACAGAATGGGAGAAAATATTTGCAAATGATGCAACTGCCAAGGATTAGTCTCCATAATTTATGAACAGCTCATGTGGCTCAATATCAAAAAAAAAAAAAAAAAAACCAACAAAAAATGGGCAGAAGACCTAAACAGAATTTCTTGGCTGACCAAGAGGAACATGAAAAGATGTTCAACATCACTAATTATTAGAGAAATGCAAATCAAAAGTACAAAGAGATATCACCTCACACTAGTCTGAATGGCCATCATCAAAAAATCTACAAACAATAAAGCCTGGAGATGGTGTGGAGTAAAGGGAATACTCCTACACTGTTAGTGGGAATGTAAATTGTTACAGTCACTATGGAGAACTGTATGGAGGTTCCTTAAAAAACTAAAAAAAGAGTTACCATATGATCCAGCAATTCCACTCCTGTCATATATCCAGAGAAAAACATGATTTGAAAGGATATATGTGCCCCAATGTTCACTGCAGTGATCTTTACAAAAGCCAAGCCATGGAAGCAACCTAAATGTCCATCAACAGATGAATGGATACAGATGTGGTACGTATATACAATGGAGTATTACTCAGCCTTTAAAAAGAATGAAATAATGACATTTGCAGCAACATGGATGGATCTGGAGATTGTCACACTAAGTGAAGTAAATAAGACAGAGAAAGACAAATATCATATGATATTGCTTACATGTGGAATCAAAAAAAAAAAAGAAATAATACAACTGTACTTATTTACAAAGCAGAAATAGACTCACAGACTTAGAGAATGAGATTTTGGTTACCGGGGGGGAAGAGTTGGTGTGGGGGAGACATAGATTGGGAGTTTAGGATTCACATATATACACTACTATATTTAAAATAGGTAACCAACAAGGATCTTCTGCATAACACAGGGAATGCTGTTCAATATTCTGTAAATACCGAAATGGGAAAAGAATATGAAAAATAATAGACATATATATATATATATATATATATATATATATATGTATAACTGAATCACTTTGCAGTATACCTGAAACTAACACAGCAGTGTTAATCAACTGTGCTCCAATATATATTAAAATTTTTAAGAATAAAGAAATAGATATGTAGTAGGCTTTGAGGTGATTAAATGTTGACTATCTTGAGGCTAGGGATATCACTAGAAAATAAACAGGTAAATATAACTTTTTATATAAATATAACAAGACCCCCAAGGGGGATATATCTTTGGGGATGCCAAAAGAAATGAGAAATATTAGAGTTAACATGGAAAAGATATATACAAAAGACTCAATAGTTTTAGTGCTTTACAAAAGGACTCAAAGTCGAGGCAACATTCTTGGTATACAAAAGAAGAGTATAATCCCCCAAAAGCTGATTATTTTTGTTGTGAGTCCACAGGTGATAAGAAAATTGATCCATAAAGAAGAGGAAAAGGGAATATTCCTTTCACAGACAGCAAAGATAAAGAGATTGAAACAGTAGCAAGAGACACAAAATTAAACACCTTAACACCCCTCCAGCCCCACCCCCCCCCCAAAAAAAAAAAAACACAGGGATAAGTAAAAAGAAAAGAAATAGGTAGATCTGGATGTGGTCAATCACTAAAGGCTTGTCAGTGTGAAGTGAAAACTTCACAACTGTATGTGAATGAGGAATTTTCTAAAAACTTTCCTCTAAAAAGATGTAATAGTTTGAAGGAGAACGAATCAAAATAGGTAAGGATTAGGGAGGGAGGTAAGGATAAAGGATAAAAATAATATAATCCATATAAAATAAAACTGTTTTGAAAGAATATAGTAAGTCTGACTCAATGAGGAAGAACAATATGAAAATAAAATGGAGAGATGAGAGAGAAAAAGATCTAAGAAAAGGTGATGGCCTAATCAACAGAATTGTCATGAGCAGTATGTGAGGTCAGAGAGGTGCTGTGTGGGTCCCATAATGTGCCCATGTAGTCCCTTTTTTTTTTACTGGCTTGATATTTTCTTGTTTCTCCAGGAGCTTGGGAGATGTGGGAATAGAGTGACTAGTTTTCAGTCATTTATTCCAGGGAAATGGAATTTGGAGAGATGTTGGATAGGAGCACCCTTCAGCAATATACTTACCCTGGAGGTGATATTTTCTATTTTGACCCCGCCTCAGTATTAATTGTACTGACTGATCATTGTCACCATTCCAACACCTGAAAATTTTTAACATAACAAATTGGCCAGCAGTGGGACCTGGGTTACTCTCACATTCACTATGTACCAAAGAAGTCAGTTCATAATTAAATACTTGAGCAAATTCTTCTAATGTGATAAAGACAGGAGTAGCCAGCTTACCTTAGAGATGGTTAAGAATGAAAAAGTGTAAATAGTTCAGTTGTACTGATTTTATAAATAACATACTTGGCTATAACTTCAGAGAGAATTCATAGTACAGTTCCAGGCCTGGAAAATGCTGTCCTGATGGCTATATGTTTGGAATCAGAGTGATGGAATCATATCTTATCCTTTGGCTTTGCCCCTATGATGCACTTGATGTTACCAGTATATAAATGTTCAAACATTGATTCTCAATATAACATTCTTTTGAAGGTTAAAATGTTTCCTTTCAAATGAACTGTTGATAAAATATTTTTTTAAAATTATAAAGCCACTTTTTGTATTGCTGAAGATCTGTATCAATACAGGTACAATTTACTTTCCTTCCCACAATTTGAGTGCTTATGCAAAAGGACTGCACATGCTAGTTGAAGGGGTTGTATGAAGGGATTTCAAGAAGGCTGCTTTTCAGAAGAATCTAAAGAAGATATATCTATTTCAAATCCTAAATTAGTTCCATGTCAGCCTTAACATGAATGAGAAACTCAATTTACTGGGACCATATTTATTTATTTATTTTTTTGCTGTACATGGGCCTCTCACTGTTGTGGCCTCTCCCGTTGTGGAGCACAGGCTCCATATGCACAGGCTCAGCAGCCATGGCTCATGGGCCTAGCCTCTCCGTGGCATATGGGATCTTCCCGGACTGAGGCATGAACCTGTTTCCCGTGCATCAGCAGGCGGACTCTCAACCACTGTGCCATCAAGGAAGCCCGGACCATATGTTTTAAATGAACAAAATATTGGAGATTTTCCATGCTTACTAAGAAATTAAGATTTTTTTCTATCTATATTGTACTAAGATATAGTTCTGTGAGTAGGGAATTTTGAAAGGATTTGCAACTTTACTGGAGCACAACTTCTCACAAGATTTAAAATGTATAGGTAAATAAATAAACTGTGTGTGAGAAATTTCCTAATTGATCAGGAAGTTAATGAGTACATACTATGCATAGGTCCTGTACTAGTTACTATAGAGGGGAAACAAGAAGGAAGTGAATATTTATGAAGCACCACTGTGTAGCAGGTATTAGCTACATGGTTTTCATGCATATATTCAATCCTCATCACAATCTGACTAGTGGTTCTCATTTTATAGATGGAAAAACTGAAGCCCAAGGCAAAAACTTGTGCTTGGAAGTAATAACTTTTGTCATGGAGGTAATAATTTATAGAGTTCTGTGAGCTTTTATCTAACTCTTTTACATTATTTTTAACACCCTGGAGAGGAAGAGGAAAGAGTTCTACCAGTCATTATTAAGAAGAAAATAAGGCTGTTGGTATTTCATTCTCTACCTCCTGAAGGTTATATTTAGAAGAGATCTAAACCATCTGGACTAACACTCTCTTTTATACATTCATGCCTTTTTAATATTTAAATTAATATAATTGAACATTAAATATTATATCCTATATAAATAAAAATGTATTTATTTTGTTTTATATATGAAACATTACACCTAATATTATCTAAGAATTCTATAAGTGCTGAGAGAACAGGATAAACCAGAATCCCCACTGTATTTGAAAGATGGTGAAACTGAGACCCCAGGAGTTGAAGGGGCTTGCCAAATACATGTACACAGTAGTATCAGAGTCACATTTAGAATGCAGACTTCATGACCCCCATTTAAGCTGTTTTTCTACTACACATAAATTTTTACACAGGGTAAGCTAAATAAAAGTTGAACCAATTATCCAATGAATTTCATGTAACTTGGACCCATTCTTAGCTTTCTCTCTTTGTTCCACTGCCTACCATCCCTTCCCCTTGCTCAAAAAACAAAAAAAAATGTAAAATCTCACAGCTATACTTTAAGATTTAAATGGAGTTTTTAAAAACCCTATAACTGTTTTAAATATTGATCTTTCTATGTGTTTGTGGTTTGATATATAAAGGCTGTTCCTCAGTGATAGAGCATGATTAGTGTCCACTTACTTTCCCTGCATTCACATTTGGTTCTTCCAGTGCAGAGTCAGGTTTTTCAGCAAATCTTACCCAGTAATTATAAGATTTTACTTTCCAAAATGCATTTTATGTATTATGATTTTTAATCTTATTTGAGGATAAATCTTACTATAAAATAAGATTTTATAATCTTATTTGAGAAGGCAAATAAATGATCTATTCCCTATGTTCACATGAGATAACTGAGGTCCAGAAATGTTGACAGATTCGTTCAGGAGTACACAGAATTAAGTAAGAACTATGAAAGGAATTCAAGTTTTCTAACAATAAATTGTTTCTCCACGAAATTTCATGAGAAAAGTAGAGAAATATCCAAATATCAGATGAGATCTACATGTTCTTCTCTAGTTCTGGGACACATCTTGAAATTACCTTGATAAAATTATGTCAAGTGTAAAGTATGTATGAAATATTATACAAGTCATTGGGCAGGGAGAGAGTGTTATTCCTACATACTGTTGCTGACATGACCCCTTCCCTCTCTAGGAGTTCACCATCTCATGGGAGAAAATAATGTATACTACAATAATAATCTATATTACAAAATGGTATGTTTATATTTGGCCTCTGACATAAAAACTGTGGAAACTCAGGACAAGGGGTGCTAAATCTGCATGCTAAAGTTAAGAAGGAATCACAGCAGTGATGATATCTGAATTGTGTACTAAAGGATGAGAAGTATTTCTTGAGTTTGAGAACAGAAAGTAAAGGGAGTGCTGGGGTTGGAGAGGATGAGAATTTAATGGTAACAGAGCATGCAAAGACAAAAAGGAATGCAAGAGTTAGTTACAATTTTTTTATGAAGGGATCTTGATAGCTTGATGTCTTTTGAGGCAGTTGGACAAACCTCTCCTGAGATTTGCTCAAAACCTATCTTAGGAAAACTGAAAACTAAAACAAAACCAAACAAGCTGAAATCATATAACTCATTAAGGAACTCAGAATTTATTAGAATGCATCTGTTGTGGATTTTTTTGTAATGGGAAAACTGATTTGTAAAGTAAGTAATCATACTCTGCCCAACACCTTTTTTCAATTTGGCTCTTTTTTACATTGAGTTTTGTGTAGCAGGATTCTATAAAATGAAAGCAATAGGGATATTTTCTGTTGTAAACAGAAAGCAGAACAAAGCCAATCCTTCAACCACAAAGAATTGGTATAAGAAGGTAGAAGATCAAGTCTTTATCTGATGAATTAAATCAAGGCCAACAACCAAGTACAACAATCACTTCCCTAAGGCACTGTGTTTTACCTCATTAGTAGAACTTTGGAACTGACAAAGCTGAATAATTGTCAAATCATGACTACTTGAACGTTCTGAATTTCAAAGACAAAAGAAAAGATAAACAAGGGAAAAATGAAAATATTTCAAGACTTAGTGAGCCCTCTGCTGTCACCCTTAATTGTCACCACCTTAATTATACTGTAGATCATCACTCACTTGCAATATTGTCAACAAGAATTATCCAATTCCAAATAAGCCTCAGTAGTAAAGTAAATTGGTGCCTACTCAATGAAGTAATGATTGAAAGTATAATTCATGTAAAAGATGTTGACTGATAATATGTCTAAGATTATATGCACTCTATAGATTTTAAATTGATTTTAAAAAGGAGTTACTACAGCTATGTCTTTACCAGAGAAAGGGCCTGCAGAAGGATATGCTTGTATCGGTCTCTGACTACCCACATCCTGCTAGGCTCCTTCAGAGTCACACATTTACTCTGGTGTCCCAATGGCTAAAGTTCTCTCAAATTCACTTGGCCCCCATTTATTCCCTAATTTGATCTTGTGAGGTAAGCATAAGTGTCTACACTTTGTATGTGAGGAAACTGAGGCCCACAGGAAAAAAAAATAATATGCCCAGAGACACAGAGATATTAAATGATGGTCCTGAGGCGCCTACACATACATGTCAAAGTTAAATGGTTACACTATTTTAATTTCCTACCCTAAGAAATTTTATTTTATTTCTTGAGGATATGATACAAAGAACCTGAGTTCTAATTCAGCTGAATTTTCATAGATACATTTTAGACATCAGACAAAATCATGTACACCAAAATACTTGAAAATTTTTAATTTTCTATGCAAACAACACGGAGTGTTCCTTTTATTAGGTGGGGTGGGGGAAAGTATGGGACGGTCTGACAAAGCATTTCAACATGTATGGATCAAAGACATTATGTTCTGGTCCATACAAGGACCCCTGGAGTCCTCGACCACATAGAGAAGGGATGATAATTCTCTCAATTTGAGAAAATCAAGTATTAACCCAGTAATAATAAGAAATTATTAAAGTCTGCTATCATACGAATGAAGAAAGTAAACGAGGTCTACTAGGTGCTCATCAATTACAGGGAAAGTGTTCTTTCTTTCTCTCTCTCTGTCAATCCCAGTGTGTGTGTGTGTGTGTGTGTGTGTGTGTGTGTGTGTGTGTGTGTATTACAGAGTAATTGATAGAAACTATAGGTAACAAATAAAAAATACCTTCCCTGAAGGCTGAATGGGGTGGTGAGGCCCGAGGCAGAGACTTCCAGGTAAGACGGAGGAAGACTAAGACACGGAGATCACCTTCCTCCCCATAGATACACCAGAAATACATCTACACGTGAAACAACTCCTACAGAACACCTACTGAACGCTGGCAGAAGACCTCAGACCTCCCAAAAGGCAAGAAACTCCCCACGTACCTGGGTAGGGCAAAAGAAAAAAGAATAAACAGAGACAAAAGGATAGGAATGGGACCTGCACCAGTGGGAGGGAGCTGTGAAGGAGGAAAGGTTTCCACACACTAGGAAGTCCCTTTGTGGGCGGAGACTGTGGGTGGCAGGGGGGATAGCTTCAGAGTCATGGAGGAGAGCACAACAACAGGGATGTGGAGGGCAAAGCAGAGAGATTCCCGCACAGTGGATCGGTGCTGACCGGCACTCACCAGCCTGAGAGGCTTGTCTGTTTGCCTGTCGGGGTGGGCGGGGCTGGGAGCTGAGGTTCGGGCTTCAGTCATAGTGCAGGGAGAGAACTGGGGTTGGCAGCATGAACACAGCCTGAAGGGGTTAGTGCACCACGGCTAGCCAGGAGGGAGTCCGGGAAAATGTCTGGACCTGCCGAAGAGGCAAGATAATATTTTTCCCTCTTTGTTTCCTGGTGCGCGAGGAGAGGGGATTAAGAGTGCTGCTTAAAGGAGCTCCAGAGATGGGCACGAGCCGCGGCTAATACGTGGACCCCAGAGAGGGACACGGGATGCTGGGGCTGCTGCTGCTGCTGCCAAGAGGCCTGTGTGTGAGCGCAGGTCACTGTCCATGACACCCTTCTGAGGAGCCTGTGCAGCCCACCACTGCTGGGGTCCCGGGATCCAGGGACAGCTTCCCCGGGAGACTGCACGGTGCGCCTCAGGCTGGTGCAACATCACTCTGGCCTCTGCCACTGCAGGCTCGCCCCGCACTCCATACATCTCCATCCCCCTGGCCTGAGTGAGCCAGAGTACCCGAAGTGGCTGCTCCTTTAACCCCGTCCTATCTGAGCAAAGAACACATGTCCTCTGGCGACCTACATGCAGAGGTGTGCCCAAATCCAAAGCTGAGACATGGGAGCTGTGAGAACAAAGAAGAGAAAGGGAAATCTCTCCCAGCAGCCTCAGAAGCAGTGGATTAAAGCTCCACAATCAACTTGATGTACCCTGCATTTGTGGAATACATGAATAAACAACGAATCATCCCAAAATGAGGAGGTGGACTTTGAGAGCAAGATTTATGATTTTTTCCCCTTTTTCTCTTTTTGTGAGTGTGTATATGTATGCATCTGTGAGAGATTTTGTCTGTACAGCTTTGCTTCCACCATTAGACCTAGGGTTCTATCCATTCATTTTTGTTTGTTTGTTTTGTTTTGTTTTGTTTTTAAAATTTTTTTTTCTTAATAATTATTTTTTTATTTTAATAACTTTCTTTTATTTTATCTTACTGTATTTTATTTTACTTTATCTTCTTTATTTCTTTCCTTCCTTCCCTCCTTTAGGCAATGAATCATCCCAAATTGAGGAGGTGGAATTTGAGAGCAAGATTTATGATTTCTTCCCCTATTACTCTTTTTGTGAGTGTGTATGTGTATGCTCCTGTGTGAAATTTTGTCTGTATGGCTTTGCTTCCACCATTTGTCCCAAGGTTCTATCTGTCATTTTTTTCTTTAATAATTATTTTTTATTTTAATAACTCTATTGTATTTTATCATACTATATTTTATTTTACTTTACCTTCTTTCTTTCTTTTTTCCTTCCTTCCCTCCTTACTTCTCTCCTTCCTCCCTCCCTCCCTCCTTTCATTCTTTCTTTCTTTCTCCCTTTCTCACTTTCTTTCTTTCTACTTCTACTAATTCTTTCTTTCTACTTTTTCTCCCTTTTATTCTGAGCCGTGTGGATGAAAGGCTCCTGGTGTCATAGCCTGAAGTCAGTGCTGTGCCTCTGAGGTAGGAGAGACAACTTCAGAACACTGGTCCACAAAAGACCTCCCACGTCCACATAATATCAAATGGTGAAAAGCTCCCAGAGATCTCCATCTCAACATCAGCACGCAGCTTCACTCAACGACCAGCAAGCTACAGTCCTGGACACCCTATGCCAAACAACTAGAAAGACAGGAACACAATCCCACCCATTAGCAGAGAGGCTGCCTAAAATCATAATAAGTCCACAGACAACCCAAAACACACCACCAGACGTGGACCCACCCACCAGAAAGACAAGATCCAGCTTCATCCACCAGAACACAGGCCCAATCCCCTGCACAAGGAAGCCTACACAACAACATGAGACAACCTTAGCCACTGGGGACAGACACCAAAAAACAACAGGAACTACGAAGCTGCAGCCTGCAAAAAGGAGACCCCAAACACAGTAACATAAGCAAAATGAGAAGACAGAAAAACACACAGCAGAAGAAAGAGCAAGATAAAAACCCACCAGACCTAACAAATGAAGAGGAAATAGGCAGTCTACCTGAAAAAGAATTCAGAATAATGATAGTAAAGATGATCCAAAATCATGGAAATAAAATAGACAAAATGTAAGAAACAGTTAACAAGGACCTAGAAGAACTAAAGATGAAACAAGCAATGATGAACAACACAATAAATGAAATGAAAAATACTCTAGATGGGATCAATAGCAGAATAACTGAGGCAGAAGAACTGATAAGTGACGTGGAAGATAAAATACTGGAAAAAACTACTGCAGAGTAGAATAAAGAAAAAAGAATGAAAAGAACTGAGGACAGTCTCAGAGATTTCTGGGACAACATTAAATGCACCAACATTCAAATTATAGGGGTTCCAGAAGAAGAGGAGTAAAAGAAAGGTACTGAGAAAATATCTGAAGAGATTATAGTTGAAAACTTCCTTAATATGGGAAAGGAAATACTTAATCAAGTCCCGGAGGCACAGGGGGTCCCATGCAGAATAACTCCAAGGATAAATACGCCAAGACACATATTAATCAAACTGTCAAAAATTAATTACAAAGAAAACATATTAAAAGCAGTAAGGGAAAAACAACAAATAACACACAAGGGAATCCCTATAAGGATAACAGCTGATCTTTCAGCAGAAACACTGCAAGCCAGAAGGGACTGGCAGGACATATTTAAAGTGATGAATGAGAAAATCCTGCAACCAAGATTACTCTAACCAGCAAGGATCTCATTCAGGTTTTATGGAGAAATTAAAATATTTACAGACAAGCAAAGTCTAAGAGAGTAGAGCACCACCAAACCAGCTATACAACAGATGCTAAAGGAAGTTCTCTAGGCAAGAAACACAAGAGAAGGAAAAGACCTACAATAACGAACCCAAAACAGTTAAGAAAATAGGAATAGGAAATACATATCAATAATTACCTTTAATGTAAATGGACTAAATGCTCCCATCAAAAGACACAGATTGGCTGGAGGGATACAAACACAAGACCCATATATATGCTGTCTACAAGAGACCCACTTCAGACCTAGAGACACATACAGACTGAAAGTAAGGGGATGGAAAAAGATATTCCATGCTAATGGAAATCAAAAGAAAGCTGGAGTAGCAAATCTCATATCAGAAAAAAATAGACTTTTAAATAAAATTATTAGAAGAGACAGAAGGACACTATATAATGATCAAGGGATCAATCGAAGAAGAAGATATAACAATTGTAAATATTTATGCACCCAACATAGGAGAACCTCAAAACATAAGACAAATACTATCAGCAATAAAAGGGGAAATCGACAGTAGCACATTCACAGTAGGGGACTTTACTACCCAACTTTTACCAATGGACAGATCATCCAAAATGAAAATAAATAAGGAAACACAAGCTTTAAATGACACATTAAACAAGATGGACTTAATTGATATTTATAGGACATTCCATCCAAAAACAACAAAATACACAATTTTCTCAAGTGCTCCTGGAACATTCTGCAGGAGAGATCATATCTTGGGTCACAAATCAAGCCTTGGTAAATTTAAGAAAATTGAAATTTTATCAAGTATCTTTTCTGACCACAACACTATGACACTAGATATCAATTACAGGAAAAGTTCTGTAAAAAATACAAAGACATGGAGGCTAAACAATACACTACTCAATAACGAATTGATCACTGAAGAAATCAAAAAGGAAATTAAAAAAATACCTAGAAACAAATGACAGTGGAGACACGACGACCCAAAACCTATGGGATGCAGCAAAAGCAGTTCTAAGAGGGAAGTTTATAGCTATAAAATCCCACCTTAAGAAACAGGAAACATCTCGAGTAAACAACCTGACCTTACACCTAAAGCAATTAGAGAAGGGAGAACAAACCACCCCCAAAGTTAGCAGAAGGAAAGAAATCATAAAAATCAGATCAGAAATGAATAAGAAATGAAAGAAACAATAGCAAAGATCAATAAAACTAAAAGCTGTTTCTTTGAAAAGATAAACAAAATTGATAAACCATTATGCAGACTAATCAAGAAAAAAAGGGAGAAGATGGAAATCAGTAGAATTAGAAAAGAAAAAGGAGAAGAAACAGCTGACACTGCAGAAATACTAAAGATCATGAGAGATTACTACAAGCAACTCTATACCAATAAAATGGATAACCTGGAAGAAATGGTCAAAGTCTTAGAAATGCACAACCTGGCAAGACTGAATCAGGACGAAATACGGAATATGAACAGACCAATCACAAGCACTGTAATTGAAACTGTGATTAAAAATCTTCCAACAAAAGCCCAGGACCAGATGGTTTCACAGGTGAATTTTATCAAACATTTAGAGAAGAGCTAACACCTATTCTTCTCAAACTCTTCCAAAATATAGCAGAGGGAGGAACAGTCTCAAACTCATTCTAGGATGCAACCATCACCTTGATACCAAAATCAGACAAGGATGTCACAAAGAAAGAAAACTACGGGTCAATATCACTGATGAACATAGATGCAAAAATCCTCAACAAAATACTAGCAAACAGAATCCAACAGCACATTAAAATGATCATACACGATGATCAAGTGGAGTTTATTCCAGGAATGCAATGATTCTTCAATATACACAAATCAATCAACATGATACACCACATAAACAAATTGAAAGAGAAAAACCACATGATCATCTCAATAGATGCAGAGAAAGCTTTCAACAAAATTCAACACCCATTTTTAATAAAAACCCTGCAGAAAGTAGGCATAGATGGAACTTTCTTCAACATAATAAAGGCCATATATGAAAAACCCACAGCCAATATCATCGTCAATGGTGAAAAATTGAAACCATTTCCACTAAGATCAGAAACCAGCCAAGGCTGCCCACTCTCAACACTCTTATTTAACATAGTTTTGGAAGTTTTTGCCACAGCAATCAGAAAAGAAAAGGAAATAAAAGTAATCCAAATTGGAAAAGAAGAAGTAAAGCAGTCACTGTTTGCAGATGACATGATACTATACATAGAGAATCCTAAAGATGCTACCAGAAAACTATTAGAGCTAATGAATGAATTTGGTAAATTAGCAGGATACAAAATTAATGCACAGAAATCTCTGGCATTCCTTTATACTAATGATGAAAAATGTGAAAGTGAAATCAAGAAAACACTCCCATTTACCATTGCAACAGAAAGAATAAAATATCTAGGAATAAACCTACCTAAGGAGACAAAAGGCCTGTATGCAGAAAATTATAAGACACTGATGAAAGAAATTAAAGATGATACAAATAGATGGAGAGATATACCATGTTCTTGGATTGGAAGATTCAAGATTGTAAAAATAACTCTACTACCCAAAGCAATCTACAGATTAAATGCAATCCCTATCAAACTACCACTGGCATTTTTCACAGAACTAGAGCAAACAATTTTACAATTTGTTTGGAAACACAAAAGACCCCAAATAGCAAAAGCAATCTTGAGAAAGAAAAATGGAGCTGGAGGAATCAGGATCCCTGACTTCAGACTCTACTACAAAGCTACAGTAATCAAGACTGTATGGTACTGGCACAAAAACAGCAAGTTAGATCAATGGAACAGGATAGGAAGCCCAGAGATAAACCCACACACATATGGTCAACTTATATTTGATAAAGGAGGAAGGAATGTACAGTGGAGAAAGGACAACCTCTTCAATTAATGGTGCTGGGAAAACTGGACAGGGACATGTAAAAGTATGAGATTAGATCACTGCCTGGCACCATAAACAAAAATAAGCTCAGAATGGATTAAAGACCTAAATGTAAGGCCAGAAACTATCAAACCCTTGGAGGAAAGCATAGGCAGAACACACTATGATATAAATCACAGCAAGATCCTTTTTGACCCACCTCCTAGTGAAATGGAAATGGGAGCAAAAATAAACAAATGGTACCTAATGAAACTTCAAAGCTTTTGCACAACAAAGGAAACCATGAACAGGACCAGGAGACAACCCTCAGAATGGGAGAAAATATTTGCAATTGAAGCAACTGACAAAGGATTTATCTCCAAAATTTACAAGCAGCTCATGCAGCTCAATAACAAAAAAACAAACAACCTATCCAAAGTTTGGCAGAGGACCTAAATAGACATTTCTCCAAAGAAGATATACAGATTGCCAACAAACACATGAAAGAATGCACAACATCATTAATCATTAGAGACATGCAAATCAAACTACAATGCGATATTATCTCACACCAGTCAGAATGGCCATGATCAAAAAATGTAGAAACAATAAATGCTGGAGAGGGTGGGGTGAAAAGGGAACACTCTTGCACTGCTGGTGGGAATGTGAATTGGTACAGCCGCTATGGAGAACAGTATGGAGGTTCCTTAAAAGACTACAAATAGAACTATCATATGACCCAGCAATCCCACTACTGGGCATATACCCTGAGAAAACCATAATTCAAAAAGAGACATGTACCAAAATGTTCATAGCAGCCCTATTTACAATAGCCCGGAGATGGAAACAACCTAAGTGTCCTTCATCGGATGAATGGGTAAAGAAGATGTGGCACATATATACAATGGAATATTACTCAGCCATAAAAAGAAATGAAATTGAGCTATTTGTAATGAGGTGGATAGACCTAGAGTCTGTCATACAGAGTGAAGTAAGTCAGAAAGAGAAAGACAAATACTGTATGCTGACACATATATATGGAATTTAAGAAAAAAAAATGTCATGAAGAACATAAGGGTGAGACAGGAATAAAGACACAGACCTACTAGAGAATGGACTTGAGGATATGGGGAAGGGGAAGGGTAAGCTGTGACAAAGTGAAAGAGTGGCATGGACATATATACACTACCAAACGTAAGGTAGATAGCTAGTGGGAAGCAGCTGCATAGCACAGGGAGATCAGCTCGGTGCTTTGTGACCGCCTGGAGGGGTGGGATGGGGAGGGTGGGAGGGAGACGCAGGGGGGAGGGGAAATGGGAACATATGTATATGTATAACTGATTAAATTTTTTATAAAGCAAAAAAATAAAATAAAATAAAATCCTGGTTGAAATTTTTTTTTAAAAAAGAGTCATGTACCAAAATGTTCATTGCATCTCTATTTACAATAGCCCGGAGATGGAAACAACCTAAGTGTCCATCCTCGGATGAATTGGTAAAGAAGATGTGGCATATATATACAATGGAATATTACTCAGCCATTAAAAGAAATGAAATTGAGCTATTTGTAGTGAGGTGGATAGACCTAGAGTCTGTCATACAGAGTGAAGTAAGTCAGAAGGAGAAAGACAAATAACGTATGCTTACACACATATATGAAATTTAAGGAAAAAAATGTCATGAAGCACCTGGGGGTAAAACAGGAATAAAGACACAGACCTACTTGAGAATCGACTTGAGGATATGGGGAGGGGGAAGGGTAAGCTGTGACAAAGCGAAAGAGAGGCATGGACGTATATACAGTACCAAACGTAAGGTAGATAGCCAGTTGGAAGCAGCCGCATGGCACTGGGAGATCAGATCGGTGCTTTCTGACTGCCTAGAGGGGTGGGATAGGGAGGGTGGGAGGGAGGGAGATGCAAGAGGCAAGGGATATCAGAACAGATGTATGTGTATGACTAATTCACTTTGTTATAGAGCAGAAACTAGCACACCATTTTGAAGAAATTATACTCCAATAAAGTTGTAAAAAAAACAAAGATACTTTCCCTGTCCATTTATTTAACAAGATTAAGGGTTTTGGTGTGTCTGTGTGTGTTCCCAGACCTTGAAAGGCCCTGAACTGTTACCAAGAATTAGACATAATCCTCACCCTGTACAATGGGATAAAAAGGATGTATAAATAGAGAATTACAATGCAGTGGGGTAGGCACAAAGATAGAGATGTATGCATGGTATTTTGAAAACAATGCAAACTGTGGCTCACGAAGTTAGTTACCTACCACAGGTTGCTCAGCTGCTCAGGCATAACATTGGGACCAGAAGCCTCTTAAATTCCTGGATCATGGATTTTCTTTTTTTCTTTTTTTTTTTTTTCATTAGATCATGCTGCCCCCCATAAACTAGCATAAAATCTACTTCTCCTAACTGGAGTTTAGGCTGCTTATGGTGACTCTTTTTGAGTGTGTATGTCTTTGCAGTGTTGGAATTGTGACTGTATACACTCATAGGCAACAGTCCTCTACATTGCTTACAAGCACGTAAGAAATTCTCTTATCGTTGAATTTGGCTCTTATTTGCAAAGCCCATCAATGATCTCAACTCAGTCGCTCAGGCTTTGCTCATAAATGTCAGCTCTTCGACGACTGTCACCAAAGAGGGCTACCTGCTCTTCTGGTTCATCAGCAGGCATCAGCTAAGTGCTGTTACTGGCAACATGCCAGGTAATCTGTTCTGCCCTTTCTGCTTGCTATAACCCTACTCCAGCTGACACAACAACATTATCATTGAAGCATGACCTATTCTTGTCTCCACACTCTCAAGTACTTCAATCTTGCCCCTACCAAGTGTATTAGAGGGATAGAAGTATGTGCCAGATTCTCCCTAGAGTATGTGTGAAGGATGGATTATGCTGGAGTATGTTGAGGATGATGGTTTCTCTGGGGATGTTGTATTGAGTTGGGAATCAGAGGATACACACAGTTCAGAATCCCAGGAAAATAATCTTTAATTAAACTGTAGTGAAATTGTATAGAAAATTTGCGGTCTCACAATGGAACACCAGACAAGGACTTTTAACTGGTTATATAAGTTGCAGAGGCTTTTATGCAGTGGACTGCTTGAATAAGGAAGTGATTCTTTGGGTAGTCACTAACTGAATGGATAAGAAAACATTAGATAGTTTATAACCACATAGTTCCTCTTAATATGCTTTAAAATGAGAAGCAATTATGTCAGAGTACATGTTGTGTATATAAATCTCTGTGCACTCACAAGGAGGAATGATTGTTGTTTTGTCTAAACTATTTCTCTGTCTTCTAATTTCTTCCCCTAATAAAAAGCAGAATAAGAACCCACATCTTTGAGTCATACATATGTCTGACCCTGTTCAAAATGCTTTATGTACATTATTTCATTGAATCTTCACAAAAATGCTAAGCATATTTGTGGTGCTTATCCGTAATTCATGGAGAAGTAAAGTGAGGCTTGAAGAGGGTGAGCAATTTGCTCAGGAACACAGAACCTGTGTCTGGGCAGATCTTAGTCACCTCCAAATCCCAGGTCCTTAACACTGTCTACTATGCCACTCACCATCCCATGTTCTTAATCTATCCTTGATCTTCATCATAAGGCCTCAGCATAGAAACTATGACAGAATAATGTGAACTGAAGGCTTTAACATCCTAGAAAATACAGATTTGTGTTTTCTCATCTGTAAATAAGGAATAACAATAATAGATACTGCAATGACTGCTATTTATAGAGCAGTTATAACAAAGCCTGGCACATGGTAAGTGCTGAGTAATGCTTGTAACACAAAGGCATAACTTTGTTTTTAATTATTTGTCTTAACAGAATTTGACTTTGAGCAAGTCACTTAAGCTCTTTGTTTTTCATTTATATTGAGGTATAGTTGATTTAAAATATGTTAGGTTTAGGGGTACAATATAGTAATTAAAATTTTTATAGATTATAATCCAATTAAAGTTATAAAATATTGGCTATACACCCTATGTTATAAAATATATCCTTGTAGCTTATTTATTTGTACATAGTAGTTTGTATCTCTTAATCCTCTACCCCTATCTTACCCCTACTGGCTACCCTCTTCATACCGGTAGACAATAGTTTGTTCCCTATATGGGTGAGTCTGTTTCTGTTTTGTTATATTCACTCATTTGTTTTATTTTCCACAAGTAGTGATAACATACAGTATTTGTCTTTCTCTGTCTGGCTTATTTGACTAAACATAAGATACACTTCAGGTCAAACTGTGTTGCGGAAAATGGCAAAATTTCATTATTTCATATGGCTGAATAGGATTGTATTGTGTATGTGTGTATGACATCTTCTTTACCCAATCATCTGTTGATGGACACTCAGATTGCTTCCAAATCTTGATTATTATCAATAATGCTGCTATGAGCATTAGAGTGCATGAATCTTTTCAAAATAATGTTTTCATTTTCTTCAGTTATATACCAAGGAATGGAATTACTAGATTATATGGTAGTTCTATTTTTAGATTATTAAGGAAACTTCAAATTGTTTTGCACAATGGCTGTACCAATTACATTCCCACCAACAGTATACAAGGGAACCCTTTTATTCGCATTTTTTTATTCGTGGTCTTTTTGATGGTAGCCATTCTGACAGGTATGAGGTGATTTTGTGATTTTGACTTGCATTTCTCTGATTATTAGTGACGTTGAGCATCTTTACATATGTCTATTGACCATCTGTATGTCTTCTTTGGAAAAATATCTATTCAGGTCTTTTGTCCATTCTTTAATTGGGTTGTTTATTTTGGGGATATTGAGTTGTATGAGCTGTTTATATATTTTTTATATTAACTCCTTATCTGTCATATCATTTGAAAATATTTTCTCCCATGTAGTAGTTGTCTGTTTATTTTGTCAATTGTTTCCTTTGCTATACAAAAGTTTTTAAGTTTTATTAGGTCCCATTTATTTACTTTTGCTTTTATTTCCTTTGCCTTAGGAGAAAGATTAAAAAAAAAATTAAAAAAGCAACAATGCTATGATTTATGTCAAGGAGAGTTCTGCCTATCTTATCTTAGAGGAGTTTTATGGTTTCCGGCCTTATATTTAGGTTTTTAATCAATTTTGTGTTTATTTTTGTATGCAGTGTAAAAAAATGTTATAATTTATTATTTTACCTGTAATAAATGACTTATTGAGAGTGCATTTTTTCCTCATTGTACATTCTTGCTTCCTTTGTTGTAGATTAATTGACCATAAGCATATGGGTTAATTTCTGGGCTTTCTGTCCTGTTCCATAAGTTTTTCTGTCTTTTTGTTGTTTTTGTTCCAGTACCATACTGTTTTGATTACTATAGCTTTCTAGTATAGTTTGAAGTCAAGGAGTGTAATACCTCCAACTCTGTTCTTCTTTCTCAAGATTGCTTTAGCTATTCGAGGCCTTTTGTGTTTTATAGAAAATTTAAATGATTTGTTCTAATTTTGTGAAAAATGCCCTTGGTATTTTGATAGGGATTGCACTGAATGCCTTGGGTAGTATAATCAATTTAACAGTATTAATTCTTCCAATCCATAAACAGAGTTTATCTTTCCATTTGTGTCATCATCATTTTCTTTCATCAATATCTTATAGTTTTTTGAGTACAGGCCTTTTACTTCCTTAGCTAGATTTATTCATAGGTATTTTATTCTTTTTGATGTGATTGTAAATAAGATTGTTTACTTAATTTCTCTTTCATTATTAGTTTATAGATATGCAATAGATTTCTGTATATTAATTTTATATCCTGCAAATTTAATAAATTAATTGATGAGCTCTTGTAGTTTTGGGGTGGTGTATTTAGGATTTTCTATGCATAGTATTATGTCATCTGCAAACAGTGAAAATTTTACTTCTTCCTTTGCAATCTGGGGTCTTGTTTTTCTTGTCTAATTGCTGTGCCTAGTACTTTCAACACTATGTTGAATACAAGTGGTGACAGTGGTCATACTTGTCTTGTTCTTGTTTTTAGAGAAAATGTTTTTAGCTTTTCACCATTAAGTATGATGTTAGCTGTGCTTTTGTCATATATGGCCTCTATTATGTTGATATATGTTCCCGCTATACCCACTTTGTGAAGAGTTTTTATCATAAATGAACGTTGCATTTTATAAAAAGCCTTTTCTCCATCTATTGAGATGATTATATGATCTTTATTCTTCAATTTGTTAATGTGATATATCACATTGATTGATTTTCAGATATTGAACCATCCTTGTATCCCTGGGATAAATTCTAGCTAATCATGTTGTATGATACTTTCAATATATTGTTGAATTTGTTTTTCTAATATTTTGGTGAGAATTTTGCACCTATTTCTTCAGTTTTATTGACTTAAGTTTTCTTTTTTATGATATCTTTGATTGGTTTTGAGATGAGGGTGATGATGACCAAATGAGTTTGGAAGCATTCCTTTCTTTGCAGTGTTTTAGACTAATTTGAGAAGAAGTTAAGATTTCTCTAAATGTTTGGTAGAATTCACCCATGAAGCCATCTGGTCCTGGACTTTTGTTTGTTGGGAGTTTTAAATTACTGTTTAAGTTTCATTACCAGTAATTTGTCTGCTCATATTTTCTAATTATTCCTGGTTTAGTACAGGGAGATTGTATATTCTATGTATTTATCCATTTCTTCTGGGTTTTCCAATTTATTGGTATATTGCTGTTTGTAGTAATGTCTTATGATCTGTATTTCTGTGGTGTTGGTTGTAACTTCTCCATTTTCACTTCTGATTTTACTGATTTAGGCTCTCTCTTTTCTCTCTTGATAAGTCTGGTTAAAAGTTTATCAACTTTGTTTATCTTTTCAAAGAATTAACTTTAAGTTTCACTGATCTTTATTGTTACTTTAGTCTCTATTTCATTTATATTGGCTCTGATCCTTATCAGTCTCTTCCTTCTACTAACTTTGGGTTTTGTTTATTTTTCTTTTTCTTGTTCCTTTAGGAGTAAGATTAGGTTTTTTATTTGTTTTTCTCTTGTTTTCTGTGGTAGGCTTATATCACTATAAAATTTTCTCTTACAACTGTTTTCTCTGCATCCCATAAATTTTGGATGTTTTCAATTTTATTTTTCTCAAGTTATTTTTTGATTTCTTCTTTAATTTATTCAGTGACCCATTGGTTGTTTACTAGCATATAGTTTGTCTTCCATTTGTCTGTGTTTTCTGCAGTTTTATTTTGTAGTTATTTTCTAGTCTCATGGCATGGCAGTCAGAAAAGTTGCTAGATATGATTTCAATTTCCCTAAATTTATTGCAACTTGTTTTGTTGCCTAGAATTTGATCTATCCTGGAGAGTGTTCCATGTGCACTTGAAAATAATGTGTATTCTGCTGCTTTTGTACGCAGTGCAAACATACAAATATATATAAACATGAAAAAGTTATATATATGTACTAAACCTTTTGGTCTAATGTGTAATTTAAGTTCAGTAGTTTGTTTTATTGATTTTCTGTCTGGATGATCTGCCCATTGATATAAGTGGGGGTGCTAAAGACCCCTATAATTATTAATTTCTCCCTTTATATCTGTTAATATTTGCTTTATGTATTTAGGTGCTATGTTGGGTGCATATATATTTACAATTGTTAATATATTCTTATATATATTCTTATATATTGTTATAAAACTGTTATATCTTCCTCTTAGATTGACTCCTTGATCATTGTGTAATGTCCTTCTTTGTCTTATTTTTCAGTCTTTGTTTTAAAATCTATTTTGTCTAATATAAGTACCCCAGCTTTCTTTGATTTCCATTTGCAAGGAATACTTTTTTCCATCCCCTCACTTCCAGTCTGTGTGTCTTTAGATCTGCAGTGAGTCTCTTGTAGGCGGCATATGTACCAGTCTTGTTTTTGTATCCATTTACCTACTCTATGTCTTTGATTGGAGCATTTAGTCCATTTAAATTTAAAGTAATTTTTTTTGAATTTTTGAATTTTATTTTGTTAATTTTTTTATACAGCAGGTTCTTATTAGTCATCATTTTATACACATCAGTGTATACATGTCAATCCCAATCTCCCAATTCATCACACCTTCACCCCCAGCCCCCACCACTTTCCACCCTTAGGGTCCATACATTTGTTCTCTACATGTGTCTCAATTTCTGCCCTGCAAACCAGTTCATCTGTACCATTTTTCTAAGTTTCACATATATGTGGTAATATATGATATTTGTTTTTCTCTTTCTGGCTTACTTCACCCTGTATGACAGTCTCTAGATTCATCCACGTCTCTACAGATGATCCAATTTCATTCCTTTTTATGGCTGAGTAATATTCCATTGTATATATGTACTACATCACCTTTGTCCATTCATCTGTTGATGGACACTTAGGTTGCTTCCATAACCTGGCTATTGTAAATAGGGCTGCAATGAACATTGGGATTCATGTGTCATTTTGAATTATGGTTTTCTCTGTGTATATGCCCAGTAGTCTGATTGCTGGGTCATATGGTAATTCAATTTTTAGTTTTTCAAGGAACCTCCATACTGTTCTCCATAGTGGCTGTATCAATTTACATTCCCACCAATAGTGCAAGAGGGTTCCCTTTTCTCCACACCCTCTCCAACATTTGTTGTTTGTAGATTTCCTGATGATGCCCATTCTAACTGGTGTGAGGTGATACCTTATTGTAGTTTTGATTTGCATTTCTCTAATAATTAGTGATGTTGAGCAGATTTTCTTGTGTTTCTTGGCCATCTGTATCTCTTCTTTGGAGAAATGTCTGTTTAGGTCTTCTGCCCATTTTTGGATTGGATTATTCATTTTTTTAGTATTGAGCTGCCTGAGCTGTTTATATATTTTGGAGATTAATCCTTTGTCCATTGATTTGTTGGCAAATATTTTCTCCCATTTTGAACATTGCCTTTTCATCTTTTTTATGGTTTCCTTTGTTGTGCAAAAGCTTTTAGGTTTCATCAGGTCCCATTTGTTTATTTTTGTTTTTATCTCCATTGCTCTAGGAGGTGGATCAAAAAAGATCTTGCTGTGATTTATGTCAAAGAATGTTCTTCCTATGTTTTCCTCTAAGGGTCTTATAGTGTCCAGTCTTACATTTAGGTCTCTAATCCATTTGAGTTTATTTTTGTGTATGGTGTTAGGGAGTGTTCTAATTTCATTCTTTTACATGTAGCTGTCCAGTTTTCCCAGCATCACTTATTAAAGTGACTGTCCTTTCTCCATTGTATATCCTTGCCTCCTTTGTCATAGATTAGTTGGCCATAGGTGCATGGGTTTATCTCTGGGCTTTCTATCCTGTTCCATTGACCTATATTTCTGATTTTGCACTGGTACCTTATTGTCTTGATTACTGTAGCTTTGTAGTATAGCCTGAAGTCAGGGAGTCTGATTCCTCCAGTTCTATTTTTTTTTTCCCTCAAGACTGCTTTGGCTATTTGGGGTGTTTTGTGTCTCCATAAAAAAATTAAGATTTTTTCTTCCAGATCTGTAAAAACTGCCATTGGTAATTTGATAGGGATTGCATTAAATCTGTAGATTGCTTTGGGTAGTATAGTCATTTTGACAATATTTATTCTTCAAATCCAAGAACATGGTATGTCTCTCCATCTGTCTGTATCATCTTGAATTTCTTTCATCAGTGTCTTATAGTTTACTGTATACAGGTCTTTTGTCTCCCTAGGTAAGTTTATTCCTAGGTATTTTGTTATTTTTGTTGCATTGGTAAATGGGAGTGTCTCCTTAATATCTCTTTCAGATTTTTCATCAGTGTATAAGAATGCCAGAGATTTCTCTGCATTAATTTTGTATCCTGAAACTTTACCAAATTCATTGATTAGCTCTAGTAGGTTTCTGGTGACATCTTTAGGATTTTGTATGTAAAGTATCATGTCACCTGCAAACAGTGACAGTGTTACTTCTTGTTTTCCAATTTGTATTCCTTTTATTTCTTTTTCTGCTCTTACTGCCATGGTTAGGACTTCCTAAACTATGTTGAATTATAGTGGTGAGAGTGGACATCCTTGTCTTGTTCCTGATCTTAGAGGTAATACTTTCAGTTTTTCACCATTGAGAATGATATTTGCTGTGGGTTTGTCATATTTGGCCTTCATTATGTTGAGGGTTCCATCTATACCCACTTTCTGGAGAGTTTTTATCATAAATGGGTGTTGAATTTTGTGAAAAGATTTTTCTGCATCTATTGAGATGATCATATGATTTTTCTTCCTCAATTTGTTAATATGGTTTATCACATTGATTGATTTTCATATATTGAAGAATCATTGCATCCCTGGGATAAAGCCCACTTGATTATGGTGTATCATCCCATTAAAGTGTTGTTGGATTCTGTTTGCTAGCATTTTGTTGAGGATTTTGCATCTATAATCCTCAGTGTTATTGGTCTGTAATTTTCATTTTTTGTAGTATCTTTCTCTGGTTTTGGTATCAGGATGATGGTGGCCTCATAGAATGAGTTTGGGAGTGTTCTTTCCTCTGCAACTTTTTGGAAGAGTTTGAGAAGGATGGGTATTAGCGCTTCTCTAAATGTTTGATAGAATTCACCTGTGAAGGCATCTGGTCCTGGTTTTTTGTTTGTTGGAAGATTTTTAATCACAGATTCAATTTCATTATTTGTAATTGGTCCGCTCATGTATTCTGTTTCTTCCTGGTTCAGTCTTGGAAGGTTATACCTTTCTAAGAATTTGTCCATTTCATCCAGGTTGTCCATTTTTTTGGCATACTGTTGCTTGTAGTAGTCGCTTAAGATACTTTGTATTTCTGAGGTGTCTGTTTTAACCTCTCCTTTTTCATTTCTAATTTTATTGATTTTAATCCACTCCCTATTTTTCTTGATGACCCTGGCTAATGGTTTATCAATTTTGTTTATCTTCTCAAAAAAAACAGCTTTTAGTTTTATTGATCTTTGCTATTGTTTTCTTTGTTTCTATTTCATTTATTTCTGCTCTGATAGTTATGATTCTTTCCTTCTGCTAACTTTGGGTTTTGTTTGTTCTAGTTTCTCTAACTCCTTTATGTGTAAGGTTAGTTTGTTTATTTGAGATTTTTTTTTGAGGTATGCTTGTATTGCTATAAACTTCCCTCTTAGAGCTGCTTTTGCCACATCCAATAGGTTTTGGATCGTCCTGTTTTCATTGTCATTTGTCTCTAGGCATTTTTTAAATTTCCTCTTTGATTTCTTCAGTGATCTCTTGGTTATTTTGTAACGTATTGTTTAGCCTCCATGTGTTTGTGATTTTTATGGTTTTTTCTCTGTAATTGATTTCTGATCTCATAGTGTTGTGGTTAGAAAAGATGCTTGATATGATTTCAATTTTCTTAAATTTACTGAGGCTTGATCTGTGACCCAAGATGTGATCCATCCTGGAGATGTTCCATGCACACTTTAGAAAAAAGCATAATCTGCTGTTTTTGGATGGAATGCCCTATAAATATCAATTAAATTTATCTGGTCTATTGTGTCATTTAAAGCTTGTGTTTCCTTATTAATTTTCTGTTTGGATGATCTGTCCATTGGTGTAAGTGAGGTGTTAAATTCCCCCACTATTACTGTGCTACTGTCAATTTCCTCTTCTATAGCTGTTAGCAGTTGCCTTATGTATTCATGTGCTTCTATTGTGGGTGCATATATATTTATAATTGTTATATCTTCTTCCTGGATTGATCCCTTGATCATTATGTAGTGTCCTTCCTTGTTTCTTGTAACATTCTTTATATGAGTATTGCTACCGCAGCTTTCTTTTCATTTCCATTTACATGGAATATCTTTCTCTATCCCCTCACTTTCTGTCTGTATGTGTCCCTAGGTCTGAAGTAGGTCTCTTGTAGACAGCATATATATGAGTCTTTTCTTTGTATCGATTCAGCAAGCCTGTGTCTTTCTTTAAAGCATTTATTCGATTCACCTTTAAGGTAAATATCAATATGGATGTTCCTATTACCATTTTCTTAATTGTTTTGGGATTGTTTTTGTAGGTCCTTTTCTCCTCTTGTGTTTCCCACTTAGAGAAGTTCCTTTAGCATTTGCTGTAGATCTGGTTTGGTGGTGCTGTATTCTCTTAGCTTTTGCTTGTCTGTAAAACTTTTGATTTCTCCATCAAATCTGAATGAGATCCTTGCCAGGTAGAGTAATCTTAGTTGTAGGTTCTTCCCTTTAATTACTTTAAGTATATCAGGCCACTCCCTTCTGGCTTGTAGAGTTTCTGCTGAGAAATCAGCTGTTAATCTTATGGGAGTTCCTTTGTATATTATTTGTCATTTTTCCCTTGCTGCTTTCAATACTTTTTCTTTGTCTTTAATTTTCACCAAGTTGATTACTATGTGTCTCAGCGTGTTTCTCCTTGGGTTTATCCTGTATGGGACTCTCTGTGTTTCCTGGACTTGGGTGGCTATTTCCTTTCCCATGTTAGGGAAGTTTTCAACTATTATCTCTTCAAATATTTTCTCATGTCCTTTCTCTCTCTCTTCTTCTTCTAGGACCCCTATAATGTGAATGTTCTTGTACTTAATGTTGTCCCAGAGGTCTCTTAGGCTGTCTTCATTTATTTTCGCTTTTTTTTCTTTGTTTTATTCTGCAGCAGTGAATTCCACCATTCTGTCTTTCAGGTCACTTATCCGTTCTTCTGTCTCAGTTATGCTGCTATTGATTCCTTCTAGTGTATTTGTCATTCAGTTGTTGTATTGTTCATCTCTTTTTGTTTGTTCTTTAATTCTTCTAGGTCTTTGTTAAACATTTCTTGCATCTTCTCGATCTTTGCCTTCATTTTTTTTTTTTTTTCTGAGATCCTGGATCATCTTCAGTGTCATTATTCTGAATTCATTTTCTGGAAGGTTGCCTGTCTCCACTTCATTTAGCTGTTTTTCTGGGGTTTTATCTTGTTGCTTCATCTGGTACATAGCCCTGTGCCTTTTCATCTTGTCTATCTTTCAGTGAATGCGGTTTTTGTTCCACAGGCTGCAGGATTGTAGTTCTTCTTTCTTCTGCTGTCTGCCCTCTGATGGTTGAGGCTATCTAAGAGGCTTGTTCAAGTTTCCTGATGGGAGGGACTGCTGGTGTGTAGAGCTGGCTCTTTCTCTGGTGGGCAGAGATCAGTAAGACTTTATTCCACTTGTCTGATGGTGGGTGAGGCTGGGTCCCGTCTGTGTTGGTTATTTGGCCTGAGGCGACCCAACACTGGAGCCTACCTGGGCTCTTTGGTGGGGCTAATGGCAGACTCTGAGATGGCTCACGCCAAGGAGTACTTCCCAGAACTTCTGCTGCCAGTATCCTTGTCCTTTCGGTGAGACAGAGCCACCTCCCAACTCTGCAGGAGACCCCCCAACACTGGCAGGTATGTCTGCTTCAGTCTCCTATGGGGTCACTGTTCCTTCCTCTGGCTCCCGATGCACCCACTACTTTGTGTGTGCCCTCCAAGTGTAGATTTTCTGTTTCCCCCAGTCCTGTGGAATTCCTGCAATCAAATCCCACTAGCCTTTAAAATCTGATACTCTAGGAATTCCTCCTCCTGTTGCCAGACCCCCAGGTTGGGAAGCCTGACGTGGGACTCAGAACCTTCACTCCAGTGGGTGGACTTCTGTAGTTTAAGTGTTCTCCAGTTTGTTTATCCCCCACCCAGCAGTTATGGGATTTGATTTTATTTCGATTATACCCATTCTACCATCTCATTGTGACTTCTCCTTTATCTTTGGATGTGAGGTATGTTTTTTGGTGAGTTCCAGTGTATTTCTGTTGGCGATTGTTCAGCAGTTAGTTGTGATTCTGGTGTTCTCTCAAGAGGGAGTCTAAATTAAATATTGATAGGTATGTTCTTACAGCCATTTCTTAAATTGTTTTCTGGTTGTTTTTGTAGTTATGTTGTGTTCTTCTTATTTTGCTGTCTTCCCTTGTGATCTGATGACTAATTTTTCTCTTTTTTTTGTGTGTGTATCTATTATTGAGTTTTGATTTGTGGTTACCATGAAGTTTATATATAGCAATCCATATATTTATTTGATTATTTTCAGTTGCTGGTCTCAAGTTCAAATGGGCTTTAACAACGCTTCATTTTTAGCCTCTTCCCCAAACAAGTGTTCTTGACATCATATTTTACATCTTTTGGCTTAGTGTATCCCTTCTCTACTTATTGCAGATATAGAAGATTTTACTAATTTGTCTTTTAGTCTTGCTATTAGATTTGTTCATGGTTGAATTACTATCTTCACTGTATATTTGCCTTTATCAATAATTCTTTTGTGTGTGATTTTCATTTTTCTAGTTGTGAACTTTTGTTTTTGCTTAGAGAAGTTCCTTTAACATTATTATAAAGCTGTGCTGGTCATGCTGAACTCTTTTACCTCTTGCTTTTTTGTACTTTTTTTTTTTTTTTTTTTTTTGCGATACGCTGGCCTCTCACTGTTGTGGCCTCTCCCATTATGGAACACAGGCTCCAGACGTGCAGGCTCAGCAACCATAGTTCATGGGCCTAGTTGCTCTATGGCACGTGGGGTCCTCCCAGACCAGGACACGAATCCATGTCCCTTGCATCGGCAGGTGGACTCTCAACCACTTCACCACTAGCCCAATATTTTGTACAAATTTTGATCTCTCCATCAAATCTGAATGACATGTTTGCCAGGTAGAGTATTCTTCATTGTAGATTTTTAACTTTAGACACTTTAAATATATTATACCACTCCCTTTTGACCTGCAGAATTTCTGTTGAAAAGTCAGCTTATAGTCTTATAGGAGTTCCCTTGTATGTAACTTATTGCTTTTTCCTTGCTGCTTTTAATATTGTCTCTTTAATTTTAAATTTTGCCATTTTAATTAAAATATATCTTTTTTGGGTTAAACCTGTTTGGGGCTTTCTGTGCTTCCTGGACCTGAATGTCTGCTTCCTTTCTCAGGTTAAGGAAGTTTTCAGCTATTATGTCTTCAAACATATTCTGTCCCTTTATCTTCCTCTTCTCCTTCTGGGACACCTATAATGCAAATGTTAGTATGCTTAGTGTTGTCCCAAAGGTCTCTTAAATTGCCCCATTGCTTTTTTTTTTTTTTTTTTTGTGATATGTGGGCCTCTCACTGTTGTGGCCTCTCCGTTGCAGAGCACAGGCTCTGGACACACAGGCTCATCATGGGCCTAGCCACTCCGCGGCATGTGGGATCTTCCCAGACCAGGGCACGAACCCACATCCCCTGCATTGGCAGGCAGACTCTCAACCACTGAGCAACCAGGGAAGCCCCCCATTGCTTTTTATTATTTTTATTTTCTTCTGTTCAGCTCCAGTAATTTCTACTACCCTGTCTTCCAGCCTGTTAATTTGTTCCTCTCTACTATCTAATCCACTCTTGATTTCTTTGAGTGTATTTTTAAATTTTAGTTATTGTATTCTTCATCTCTATTTGGTTCTTTAATGTTTTCTAACTTTGTTAAAAACTTCTAATTGCCCACTCTGTTCATTTATTCTTCTCTGAGTTCTTTGATTATCTTTGTCATCATTACCTTGTACTCTTTATTGGGTAAATGCTCATCTCATCTCCACTTCACTTACTTCTTCTGGGGTTTTATCTTGTTTATTCATTTGAAAAGTGTTCCTCTGTTGCCTCAATTTGCCTACTTTGCTGTTTTTATTTTTATGTGTCTGGTAGGTTGGTTTCATTTCCTGACCTTGGAGGAGTGCTTTTTTTAGATGTCCTGTATGTCCCAATAGCACACTCTCCTCTGGTCTACCAGAACTACATGCTCTAAGGATGTACCTATGTGTGTTTTGTGGGTCCTTCTGTTGTGTCAGACTGACTATTATGAGCAGTCTGGTAGGCATGACTGTTGTCTGGTCCAGTTGGTTGCCTGGCTCTGCCTTTTGCAGAGTCTGCCAGCAACTGTTTTTTTGGGATTGGATAATGAGGCTTCTGGCTGCAGAACCCCAGGAGGTCCCAGCCCTAGTGCTGCCTCACTGTTGGGCTGATCTGGGTTCCGGGATAGGTGGTTATGACTCCAGGGTTTTTATATCTAGTGTCTGTCTGTTGGTGGGTCAGGCCAGTTTCTGACATGTCTGTGGGTTCTGGGGTGTCCCAAATTTTGTGCTGGCCCTCTCATGCATGGGGCTGGTTCCTGGTGAGGCTTTCTGAGGAGTTCAAGTTATCTTGGAGCTGGTATTGTCCTCCTGGTAGGTGAAACTGGGGCCCCAGTGACCTCCCAGGAGTTGATTCCCACCCACCAGTGCGTGAATTGGGTCCTAGAGATAGTGGTGAGTCATTGACAGTCAGAGCTGGGTCCTGACATCTCAGGCTGCAGGGCCCGGGATTCCCAGAGCTGGTGTTGGACAACTGGTGGGTGGGGCCAAGACCTAAATGGTTTCAGGGCTATTGCTGGCACACTACTAACCAGAGTCAGGTCATGGGATCTCTGGCTGCAGAGCCTTGCAGTCCCAGAGCTAGTGTTGGCCTTTGGTGGTTGATGCCAGTTTCTTACACAGCTGGCTGTGGGCTCCTGAACCTCACGTTGGCCCACTAGTGGGTGTGGTCAGATGCCAGGGAAGCTGGCTTGGGGACCCAAGGTGTCTCAGAGTTGGTGTTCACCTACTGGTGAGCAGCATAGCCATTGCCCATGTTGTCCCGAACTGGTGCCAGACTGCTGGTGGTAGGGTTAAGTCCTGCCACAGTATGTTGTGGGGATGTGGTGGTCCTGGAACTGGTGTCTGCCCATTGATGTGTGAGGCTGGTCCCAGGGATAGTGTCAGGCCCCTTGTGGTTAACGTCAGGGTCTAATGTCTTGGGCTCCAGGGTCTGAGGATATCAGAGCTGCTGTTGTCCTGCTGGTGGGTAGGGCCCAGGACCTTGGAGGCCCAGGTTTAGTGCTTATTCACTGGTGGGTGGAACCAGGTCCCAGGGTCTCTGGCCACAGGGCCCTTGAGGTGTGGGGTTGGGCCCTGGACCTTCTGGTGGACAAAGCCATATCTCAGGGTGACTGTGAGTTATGAGGGTCTTAAGTCTGCCTGTCTGCTTGTGGGTGGAGCTGTGTCACTTCCTGCCTGACTGCTCAGCCTGAGGTATCCCAGTACTGGAGCCAATAGGCTGGTGGGTTGTTCTTGGTCTTCATGCTTATAAGCTAGAGGAGGATTCCAAAATGGCGCTTGCCAGCACCAATGTCCATGCAGTAGAACAAACTCCCAAAATTGGCTGTCTCAGTTTCTATTTCCCCAGGTTGGGCTCCAGTTGCCTCCTGCCTCTCCAGGAGACTGCGATCAGAAGATGGATCTGACCCAGGTTCTTTTTTTTTTTTTTTTTTTTTTTGCAGTATGTGGGCCTCTCACTGTTGTGGCCTCTCCCGTTGCGGAGCACAGGCTCCGGACATGCAGGCTCAGCGGCCATGGCTCACGGGCCTAGCCGCTCCACGGCATGTGGGATCTTCCCAGACCGGGGCACGAACCCGTGTCCCCTGCATCGGCAGGCGGACTCTCAACCACTGCGCCACCAGGGAAGCCCTGACCCAGGTTCTTTATTTATTTATTTATTTTACTTTAATTATTTATTCTTATTTTTCCAACCCCTTTTTCTATTATACATATTTCTATTCCCTGATAGAAATTTACTGAAAGTATATAAACTCATTTATAGTATTTCACAGGTGATTATATATATAAATGATACTTATTAAAATTTAACTAACATATAAAGGAGACAAGCCAACTTAATTATTTATTAATTAATTAATGATATGATAATTAAATATTTAATAGTTTAATGTTACAAAATAATAATTATCTTCTTTTATCTTTATTTGTTCTTCCAGTTTTATTGAGGTATATTTGACACAGGAGCGTTGTATAAGTTTAAGGTGTACAGCATAATGATATGACTTACATACATTATGATATAATCATCACAGTAATTTTAGTAAACACATATCATCTCATACAGATGCAAAATTAAGGAATAGAAAAAAGTTTCCTTGTGTTGAGAACTCTTAGGATTTACTCTCAACAATTTTCATATATAACATAAAACAGTGTTGATTATCTTTGTAATGTTGTGTATTACATTCCTAGTACGCACTTAAAACTGGAAGTTTGTACCTTTTATTTTTTTAATGGGAAGTCCTTGTTGGTTATTTATTTTTAAATATAGCAGTCTCATTTCAAATTACTTCTTCTGTCCTGGGTTCCAGGGCATGTGAGCTTTTATGTGTACCCTTTAATAGTGGAGTCTATTTCTGACAGCCCTCTGTCTCTCCTGAAATAAAGCACTGCTGGCCTTCAAAGACAAACATTCTGGGGTCTTGTCTCCCCAGTGCCAGGGAACTCAATGTGTGGCTCAGACCCATTGCTCCTTGGGGAGAACCCTCTGCAATTATAATTATCCTCCTGTTTGTGGATTCACCACTGGGATATGGTTCTTGAGTATACCACAACTCTTACCCTAATACCTACCTTTTTGTAGTTGCCCCTTTATACCTTTAGTTGTAGAAGATCTATTATGCTAGATTCTGTTTTTTCTCTATCAAAAGTTGCTCTGTAAATAGTTGTAATTTGGCATGCTCATAGGAGTAGGTGAGCTCAGGGTCTTTCTACTCTATCATCTTGGCCAATCTCCCTTCACTTAAACTCTTTGAGTCTACATTTTCTTCATCCTAACAATGACACTAATTAAAATTATTTTAAAGAGTTGCTGCGTAGATGACATTAGAAAATATTAAATTAAAAGTGTGAATTATAGTGTCCAAGATATTACATCCTCATTAACTCTGTTGTCTACTGTTCTTTCTTCATTCCTTCATTTGTCCATTTGCTCCTTCCCTCCCTCCTCCCTTCTCTCCTTCCTTATTTTCTTCCACTCCTCCACCTAAGGCAGTTTACATCAGTGGAGTAAGGGAGGGTAGTGACAGAAAATCTTTCAGGTGGGTATCAGGAAAAATGTAATTTAGTTTCAACATTATATGTCATTGTATATCCACCTGCCCTATACCTATCCTTGTTGTCTGTATCCTTATATTGATTAGTTTCAGTTTTAGTCTCTTAAGTGGTAATTTCGGTGACAATAGTAATGGTAGCTTGCTAGTTACTCTATTTATCCTAGTTGACCCATTACACACACACACATATGCACACACACACACACACACACACACATGACTGCCTGTTAGAGAAAGGATTTTAGAACAATTGCTTGACCTGCTACAACAGCTACAAAAAGCCGGATTAGAGTGGCTGTATTTTATAACAGAGCATGCCTGTACATGAACCTGGACTGTAATTAATTTTTCCAATACTTGTGTTGTTTTAGTAAATTTTGAATAATAAGATGTTCCCTTTGTTCTACACAGTAACAACATTGCTACCTTTAAATGGAAAGAGTCATATTTAACAGTTGCAGGAAAAGTTAACAATAAGCTACACACATATAGAGTTTTTGTAAAATGAAGAAATTAGACTATTTATTTAGAAGCACAAGGGCACTCTGTTATTTGAAATTGTAAAGACTTTACAAGTCTTTACAATTACAATTCTAATTGGCCCCTGCCTATTATCTTTTAACAGACCACATCCCACTACAGTTTGCTTTCCACTCCACCATCAGGCCAATTGTCCTGAGGTTCCATTTTGCTTCTTCTGATCAAATGTTTTCAGTGGCTTGCTCACTGCCAACAGACTGACATCCAAAGCCCACAGGACTCCTGATGTTTGAGACTTGTGGGATCATCTGTCAACTAAATAAAAAGGAGGTATCCCTAAGGTGAGTCAGATGGGGAGGACTGTAGTGTTGAATGGCACAGAGGAGTCAAGCCAGAGAAGGCAGAATTGGGAACCAGGTAACAGAGACAAATGTCAGGAGCCAAGAGGGATCAGTGAGATTTGAAACTGAGAGTGAAAAACATCTTGACAATGAAGTTAGGTGAAGTGCAAATGAGAAGATTTAGAACGGATGTTACAAATGTTGAGTTGCTGCCAAAATGTTATTTTATGTGGGCCCTCATATGATATGATTTTTTAGACTGTATCATCTCTCCTCTCACTCTTGGTCTCTCTCTGTGTCCCTGTGTCTCTCTTTCTCTCTTTCCCCTTACCTGAGTGTGAGCTATGCCCTAATTTTAAAAGACCCATAACCACTAGAATTATCCTTTTAGCATGTTATCTGTCTTCTAGACAAATTATTATACTCTTATTCTACCTCCAAGTTCTTGAGACTTCTTCCCTGTATTATTTACATAATAACTCCAACATAAGCTCTCTTCTCCTTTCTCTCAATTTGTCTGTCTTTATCTGCTCTTCTAGATTCTGCACAAGTATTTCCTGCTTCTTAATATTGTCCCTATCTACTTCAGTCTAACATAGTTTCTCCCCTTTATAGCACTTAAAACTATTTATTTCATAGCTGTTCATAATTATATAGGTTCTTCCAGCATCTGGTTTGTGGTCTTAAAATGTTATTTAAATCTTGTATTTTTATTTTACTTTGTGTCTTTTAAAATTTATCTCCCCATCTTGGTTACAAATTCCTGCAGAATAGGAAATAAACTTTATATAGTTTTTTTCTCTCCCATGAAAAGATATGGTAGTAAATTCTCAAAAATATTTACAAATGTACTTTCCTTCTTTCACCTTTGGGAAAAAGCAGATAATAAGGCACAATACATACACAGTGAAATAAAATTAACAATATTCTAAAACTTCATGATACAAAGAGCCATGGATATAGAGAAAGAAACTGGCACCAATAGAAATGTAATACGTTGTAGCTTGGGAGGAAAATAGACTCAGGCTAGCATGCATAGACTTTGGTGGCAGTGGTTTTGACCACTCTATGTTTAGGAGGTTCAGTAAAACAAAGAAGCCAAAGTAAGATTGTGGGCTGAAATTTAACAGATAGGCAAGAACAAGTAAGATGAAAATTCCACGTTATAAGAAGTGATCATGTGCAAGGCAGATACAAAAGGATCAGGAGTTGTGCAATTTCCTTTAAAGAAAAAGGACAGAAACAGCTGACAGCCAAATACAGATGAGACATTGAAAATAACTCATGTTTAGTTTTCCAAATAATTTTTCATTGGACACCAGGAAGAGGATGGGGAAAGAAAATTATTTTATAAAACTTTATGGGGAAACCTTGATAAATAAGCCTGCAGAATTTTGTTTACTCGTGTTTTTTGAGTTCAAAATGCATATTAACATCTCAATGAAAATAATATTTCTTGGTTTACAGTAAGAAAAAACAAGATTGTGATTGTAAACCTGAATTCTGAAGAAACTACAAGTTTCCACAAATTTTTCCTGTGAGGATGAAAAGCTCCCTGGGTGGTGATTTAATTTTGGCAATCTATATTCTAATGCGAAAAGAAAGAGGAACACCTAGTCCCTAAGAATAGCAGACAATCATAAGAGCAGATTATAATCAAGGCATTATACCTTCTCCTTAATTTCAGGACGCTCTAAAATCAAGACAGGAAGAACCATTTTATAGGTAAAATTGTTGCTGCTGTTAAAGAAAAAACAAGCACTTTCTTTGCTAGTATCAAGAGCTTTTCCTTTCTATTTTTCCCCTTGACTTACCTCACTCCTTACTCCTTTCTTTTGCTTCATTATAATGGAAGAGCTTCAGCAATCTAATATCAGTTTCCACCATTTTTTAGACCACTCCACAAAAGCCTTTAATATTTTTCCCCCTTGGGGGGGGGGGAAACTGTATCGTTCACTTACTTCATCACAGAAAAGCAAATGGAAAACATTTTTACATAGAATACTCTGTTGTAACAAGCATACAAGTTATCTGCTTCTCTGAGCTTATCTGCATTTTCCTTGAGTATAATTCTGAGACAGTGAAGCATGTTTGAAGGTGGAGAGACAAGCACTGAAATTCTGTTCTACTACTTATAAGGCAAATGACTTTGCTGGCTCTTCCTTTTCTTTTTGATCTTTGAATATTGGAGGGTCCAGGGCTCATTTCTTGGACCTCAACTTATCTTTAATTTACTAAATTATTTCATCCAGCTCTATGGATAAATTTATGTATCTTTATATCTTTAGATTAAATTAAATTATTATCTATATTAAAACTATAAGGAGATAATATTAAACTGGCTAAAATTAAAGAGACTACCAATACCAAATGTAGAGTAAGATGTAATGGGAGAGTAAATTGGTAAAACCACCATGGAAAATGATATGTCACTGTGTGTTAAGTTGAAGAAATACATAAGTTGACCATATGATCTAGAAATTTTACTCTTAGCTATATATACCCAACAGGAATTCACATATGTGTAGACCAAGAGGCATGACCAGAGTATTCTTAGAGCCATTATTCCTAATAGCCTCATATTAAAAGTTTAAATATTCATTAATATAAAAGTGAGTAGAATCAATTATGTTAGAATATTATGTATACTATATATATGCACACATATACATGCATTTGTACAATATATGTGTGTATATGTGTGTGTGTGTGTGTGTGTGTGTGTCTGTGTATATATATAATAACCATAAAATCTGGGATATTAGTTACCTGTTGAGGGAGGTAGGAGGCAGTGATTGGGAAGGGCATGGGGATTCTGGAGTTCAGGAAATGTTCTTGCTTTATTATGGGTGGTGGTAGCATGAGTGTTCACCTTGTGATAAACCATAGAACTATAAAATATTCTGTTTTGCATCTTCTTAAGGTACGTGAAATTTCACAATAGAAAAGATTTATGAACTTTTAAAACATTATATCTCCAGTCCAGACTTCCTTTCTAAACTCCAGTCACGTATTCAACTCTCTACTTGACATCTCCAGTTAAATAGCTAACAACAATTTCAAACAAACAAACAAAAAATGTCCAAAACTAAAGTACTGATCTTCTTCCCAAACTTGTTTCACCTGCTGCCTAGGTCTTATCAATTGATGACAACTCCAACTTTCTAATTTCTCAGGCCCAAAATCTTGGCCTGATCCCTTGCTCTTCTACTTCTCTCATATCTCCACATCTAATATATAAGTAAACCATTTTGCCTTTACCTTTTATACATATCCAATCGTCTTCTTTTCTCAAAACCAATTATTACCACCTTGGTCCAAATTACCATCCTCTTTTGCTTGTTTCTGCAATATTGCCCTAACTGTGCTCCATGCTTCTACTATAGCCCCCTACAATTTATTCTCAACACAGCAGCCAGAGTGGTTCTTTTAAGTTAAAATTTAGGTTTTGTCAGTCTTTTGCTTAAAACCCTACCACAGGTCCTGTTTCACTCACAGTACTCCCAATGGCCTATATCACTTCTCTGATCTCATGTCCTACTACCCATTCTCTTGCTTCTCTCTCTTATAATAACACCAGCTTCCTTATTCTTCCTAAAATATTTCAGACATGAACACTCTTCTTTTAAGGACTTTGTTCTATCTTTTCCATCTTCCTGGAATACTTTTCTCTAGATATCTGCTTGACTGCTCTATCTCTTACAATCATTGCTCTTTTTTATCTCAATGGGCCTATCCTGACCAGTTTGTTTTGTTCAAAACCTCACCTCCTTACAATACACCCATATTCTTTTATCTGGTCCACTTTCTTCTTTATGTAGCACCGATTATCTTCTAATTTAATATTTTTATATTATTGGTTATTGTTGGTCTTCCCCAACTAGAATGTCTATTTTGTTCTTCCAAGTCCCTAGTGCATAAATGAAATAAATAAATCACCTAAACTTGTGAAGCCTCAATTTCTTCATCTCTAAAGTATGGATAATATATTATATATAATAATATAATATAATATACAATAACTATTGTACCAACCTTGCCTTGGGTTGTAAGATTCAGGATAGTAGCAGTGGAGATGGGAAGTGATAAGATTCTGGATATACATTAGACAAATGCCAAAAGTATTTAATAATTGGTAGGAGAGAACGGTTGGCTCAAACAATTGGAAGGATGGTTTTGCCATCAACTGAAATGGAATTATTATATGTAAAGTTCTTGACACTTAAAAACCCCCACAAAATTATTCTTGTAATCTTATGTTAAAAAAAAGAGAGTGTATGTAGCTCTTGACATTACAGAGAGACAAAATATAGACACATTTTATGATAACTAGAAGTTTGTGCTCCAGTTGGGTTCAAGACATTTTCAAACAGAGCTTATACTGATATGAATATTAAATGTAATAATCCAAATAAAGCAATATGATAGTTACAGTAGGTAATGTTTGAAATTCTTCTTTGTTTATATATTTATTTATTTGTTTATTTATTTGGCTGCACCGGGTCTTAATTGTGGCATGCAGGATCTTTGTTGTGGCATGCAGGATCTTTAGTTGCTGCATGGGATCTTTTAGTTGTGGCATGCAGACTCTTAGTTGCAGCATACAGGCAAGATCTAGTTCCCTGACCAGGGATTGAATGGGGACTGCTACATTGGGAGCACATAGTCTTAACTGCTGGATCACCAGGGAAGTCCCATGAAATTCTTCTTCTTCTTTATATGAATAAAAAGGCTGATACTTGAGGTGAGTAAGAAAGGGAAACATTTGTAAGTATAAGATAAAAATGTAAATTTACATTTACACATTCTGATGGAAAGAGAGTATATGGAAGCTTATTTATAGATCATAGTAATCTTGGAAATCTTCCTCTGTTAAGGAGGTTTTGAACCAAGCCATTCTTTCATTTTATATGCAGCTTAGATATATTCAGCTCTTGCTTTCCAGCCATTGTTCTGGAAACTAGAAACACAGCATTGAATTAGGCTCCACCCCACCTTCAAAATACTCTGTTATAATGGTAAAGAGAGACAAATAATTTGGAAATTACAATTACATAGCTTAAAGCTGATCTTGTTGGTGTTCACTTTCCAGATTATCTTTCCCACATAAATTTGCCTTATGATATTTGTCTAGAACCAAAACAAAAAATCAGAAAACTCCATCCTCTCCTCTCCTTAATTGATCCTTTCTTGTCACAGTCATAGGCCAATAGCATGGACGTTTTCCCCATGTGTGCAGCTCAGATATCACCTTTCTGTTTCTATATTTCATTCCAAATGCTCACATGACTTCACTCATCCAACTCTGGGTTTGTTTTGCATAGAGTGTGCTTTAAAGCACAGATTTGAGACCCTGCTACCAGCATTCAAATCCTGGTTCATTCATTTAGTGTGACTTTGGGCACATTACTCAGCATCTATGAGTCTCAGTTTCCATCTCTGTCAAATGGGGGTAATAATACAATGGTTTTGCAATGAATTAATAATTTGACTTCCAGTAAATTAGTGAGAATAAAGTGCTCAGAATAGTAACTGGTCCTTCTATATATATGCTCATTACTGTTGTTATTGTTGTCACCATTGTTATTATTATGTCTTTCCAAAAACACTATTCAGTTCTATTCAGGTTGAAGGCTATGTTTTCTACATTTTTTTCAATGCTGTTATGACTTTCCTTCCCTCATATTCCCAGAAAAGCATTTCTCATTTACTTCCCTATAACACGTTACTTTGAGTTTAGGGTGAAAAAAAAAATCATGCATTCCTAAGCAAATGGGCTAGAGGGATCAGGACCAAAGGTCACTTTTACTAACTACTTTATAGGGAAGAAAGTGGCTTCTGACTTCTAAGATTTTGTTCCTTCCCAGAAAGGGAGATATAGCTTTCTGCAGTTTTTAAAAACTCTGACCGTAAAGAGTCAGGACCTGGAATCGTTCTGAAAACTCAGAGAAGGACTTTCTAATAGTTTTTTCAACATTGCAAGATTTGTTCAGTGTTTTTTGTTTGTTTGTTTGTTTTTGTTAATGTGGAAACCTAATGTGTAATGAAATTGTATATCAAGAGGTTCAAAGGATAATTAGGGAAACAAAGATAGTTTTAGTAGTTTGCGAAATATGAGCTTATCATGGAAGGTGACACATTTTACATCTCTCTGGGTTGTTCCACATTGCTACTGGTATCATTTTTATTTTTATTTTTATTTCTTTTATTTTATAGCTAGCACTTAAGCTATACCAGCTAATCCCTATCTAACTAATAAGCTCCTCGACTTTCACTTTTATTGATTAATCATCTGTTGTAGTTTTTAATATCCATTTGTGTTTAATTTGATAATATTAAAAATGTCTCATTTCTGAAAGTGATTAATGGTCTTTCAAAAGATAGGACTTCAGTTTTGATTTATGTAATATTGAGTTCACTGGAGTCTGGCTCGATATCTGCTACTGATGATCATTGTAATAAAAAGTCCTGCAAGGGACACTTTTCAGGTCTTTAAGAATTTCCCTACTGCCTGGTGGATAAACTGTATTTTTATTCAGATTTTTATGTAGATCCTCCAGCACCAGCTTTCAAAAAGACTCTCCAAAAGGTAACCACTGTTTCCTTGCACAAATCTTTTGTTTCAGCCAGTGAGACGTTATTTTCTCCCAAACAAACATCACTACCTAATTTTACACAGGTACTTCTAGTCAATGAGCTTCCAGTTCCAATGGAACTTCTGGAATTTCCTCTTGCCTATTTAAATTCCATTTATTCTTCAAAGCCAAGAGGTGAACATCCAAACCCACAGTAATTTATTCTTCCTCTTTTAGTGTCTGTACTATTCACTTAACACTTAATATATCCACGGACGTGTGAGTGATTTGGCTGATCTGGCTGACGGGGCAGGTGTTTCCTTCCTCCCTGCCAGTTCCATGTGCATCCTTTCCAAAGCTCCTGGCTAGAGCAGGACCACTCTTAGGTCATAGGTAGCTGTGCTCCTCTGTTAGAACCCCCAAACAACCTCCAAACAAGCTCATTTAACACTTAACATATCCTGATTTGTATATCTAACTTTCTCTGTGTGTGTGTGCTGTGTGCTCATAATGATATAAACTCCTTTAAGTTAAAGGCCAGTTTTATATACTCTATGGAAATAGTTCTCAAAGTGTGGTTTCCTAGTCCTTAGCCACTGCAGCATTTGGATACTTGTTAGACATGTAAATTTTCAGGTCTCACCCAGATTTACAGAGCCAGAAGCTCTGAGTTTGGGTCCCAACAATTTGTATTTTAACAAGCAGTTTTGGTATTACTGATATAAGCTCAAGTGTGACAGTCAAACTTGGCTGCACAGTAGAATCACCTGAGAGAGTTTTAAAACTGCTGATACCAGTTACCATGATTTTACTTGGTCTGAGGTTCAGCCTGGGCATTGAGATGTTTTCAGAGCTCCCCGTATGATTATATTGCACAGCAATATTTGGGAATCACTACCCTACACACACTGCTTTCTTTTTCTCCCAGAATAGACAGGCCAAAGCATATACTGGACACACATATTAGTTTGTTAAAATCGGTTTCTTCTAAGAGCTAAAACCCTTTGGATCGGGACAAAGAAATATCTTTTTCTGTGCACAAATCTGATTTTGGAATTCTTTCTCTGTTTCTCTTAATTTCTCCATTACCTTCCCCTTTCAGTCCCTTATATTTCATCTTCATACTTTCCCAGAGAACTCCAAATGTAGCATATAATATACATAAGCAACTGTGGCATAAAATATTATGGTAAGCAATTTCCCTAGGATTTTATTTTTTATATTTTTAGTATAAAATACTTGATACATATAAAATAATATGTAACCTAAAAGTCAAGAAGAACAATAAAACAAACACCATTGAGCTCTACCATTCAACTTAGTGGGTAATTTTGGTTGTTTTATTAAATACCTTTAATCACCAAACAAAAACAGTTTTTAAATCAATTTAGATATTATTATAGAAAGATATAAAGGCAAAAGTATCTCTTCAGCAGTCATCCAAACATAACACCTATTCCTGTGCTAGCATGAATCTTTGAATAGTATAAATATATGTTGTCACTTGAATAGGAGTTTGTCACATTATGAAATAATCTTCGCAATCCTTCTGTGGTATGATAAGCATGTCTTGCTCTTCTTGAAAATGTGGATTCATTTTTGGATTTAGGAGGCTTGTCACCCTTCTAAATCTCAAGAGATACTGTTAATAACCTAACAGGGGCAGCATGACTGCTGACTCAGTTCTACAAATTGCTAACATATGGGCCAATGGAAATTCAAATAGGGTAAATTTTAGTTTCAATCAATTTATCTATGCCTGTTTTTCAGTAGTTATCTAGATTGTCTTCATTAGAAATGTTCTTTCCCAGACTTCCTTAACAGACCCTAAGTAAACACTTGTTGACTAATTAGTATTTATGCTTACTCTTCTGTTTCTTTCCTTCCATTTTTACTCCAAGGTAAACTATTCTCCTTGCTCTGGTTGTTCTGTTTCTTGAACACGTACTCTGTAAAAGACTTCCTGCTTATCAATACCTCTGCAGAGTTTTAATTATTGTAAATATGCATGTTTTTGTGTATAAGTGTTCACTGTGTCCTGATAAGCCAGAGTCTTTGAACAGAAAGTTGAGAGGCCAGACATCACCTAATGACAGATTCCTCATCTTTAATATTAGAGTAAGAAAAAAAGGTAGATTAGATAATATCCAAATTCCTTATGATTTTTTCAGAAATAATAATGTTAAATATCTTGTTCAATCAAATCAGCATGGCACTTTACACACTTAGAATGTGCATCTTTGAAGTATTAACTCAATTTACCAATCAGTCAGCTCATGAAATCATACTGCAGATAATTGTATAGAGATATATTACACATAAATCTTCCTTATACCATTTTAGTTTAGATAAAATGATTACACTGAATTTAAAATAAAGTTTACTTTTTTTACATATGAGCTAGGGAGTAAAATGTTTGCTCCCAAGTAGTAAGTTTTAACTTTATTTGTGTACTTGTCTATGTTTTCAAGCTGAATTTACCACGTCAGTTTTTCTAATTGATGGGAACAACAGCTTGTTAATTTATGTCTAATATTTTGACCATTTTTTATCCCTCATTTCTTGAAGTCATTTCTCCATATGCTGTTCCATGATATCTATAGTAATTCATTAATTGTGAAGTCTTTATATAAAAAAGGTAGACATATTCTCAACACAATTTCTTTATATCTCCATGTGATCCTCACGTCGTTTTCTGTATCATCAAACCCATGTTGTCTTGCATGTTTTCTTTAGTCCTTCTAATGACATTCAATTCAAATCAAAGTAATTAAAAATTCAGTGTTATCAAGTACCAGGTAAAGAAAAAATATATTACAGAATCTATGACTAGGTACTGATAAACAGTATGAGATATTTGAAAGCAAAAGTGAATTTGAAGAAGCTGACCTACACATAGGTATTTTACATTCAGCTCCAATCAAAATTCTGTAGATAGTCATTCTTTATAATCCCACTCCTATGATATTTAACACCACAAAAATATATAGTCACTCAGTTTCCTTCTGGCTTGCCTTGATCATCCATATCTTTGCATTGCTTTTTGAATTTTAAATAATTGCATTATAGTTATAATTTCTCGATTACTGAATTTTTTGACATCCTCTAAATTTTGTGTCTGTCTCACCCTAGTCTCATGCTCGTTTCCATTTTCAACTTTGCTTTACACGTACATTGTTTCCTATGTAATCCAAAACTCGATCTTTCATAAATTTCTCAATATAATGTAAAATGAAGATTTTGTGTTGAATGTAAAACAATATTTCCATGTCAGTGGCAACTAGATCCCACAGCAATTTGCATGGTCTTCACCAGTTTTCACAGATCTCTCTGTCTCCCATATCTTGTCTTAACAAAAGTGGTAGAGTTAACTTATGCAGAAACCAAATTTTCTTTTCTTTTCTTTTTTTTTTTTTTTTCTTTTTGCGGTATGCGGGCCTCTCACTGTTGTGGCCTCTCCCGTTGCGGAGCACAGGCTCTGGATGCGCAGGCCCAGCAGCCATGGCTCACGGGCCCAGCCGCTCCGTGGCATATGGGATCCTCCCAGACCGGGGCACGAACCCGTATCCCCTGCATCGGCAGGCGGACTCTCAACCACTGCGCCACCAGGGAGGCCCCCTTTTCTTTTCTTTTTCACTGAGCTAACAAAGACCTGACTTCATTGGAAATTTCTGGTCTGAAGAAAGCATTGACTTCACCATGCTGACAGGTTCCATCACCTGCAGGATATTTATTCTCTATTCCCTTGTCTTATATTTAAATGTTTCTTCTTCTGAGAAACACATCTCCCAACACTCCTCAGTTGCTTGAAATGGAGGGGGATCAGTAGACAAGAAGGGTCTATAAAATAAACTGTTGATGCTAATAAACATTAAAAAAAATACTTTTCCCTGAGATATAACTGAAATAAAGTGAAGCACATTTTCATCTTCTCAATGAAAACCAGCTATTCAGCTTTGCCATTGTTAGTGGAGTGAGTTACAGCAGATTGACAGTGGCACAATTTAATATGAAATACCACAGTGACCTTCACTCCTTTGGGGCTCAGTTTTCTTATTTCAAAAGAGAAAATACTGAATTACTTTAATTAGAGATGTTTTCCAGTTCTTAAAAAATTATCCTACCGGGCTACCCTGGTGGTGCAGTGGTTGGGAATCTGCCTGCCAATGCAGGGGACACAGGTTCGAGCCCTGGTCTGTGAAGATCCCACATGCCACGGAGCAACTAAACCCGTGAGCAACAACTACTGAGCCTGTGCATCTGGAGCCTGTGATCTGCGACAGTGAGAGGCCCGTGCACCACGATGAAGAGTGGCCCCCACTCGCCTCAACTGGAGAAAGCCCTCACACAGAAATGAAGATCCAATACAGCCATAAATAAATAAATAAATAAATAAATAAATAAATAAATAAATTTATTAAAAAAATTTCTCCTACCTACTCACATGATTGATTCCTCAAGGAGTTTCTCTGTTTGACTTAAGCTAATAAAATAATTTTAAGTGGGATTACACTGTAATTGTATTCTTTTTTAAAATTTTGATAGACACTGTGTATAAATAATCCTGCTTACATATAAAAATATGCCATGCCCTCATCAAAGCTTACATTAGCTAATGTTAGTGATGAAAATCACATCGTTTAAATTGTCCCTTTTATTAACAGAAAGACTGAAACTTCCCCTGACCATTCCAGACTGGCCCAACACCACGGCAGAAAAGAGATCTATCATAGGATCTAAGTTGCAGCCATAATTCCCTGGTTTAATAACACTATATTGCTTGTGTTTATATAATACTATCTTGTCTCACATTTGCTTGATAATAAGCAAATATGCTTGGGCACAAAAGTACATGTTGAACTTCTGTTCTTACAAGTCAATACAAAGCTTATATTTGGAACTATGATCCTTCCTGTGTGCAATCACAGTGGTCTTTCATCTGAAGGAGAATTTAAGATGTCTAAAATTCTCCCAGAATACCTACAGTTAATTTAGAGACTACATTTACATCTCACAGACTCAAATATATAGTCCATATTCAGTGAGACGCTATTTTACCATTGTCATGTGATAACACATTTGAGATTAGTTAAACAGATTTCAGAGAATAGCATCATCTTTACCCAAAAGTATCTCAAGGTGTCTGATCCAAGCCTTCTATCATTGTGAACTGGTCAGGCAGGTGTGTTTCCTCCATTTTTATGATGAAGAAACATCTTAGGTTGTGGGTCTTGAAAATATTACCCTGAGTCTTCTAACTCAAAGAGCCTCAATTTGGGGGATTAATGAGTTGGGTCTCTACAGAGCTCTTGCTAAAAAAGCATGTTTCCTGGAATGAGGCAACTGCATGACATCTTCAGACCAAAGAATCTCTTTCTGTGTCCTCTAACAATTTTAAAATGGTGGTGGATATCCTAATAGCTTGGAAAGCAGGAATGTTTTTAATATTGTGTCTACACGTGATGCCATAGATGGAAGAATTCTGTGCCCTGTTCTAACCATAACTGTCTTTAAAATTATCCAGGAAGTAATGCATATGGAGTGACAAATGCATCAGAACATCAATGTTTGGAATTCTTTTGACTTAAATATATGTAGCTGCTGCTTAGCTAGATATAGCTAAGATCCTAGGGAAAATGAACTCATCACATGTTTTTAAAATATTGCTTAGGAAGGAAAGGTTAAATTAAACAGATAATATCATCTTTCAATCATCATAGGCAGGAATTGGACCAGGTGAACTCAGAATCCTAAATAACAAATAATCCAAAGGTCATCTTTGTCTTTGGAGCATATAATGCAATTTCTTCTGCAGCACATATTCTTCCTGCTATGTAACTGGACAGCCAATTTTGTTTTAATTTCCAGAAAATGAACCAGTTTAAGGTAAACAACAGAAGCACATGTGGATCCCAGGAAATCAGGCTCACAGTCCCAGTCACAGGAGAGGGTTTGAATGAAGATGGTCACCACCCACTGCTCATGGCCACATTTAACATCTTGGAAGCAAGGAGTTTCCAAATGAGGCTATGAAAAAGACTACATTATTCAGCACTTCATTTTTTGAAACAGTTTTAATATCCTTATTTGTTATATCACCCAAAGCAAATCCACAGTTTAAGTGTTAAAATGAATAATCAAACCTCTAACTAAGGATGTTAGTGAAACACATTGGTGTTAGTGAGAAAAAAACAAAGCATGCCTGTGTCACAGGATTTGCATTTATAGGCTGGTCTCCCCCATGAATTAGTGCATAAACATTTTGAAGGCCACAATTACATTTTCTTTGTCTTGTATGGAACACAAGTTTGTGTGCCCACCACACAGTAAGGCCAAACAAACCAAAACATCGAAGTTTGGAGCAAATAAAGTTTTATTATAGGGCCAAGAAATGAGAATGGGTGGCTCATGTCCACCCAAACTGTAAACTCCCTGAAGGGTTTCAGCAAAGGATTTTTAAAGGTCAGGTGAGGGAGAGGGGAGTCACAGGGTATGTGATCAACTTGTGCACAATTCTCTGATTGGTTGATGTTGAGGTAACAATATTATCAGTGCTTAGGCACCAGTAGGTCTGGGGCTTATGATCATCAGGTAGTTAATTTATTTCATTTGGTGGTTATTCTAGCATCTGTGAAACAACTCAGGAAGTGTGCATCATATACTGTTATCTAAGTACTTCAGAGAGGAGCTACAAAAAAAGATATGAGGTAAGGGTCTGTCCCAGGAAGACCCCATAGAGTCTTGCTCATTTATAATAGCATAGAAGTCAGTGCCTTAAACAGAGTAAATATTAAATTAATATATGTTAAAAGAAAGAATGAACAAAACATGTTTCTTTATTTACTTTTAAATTTAGGAGAAAAAACTTGGGAACTTGATAAAAAAAGAAACAAAAAACAAACAAACAAAAAACTCCCTGGAGAAGTATAGATTAACTTTTAACTGTATTCAATGTGTTTTTAATGAAACTTCATTCTATTTTCCCCCAATAATTGATAAAACTCTTACAAAATATTTTCCCTATATTAATACTTTCACATACATCCCCTTAGATTGCCTCAGTCAGGACCAAATATTACATGGAGAATATTGAACATGGATATATTCCAATTAGGTCCCAAGACTGAACCAAGAAGAAATAGAAAATATGAACAGATTAATTACCAGTAATGAAATTGAATTAATAATTTAAAAACTCCCAACAAACAAAATTCCAGGACCAAATAGCTTCACGGGTGAATTCTACCAAACACCTAGAAAAGAGTTAACACCTATCCTCCTCAAACTATTCCAAATATTGAAGATAAAAGAATGCTTTCAAACTCATTCTACAGGACCAGCATCCCCCTCAAACAAAAACCAGACACATATATACACAATGGGATACTACTCAGCCACAACAAAGAATTAAATTGTGCCACTTTCAACAGCATGGATAGTCTTGAGGGTATTACACCTTGTGAAATAAGTCAGATAAAGCCAAATTCTGTGTGATATCACTCATATGTGGAACCTAAAAAAATAAACTAGTGAATATAACAAAAAGGAAACATCTTACAAATATAGATCTCAAACTTGTCATTACCAGTGAAGTGAGGGGAGGGGGTGGGGTAAAATAGGGGTAGGGGCTTAAGAGATACAAACTATCATGTATAAAATAAAATATAAGGATAAAGATTATGGCACAGGGAATATAGCCAATATTTCATAACAGTTATAAATGGAATATAACCTTTAAAAATTGTGAATCACTATGCACTACATCTGTACCTTATATAATATTGTACATCAACTATATCTCAATAAAAAAAGAGGTAAAAAAGAAAAATAAAATTGCCCAGAACACAAGCTCAGAGGTACACTGACAAGTCAAGTAAAACATGCAAAAGGAGTCTCAGCTATGGCTTCAGACATACAGTAGGAAGCCTGAGGATGTCAGACCTCTTGATGAGAAGACTATGCATGGTGACACTTTGATATGTTTCAACATTTGCTGTAAATAATAACACACTGTTATTGCTATGTGTCAGACACTATTCTATTTTTCTAATATCAGTGCAGCTAATTTTCAAAACGACCCTTTGAGACACATAACTACCTTCTCCCTTTGAGCCCAAACAAGGGTTTTTTTTTTTTTTTGGTTTTTAATTAGTTTTAATTAATTGTGAGTTTACATTACTCACTCCATCCAAAAGTAACAGTGTAGTTCTTTCTTCTCTCTGATTGTGGAGTATCTGTATTCAATAATACAATATCTGAAAAAAACAAGTGACTTGATTTCAAAAGCACCCTTCATCAGATAACTTTCTTTTATCATCTTTGTCCTACACTCATTTGGTGATTCTTGGTGGAGTAGTGCTGGAGGTCTACTGCTACTCTGCTCACCAATCTAAACACCATTATGCAAGTGGACACAGAGGAGTTAGAATGGAGAAGCAGAGAGGTAAGGAGGGAGTAAGGAAAGAGACCCCACTCCTGTATTGTTTCAGTGGCATTGACAACTATAACAAACTCTTTTTGAAATACACCACATAAATGTGATACAGGAGATACATCTAGAAGTCAAAATATGCCTCAAGTTAAGCACATTTATTAGGCTGTTATGTCATAATAATTGTTTTTTCTTAATAATTTTATTACTCAATCACCAGCCTCATCCAGGAACAACTATATAAGTAAAAGCCAATAATCAGAAGGACTGGACTCCAATTCAGTTCCTGCCATATAATACCTGTGTCTCAGAGTTGTAGTATCAGTTGTAACCTCTCCTTTTTCATTTCTGATTTTATTGATGTGGGCCCTCTCTCTTTCTTGATGAGTCTGGCTAAAGCTTATCAATTTTGTTTACCTTTTCAAAGTTTTATTGATGTTTTCTATTTTTTATTCTCTATTTCATTTATTTCTGCTCTGATATTTATGATTTCTTTCCTTCTTCTAACCTTTTTTATTATGTTTTTTAGGTGTAAGTTTAGGTTGTTTATTTGAGATTTTATTTGTTTCCTGAGGTAAGATTGTATTGCTATAACTTCCCTCTTGGATCTGCTTTTGCTATGTCTCATAGATTTTGGATCACTATATTTTTGTTTTCATTTGTCTCTCCAGTTATTTTTTTTCATTTTTTTATTAGCTTCTGCTTTATAACAAAGTGAATCAGTCATACATATACATCTGTTCCCACATCACTTCCCTCATGCATCTCCCTCCCTCCCTCCCTCCCCATCCCACCCCTCCAGGCAGTCACAAAGCACCGAGCTAATCTCCCTGTGCTCTGCAGCTGCTTCCCACTATCTATCTACCTTACATTTGGTAGTGTATATATGTCCATGCCTCTCTTTTGCTTTGTCACAGCTTACCCTTCCCCCACCACATATCCTCAAGTCCATTCTCAAGTAGGTCTGTGTCTTTATTCCCATTTTACCCCTAGGTTCTTCATGACATTTTTTTTAATTCCATATATATGTGTTAGCATATGATATTTGTCTTTCTCTTTCTGACTTACTTCACTCTGTATGACAGACACTAGGTCTATCCAACTCATTACAAATAGCTCAGTTTCGTTTCTTTTTATGGCTGAGTAATATCCCATTGTATATATGTGCCACATCTTCTATATCCATTCATCCAATGATGGACACTTAGGTTGTAGCCAGCTCCGGGCTATTGTGAATAGAGCTGCAATGAACGTTTTGGTACATGTCTCTTTTTGAATTATGGTTTTCTCAGGGTATATGCCTAATAGTGGGATTGCTGGGTCATATGGTAGTTCTATTTTTAGTTTTTTAAGGAACCTCCATACCGTTCTCCATAGTGGCTGTACCAATTCACATTCCCACCAGCAGTGCAAGAGTGTTCCCTTTTCTCCACACCCTCTCCAGCATTTACTGTTTCTAGATTTCTTGATGATGGCCATTCTGACTGGTGTGAGATGATATCTCATTGTAGTTTTGAGTTGCATTTCTCTAATGATTAATGATGTTGAGCATTCTTTCATGTGTTTGTTGGCAGTCTGTATATCTTCTTTGGGGAAATGCCTATTTAAGTCTTATGCCCATGTTTGGATTGGGTTGTTTGTTTTTTTGCTGTTGAGCTGCATGAGCAGTTTATAGATTTTGGAGATTAATCCTTTGTCAGTTGCTTCATTTGCAAATATTTTCTCCCATTCTGAGGGTTGCCTTTTGGTCTTGTTTATGGTTTCCTTTGCTGTGCAAAAGCTTTGAAGTTTCATTAGGTCCCATTTGTTTATCTTTGTTTTTATTTCCATTTCTCTAGGAGGTGGGTCCAAAAGGATCTTGCTGTGATTTATGTCATAGAGTGTTCTGCCTATGTTTTCCTCTAAGAGTTTGATAGTTTCTGGCCTTACATTTAGGTCTTTAATCCATTTTGAGCTTATTTTTGTGTATGGTGTTATGGAATGATCTAATCTCATACTTTTACATGTACCTGTCCAGTTTTCCCAGCACCACTTATTGAAGAGACTGTCCTTTCTCCACTGTACATTCCTGCCTCCTTTATCAAAGATAAGTTGACCATATGTGCGTGGGTTTACCTCTGGGCTTTCTATCCTGTTCCATTGATCAATCTTTCTGTTTTTGTGCCAGTACCACACTGTCTTGATTACTGTAGCTTTGTAGTATAGTCTGAAGTCAGGGAGCCTGATTCCTCCGGCTCCATTTTTCATTCTCAAGATTGCTTTGGCTATTTGGGGTCTTTTGTTTTTCCAAACAAATTTTGAAATTTTTTGCTCTAGTTCTGTGAAAATGCCAGTGGTAGTTTGATAGGGATTGCATTGAATCTGTAGATTGCTTTGGGTAGTAGAGTCATTTTCACAATATTGATTCTTCCAATCCAGGAACATGGTATATCTCTCCATCGATTTGTATCATCTTTAATTTCTTTCATCAGTGTCTTATAATTTTCTGCATACAGGTCTTTTGTCTCCTTAGGTAGGTTTATTCCTACATATTTTATTCTGTATCTTGCAATGGTAAATGGGAGTGTTTTCTTGATTTCATTTCAGATTTTTCATCATTAGTGCACAGGAATGCCAGAGATTTCTGTGCATTACTTTTGTATCCTGCTACTTTACCAAATTCATTGATTAGCTCTAGCAGTTTTCTGGTAGCATCTTTAGGATTCTCTATGTATAGTATCATGTCATCTGCAAACAGTGACAGCCTTACTTCTTTTCCAATTTGAATTCCTCTTATTTCCTTTTCTTCTCTGATTGCTGTGGCTAAAACTTCCAAAACTAAGTTGAATAAGAGTGGTGAGAGTGGGCAGCCTTGTCTTGTTCCTGATCTTAGTGGAAATGGTTTCAGTTTTTCACCATTGAGGACGATGCTGGCTGTGGGTTTGTCATATATGGCCTTTATTATGTTGAGGAAAGTTCCCTCTATGCCTACTTTCTGCAGGGTTTTTATCATAAATGGGTGTTGAATTTTGTCGAAAGCTTTCTCTGCATCTATTGAGATGATCATATGGTTTTTCTCCTTCCACTTGTTAATATGGTGTATCACGTTGATTGATTTGCGTATATTGAAGAATCCTTGCATTCCTGGAATAAACCCCACTTGATCATGGTGTATGATCCTTTTAATGTGCTGTTGGATTCTGTTTTCTAGTATTTTGTTGAGGACTTTTGCATCTATGTTCATCAGTGATATTGGCCTGTAGTTTTCTTTCTTTGTGACAACCTTGTCTGGTTTTGGTATCAAGGTGATGGTGGCCTCATAGAATGAGTTTGGGAGTGTTCCTTCCTCTGAAATTGTTTGGAAGATTTTGAGAAGGATGGGTGTTAGCTCTTCTCTAAATGTTTGATAGAATTCACCTGTGAAGCCATCTGGTTCTGGGCTTTTGTTTGTTGGAAGATTTTTAATCACAGTTTCAATTTCAGTGCTTGTGATTGGTCTATTCATATTTTCTATTTCTTCCTGATTCAGTCTTGGAAGGTTGTGCATTTCTAAGCATTTGTCCATTTCTTCCAGGTTGTCCATTTTATTGGCACAGAGTTGCTTGTAGTAATCTCTCATGATCTTTTGTATTTCTGCAGTGTCAGTTGTTACTTCTCCTTTTTCATTTCTAATTCTATTGATTTGAGTCTTCTCCCATTTTTTCTTGATGAGTCTCACTAATGGTTTGTCAATTTTGTTTATCTTCTCAAAGAACCAGCTTTTAGTTTTATTGATCTTTGCTATCATTTCCTTCATTTCTTTTTCATTTATTTCTTATCTGATCTTTATGATTTCTTTCCTTCTGCTAACATTGGGGTTTTTCTGTTCTTCTTTCTCTAATTGTTTTAGGTGCAGGGTCAGGTTGTTTACTCGAGATGTTTCCTGTTTCTTAAGGTGGGATTGTATTGCTATAAACTTCCCCCTTAGAACTGCTTTTGCTGCGTCCCATAGGTTTTGGGTCGTCGTGTCTCCATTGTCATTTATTTCTAGGTATTTTTAAATTTCCTCTTTGATTGCTTCAGTGATCACTTCGTTATGGAGTAGTATATTGTTTAGCCTCCATGTGTTTGTATTTTTTACAGCTCTTTTCCTGTAATTGACGTCTAGTCTCATAGCATTGTGGTCGGAAAAGATACTTGATACAATTTCAATTTTCTTAAATTTACCAAGGCTTGATTTGTGACCTAAGATATGATCTATCCTGGAGAATGTTCCATGAACACTTGAGAAAAATGTGTATTCTGTTGTGTTTGGATGGAATGTCCTATAAATATCAATTAAGTCCATCTTGTTTAATGTATCATTTAAAGCTTGTGTTTCCTTATTTATTTTCATTTTGGATGATCTGTCCATTGGTGAAAGTGGGGTGTTAAAGTCCCCTACTATGATTGTGTTACTGTCAGTTTCCCTTTTTATGGCTGTTAGTATTTGCCTTTTGTATTGAGGTGCTCCTATGTTGGGTGCATAAATATTTACAATTGTTATATCTTCTTCTTGGATCGATCCCTTGATCATTAGGTAGTGTCCTTCTTTGTCTCTTGTAATAGTCTTTATTTTAAAGTCTATTTTGTCTGATATAAGAATTGCTACTCCAGCTTTCTTTTGATTTCCATTTGCATGGAATATCTTTTTCCATCCCCTTACTTTCAATCTGTATGTGTCTCTAGGTCTGAAGTGGGTCTCTTGTAGACAGCATATATATGGGTCTTGTTTTTGTATGCATTCATCCAATCTGTGTCTTTTGGTGGGAGCATTTAGTCCATTTACATTTAAGGTAATTATTGATATGTATGTTCCTATTCCCATTTCCTTAATTGCTTTGGGTTCGTTATTGTAGGTATATTCCTTTGGTTGTGTTTGTTGCCTAGAGAAATTCCTTTAGCATTTGTTGTAAAGCTGGTTTGGTGGTGCTGTACTCTCTCAGTTTTTGTTTGTCTGTAAACGTTTTAATTTCTCCATCAAATCTGAATGAGATCCTTGCTGTGTAGAGTAATCTTGGTGGCACATTTCTCTCCTTCATCACTTTAATTATGTCCTGCCACTCCCTTCTGGCTTGCAGAGTTTCTGCTGAGAGATCAGCTGTTATCCTGATGGGGATTCCCTTGTGTGTTATTTGTTGTTTTCCCCTTGCTGCTTTTAATATGATTTCTTTGTGTTTAATTTTTGACAGTTTGATTAATATGTGTCTTGGTGTATTTCTCCTTGGATTTATTCTGTATGGGACTCTCTGTGCCTCCTGGACTTGATTAACTATTTCCTTTCGCATATTAGGGAAGTTTTCAACTATAATCTCTTCAAATATTTTCTCAGTCCCTTTCTTTTTCTCTTCTTCTTCTGGAACCCCTATAATTCGAATGTTGGTGCATTTAATGTTGTCCCAGAGGTCTCTGAGACTGTCCTCTGTTCTTTTCATTCTCTTTTCTTTATTTTGTTCTGCATCAGTTATTTCCACTATTTTATCTTCCACTTCACTTATCCGTTCTTCTGCCTCAGTTATTCTGCTATTGATCCCATCTAGAGTATTTTTCATTTCATTTATTGTGTTTCTAATCGATGCTTGATTCATCTTTAGTTCTTCTAGGTCCTTGTTAACTGTTTCTTGCATTTTGTCTATTCTATTTCCAGGGTTTTGGATCTTGGAAATAGAATCTCGGATCATCTTTACTATCATTATTCTGAATTCTTTTTCAGGTAGACTGCCTATTACCTCTTCATTTGATAGGTCTGGTAGATTTTTATCTTGCTCCTTCACCTGCTGTGTGTTTTTCTGTCTTCTCATTTTGCTTATCTTACTGTGTTTGGGGTCTCCTTTTTGCAGGCTGCAGATTCGTAGTCCCTGTTGTTTTTGGTGTCTGTACCCAGTGGCTAAGGTTGTTTCAGTAGGTTGTGTAGGCTTCCTGGTGGGGGGGACTAGATCCTGTGTTCTGGTGGTTGAGGCTCGATATTGTCTTTCTAGTGGACAGGTCCACGTCTGGTGGTGTGTTATGGGGTGCCTGTGGCCTTATTATATTTTTAGGCATCCTCTCTGCTAATGGGTGGGGTTGTGTTCCTGTCTTGCTAGTTGCTTGGCATAGGGTGACCAGCACTGTAGCTTTCTGGTCATTGACTGAAGCTGGGTGCTGGTGTTTAGATGGAGATCTCTGGGAGATTTTCACTGCTTGATATTATGTGGAGCTGGGAGGTCTCTTGTGGACCTGTGTCCTGAAGTTGGCTCTCCCACTTCAGAGCTACAGCACTGACTCCTGGCTGCAGCACCAAGAGTCTTTCATCTACCCGGCTCAGAACAAAAGGGAGAAAAAGTAGAAAGAAAGAATTAGTAGAAGAAGGAAAGTGAGAGAGAAAGAAAGGAAGAAGGAAAGAAAGGAAGGAAGGAAGAAAGAAAGGAGGGAGGGAGGCAGGAAGGAAGGAAAGAAAGAAAGAATGGAAGGAAGAAAGAAATAAAGAAAGACGGAAGGGAGTGAGGGAAGAATGAAAGAAAAAGGAAGAGTGAATGGAAGAAGGGAGGGAGGAAGGAAAGAAAGAAAGAAAGAAAGACAGGAAGGAGGGAGGGAGGATGGAAAGAAAAAGAAGGAGTGAAAGGAAGAAGGGTGGGAGGGAGGCAGGAAGGAAAGAAAGAGACAGGATGGAGGGAGGGAGGGAGGGAGGAAGGAAAGAAAAAGAGTGAAAGGAAGAAGGGAGGGAGGGAGGGGGAAGGAAAGAAAGAGAGAAAGAAGGAAAGGAGGAGCGGAGTGAGGGAGGGAGGAAGGGAAGGTAGGAAAAAAAGAAAGAGCAGGTAAAGTAAAATAGAATAAAGTATGAAATATAGTAGCGTTATTAAAATTTAAAAGTAATTATTGAAAAAAAAACGGACATATAGAACCCTGGGACATATGGTGGAAGCAAAGCTATACAGAGAGAATCTTACACAGAAGAATACACATACACATTCACAAAAAGAGAGCAGGGGGAAAAAAAATCTTGCTCTCCAAGTCAACCTCCTCAATTTGGGATAATTCATTGTAAAAAGAGGAAAACGATGAGAAGTCTGAAATCTTGCTCTCTAAGTCCACCTCCTTAATTTGGGATAATTCAGTGTAAAAAGAGGAAAAGGGGGGAAAGTCTTAAATCTTGTCCTCAAAGTCCACTTCCTCAATTTGGGATGATTCACTGTCCATTCATGCACTCCACAGACGCAGGGCACATCAAGTGGACCGTGGAGCTTTAATCCGCTGCCTCCGAGGCTGCACAGAGAGATTCCCCTGTCTCTTCTCTGCTCTCACAGCTCCCGGGTCTCAGCCTTGGACCTGGCCCCGCCTCTGCGCGTAGGTCGCCGGAGGGCGTCCGTTCTTCGCTCAGACAGGATGGGTTTAAAGGAGCCGCTGATTCGGGGGCTCTGGCTCACTCAGGCAGAGGGGAGGGAGGGGCGCGCAGTGTGGGGTGGGCCTGCGGCGGCAGAGGCCGGCATGACATTGCATAAGACTGAGGCGCTCCGTGCGCTTTCCCGGGAAAGCCACCCCCGGGTCCCGGGAAACCTTTCTTCCTTCACGGCTCCCTCCCACTGGTGCAAGTCCCGTCCCTATCCTTTTGTCTCTGTTTATTCTTTTTTCTTTCGCCCTACCCAGGTATGTGGGGAGTTTCTTGCCTTTTGTGGGATCTGAGGTCTTCTGTCAGTGTTCAGTAGGTGTTCTGTAGGAGTTGTTCCATGTGTAGATGAATTTCTGATGTATCTGTGGGGAGGAAGGTGATCTCCACGTCTTACTCTTCTGCCATCTTCCTCCGGGGATGACCTCTCCAGTTATTTTTGATTTCCATTTTGATTTCTTCAGTATTCATTGGTTGTTTAGAACTATACTGTTTAGCCTCCACATGTTTGTGTTTTTTGCAGTTTTTTTTTCTTACAGTTGATTTGTAGTGTCCTAGCATTTTGGTCAGAAAAGATGCTTGATTTCAATTGTCCTAAATTTGCCAAGGCTTGTTTTGTGGCCTAGCATGTGATCTACCCTGAGGAATGCTCCAGGTGCATTTGAAAAGAATGTGTATTCAGCTGCCTTTGAATGGAATGTTCTATACATTTTTTCTAAGTGCATCTGTTCTAATGTGTTATTAAGGCCAATGTTTCCTTATAGATTTTGTGTCTGAATGACCGTTCCATTGATATAATGGGGTTATTGGAGTAAACCTACTATTATTTTGTTACTCTCAGTTTCTCCCTTTCTGTTTGTTAATATTTGTTTTTGTGTTTATGTGTTCCTATGTTAGGGACATATATATTTACAAGTGTTATATCCTCTTCTGTGATTGATCCCTTGATCATTATATAATGTCCTCCTTTGTCTCTTTTGACAAACAATCTTTACTTTAAAGTCTATTCTATCTAATGTAAGTATTGCTAACCTGGCTTTCTTTTAATTTCCATTTGCATGGAATACTTCTTTCCATTCCCCTCACTTACAGTCTGTGTTTGTTTGAAATCAACAGTAAGTCTCTTATAGGCAGTATATATACAGATCTTGTTTTTGTATCCACTCAGCCACTCTATTGATTTGCTTTTACAGCAAGTATTAATACCTATGTTCTTAAAGTGTTAATACCTATGTTCAAGTATTAATACCGTTTGCTTTTACAGCAAGTATTAATACCTATGTTCTTACTGCCATTTTGCTAATTGGTTTGGGATTGTTTTTGTAGGTATTTTTTGTTCTTTTCTCCTTCTTTTGTTCTCTTGTAATTTGATGACTTTCTTTAGGGTTATGTTTGTATTCCTTTTTATCTTTTGTGTGTCTATTTGTTATAGATTTGTGGTTTGTGCTTAGCATGAAGTTTATATATATGTATATGATTGTTTTAAGTTGCTGATGTCTCACTTTCAATGCATTCTAACAACCCTGTATTTTTATCTCCCCCCTCATGATTAGTGTTTTTGATGTCATATTTTACATCTAATAGTTTTGTGTATCCCTTAAATGTTTATTGTTTGTATAGATAATTTCAGTACTTTTGCATTTTAAGCTTCCTACTGGCTTTGTGCATGGATGATTTCCTCTCTTTACTGTACCTTTGGGTTTACAAATGAGTTTTTCATTTAGTAATTTTCACATTTCTGGTTGTGGCCTTTTCCTTTTTTCTTAGAGAATTTCCTTTAACATTTCTTGTAAAGCTGGTTTGGTAGTGCTGAACTCTTTTAGCTTTTGCTTGTCTGTAAATCTTTTGACCTCTCCATCAAACCTGAGTGAGAACCATGCTGAGTAGAAAGTTTTTTCCTTTTCATCACTTTAAATATATTGTACCACTCCTTTCTGACCTACAGAGTTTCTGCTGAAAAGTCAGCTGATAGCCTTATGGGAGTTCCCTCATATGCTATTTGTTGCTTTTCTCATGCTGCTTTTGATATTCTCTCTTTATCTTTATTTTTTGCCATTTATTTACTATGTGTCTTGGTGTGTTCCTCTTTGGGTTAATCTTATATGGGACTCTGCACATCCTGGATTTTGGTTACTGTTTTCTTTCCAAGGTTAGGGAAGTTTTCATTTATTATGTCTTTAAGTATATTCTCACACCCTTCTCTCTGTCTTCTCCTTCTGAGAACACTATGATGCAAATATTAGTATCCTTGTTGTTGGCCCAGTATTCTTTTAAACTTTCTTCATTGTTTTTCATTCTTTTTTCTGTTCAGAATCAGTGATTTCCACTACTCTGTCTTCTAGCTCACTGATCCATTCAGCTGTATCATTTAGTTTACTCTTGATACCTTCTAGTGAACTTTTCATTTCATTTATTGTATTCTTTACCTCTTTGTTTTTTCTTTATATTTTCTAACACTGTTAAAAACGACTAAATTCTTGTTCTGCACATCCAGTTTCTCCTGAGTTCTTTGATTATCTTTACAATCTGAATTCCTTCTCAGGTAGATTGACTATCTCTATATCACTTAGTTCTTCTGTGGCTTTATCTCATTCCTTTGCCTGGAACATGTCCTCTGTTGTGGTCAACTCTTGTTTGTCCTTTGTGGAGTGAAATGTCATCTCCATGCCCAGACTTCACAATAAAGTATAAATCCTAGAATGTTTTATACAAGGCCCTCAAGATCTGTTCCCTCTTTTGTCCCACTTGCCACTTTTAGCCTCTAACCACAGGTCCCTCTACAGAGACTCTCTTCTCCCATTCTTCTCCTTCTGCCTTCCTGCACTTCTATAACACTTCCTCAAAAAGGCTTCCTCTTCCTCCATTCTTTCATTTCTTTTTCTTTATCTTCCTCCTCATTCCGTCTCCATCTATAGGAGTTGCTCTCACTGTTTCTCTCACACATCACTATGGCACAGACTATAGTAATTCTTGATTTATAGATCTGAAATCCTCAACAGATTGTAAGTCTCTTAAACAGAGTGTCTCTTAAGCAGGAGATTGTCTTTGAGTAGACTGCTTGAGCCTAGTGCTAGGAAGAAAACAGTTACTCAAAGATATTGGATGATGGAAGAGAGAGGGGGGAAGAAAATAAGAAAA